>NC_083407.1:79606693-80228479 GCF_020745735.1 Hemiscyllium ocellatum | reverse complement strand
AGACAATAGATCCAATTCCCAGACTGTTCCCTGCGAGATTTCCTTAAATGTTCATAATAGTATGGGGAGTAGTCTTAGCCCTACCTCCAAGCCCACAATTAAGTAGTTGTGAAATTTCAGCCCATAATTATCTTTGGTTTGCATGGAAATCTGACTGGAAGGAAATCAAATGGGCAAGATGGATACAGGAACCAAAAAGCCAGAATGCTAAGGCTATTAACAGGTGAAGATTTAGGATCATAATTATTTTCTACCTTTGGATATAGAACTTCATATTAAAGTTGCTTATTATCCAAATATTTACAAAATAGGCGTATTGATTATTTTAGAATTGTTTGCTTGAAATATCAATACGTTACACTTCCAGGGTTTTCCTGAATCTCTAATTCAGTTCCTAATTGTGAAGTTTGGAAGTTGCTTTGTGTGCATCATTCTTCCTTAGTTTTAAACTGAAACTGAAGGGATTAAAGGCATGTAAGACTTTAAACACAAATCTTAAATGATTAGATTGAATGAGTAACCTGTGTTTAGCATCATTGGATGGAACTATGATCTTAAACAGAATTTGATAAATAGTTAATTTGCAACATAAATGAATTTCACAATTTTTCAATCATCCTTTGATTCATGCCAAATGTTGGGTAGAGTCACACTCTCTTGCTTGAACGTCAAATGGTCACTGCTTCAAGCTCTATTCCAAGACGTGAGACACAATCTGGACTATTTTTGAGGAAGTACTGCATGATTTCAAAGTGACACTATTTGGTTAAGTTATTGAACTTTTTCCAAATGAATAAGAAATATCCTGTTTTTAGAATCATTAGAGAAACTGACCCATTTTGGTCCAACTCACCTTTGTCGAGCAACTTTCCAAAACTGTAATAGTCCCATTTGCATGTACATGTTACATATCTCTCTCTCAAACCTTTCCTATTCATGAACCTGTCTAAATTTCTATGTATTATATTTAACATATGTACCGGCCTCTAGCAGTTAATTCCATATACACACCTCCCTTTCTGTGGAAAAAGTTGGGCTTCAGGTCACTTTTAATCTTTCTCTTCTGACCTTAAAATTATGCCCTCCAGTTTTGAACTTCTCCCACCCTAAGGAAAAGATCTCTCCTACTGACCTGATTGATGCCCATTATGATTTTATAAACCTCTATAAAGGTCACCCTTCAAACTTTCGACACTCCTAGGGAAAAAAGTCCTAGGTATTCAGCTTATGATAATAAATCCAACCCTCTAGTCCAGGTAACATCCATGTAAGTCTTTTCTGCCCTTTCCAATTTAATAATATCCTTCCTGTAGCAGTATTCCAAAACTGGCCTCATCAGTGTCATATACAACTGCAACAGGGAATTCTTTTGCATAACATCATCCTCAACCAAAATCACTGAAATGAAACACATCATTTTTTTTTCTAGGGAAGTACTGTGTGCAAATTAACTACCTTTCCCCACGCTTTATAACTATCAGTCTACTTTAAAATGTAATTTGTTTGTTGAAGTATTTTGGGATTTAAAAGGTCTTGAAAAGTGCCATATGTAACACAATAAAACAAAGAACTGTAGATGCTGGAGATCTGAAACAAAAACAAAAACTGCTGGCAAAACACAGCAGGTCTGGCAGCATAGGGGGAGAAAGCAGTTAACGTTAACTTTGCTTTCTTCCCCACAGATACTGTATAATATACTTTTGCTCTACTTGTTATTTGTTTTCCTGATGATAGGAGATCGAACAGGAAATCAAGTCTCTTGAAGATCTTCAAGATGAATTTGATTTCCGATCTAAAACTTTGCAAAGTCGAGGTAAGAAGTACATTTTATATTATTGTGTACACAAAGGATGCTGGTGAAATAAATGGTGTAAATTGCTATTGTTTTCTGCTTTGCAGTCATATTAGGCACTGGTTATATTACAAATTAAATTTGTCTGGTGTGTTGTATTCCATTCTCACTTTGCATGTAGAGCATGAAGTAAATGGTTTGGCTCAAAATGAAATTAAACAAGAAAAGGTCCTTCTTCATAATATGATGCTCAAGTTGGACTTGAAACGAAAGGTAAGCCATAATTAAGTGCTTGGCTATTGCCAATGTAATGTTAATTGCTGTTATTACGCTTTAGGTAGCCATCTAATTCACAGCTTTTAAATTTCCATATTAAGAATTTAAGATGAAACTGAAATTCTTCATAAGCAACAACATATTGAGCAGTGAGGGGCAGAGTGGCCTACTCCTACTGGAGGATCACTCCAGAATTGTGACCTTCTGATTTGAACCTTTTCAAATCTAGAAGCGGGGTTGTTTATTTTGATGAATGCTCAAAACTGATCGCATTCTAAAACCACCATATATTCAATTTATTGAAAATATCTAATCCTCTAAATGAGCTTGTATGTATTTTACATGAGTTTTCCGGCACTGTTGTGTGCATGTGTGCATATGCTGTAGAATGAAGTATTTACATGGTTGACTTGCACATGTTTTAAATGTAGAAAGCAGTAGCTCACTGATGTGTTGTTTGTAGGATGTAATCAATAAAACTGCCTCCCTCCTGAATGAAACTGAGCAAATTGAGGGAATTTTGATCACTGAAGAGTTAGTGGAATGGAAACGGAGACAACAGATCGCATGCATTGGAGGACCACCAAATACCTGCCTTGACCAGCTGCAACAATGGTTAGTCGGCTTTTCTTTCCATAATGTAGCATTTTTCTCTGAGATTTGCTAATAGCGCACAATTGATTTGAATTTTCCAGGGAATAACAGAAAGTCAGCTGGGTTACACAGCCATTTAGAAGCTGTGATTATATCAAACACTGATCATGGTAATCCAACAAAGAAATCTTAAAGAGTAGCTAACAAATTCTAAACCCCTTGCCAACAAACCATTTGGAAAGTCACCATATTTCTTTCTGACCTCTCCATTATGCCATTTTTCCATGCACTAACACGTGCTTGTAAATGGGTAACTTGGACCAGCTTCCACCCTGGCTTCAACAATATATTTATCTTGCAGTATCACCCAATCTGTTGTTTGCATATAAAAGTAATACCAGCTCCTGTGAAAACTATAAATTGGGACACTGAAAGGACTTGCATTGTGTGTGCTGACTTTCAAAAAATGGCGTTGTGGTTCTGTTCGCCGAGTTGGGAATTTGTGTTGCAGACGTTTCATCCCTGTCTGGGTGACCGCCTCAGTGCTTGGGAACCTCCTGTGAAGCGCTTCTGTGATCTTTCCTCCAGCATTTCTCGTGGTTTGAATCTGTCGCTTCCGGTTGTCAGTTCCAGCTATCCGTTGCAGTGGCCAGTATATTGGGTCCAGATCGATGTGCTTATTAATTGAATCTGTGGGTGAGTGCCATGCCTCTAGGAATTCCCTGGCTGTTCTCAGTTTAGCTTGTCCTATAATAGTGTTGTCCCAAACGGAGAACAGCCAGGGAATTCCTAGAGGCATGGCACTCATCCACAGATTCAATTAATAAGCACATCGATCTGGACCCAATATACTGGCCACTGCAACGGATAGCTGGAACTGACAACCGGAAGCGACAGATTCAAACCACGAGAAATGCCGGAGGAAAGATCACAGAAGCGCTTCACAGGAGGCTACCAAGCACTGAAGATGTCACCCAGACAGAGATGAAACGTCTGCAACAAATTCCCAGCTCAGCGAACAGAACCACAACAACAAGCGCCCAAGCTACAAATCTTCTCTCAAACTTTCAAAATGGTCTTTATTTGTATTGTATTGTAAATAAAATCAACCAAATATTTGGGAATTAGCTATATCTCCTCATGTGTTCCATGTCCTTACCTGGAATCATGCCTAATTCGGCAGCCTGTCAGAATGAGTTTTCAGTTCATTTTCTGTTTGCTGGGTCTACTATGGATTCTCACTCGTGTGGAACATATGCTGACTGCCAGTGACACTCAACTCCCATGAAAGAAAAAACCCTTAAAGGCCTTCTGTAGCTCACAATATCCATAGTTTAAAGGGGCAATTTGTATCTATTATAATGCAACTTTGTGTCTGAAAAAGGTTTTATAGTTTGTACAAAGTTTCATGTTACTTATTGGGAAAATAAGTTAATTGAAAAACGTTAAATTTTAAGATTACAGTTTTATGACTGAACATAAAAATGTGAGAGTTGTTATATGCGGATAGTTTCAGTGATGGTTGTACTTACAGGTTCACGTTACTAGCTGAGAGTTTGCAGCAGGTTCGGCAACAGTTAAAGAAATTAGAAGAACTTGAGCAGAAATATTCATATGAAGGAGACCCCATTACTCAGAACAAACAATTTCTCGAGGAAAGGAACAATAATTTGTTTTGCAATCTTATTAAAAGGTAATAATTTTTCAAAGAAAGCTTGAAGAAACATGACTTTAACAAAAATAATTAATACAAATTCCCTCTTTTTAAGCTTTGTAAGAACCATTTCTCTCTTTGCTGATGTTCCACAGCACAAAACAAAACACAAAATAGGGTTTGGGTGACTGCTAATTTACTGTGAGCCTATTTCACAGTAGTGACAAAGATCAGTTTGTGCCTATCTTTCCTAGAGTTCTTTTGCATAAGTGTTGGCAGTAATCTTGTATCTTGGCCTTTATTCTGCATTCACCTAAGATGACGTTTGGCAGGCTGTTTTAACCTAACCCAAAAAATTAACAAAATCCAGTTTATTCATTAATATTTGTCCCCAATAACCACTTTTCAACAATACAGGCATTTTGCATAAATAGTTATTTGTACACAGTATATTTCCATAGACGTTCCCAGTATCTGACCTAAAAGAGCTCGGTTAAAGTGAAAATAATTTTTTTTCTCTAACGTGAGGCACCTGAAATTCAACCAACACCTCCAGTGGTATTTGTGCACACACTTTCACATGAATCATTAATTCTTTTCAGATCTTCTTATTAACCTTTGTTACTCTTTGTTCTACCTGTTCTTTAGGTTTATTGTAATGCCTTTCTTCTAAAAGAAATACTACTTCTGATGATTTACATGAAACTGAATGCATTTATGTTCCACTCTGTGTACTTCAGTTCCTTTGTGGTGGAGAGACAGCCTTGCATGCCAACTCATCCTCAGAGACCAATGGTCCTCAAAACTGGTGTGCAGTTTACTGTTAAGTTAAGGTTAGTGACTTTTTTTTAAAAACATTTTGAGCAGAAATAACTTTCATGCTGAAAAATATCAAGTTTTGGGGTTGGTGTGGTATAAGATCGTTGATTGATTGTTTTCTCAAAAAATATCAAATCTAAAGCTAAATTAAACTCGTCCCTGAACCTAAGTCTCATTTTCTCATCAAATTGATTTGAATGAGCTATTGGGAAGCTTTCTGACATTATTATTTTGATTGCTCTGAATAGGCCCCAATATTATGAGCTTGAGACCATGCAGTCTACATTGAAAGCATTAAACATTGAATTTATTGGAGACTGCAGCTGAAAGGTGTGATGTTTTAAAGGAATAATATTTTTACCACAGCATTTAATGATTACTGTGCAGATGCTTTATATGTACTGTTGATGTGACAGTGTTTTAAAACAAAGATTTGATGCTAAGATGCACAAAGGAAATGATAATAGTTTATAATTTTTATAACTGAAAATTAATTTGTAGTTTTGCCTTCTCAATCATAATGCATTATATGATGAATATCAGACTTTAAATTGAAATTTCTGTTTCTTGGTATTGTGGTTTTAAGTGCATCTATTTCCCTTCACTATCAAAAAGGCCATTTCTTGTCTGTGAAGAGTTATCTGTTATGTATTGTGTAGCATGGCTGTGGAGACCGATTTACCGACTGCCTGCATTGTGGAAGACATGCACAATGATGAATTATCTATCTTTTTGTTTTCCAGATTTGACAGTAGGTCATTCTAATTCTAGCTTTCTTCTTCCCTGTATACACTGCTATTTGAAAGAGGCAATACAGCTACTGGAAATTGGTTCCTGGATTGTTCATTCTTGTCCACTTTCATCCCTATTTGCGCTGGGCATGTTTTCAAGGAATCCCTGAACTTTAATCTCAGTTTACCTCTCAGGTGGTGTCCAAGTTTCAGTTGTGATAATGTGACTCTTAATGATTTTATAATCAGTCAAAAATCCACATCATCTGAGCTAAGTGTCAATTTCAGACTCTTTGAAATACTTCTTCCTTGGGCATCAAATGGGAGAATAAATTGCCTATGATGGACCGATATGTATCTTATGTGGAACCTGTCCAGTTGCTTAAGATATCTGAATTGGTGGACTGTCTCTCTGAAGGAAATTGGGAACTACCACAAGTTTGAGCATGGATTTTTTTTTTGTTTGCAAGTCTAATGTATCAACTCCAACAGAGTCTCTGTAAATGTACAAATTTGCTCTGATATTTCTCTTTGCCACCTCTGTTAAAGACATTTGTGCTTCTAACATCCATGCCATTACCCATAACTTTCAGAGTTGTGTTATTGATCGTTTTAGTGGGTAGGCCATAGTCAGTCACTTTAGAAAATTATGTTACCACTTGTTATGTCAAAGATATCAGTGGGTTCAATCATTGCCAGCAACCCTGGCCATTATTTCATTGTGAAACTGCCATCTTAGGTTTATAGCTCCATCAGGAATACCAGGGTTTGGCTATGTTTTTCCACAAGCCCCATCTATTTACTGTCAAAGAATTTTGACAGGGTGGTAATGGCACAGTTTCTGTAATGCAGTATTTCACTTTTGTATTTGCTGAAAAGGGGTCCAAAGCCTTGTAAGTTTATCTTGGGATCTTGTCTGAGCTTGGAGTCGCCCTTGAGACTGACTGACAGCTTTGTCCACTTCCACATGAAAAGCTGCCTGTCAAGATTTTCATTTTTGGGCCAGCCTTGAAACTTGTCCACACTTGCCTAATTTATGGTGGGTGAATGGTCTCACATGAGACAGAACGTTATTCTATCTTCATGGCTTTACAGAAATTCCTCATGCCATGCTAATCAGTCTAGATGAAGCTTGTACCCTATCCACCATCTCTTGGTAGTTCCCTTTGCTGTCCTGGAGTGAAATCTTAGGTCAGCTGTACATTTGTTTCCCAGCCATACTGCATTTTTCTCCTGTAACAGTACCTTAATTTTGATCATTTTTATCAAACCAATCTTGATGGACTTTTCACTTGTCAGGATAACATTGGCAGCTTCCTGAAGTATCGAATTGAAGTTTGACTATGCTACTTCAGAGAAAATGCAAATGATGTTAGAGAACAAGTCTAAGCCCAAGTCTGAGCTTGAATTGTTCACCGGACGCTCAGAATGCCAGTTTCTACATGTCTCACTTTCTTGGCATTTTGGACTTTTTGGTGATACTGAACTTCATCTTGAGTGGAATATCTGCTCCTCTAATAACTTTGATCATACCATCTTTAGTGTTCTGTTTTTGTATTTTGCCTGCTGCCTAAAAATGGTGTTACTGATTGATGTATTCATAGAGTCATGGAGATGTACAGCATTAGAAACAGACCCTTCAGTCCAACATATCCATGCCAACCAGATATCCCAACACCCACCCCATATCACTCCAAACCCTTCCCATTCATATACCCATCCAGATGTCTTTTAAAATGTTGCCATTGTATGAGCCTCCACCACTTCCTCTGGCAGCCCATGTACACCGCCCTCTGCGTGAAAAAGTTGCCCCTTAGGTCCCTTTTATATCTTTCCCCTCTCACCCTAATCTATGGCTTCTAGTTCTGGACTCCCCCCACCCCAGGGAAAAGACTTTGTCTATTTATCCTACCCGTGCCCCTCATGATTAATGACTGGAAATACCAGCAAGAGTATGTGATTGCTGCTACATTTCCCCACATCTTTATTCTCTAAGACATTCTACTGTGACCGTGATAGTGAAGTCCTCTAGTCCTGTGGCTTATTTGCAATAGCTTTATCCAACACATTCCCACCTACCTCAATGGAACTGTGGTTGAGAGGGTAGAGAACGTCAAATTCCTCAGTGATGATAACTGACAACCTATCCTGGACTTCCCATGTAGATTTGAGGGTCAAGGAGGCACAACGCTGCTTCTTCCTCAGGCAGCTCAGGAAATTTGGCTTATCCATACTGTCTGGGTGCATAAGGGCCTGGTGTAGCATCTGCTTTGCCCAGAACTGTAATAAATGTGCACAGTCCAGACCATCACAGAAGCCAGCCTTTCATCCATGGACTATTTACATGGCTCACTACTGTGGAAAGACTGGTCAGGTCCACGCCCTGCTATGACCCACCCTCCCATCCTGGCACTTACTCCTGCCACTGCAGGAACTGTAAAACCTGTGCCCACACCACCTCCCTCACCTCTATCCAAGGCCCTAAAGGAGCCTTCCACATCCATCAAACTTTTACCTGCACATCCACTAATATCATGTATTGTATCAGTTGCTCCCGATGTGGTCTACTCTACATTAGGGAGACTGGGCGCCTCCTAGCAGAGTGCTTTAGGTAACATCTCCAAGACACCCGCACCAATCAACCACACTGCCCCGTGGCCCAACATTTCAACTCCCCCCTCCCACTCTGCTGAGGACATGGAGGTCCTGGGCCTCCTTCACCACCACTCCCTCACAACCAGATGCCTGGAGGAAGAACGCCTCATCTTCCACTTCGGAACACTTCAACCCCAGTGCATCAATGTGGACTTCAACAGCTTCCTCATTTCCCCTTCCCCCACCTCTTCTTAGTTTCAAACTTCCAGCTCAGCACTGTCCCCATGACTTGTCCAACCTGCCTAGCTCCTTTTCCACCCTCTCCTCCCCCACTCACCCATTGTACTCTATGGTACTCTCTCCCCACCCCCACCCTCCCCCTCCCCTAGCTTATCTCTCCATGCTTCCGGCTCACTGCCTTTATTCCTGATGAAGGGCTTTTGCCTGAAACGTAGATTTCACTGCTCGTTGGATGCTGCCTGAACTGCTGTGCTCTTCCAGCACCACTGATCCAGACACTGTGGAAAGACTGCCACATCAAAGACCTATCGCACCCCAGTAATGATCTCCTACTACCTCTTCCATTAGGCAGCAGATACAGAAGCCTGAACACACTCACCAGCAGGTACAGGAACAGCTTCTTTCCAGCTGTTGATGAATGGATGTCTAGCCTCCAATAATGCTGAACATCCTTGTTTACTCTAATATGCTCGTAAACAATCCTTTGTCACGTGTACAGAGGTACAGTTAAATCAAAGGTCATCATAGAGTTTATCCTTGATACCATTATTGGGACATTTGTATGGATGATTGTTGCAAACTTGTTGACAAGAGGTAGGTGTACCCAGAGAGTGTATCCAAGCTTGTTGCACAGTCAGACTTGATAGCCTCGCTCACATCTAGCTCTCATGCTTAGTTTTAAGCCTATGATGCACGAAAATAGGGATTTTAAGAATGTAAGTGGCAAATGGGAAGAATCGAAACCTCTACTAATTAATAGCAAAAGAAAATATTGTAACTTGGACACAAGGCTGTGGTTTTCTGTTTAATCAGCTTTTAAAGGTACCTCTTTCTTTCTTTTACAGGCTGCTGGTAAGGCTACCAGAACTAAACTACCAATTGCGTGTAAAAGCATCCTTTGACAAGTACGTAACATTATTATTACAATTTGCAGCAAAACACACATGAAAGTAAGAGTCACCTGACTAGGCAAAAGTAATAATTTAACATTAATTAAAGGCCAGTTAATAGTCATTATATGATCTAGGACCATGAGTCAACAAAAAATTAGTTCCAATCCAAATTGGTTTCATAGTAGCATTACACAATATACTAGAATATATCCTAATTTCTTAGAAAATGTCTTAAAAATAAATTTTGTCATTAAATCTGCTATTTTAAGAGTTTTGCCTTAAGAATATGATTTAATAGTGTGATATATTTTTAAGGGTGTAGCTGAAGCAGGATGTAATAGTGTAATGTATTTTCAGGGATGTCGCTGAAAAATGTGCTATAAAGGGGTAAGTATGGAGTTATCTTTTTTTTTAAACTTTTTTTTATAGTTTTGCCTTTTCTTATGCATGCAATACTTTCTCATAGATTTAGAAAATTTAACATACTAGGAACTAACACCAAAGTGATGAACATGGAGGAATCAACAAATGGAAGTTTAGCTGCTGAATTCAGACATCTGGTAGGCCAGTGAAAATCATTATTTGGTTCAGTGCATTCACCAATTATTTCACTGAAATAGTTATAGTTCAGTTTAATAATGAAATTTACAAAGAAAAGTACACATTTTTCGCCTTCGAATGTAATCATAATGATTTGTTCCTGCATTGTAGCAACTGAAGGAACAGAAGAATGCAGGAAGCCGAACAACAGAAGTAAGTGTTATGATGTGATTACCTCCAAGCTCAACTTCAACACCACCTCTTTAGCTTTCAAAGGCGCTCTTAAAAATGCAGCTTCTTCAAAACACCAATTCCCACTTACCTAACATTTTAGTTATTGCTGACCACCTTATTTCTCTCCACCAATGCATTGAAAGCAAAATCTTTTTATGCAGTGTTGCTTTTTTCAAAATACTTTTGTATTGGGTTTTTAAAATCTAAATTAATTTTCTAATCTACTGTTCCAGGGTCCTCTTATTGTAACTGAAGAACTTCACTCCATCAGCTTTGAAACCCAGTTCTGTCACCAAAATCTGATAATTGATCTAGAGGTGAGTTTTCAGGGCAAAATAATAAGCATTTCTATAAATTTAAGGAGCAATTTTAAGTCGATTTCCATGCTTTTGTCAGTTCAACGTCTAAACCTTGTGATGTAAGTATCCCTGGCAAGTCTGGTGTTAAATTGTCAATTACTAGTTACTCTGAGATGGTTGTGATGGGATCACCTTCTTTAAACAAAGTAAGTGTAATATGGCTGAATTTAAAACTAAATCTCATGGTGTTTGTTTATTTTACATTTTAGGAGAAATTAAGTAGATTATTAACCTCTTCAGTGGAACTTTCACTGCTTACATCTGATAGTATTAAAGAGGGTGTTTTGAATTCTTTGGAATGTTTAACTATTTGAAATGCTTCTGACTTAGTTTGTCCTCCATTTTTGCAGATTACATCTTTACCATTGGTAGTGATATCCAACGTGAGCCAGCTGCCCAGTGGTTGGGCTTCTATTTTGTGGTACAACATGCTTGTAAGCGAGACTAAGGTATATTCTGTCATATTTTAACTGGTATTGTTGGATAACTTTGCAAAGAGTCACTTTTTATATATGTTCAGGCTATAATGTGTTTACATTATTGGGATACTTTTCCAATTTTCCAGTAAGTATAGTCAGCCTTGCCAATTAATACTGTATATCAGAAGTTTAGATGTTGTGGTACATTTTTAATGTGGGCAATGCTCCTTGCCAAGAGCAGTGTACAGAAAGTTTATCCATTAATCTTATGGATTCTTCCAGGAACTTAATAATTAAATTATCAGTCACCACTTTTAAATATTAATTTTCCCCATCACTTAGCATCGATTGGTACCATGTATAAGACTCATTTCACAGTACCTTGCAAACCTCCAACCTATACCACCTGGAAGAATAAAGACGATAGCCAGATAGAAACATGATCACCTGTTCTTCAAGTGAGTCAACATTTCCAACATGTTCTTCACCGTGGCTGGAGGTATACATATGCCACACAGACTGCAGTAGTTCAGGATTGTGATTTCATCTCCACTTTTACAAAGGCATTAAATTATGACCTCACCAATAACACCCATATCCCTTGAACAAGTTTTTTTTTTCTAATTATTCTTAAATTGCTGATATGTCTGTGCTCACTTATTTGTGAGGTTTGAACTATTAAAATGTGTAAAGTGGAGTTATTGGATTCTTGAATATTGATTGTTTCATAGTTTTCTTATTAATGGTTTACATTTTAATAACTATTGTGCAAAGTTTGGAACTTATTCCTGTTTCACCAACCACGAGTTGTTTCTCTAGTATATTGACATGCAACTCTGTACCATGAAAAGATGATACCTCTTAATTAAGTCAAAGATGATTATCTATATTTGTGAAATTTGGAAAAACATTACATGTTGCAAATCTTGCCTCAAGTTATCATGTGTAGAATTTAATCCACCCAGAATATTTGATCTGAACAATCCTAAAGTATGTTATTTAGTTTAAACATGAGGTTTTGTTTTCCTCTTTCTTCAGACCTTGGCTTTTTTCTCCAACCCTCCAGCTGCCAAGTGGTGTCAACTATCTGAGGTACTGAGTTGGCAATTTTCCTCCATCACCAAACGAGGCCTGAATGCTGAACAGCTCAGCATGCTGGGAGAGAAGTTACTAGGTAGGATCATGGAAGAATCAAAAACCTGATTAGTTGAAATGGAAAAGTATTGCAGTTTGTACTCCTGACAGAACAGACTGATGCATAACTCCTGTCAGTATGTTATTCTTGGAGTAAATCCCAGGAAACAAAGCATCCTAGTTGTCCTTGAAAACTTTGAAGGGCACACTATTTAATTGGAGAGTTGTTCTTGTATATTGATTGTAATGTATTTTGCTCAAGTCAATTTCCTTTGAATGAGTGAGCCAGAACATGGGTTACTCAGCACTTTTATGTGATCCATGGAGTCCAATCATTTCAATACAAGTGTTTGGCATTGGCACCTCCTGCAAATGAGTGCATGGTTCAAGCACCTTTTAATGACATTTTGTCTAATAAATGTAATTAAATTTTCTTGTTGACTCAGTATCATAGTTATTGTTATGCTTGATTATTGTATGTATTGACTGCATGTCCATACGTAAACTTGCAAATGTATGTCTTTCCATTTTAAAATTCTACAAAATTATTTGAACATAATTGTCATCAAGAAACATGTATGCAGCTGAGAAAGTTGTTCACCTGTTTTTCTGCCATTATATCAGGTGGTGATTATTCTTAAATGTTGTGGGGTTATAACTATATTTTATAAGAAAGCAATTTCCCTGAAAGAGCTCTGTTGTAACTTTGAAGAATGCATGTTTAGGAGAGCTAAATAAGTTAATGTATTTTCAAAAAGTAACACTGAATACTGCACAAAAAAAATGCAGAAGTAGGAGAATTGGAACTTTGCAAACATACCTGCTTCTGAAAATGCATTTTTGTTGGTTAGAAGCTTTTGGTAAAATGTGAAAATTGTTGAACTTACAAAATTTGAACTGTCTTTATGTAGGTACAAATAATTGCTTCAATGATAGTACCATTCCATGGACACGATTCTGCAAGGTAACTAGTTAATTCTAAATCAATGTTTTTGCTATAAATTTAATTTTAAAATTTCATGTTTTGTTTGATTACTGTTAATGATCATGCAGGAGAACCTGAATGAAAAGCCTTTCTCATTCTGGCTATGGATTGAAGGGATTTTGGAGTTAATCAAAAAGCATCTCCTGCCTCTCTGGAATGATGGGTAGGTAACATTATGCTGAGCATAATAGCCATGTAAGTTAATACATTAGATTTTCATCTGACTGTAACAGCACAAATATGGGAAAACTAACAGGTTTTGATCATTTCAGGTGGATCATGGGTTTTGTGAGTAAGGAAAAAGAACGTGCTTTACTGAAGGGTAGGCAACCTGGTACATTTTTACTGAGGTTCAGCGAGAGCAGTAGAGAAGGTGCCATTACTTTTACCTGGGTGGAAATATCACCAAGTGGTGAGTGGCTTGAATTCTTTGCTGTATAAGTTTCTTGGTTGATTAGCAATATAAATTCATCAGAATTTTAGTTCTTGAAATGGTTCTTTTTTTTAAAAAAAGAGGAGGAAATTGTGCTTTTCTGTTGGGATCAAGATTTATGGTACATTATTAATGAGTCTTATGCCAACAAATCAAGAATAAATTCTCTTGCCAAACAAAGCTTCCTAAATTTCCACTTATTTTTGAAGATTAAGGTGATTATGTAAAACTGCATATTCAGGTTTGTTAAAAAGATAAATTAATAGCATATTGTAAATCTTCAATTGTGCCATAAACAGAGTGGTAATGTAATTAATGGGCTGCATGTCATGTTGGGACTCAGTTACAAGATATCAATATTTCTGTTGGGGGGACAGCCCTCATTCACTTCACCTAATAAGAGGGAGCCGTGCCCCCTCCCAGATAGGGGTAACCTCCTTCCTTCTGAACAGCATCCTGGGCTGCTAGGTTGACCGTACTTACAAATGCACTCCTATTAGAGGTGTGTAATTTTAAACATCTATTCTGTACTTATGAATGATTGTTTTATATTGTCCTGTGTTGTGCTTTGACTAGCATACAAATTGACTTGTGAACTGAACCAGTTTGCAAATCCAGGGACTGCCTGTATTTTTTTTTGATGGGACATTTTTAAAAATGCTAGTTTTTTTTAAAGAAACCTCACCCGTGTGTCACAATCCACTGGATTGAGAATGTCCCTCAAGTAGCGTGTCATTTGCTAGCACCAGCATCATCTAGGGTGCATTTATGTGTAACTTTTTTTTTTCCCTCCCAGATGAATCTCAATTTCACTCAGTGGAGCCATACACAAAGCATCAACTGTCAGCAGTAACCTTCCCAGACATCATTCGTAATTACAAAGTTATGGCAGCTGAAAATATTCCAGAAAATCCATTGAAGTATTTGTATCCTGAGGTCCCAAAAGATCAGGCATTTGGAAAATATTACTCCAGGCCAAAAGATCGTAAGTATAGTTGGTAGTGAAGTAAGATTTTTTTGTTTTTAAGTTGAAATAATAATTGGTGCAATAGAATTAAACCTCTTGGTTGAATGATTGAGAAGATTAAAGCACATGGAATTGAGGGAAACTTTGTGAGACTGATCAGAAACTGGCTAAGTGAACACAAAAGGTAGAAGGCTTTGAGTGACTGGAGGCCAGTGTCCACCTGTATACTGCATGGGACCCATGGGGGAGAATGTTAAGCAAAATTTGTAGACAACACCAAGATTGTTAGTGGTTCATAGCAAAGACTATGGTTATAGGTTACAGGAAGGTATAGTCTGTCGGATGGACAGACCAGTGGCAGATTAGTATTTAACCCCGATAAGTGTGACATGATGCACTTTGGAAGAAACAAAATGAGGGAGTATTTATTGAATGGCAGGACACTTGGATAGCTTGGAGAAAAGAGGGAACTCGAGGTAATTTTTCACTGATCTCTGAAGTTGGCAGAGCACGTAAATAGGATAGGGTTAAGAAGGCGTATGGGATGCCTGCTTTCATCAGTTGTGGCATAGAGAATTAGAACAAGGAGGTAATATTGGAGTTGTTCAGAGCATTGGTCAGGCTGCAACTGGATTAGTGTGTAGAGTTCGGGTTGCCTCACTATAGGGAGGAAGAGATGACACTGGAGGGGGTACAGAAAAGGTTCATTGGGATGTTGCCTGGGATGGAGAAATTGAGCTATAAGGAAGGATTAGATAGGCTTGGATTGTTTTCTTTAAAGCAGAAAAGACCTGGGGTGGGGGGGGGGGGGGGGGTGGGAAATGTGATTGAGGTGTATAAGATTTGAGGGGTAGGGACAGGATGAATAGAGAGCAGCTGTTCTCCTTGATTGACCCTCAATCATGAGAGGGCATAGTTTTGGGGTAAAGGGCAGGAGATTTGGGAAAATGATTTCTCACTCATTGGGGTGGTGGGAATCTGGAATGTACTGCTGGGAAAGATAGTGGAGATAGGAAACCATACAACGTTTTAAAAAAAAGTTTGGATGAGTACTTCAATTATCATAAAATTCAAGGATGTGGGACAAGTGCAGGAAATGAGGATTAGTGTACTTTTAGTGGTAGCTATGTCAGTGCAGAATCGATGGGCCAAAAGGGCCTTATCTACGCTGATTGGAGTGGATTTGATTTATTATTGTCACGTACTTGCGTGCAGTGAAAAGCTTTGTTTTGCATTCAATACAGACAGATCATGTTTTCCAATTGCATAGGGAAATAGAGCAGAGCAAGCAATACAATATTACGGCTGCAGAGAAGATGTACACGGAGTGAGGTGAACATTAAAATGTAAAATTTTGAAGTCTAATCAGAAAATGAAGGTCAATATCATTTGCCTTTCTTCCTAACTACTTGCACCTGCATGCTTGTTTTTAGTGACAATTGCACAAAGGACAAGTCCTTTGTAACTCAGCAGTTCCCAAACGATCATAATTTAAATAATAATCTGCCACTATTTTCTTACTGAAATGGATAACTTCATATTTGTTCATGTTTTGCTGCATTTGCGATACATTTTCTGCTGTCTCAACTTGTCTAAATTGTTCTGAAGGCACCCTCTATAGCACTCCCACCTAGTTTTGTGTTGATACAATATTTCCATATTTTCTATTTGATTTCCTCATCTTCAGTTCAAAGCTCCACAACCACCTGTCAGTTATTCTGCTGCATCTCTGATATTTAATACTAAACAACCAATTTCTCCTTGGCTTTTTGAACTGCTGTTTGTCACTCAGATGCTATTCATTCAGGGACCACGTTCCATTCTTGGGTCATTCGGAACAGTTTGATTCCTATGACGCGCTGTCCCGATGTTTGCTAAATGGATATAGTTTGAGTGGTCCACATGACTTGGCAGACTGTCAAACTACATTGTCAGACCATCACCAGTAGGTATAAACTAAAGATCATTGATTCTCCTCTCCTTTAGCTTCAGAGCCTATGGATGTAGATGACTCCAAGACCAGTGGTTATATAAAGACTGAACTGATCTCTGTATCTGAAGTGTAAGTAACCTCTAATAAGTCATCTTTTCCCCCAAGCTGTTATAATATATGCATAATCTTGTTTATTGCCTTTCCTATACAAACCATAAGACAGGAACATAATTAGGGCTTTTGAACATGGTTGATATGTTTCTCAACCCCATTCTCCTACCTTCTCCCCATTTCTCGGACCAATGAAGATGGATTAACCTCTGCCTTAAATAGACTCAATGACTTGGCCCTCTCAGACTTCTGAGGCAATGGGTTTCACAGATTCGCCAACTTATGGCTGAAGAAATTCCCCCTCATCTCAGTTTTAAACTTCCCTTCACTGAGGTAGTCCTGTCAACTCCTAGTCTGACTTACTGGTGGGAACCTCTTCATTTCCGCTCTACCCAGGCCTTTCGGTACACAGAGGAACTTTGGATAATCAAAGTCGACAGGCAGGCAGGTTTTCATTCAGATAATTGATTTGGTTAATTGATTTGACCTTCAAGGAAGCTGCACTGCACGCAATTGCATTAAAAAGCATGTTTAGAGTTTTTATTTCATTCAGTTGCTAAAATTTGTACAAACACTGGATATCACTTAAAATGTTCATGACATTTTGCAAATCAGATCAGTTTGTGTACCTGTACAGTAAATAAAATTCATCGAGGTGGAGATTGGTTATTATTTCTGAAGAAAATATCCAACTGCTGTTGCTTGAGGTGCTGCTGGTCTCTTTTTATGACAGTGATAACATTTGGCGAAGATGCAGCAACTTAACGGCATCGACTTCGCCATGTGCTTCGTACTACTCCATGAAAAGTTGCAAACTGTCAATAGCTTCATTAAGTGGGGCTGGAAAAGGTGAGGGTATCAGATTTTTCTTACCATCCACATTTTCCTGCTGTTCTTCTGTGACTATATTGACTATCTGATCAGTGCAGAGTGTCTCTGTTCTGATGGCGTTGTCACAGTTCACCCAAGCATCAATCTCCGTCTCTACAAAAGTCTCCTAAACCCAGTTGTCTGCAGTTTTGGATGATGTCAGTGCTTAGTTTTTGTTCTGGACAGGTGTCCTGTTCACTGGCACAGCTCCCAGCGCACAAGCCATTGTACCAACACTCTGCGATTGTCAATGGCTTGATGCGGTCCTAAGGTTCAGCAAGCGTGAACAGAGCATCCTTGACTGTGAATGTCTTCATAATTTCCTGCAGTTCTTTCTCTGCATTGTAACATGTCGTCATGGGTAAAGACGATGATAATTTTTTTTCATAATTGCGATGATTCCCTGATCAAGCAGCTGTAACATTGAAGTGGTGTTGGCTGGTCAAAAAAAAACACTTGATAGCTCCGTCTGCTGATTCTAACTGGCTGCCTTTCAGTGTGTGACCCTGAGTTGTCAACAAGCAGAAGGGCACATTGCTGGAGTCCAGCGCTTGCCAAATGTGATCTGACAGCAGGGACAAAATCTTAATGGAACCAGGATGAGAAAAGTGGATATGTCATCCACGCCTTATTTTATGCTTGGTGCTTCACAGCAAATGAGGTCTTGTCACAGTTCTTGAAGAAACAGGGATTAGCTTATCACCCGATGCAGTTAAGTGGTAATTAGAGTGCTGGTGGTGGTGACACAAGAAAAAAAATCGTGAAGCGATCCGTCTGCACTTTATGTCCTGACACCTGCTTTTCCACAGTGGATGCAAGTTTTTTTGAAAAATCCAGCAGTGCAGGCCAAAACAATCCAATTTCATCAGCATTGTACAACTGCTCAGGTTCATACTTTCCTTCATGAATGGTGGATTGCAGTTCCTACCTGTAGCCTTCCACTCTCCAAGAATGCTGAGTTACCTAATGCCGTGACAATGTTTGAAGCACTGTAACCAGCCCAATGATACTGTGACCAGATTCACCAGTGTGGAATTGTTCATGGAAATTGGCAACGTTTTCTAGTACCTGGCCAGATAAAGAGAATTCCCTTTACACACCACTGTGCAAATGACAAAAACACAGTTTGGTCGAGTTGCTTATCCTTTGCTGCCTTCATGGATTTTCTTTTTAGAGCATTTGCAGTGTCACTTTGGCTGATGAATTGCTCAAATCGCCATCTTTGCTTTCCTGATGTCTGATACTGTCCCTATTCCAGTGTTGTACTCCTGTACAATCTTTGATACCTTTTCACCACGATCCAGAATGCTGTGAGATCTCGTTTTTCTATTCAATTGTCACTGTGGTCCCCTTTCTCTTCAGACATGGTAAGTACGTACAACAAATCAGATTGGTTAGACCAGATATGAACTCAAAAGTCAGAGGGAATGATGACTGTACTGATTTTGTTGTGCATTCTAACTCCTTTTTATATATTAAAATTCTTTCAACTCTGCAACAATTTACTGACTAAGATTGGTGCACCAGTGTCATTAACACCTAATTGCAACATTTGCACATCTTCAGAGCAGGTAATCCTCATTTACCCTGTACAGTTAACACAAGACGTGATGGTGGCACCATTGTCAGTAACATTTTTGTAGTGGTTTCACGGGACCTTTAGATCCTGTTCAGATAATCCGATTTTTGAATAATTGATGTTCAGATAAATTGAAACTCCTCTGTACTGTAAGTTTCAATCAGCTTCTCCCTCGTTCTTCTAAAATCCATCGAGTACAGACCCAGAGTCCTCAAGCACTCTTATGACAAGCCCTTCATCCCTGGAATCTTTGTGAACCTCCCTCTGGACCCCCTCCAAAACCAGCACATCCTTCCTTTGATATAGGGCCCAAAGTGCTCACAGTATTCCAAATGTGGTCTGACTAGAACCTTATACAGCCGCAGCAGTACATTTCTACTTCTGTATTCTAGCCTTCTTGAAATGAATACTAACATTGCATTTGACTTCCTAACTGCCAGCTGAACTTGCATGTTAATCTGGAGAGTCCCTTTGCGCTTAAGACTTCTGAAGCCTTCCCCCATCAGGAAAATAATCTACTTGTCTAATTCATCCTACCAAAGTGCATAACCTCAAACTTTCCCACGGTGTAATCCATCTGCCATCTCTTTGCTCACTCTCCTAGCATATCCAAGTCCATCTACAGCCTCCCCACTTCTTTAGCACTACCTCCAATAATCTTTGTCATCTGCAAACATGGCAACAGTGCCCTCAGTTCCTTTGTCCAGATTGTTAATGTATAACATGAATATTTGTGGTCCCAGCAATGAACCCTGCAGAACTCCACTAGTCACTGGCTGCCATTCTGAAAAAGATCCCTTTATCGCTATTGTCTACTTTCTGCCAGTATCTTGCCCTGAACATACTGACTTATATTTAGCAGCCTCCTGGAATTCAATTAGATCATGTCCATTGACTCACATTTGTGTAACTTGTTGCCTCCTCTCAGAATTTTAACATTTGTCAGGGATAACGTCCCCTTGACAAACCTGTGCTGACTGAGGCATATTTTACTATGTATTTCCAAGTATTCTGCAATCTCATATTTCATTACAGGCTAAAATTGTACCAATGCCTGAGTCAGGCTAACTGGCATATAGTCTCCTTCTGCCTCCTTGCCATTAACAGGGGTGTTACATTCTCCATTTTCCAGGCCTCTGTGACCATAATTCCAGTGATTCCTGAAAGAGCACTGCTACTGCCTCTACAATATCCTCAGCTATGTCCTTCAGACCCAGGGATTTAGTCCATCTGGTTCAGAGGATTTATCCTTCAAATGTTTCAGCTTCCCCAGCATCATTATCTTAGCCACCATATTCATCTCTGACCCCTGCCCCTTGGAGTTTTGATATGCTGCTGGTGTCTTCCACTATGATAAGGTGATGCAAAGTATCTTTTCAGTTCCTCTGCCATTTGTTTCCCATTACTATTACTACTACTCCAGCCTCATTTTCCAGCAGTCCAATGTCCATTCTTTTCTCTCTCCCCTTTTAGATACCATTATTTATTTATTACTTACTTACTAGCTAGCTTACCCCGCCACATCTTTTTCTAGTTATTCTCTGCTCAAGTTTAAAAGGCTATCCACACTCTTTGTTTGAGATTAGATTAGATTACTTAGTGTGGAAACAGACCCTTCAGCCCAACAAGTCACTGGTTGAAATGTTCAGTGTTAACTACACGCAGAACTTTATCTGCCTTGGCTACAGCTAAAAAGTCTGTGACTTCTTGTTGCTGTACCTGGATTAGAATATTAAGGTTGGAGCAATAGTGATAGTTTGGTATACAAAGACTTGGCATTTTTCTTCTATGGATTTGAATTCAAGAAGGGTTATGTTAATAATTATTGGAATTTCAAATAGCTCACTGGTTATATCTCAACACCTATTTGTATAAATTTTTAAAGTAATAAAAGTTACTTTTTTTTTTACTATTGTTACTTTTCACAAAACAATATGTCTTTGCATATTAGGGCAACTGAGTAGGTTTAGGAAAAAAGCAGAAGGATTTTAGGAAAAATTCCAGAGCTGAGGGCGCAGCCTGCTGAAGGAATGGCAACAAAGGAAAGAACAGTTGCAATCATAGATGCTTAAGTGGCCAGAATTAGAGCACAAATGCCTTAAGGATTGAGGTACAAAAAGTATTAGAAAAACCAAGCAGAGCTGGCTGGCAGCATCTGCAGTATTTAATTTGGATGTCTGAAGGTTGTTGGACTGGAGGAGATTAGAGATGGAAGGGTGAGCATATGGATTGATATGAAAATAAGTATGGGAATTTTATAATTAACCGTTTTATACTTAACAGGGGATGATGGTTGAATTGGATTTTGGTTTGAATTCAGACATCGACAGAGTTTTGGATATTCTCCAGTTTAGAGGGCAGAATATAGGATATTGCCAGGAGCGCATGAGATTTGTCAAATCTGAAGATTTCAAAAGTACGGATGAGGGCTTGAGCAGCAGATAGAATGAGACCAGCACAGAGTTGATTGAAGTTAAAATGATTAAAAGTGTGTGGTCTTTTAACAACAAATAGTACAGCATAGGATCAGGTCCTTGGGCCAACCAATACTGCACCAAACAAATGCTTTTCTAAGCAAAAAAAAACCATCTCTATCCATATTTGTCTATTAAGATGCTTCTGAAACATTATTATTGTATCTGCCTCCACCATGTCCTCTGACAGTGCATTCCATGCACTTAACATGCTCTGTGTGTGGGGGGGATAACTTGCCTCATGTCCTTTTTAAACTTATCCCCTTTTTCTTTAAAGATATATCTCCTAGTAATTGACATTTCTACTTTGGGACGGGGTGGGGGAAAAGACTCCAACTATGTATTCTATTCATGCACCTCCATTTTGTAAGTTTCTATCAAGAGCCTGTGAAACGGTTATAAACATAGGTTTACTTGTATACAGATGCCTGCTTGATAAAAGACTGGTCAGTATTTTGTAAATCCCAGGAGTTTTAGAAAATAACTTGTTTTTGTATATACTATGCTTTGCTGTTCAATTTTATTTTAAATATGATTTTTAAAAAATGCTGGACTTAAGTCTACTGCTGATCCTGAATTTAATGTATTGGCATTTTGCTTACATTTAAATTGATCAATCTTACAGCTGTACCAGAGAGAGAAGGTAGAGGGCCAAAGTGGATATAACAGTAGCAAAGATTTTTGTTTTTGCAATGAACATATTGGATTCTCTGCCAGGAGAGAAGCAGGTGCTACAGTAAGAAAATTGGTTAGAGACCAAAAAACTGCAAATGCTGAAATCCAAAGTAGACAGGCAGTATGCTGGAAGAACACAGCAAGCCAGGCAGCACCAAGGTGGAGAAGTCGACCATATCAGATGTGTAACCCTTCTTTAGGACTACAGTAAGATAATTAGCAAATAAGAACTAAAGTTGATAGGTTTGTTTTGAATGATAACCAGAAAGGGCAAGAGTTGAGTGCATTGACAGATATTGTTTGTACTCTTTCAAATTGTTTACATCATGAAGATATTTTTCTTTCTTCATTTGTAACCAGTCACTGGTTGTATTGTGCTGACGAACTGGCTTTTCAAAAAAAAATAGGAATAGGGATTTGGGATTCTGGATTAGTGGTGCTGGAAAAGCAGAGCAGTTCAGGCAGCATCCGAGGAGCAGTAAAATCAATGTTTCAGGCAAAAGCCCTTCATCACGAAAACAGCTTAGAACAATAGAGGAGGGGAAACTATTAGCTACACAGTCGTAAGTGGAATATTGTTTTTCAGAGATTACTTCAACACTTTGGAACAGATTTAAAGGAAATTAAAATCTTTCATTTTGTAAACTAATGAAGTCTGAAATTGAGTATAACTTTCTTCACTGTTTGAAACTGTCCATTACTGCACATGGATCTGTTCACAACAATATCGATCCAGTCTTCAGTGACAATACTCTGTATTGTATGGCACTAGCACTGTGTTAAATAGGACAGACTTCAAATAGATCTAGCAATTGAAGATTGGGCAGCAGCAGCAGAATTGTACTCCAGCACCACCTACAACTTCATGGTCCAGTATATCCTCCACTCAACCATTATCATCAAGTCAGGAGATCAACCCTGGTTCAGTGCACAGTGCAGGAGGGCATGCCAGGAGCAGCACCAGACATATCTAAACGTATCAACCTAGTGAAGCTACTGAACAGGATTACTTGCATGCCAACAGCATTAGCAGTAAATGATCCCACAAACCCAACAGATTAGATCTAAATTCTGGAGTCCTGCCACATCCAGTTGTGAATGGAGAGTGACGCTCCACAAATAGCCCGTGATGGAAGACATGTTGTCAGTGCAAAACATTGCTGTGAATGCTCCAGCATCATCTTCAGCCAGACGTACCAAGTGGATGATCCATCTCCGCCTCCTTCAGTGGCCTCTACCATCACAGGTGTCAGTCTTCAGCCAATTCGATCCATTCCACATGATAAACTGTTAAAGGCAATACCTCCTGGATATTGCATTAATTTCTTTTTCCTTCCTTAATTATTTATCTATATTTGTGTTTGCAGTCATCCTTCAAGACTGCAGTCAACAGAAAATCTTCTGCCTATGTCTGTGGAGGATTTTGGTGAATTGGAGCGCCACTTAAGTCCTTCAGATATTGACACAGTGGTGAGTTTTTATAATGGTTAGATTTGATGTATAGTAAACTGTTGCATTCAATAATATGCATCAATTATTTGTCCTTAACAATAGTGATTATGTAGTAAGTGCAAGCAGAACTTGTAACCTAATTTTCTACAGATAAATTATTAGCACAAAAATATAAAGCTTCAAGTGGGTGGAACTGTGATATAGAAACATAAACTAACTTAATTTCTCTCACCCCACCATCACTGTTGCCCAGAACAATTCTGAAAGTAGCCTTTGTCTCCATGTTCTGCTCTTGAAGGGTGAAGAAATTCCAGTTTTTTGTCCTCAATCTTGCATGCTTCAAAAATATAATTTCTCAACAAGCTATCTCCCTCCAATGACTTGCATCCTAGGATTTTTAGGAAGTTACAGCTACAGTGAATGCATTGTGAATTTTAGAATTCTTTGATTCTAGAACAGTTCAAGACTTGAAACGAAGAGCTCCCTGCTCTTTTTATACTACTCCCTCCTCCTCTTCCTGGGGTAATTTTTACTTAACCCAGTCATCTTGCTCTATTTACATCTATTTTGGAGGTCTCCAGACCAGTTCCCTCATCTGGGGCTTTGTGTACAGCCAGCAGTGGCCACAGCTCCTAATGGTACTGGTTGTACTGAAGAGCTGGCTACCTCTAATTAACCAGATGACATCCCTGCAGAAAACAGGAACCATGTGGCTGATCAGCTAAGTATCTGACTTTAAACCATGCTTAGGCTCTTAAGATTAATTAGTTTGAAACAACGACTACTTCTGATGAAGGACAATAAGAATTATAAATAATTTTAAATAAATATTGCTCCAAAAAAACAAATGCCTTTTTAATTGCTAGTGAACTAATTCTGTCTTTCAATACTAATTATTTTTTTTTCTTTAAAAAGATGTGTTCAGCCTATCCAAATTAACCAAGAGTGCTCTTCATACCTGTGGATCTGCAAGTTGTGACATTGTTGTTTGGAAACTTCACTGTAAATAATGACATTTCGTTAAACATTTTAAAAGTTAGGTAGCTACTGCATGTAATGTTTTAGTTACATTGAGTATTTGTATCACTTTCATATTTTCTTGAACTCCTACTAACCATACAATTAAAGTTTGGCTGTTCAATTACCAAGATGTTTGGGTTGTTTTTCTTAAAGTAAACCTACCCAATTCCCCTTGTTTTTCAAGACTTGAAAGATGGCTCTTGAGTTTGCAGTTCTCAAGCTCTTCTCCTGCTCAACTTTACCCTGGGTTGCCCATTAGAACCTTTGTGCTTTGTCCTCTATTTTATTGTTCATGCCAACTCTGGTTCTAATAAATACATTTTAGATTAAATTCAGAATGGCAATTTGCGAGCCAAACATTGTTTACCATCTTTAAGACTGCTTATCATCTCACTCAGTCATCTGCTTATTTGTTAGTGAAAGCTTCGTTGGAATCCTCAGCCTGACATGTATTTCATGTCAGCTTCCCTGTTCCTACCCTCCCAAAACAAAATTAGAGTGCATTCAGTACTTGTATTGCAGCTTACATCAAGTTGTCCTGCCATCATTCTTGTTCACTGATCTAACTCCTTATCCTAATGAGCTCCTGGTCTTCCAATACAAAATTAAAAATTTGAGCTCCTGTTCTGATCTTTCATTCTGTGTAACCAGCTTCAGTCCATTAAGAATATTAGTTTCCTCCAACTCCTGTGCATTTTCCACTTCAACCAGTGGCAGCTGTACCCTTCAAGTCCTTAGTTTTAAATCCGACATGCATCTGTTTCTCATTGACCTTTAGGGCACTTAAATTTATCTTTCTGCCCAGTTTTCAGGTCATACGTCTGCATACCTCCTTAAGCCAACATCAATTTTGACCCAAAATGCTGTGAGGTGTCTTAAGATGTTTCCCTATGCTGAAAATGCTACACAGAGGGCATTGTTGCCTTATGTATACTACTTCCTATAATGTTGTCTGATTTGAAACAGCACTTATGGAACAGGTTCAGTTTTGATGTAACTGGATAGTTACATTAATTGTCCTATTGTGTTTCTACAACACAACTTGGAAATGGTCAAGCAAGTGATAGTCACGTTTACTAATATTGAACAATTCTGAGGATTTGTGGCACTGGTAGAACATTTAACATCAAGTGACAATTTCAAAAAAGTCTGGGATTACCACACTAAGTGATAACAGATACAAAGTAATGAGCAGTGAACCCATGGCCTTTCAATATGCCAACCACAGCACAATTTAAAACAACTGCCACCATTACTTGCTTGAATGTGAAAAAATTTTTCATCTTGTTTTCTAAGAGCTGTTTGGTTTATCGCAATTCACTGTTCATACCTTAAATCTATTAATAAAGGTGTAGTGTAGTGGGGGTTCATTTTCAATCTGATGTTATAACCTGAATGATGTGCAACTGCAATTCTAAATGATAGTTTTGTATTAAATGGAAAAATCAACCAGTAGGATAGAAGCAATCCAAATGTGAATTGCACTGCAGCAGACAACACAAAGCTGATCACATTAAAACGTTCTACCACCAGTCCTTGTGTTTGTAATATTACTTAGACCATATTGTAACAATAACAATAACAGAAACAAAAACAATAGCCCCTCAAGCCTGCTATCACCATTCAATGTAATCATGGCCGCTTATGCAATCTTAGCATTCCATTCCCACTTCCTCTCCATATCCTTTGATCCCTTTAGCTTCAAGGGCCACATCTAGCTTCCTCTTGATGATATCTAACAAACTGGTCCCAATATTTTTCTGTAGGAGAGACTTCCACATGTTCACAACTCTCTGGGTAAAGAAATGCTTCCTCATCTCAGTCCTGAATACTTTATCCCTTATTCTTAGACTGTGACCTGTCGTTCCAGACTACCCCAACATCAGGAACATTCTTGCTGCAACTAATGCATCCAATCCCATCAGGATTTTACATTAGATGCCCTCCTCATTTTAGTAAATTCTGGCGAGTACAAGCCCGGTTAACCAGTTTTCCTTCTGGTCAGTCCTGCCATCCTAGGAATCAGTATAGCAAACCCTCACTGGACTCCCTCCATAGTAAGAATCTCCTTCCTCAGAAGGAGACCAAAACAACACACAATACTCAAGGTGTGGCCTCTCATCAAGGCCATGTATAACTGCAAGACATCCTTAATCCAATACTGAAATTCTCTCCTTATGACAGCCAGCATGCTGTTAACTTTCCTCACCATTCTGCTGCGCCTACATGGAAATCTTCAGCGACTGTTCCACCATGACATCCAGGTCTTGTTGTATATTATTTTTCTTAAGCTGCCACTATTCCGATAATAATCTGCCTTCCTTTTTTTTTGCAACCAAAGTGGATGATCTCACATTATATTGTATTTGCCCACTCAGCCAGTCTGTCCAAGTCTTGCAGCCTCTTAGGATCCTCCTCGCAGCACACACTGCCACCCAGCTTAGTGTCATCTGCAAATTTGGAGATATTGCATTCAATTCCTTCATTCAAATTGTTAGTTTATATTGTGAACAGCTAGGGTCCCAGCACTGAACCCTGCAGTACTCCACTTGTCACTGCCTGCCACTCTGAAAAGGACATTACCTCTGATACCATAAGCTTTAGTTTTGCTCACTGAATTTGTTGTGGAACTTTTATCAAAAGCCTTTTGAAAGTTTAGATACATAACATTTACTGATTCACCTTTGTCCACACAACTGGTCACATCCTCAAAGAATTCCAGATAACTTGTCAAACATGATTTCCCTTTAGTGAATCCATGCTGACTAGGACCAATTCTGTCACCTTTTTCCAAATGCTGTTACTTACATCCTTAGTCATTCATACCAGCCATTTCCCTCACCACTGATGTTGACCTAACTGGTCTATGGTTCTCCATTTGGTCTCCTTTTTAAAAAAAAAGTGGGGTTACATTAGCTATTCTCCAGTTCACTGGAACTTTTCCATAATCTACAAAATGCTGGAAAATGTTCAATGTGTGCTGTTTCTAGGGGCACTTCCTTAAGTACTCTGATGCAGAGCACCAAGCCCTGGAGACTTAGCAGTTTATAATGCCATCAACGTCCCATAGCATTTCCTGAAGGTTATTTGTGTAAAAATATTATTCATTTTTGCCCAACTCAGCTAACAGTCTCAAGCTCCGCTGTATCTGAAGACTTCAGTTTTAGAATTCAGTTTTAGAAAAGCAGGCTCCTTACTGAAAATCTTGATTAGATTAGATTACTTAGTGTGGAAACAGGCCCTTCGGCCCAACAAGTCCACACCGACCCCCCCACCCATACTTCTACATTTACCCCTTACCTAACACTACGGGCAATTTAGCATAGCCAATTCACCTGACCCGCACATCTTTGGACTGTGGGAGGAAACCGGAGCGCCCGGAGGAAACCCACGCAGACACGGGGAGAACGTGCAAACTCCACACAGTCAGTCGCCTGAGTCGGGAATTGAACCCGGGTCTCAGGCGCTGTGAGGCAGCAGTGCTAACCACTGTGCCACCATGCCGCCCACATTGGCACGCTGCTTGCATAAAAGGAGAGAGGATTATTGGTCAAATTGACTGAAGTTTTTAAAAACTTATACCTGCAAGGGAACAGCAGTGAAAACACTGTTTTTCTCATCAGGACTAGAAGAGCAAAAGTTAGTGTTCAGGGTAAAGCACATTAGAAATACTAATATACACAAAATTTTCACTGGAAGCTCCACAATCACCATTGCTTCAAAATTTCAAAGCAATAAAACACTTCAGTATTTTTAAACAAATAATGCTACTATGGAATAAAAGCAATCATTGTAGTGAAGGAACAGAGAAGACATGCAGTTTTACAGTCAAAAATTACTAGAAGTCATCCTACCTGTGGCTTACTTCACATCCAGTTGAATAGCCTGTGATATGTAGAGTAAAACAGAGGCCAAACCTTCGGATGTGGGTTGGTAACACACTCAGGTTATGACAAAGTTGTAATTACCTACATCCACTCTTTTGAACCAGATGGAGAATCCGATAGCATGCTTACAAATTTAGGAATCCTTATAGGGAGCAGCACAGAGAATCTTCATAGAAGTTACACTCTCCTTTTCTGGCACTATCTGCTATTTAAATAGTTCAAATTTGCAAAACCTATTGGTGGGAAGGAAAGTATGTATGTTGGTGAGGGGTAGCTGGTGGATGGGTAATGGAGTAACTGGGGTGGGGAAGAGTCACAGGGAAGGGTCAGTTGTATAGGTATCCCAAAGTCATAATTAGCTTTTATCCACCCAAATTACCAGAGTGATTATCTAAGTAATCGGAAACCTCTGATTCAACTCTCAATGTGATTTGGAGATTAACGAATCAAGAGACTGGATAACTGCCAATTAGAACTTGATGAGTCCCAATACATGAGGTATGTCCAGTTGATGAATAAATAAAAACTGAAAGATTCAAGCCAAAATGTTTGTTGGTCTATTCCATGTTCAGGATGCTTCATTTGTACAATTGAAAAGCTGACTCAGAAATGAAGCTTCTCAAAGTTTACAATCTAGCAGTGGAAAAGCACAGGACAAGATTTTTGCAGTGATATCTGGAAATGAGAAAAATCAAAGGCTTAATAGGTTGGTTAGTAAAAATATCACCTGTTGTAGATCATGAAATACCCAGACTCAGTTTTACTTCAGTAAATTAGCTGAAGTCTGCCAGAGTTCTAGAAAAGTAATTTTAGTTCAACTTAATGGCCAGCTGGGAGGAAAAAAAAAATCAGTGTTCCTAGTTGAAATCATTGTCCACAGTGGAATAACTTAAAGTGATATAGATTTAAAAATGTGAAAATTCATTACTTTTGCATAATTACATCATAAGTGAAAGAGTCATCCATAGATGTATTAAGAAGAAAATGAGGAAGTGAGCTTTTTTAATAAACAAATCTCTACTACAGATGCACTCCAGATTGTTACTGACAAATGCTAGCCAATAAAGAAATCAATAACAGCAATGCATAAAGTTATTATGGAATGTTGTGTTTCTCATTTTGTATGTGACGACTACACTTGGTGCATATGAAAAAATGGAATACAAAACTTGAGTTTTTATTTGTGTATTTAACACACTTGATTTGCCTCTTTTAGATAATACCCTGCATTGCCAGCAATACTTCAAAAATAACATTTCAGATTGAAATATGGAACAATGCACTGAAAACAGATTGCAAGTTAGCAAGTACATTAAACATCATCAATCTTCCATGCTTGAAAAGGCAGTCATGTCATAATGTGGAAAAATACAATTACAGTCACAGTCTCAATATTAGCAGTTTAAATATTAGCAGAGACTAGTCCTGCCCTATAATGAGTAAGACAGAAGCATGAGCAGGCTGTTTGACTGTTACACCAATGACGACATATACAATTATTAAAAAGATCCATTTTACAGTGCAGCAATACACACTGCAAATACAGCTATGGATAGAAATGTATATTTTAAAATTCAAACTAACAAAAGTATGCTGAAATGCTATCCATCTAATAAGATTCTAAGCATTTACATACATGGACACAGACAATTGCATCAAACAAGCTTCGGCAGTTCAGGTCTTTTCAGCACAACACTAAGCATCAAATGCTAGAATTAAACTGGAATCCTACACAAATACAAATGATTCACACAAAACACGGCACCAGAAAACTCTCGAATGCTGCAACTGGGTTAGCAATTAAGAAATATAAATGGAACTATATGGAAATTAAATGCAAATTTACTTTTGTAAATTTCAAGGCTAACTACATGGTTCCACAGTACTTGTATGTAGTCTGTATGCTTCAAGCTTCTTAATAGGAGAAAAGAAAATCAAGTCAAATTCCCCAATAGAAACTGGAATAGAAAACATTATAATTTTGCTCAATTATCATTAGGTGTGAAGGTGTTACTACAAATGATTAAATAGGCTGGTCAATTCAAATACATTGCATACGATCTCTGGAAGAAGCAGACTGAGGGTTCAAACGTTTTTTCCTGTTTTATCTGACAGATTTTAAAATACTCTATAATAAATCCTATTACAAAGAAAATTAATTGTATTTCCAGGTAATCATTACGATGTGAACTAACTCAACTTATGAAGACAAATTACTGAAAAAGCTCAGCAGGTCTGACAGCATCTGTGCAGAGAAATCAGAGTTAATATTTCAGGTTCTATGACTCTTAAGTCCGATTTCTTTTCACAGATGCTGCCAGCCCTGCCGAGCTTTTCCAGCAATTTGTTTCTGCTTGATTTACAGCATTCGCAGTTCTTTTGATTCAACTGTTTATGCCTGGATCGTATGTGTGGGAGATTTGTTATCACCCAAGCAGCAATTTTGTCACATATTAAAGCCTGGAATCCATTTTAAATGTTCATATTTGCTGTATGTTCCCAGGCTCAGTGAGATGGCTGACCTTGTAGCTGTACTAGCACCTCATAGTGAACTCTTTCCCAGCATGGGAATGTTCTTTACAAGAATTGATTGTTATACCAACATTGCTTCTCAAATACTAACTAGCACTGTCCACCTACGTGACTGGACCAGCGTGGTCGACTTGTTTGTCCCCGTGAGCTCTCGAAATAAAGAGTCAATAACTCAAGGTTTGTGTGGTGCGAGTCATTTTCTTTAATTCGGATCAATACGACCTGAGTATTTTCGTCCCAATCCCCAACAGTTTGGCGTGGCTGGCAGGACCTCTATTGTAAGAGGTTACTGGACCTTTCGCTTTTTTCTTTTTGACTTTTTATTCAGCTTCCCTGAGTCATTGGGTTTTATTTGCAAGTAGTTGGCTGGAGTTTTGAGAGTAGTCGGTGGGTAGACTATCGCGAGGATAAGCTTTGTCCACCGCAGGTGGTTTTCTTCCTCTCTTCTGCCACTAGCTGAAATAAGTACATCTGGGCTGCGTAGAGGTTAGTGTTTTAGTTCTCATACCTTTTGTAGCCTCTACACAGCCCAAATGTACTAATTTCAGCTAGTAGCAAAAGAGAAAAGAAAACCGCCCACAGTGGACAGAGCTTATCCTGTTTTGTTGCAATAGTAAACCCGCCGAGTAATCGCAAAATCACCCTGCTGACTATTCGCAAACAAACCCGCCAACTCCTCGCAAATAAAACCCGCTGACTCAGGGAGGCTGAATAAAAAGTCAAAAAGGAATCGAAAAAAGGAAAAGGTCCGGTAACCTCTTACAACAAAGGTCCAGCCGAAGACTCACTTGCATCGATGCAAACTAAAGAAAATTACTTGTACCATACAAGCCTCGAGTTACTGAAAGTTTATTTTGTGAGCTCACAGGGAGAGTCAAATCGACCACGATGGTCACAAGTCACTCTCGTAAGCTCATGAAATAAACAGTCAATGACTCAAGGCTTATGTGGTGCAAGTCATTTTCTTTAATTCAGATCGATACAAGCGAATCTTAAGCTGAATATTTTTGTCCCAATCCCCAACAGTAAGTAAAACAGCGTACCGTATGTAAACCAGTCTGAAATTGGTTCCTTTTGTAAAGTTCAGAGACTATTAATATGACCCAATGGAATTAAGTTGTATTAAATAGTCAAATCTTATTACAAGTAACAATCTAATTACCCTGAAAAGCAGTAATGACACATCTTTTTTCTGAAGTACAGCATTCCTAAGTTTTCAAATACATTACTATAAGTTATTGGACCAGTTCCAACACAAGAAAAAAAATCTTGCATTATTACTTTTTAAAAATGTTCAAAATGCCAGTAACTATTTACATATCTGTCAAAACAATTACATTTTCAAGAATATTTATTCCAAAATTGCTGATAATTTAGAAAAAACTTTGAAAGTATTCCTATTTCTGAGAAAAAAATGTGAATTTGATAGTACAATGTTTTTGACATTGAATCATTTGCATTTGTTTCAAACCTTTACTTACAAACATTTACAGTAATGAAACATGAAGCCTCTTCCATTTAGTGGACCTTATAAGAGGCAGGGGAAAAGTAAATTAGTGAATGAAACAGTATTTTGACAGGAAATTAAAAATAAATTAATTATACTAAATGGATAATGTCAAAGCAATAATCAAAGGCAACATAACAGTTACATAACCCACACTTTGAATCTGGACTTTTATACTTCTTAGCCATGATATTAATATTGAATGTATTTTTAATAAATATATAAACAAATTTTAGTAAACAAATATGCACTGTTACTGCTGACTGCACTGTTGATTCACTGCTACACTTTTACACGATTGGAACAATATACATTTCAAAATAAGTAAAATAGGCTCTACTTGTAAAACATCTGGACAAAATCCTAATACTGAATACTAATATTCACATTTTACAGGGATGCTTCCAACGGGTTACTTACAGAATACGCCAGCTATAATTTTCTTACATGTTTACTAAAGCTGGATATTTCCCAGTATTAACGGCCCAAGTGTCTGACTGATTTAAACTGATTACCACTATTAATAATCATTCAGGACTTCATGGCAACTTTATAATTGATTAGAAGCCATATGAAATCTTAAATTCACACAGAGATTGTTCTACTTTTCTTTGTAACTGACATAACATGACACTTGAGTTCATTGTAAGAGTCAGACCTCAGGCCCCGAATTGAATACTGGCAATCCTTTCTATTTTAACTATAATTTTCTAAGACTACATCAAAAAAGTTCCAAGCCTAAAACACCAGAATATAATTGCTTGAAAAAAAAAACACTTTTACAAATTTCAAACTTTAGTTTTGATAATTCAGAACAAAATTACACTTTGATAGTATTGAACTATACCATGCTATCTAAGTTCTCTTTGGAGGGTTTTTCTTTTCCATTGTTCGAGTCCTCTGTGGGCATGTACTTGCTCTGGTATTCCTGAAGGATTGTTACAATGTCATGGTGGCCAAAGTGAATTGCCTCATCTACTGGTGTGTTGCCCCATCTAAAATATTTTTAAAAACACACAAGTTAGAGAACTCAATGGGATGCATCATCAGATACTAAATGAAGGAGCAGAGATAGAACAAACATTAATAATAATCTTTCAAAAATCCTTAGATTTTGGAAATATCCCAGAGGATTGGAAAACTGCTAACATGACACTCTTATTGAATAAGGGAAGTTTAAAAAAAATACTGGTAACTATATGCCAGTTAACTGAACATCTGCTACTGGGTAAGTTTATTATATTTTAATGTATTACAATAACAGCAGTAGCTAAGCATTTAGAAATACATAACACGATCAAGCAGGGTCAGTATGCCTTCATGAAGAGAAGATCCATTCCAATCAAATTTACTTGATTTTTAAAAATTTTAAATCATTCATGGCATGTGGGCATCATTGGCTGGCCAGCATTTATTACCTGTCCCTAGTTGACCTTGAGGTGGTGGTGGTGAGCTGCCGCCTTGAACTTTGTCTGAATATTGTCCAGATCTTCTTGCATTTAAACACAGGCTGCTTCAGTATCTGAGTGTGAATGGTGCTAAATATTTTGCAATCATTGGCAAACATCCCCGTTTCTGAATTTATGATGGAGGTAAGGTTATTGATGAAGCAGCTAAAGGTTGTTGGGCCTAGGATACTACCCTGAGGAACTCCTGCAGAGATAAGACCATAAGACATAGGAGTGGAAATAAGGCCATTCGGCCCATCGAGTCCACTCCGCCATTCAATCATGGCTGATGGGCATTTCAACTCCACTTACCAGCGTTCTCCCCGTAGCCCTTAATTCCTCGAGACAACAAGAATCTATCAATCTCTGCCTTGAAGACATTTAGCGTTCCGGCCTCCACTGCACTCCGCGGCAATGAATTCCACAGGCCCACCACCCTCTGGCTGAAGAAATTCTCCGCATTTCTGTTTTGAATTGACCCCCTCGAATTCTGTGTCCATGGGTCCTAGTCTCCTCGCCTAATGGAAACAATTTCCTAGTGTCCACCCTTTCCAAGCCATGTATTATCTTGTATGTCTCTATTAAGTCTCCCCTCAATCTTCTAAACTCCAATGAATACAATCCCAGGGTCCTCAGCCGTTCCTCATATGTTAGACCATGTTAGATGTCCTGGAGCTGAGATGACTGACTTCCAACAATGACAACCATCTTCCTATGTGCCAGGTATGACTCCAAGCAGAAAGTTTGCCCCCGATACCCATTAATTCCAGTTTTGCCAGGGCTCCTTGATTCCCCACCTGGTCAAATAGAATATAGAAAAGTACAGCACAGAACATGCCCTTTGGCCCACAATGTTGTGCCGTGGTTTAATCCTAATATAAAATATAATAACTTATCCTACACACCCCTCAACTCTCTGCTATCCATGTGCATGTCAAGCATACGCTTAAATGTCCCTAATGACGCTGCTTCCACCATCACAGCTGGCAACGCATTCCATGCATTCACAACTCTGCATAAAGAACCTACCTCTGACGACTCCTCTTTACCTTTCTCTTAATATCTTCAAACTATAGCCCCTCGTACCAGTCAACCCTGCCCTGGGGAAAAATCTCTGGCTATTGACTATCTATTCCACTCATTACCTTGTCTACCTCGATCAGGTCTCCTCTCTTCCTCCTCCTCTCCAGAGAGAAAAGTCCGAGCTGATTCAATCTTTCTTCATAAGGCAAACCCTCCAGTCCAGGCAGTATCCTTGTAAACCTTCTTTGCACCCTCACCAAAGCCTCTGTATCTTTCCTATCGTAGGGTGACCAGATCTGGACACAATATTCCAAGTGTGGTCTCACTATGGACTTGCAGAGCTGCAGCAGCCTTAATGTCAAGAGCTGTCACTCTCACCTCACCTGTGAAATTCAGCTCTTTTATCCAATATTTGAACCAAGGCTGTAATGAGATCAGGAGCTGGGATGCCCTAGCAGAACCTAAATTGGACGTCACTGAGCAGATGCTATTTGATAGCACTGTTTATGATCATTCCATCACCCTGATGATGATCAAGACCTATGGAGCCATGATTAGCTGGGTTGGATTTGTCCTGCTTTTTGTGTACAGGACATACCTGGGTAACTGTAGTGGAACAGCTTGGCTAGGGGAGCAGCAAGCTCTGGAATGCAAGTTTTCAGTACTATGGCCAGAATGCTATCAAGGTCCATAGTCTTTGCAGGATGGAGGAGCACTGATTCATCAGTTGAAGAGGGAATGGTATGTGGTAATTAGCAGAAGGTTTCCTTGACCATGTTTAACCCAAAGCCATGAGACTTCCTGGGGTTTGGAATCAATATTGACGACTCCCAGGGCAACTCCAACCTGAGTGTAAACTGCTGTGCTGCCAGTGGGATAGGATGTATCCAGGGATGATGATGGGGTTGTCTGTTAAGACGACATAATCCGGCATGCCTGATTTAAATCAAGGATTCCCCTTCACTGTAGTTGACAGGGCCTTCAACAATGTCTGACCCATTTCCAACATTTCTGCCATCGCCACTTCTTCTACCAATGAGAACCACAGTGGAGTTCCCCAGTCCTCACTTTCCCACACCATCCACTACCATTTCCATTATTCCACCAAACATTTTCACACCTCCTTCCCTTTCAGCATTCCGAAGGGACATTTCTCTGTGAGCCCCGTCCATTCCTCTATCAGCTCATTTGTCTCCTACAGCACCTTCCTGTGCAATTGCAGGTGGTGTAACACTTGCCCTTTTACCTCCTCCTGCCCCCAAAAATCCTTTACAATGAAGCAGTAATTGACTTGTACTTCTTTCAATCTACTCTCCTGTAAACCACCGCTCATAATGCTGTCTTTTCTACATGGGGGAGACAAAACACAGATTGGGTGATTTGCTCTGTCTCTAAGCATGACCTTGGTTTTCCAGGTAGCTACCATTTCAATACACCCTGTTACATTCATATTTTTGTCCTAGGCCTGCTGTGGTGTCCCACTGAAGACCAGTGTAAACTAGAGGAATACCACTTCATTTTTCATTTAGGCACTTTACAGCCTTCTTGAGTCAATGGTGATTCAACAACCTTGGGCCAGGAACACCATCCTCCATTTTGATTGCACATCCCACCAATACCTTGTTTACATGGTTTTGCTTGCTTATAGCAGAGCCACCAATATTCTGCTATTGTCCTTTGCTTTGCAACACCTTTTCCTGTCCTAACCTGACGTTCTGTTCTACTGGCTCCGCCTCACTTCTATCTACAGAAAAAAACTTATCACTTTCACATTTTCCGCAACCCTCCCTTCCAGTCTGAAGAAAAGACGTTTTGGACTTGAAAACATTCACCTCTGTTCCTCTCCACAGAATCCTCCTTTTTTGCTGAGCTTCTCCAGCAGTTTCCATTTTTTTCAATATCAAGTTAGTGAGACCTAATTTAAAGGGCAGATTTTGCACAATTTATTGCTTTTATGCAACTTAAAATAGTGTCAGGTTAAGACCAACTCACCTGTCTTTAGGAAATGGGTTTACTTTGCATGCTTCTAACAAAAAGTGAACCACCTCCACGTGACCTACAAATCAAAATACACAATTAAACTCTAAGCTACATCATCTGGCTCTTCAGGGCTTGTTATTTCTGCAACTGAAATTTACCTTCTGCAGCTGCTACATGCAGTGCTGTTCGTGAATCATAGTCCCTTTGCTCCATGTCCATAGCAGACAAAGCAAATCTGGAACAAAAAAAAACGTTTTTGACAGTTTTTTTCCTGGTCAAAGACAAAAACATTAAAATGACTTTTTTTTTTCATTTATAGAAAATGAAAATAATCCACAATGTTTTATTTTAAATGCAAACTATTAATATATGTGGAACCTAAATCCTTTCTAGTTTCTCCAGTTCTAGTCACTTTTTCATGTGACCATCGATTCCAATAATTATTGGAAAGAGCTAATAAAGTTAATGCTTGAGGCCTTGAGACACAATTTTGTTTTGGCTCAAGGTTATTTTAGCAGTCTCATCTACCTTAAAACAACTCAACAAAAACCAAAAGTTTCTTCTTACAAAAACACACCACCTAGAACTGTAAGTCTATTAAGTCAAGCCCACAATAAACCATAAGTGCCCTTTCAGTCATCATTGATTTGAGACAAATGCTGGACTAATCGGAAGGTATTACATGCATCCTCCATATCTGGAATATTGAAATACAAGGAAAATTCAAACTGAACAGCTACATTAGACAGATGTCTAACCAAGTAACTGCAAAATGTTTAAAATACAATCATATGTTTTGGAGAGCAAAGACTATTTTAAAGTGAGATTTCGAATTTGTAGAGAAGTTTTCTTTCAACTGTACATGAGCTTGATTACACAGCAGCTGGAGTACTATGTGCAGTTTATCTCTCCATATCTCAGGGAAGATATTATTGCCACAAAGACTGTGCAACAAAGGCTCACCAGATGCATTTCCAAAGTGGCAAGACTGTCCTAAGACGAGAGATTGGGCAAACTAAGCAGTGGACCCACTGGTCAGTCTGAAAAACAACACTCCATCACCACCCGCTGTCCAGTTCTATATCCAAATGGCTAATTCGCCATGTATTCCATGTAATCTAACCTTGTTAACCAGTCAACCATGAGGAACCTTGTCAAACGCCATACAGAAGCCCATACAGATCATGTCTACTGCTTTGCTAGCATTAATCCTGTTTGTTACTTCTTCAAAAAAACTTATATCAAGTTAGTAAAATACATGCACAATGCCATGTTGACTGTCCCTAATCAGTCCTTGCCTAATACATGTAAATCCTGTCCCTCAGGATCCCCTCCAACAACTTGCCCACCACTGTTGTCAGGCTCACCAGTCTATAGTTCCATGGTTTTCCCTTATAATCAACTGCTTTTCGTCATTTTCCACTTTCAAGGAAATATCAACCTGCACCCCAAGATCTCTTTGTTCAGCAACACTTCCCAGGACCTTACCATTAAGTGTATAAGTCCTGCCCTGATTTGCCTTTCCAAAAATGCAGCACCTCACACGTATCTAAAATTATACTCTATGTGCCACTCCTTGGCCCACTGGCCCAACTGATCAAGATCCCATTGTACTCTGAGGTAACCTTCTTTGCTGCCCACTACACTACCCATTTTGGTGTCATCTGCAAACTTACTGACTATACCTCTTATGTTTACATCCAAATCATATATACAAATGACAAATTGCAGTGAACCCAGCACTGATCCTTGCACTACACCACTGGTCACAGGCCTCTGGTCGGAAAGGCAACCATTCACCATCACCCTCTGTCTTCTACCTTTGAGCCAGTTCTGTATAAAAACAGCTTGTGCTCCCGGTATTCCATGTGAACTAACCTTGCTAACCAGTCTGCCATGAGAAACCTTGTTGAACACCTTATTAAAGTCCATTTAGATCACATCCACTGCTCTGCCAACATCAATCCTATTTGTTACTTTTTCAAGAAACTTAATCAAGTTGCAGCTGTACATAACATGGATTGGGCCCCTTTTGGAATATTGTGCGCAATTCTGGTCTCCTTGCCATAGGAAGGTTGTTGTGAAACTTCAAAAGTGTTCAGAAAAGATTTACAAGAATATTGCCCAGGTTGGAGAGTTTGAACTATAATGAGAAGCTGAATAGCCTGGGCTGTTTTCCCTGGAATGTCGGAGGCTGAGGGGCGACCTGATAGAGTCTATAAAATCATGAGGTGCATGGATAGGGTGAATAACCAAGGTCTTTTCCCTGGGGTGGGGAAGTCCAAAACTAGAGGGCATAGGTTTAAGATGAGAGGGGAAACACTTAAAGGGGACCTAAGGGGCAACATTTTCATGCAGAGTGTGGTGCATAGAATGAGCTGCCATAGGAAGTGGTGGAGGCTGGTACAATTACAATATTTAAAAGTAATCTGGATATGAATAGGAAAGTTTATAAAGATATAGGCCAAATGTTGGCAAATGGGATTAGATTCATGTATGATATCTGGTCAGCATGGATGAGTTGGACCAAAAGGTCTGTTTTCATGCTGTACAGCTCTATCATTCTATGCTTTATATTCTCTGATGATTTGAAAGATGATTTCATTGAAACCTACAAAGTAGGATAGAGAGTGGTTTCTCCTGGTCAGAGTCTAAAACCTGGGGACACAATTTAAGAATAAAAAGGAATAGCTTGATGGTCCAAGATGACATTATTTTATTGAGAATTGTGAACCGTTACAATTCTGTACCATGGTCGAATATGGAAGCATAATCTTTGAATAGGTTTAAGGGAAAGATCAATAGATTTCTGATGACCTGTGGCATATAGGGTTGTATGGATTGGGTGAGTAAAAGACAGTGAAGTCTTTGATTAGTCATGATCGTACTGAATGGTGGGACAGGCTTGATGGATTGAATAGTCTACTAGGATGTAGGATTTCAAGACTGGGGCCCATTTTTAAGCTAAGAAGAGAAAGATTAAAAAAAAGACATGGGGGCAATTTTTTTTTAAACACAGAGGGGGTTCGCGTGCGTAATGAACTTCCTGAGGAAGTGGAGGGTGTGGTTACAAGTACATTTAAAAGACATTTGGATAAGTATATGAAGTGAAAAAGTTTGGAGGGATAAATGCCTGGAGCAGGCAGGTGGGGCTAGTTTAGTTTGGGATTATGATCGGCATGGACTGGTTGGACTGAAGGATCTGTTTCTGTGCTGTATGACTATGCTCCTTTGTATACATGTCTACTTCCTCCTACAACCTTATATGGCAGCATTTGATAAAGACCTCTTATTTTATCACAGGAAGAAAACGCAGCTTACATCAGAAATTAGCAATGTAAACAGCAAAGGATATCACTAGTCCTCTGAATTTTAATAAGATTTATATAGAGTTATTTGCAATGCTTAAATTTATTTTATATGAAGTTTGGTCTGATGATAGATTATCCTTCCCAGATATGCATTTAACTGCTTTGCCAATTGTCTTCTCAATTTTTGTTTTGAGTTTCCAAATCCTCCATTAATTTGAAAATGAGTACATTCCATTCAAACCTTGAGCTTAAACAAAGCTCAAAGCAACTACATCACCTATTTACAAAATAGACAGCAAATTTTAAAAAAAAAGAGATGCATCCCCTTCTATTGCTGTTAGAATCTTTTGTAAATATAGCACGATAATCCAGCATTAAGCGATTAAAGCTGCCATACAGAAAGCGGTAGCTTTCAAATTAGGATATTTACAACTCACTATGAGCAGTTTATTTTCTCAGTTATGACAGATTTGTTAAAAAATGAATAGAGCCAAAAACAATAGATACAGCAATGCATAAAAGCTTTCAACAAGTGAGAAAGTAGAAAAATACTGGACTCGACAAGGTTTACAATTATTTCAGTACACTCACAGCTCATTACATTCAAACATATGCTTTTAAAGTGCTTAAGAAAACAATCTTTTTCAAATACAGTAACTAAAATAGCACTCAAATATAAAGCTTCCACTTGCACTAAATGTGTGACCTCAACAGATGGGAACTACAGCTATTTCGAGATAGCATTTATTGCTATGGCAAACAAAACTCAATGTCCCCTATAATTCTTTTTAATCTACTGTACTCAGTGGGCCAAAATAGTTAATACAGTTGCAGCTCTATAGCTTAGCTGTTACATCAATTTGTGACCGATAGGCTGGATAAGAGACTAGATTTTTGTCATAGCTCTTTGGTAACAATAACAACTGTGATTTATTAAATCCTTTTTTTGTTCTTCAACTGCTAACTGAGAATGGTTATTCACCCAGGGAAGGCTGAACATGCATAGAATTCACCAAATCTAAATGGAACTGGTGGGTTTCCTGTCTTCTCTTATAATTGAAAACTTACAGGGTTTTGGGCTGCTTCATACTGACAAAAAAAAGTTAACATGAAGAGGACGTTATAGAAGCATTTACAAACACAAGTCCATGCACCATTTTTAATTAGCTAAACAACATGTAGCCTCACATATGAAGCAATCTTTGAAGTTCAACTTTAAATATTACCTTCTAAGTGCAGACACATCTCCAGTATATGCAGCAAAGAGAAGATTGATCACTGACTTCACCTAAAAGATAGAAAAACACAAAAAAGCATATTTGGTTTTTATTCATATTTGTTTCCACTACTGACTCATGCTTTTAAATATGTCACATATATTAAAATACTATGGGGGAAAAGAAACCATAAATACCCTTGCTTTTTGCCACTATAATTTTTAAAACTTGAGTATCTAGGTACTTAGGATAAGTTACAATTAGGATAGATCATTCAACGCCTCAAGAGAGAGTTTTACCATTCAGTTCACAGTTGATTTATATCTCAAAATCATTTACTGCTGTCAATTTATTTCTCAATTCTAAAAATTTTTCTTTACTTAAGTCTGAAACCTGGATTTGAGATTCTCTTTTCAAATATAGTTATTTCAAAACTCAATAATTATCACTAATTATGTGATTGTCTCTCATCAGATTATTAAATAATACTGGTTTAGTATTCAATAGTAAGTCCAACATGATATATTCCTTTGACACTTAAAAGGAACGCTTCATATTCCTCCTCAGGACCCTTCAACCACAAGGGATAAATACTGATCTCAACAGCTTCCTCATGACCCCTCTCCCCACATTATCCCAGTCCAAAGCCTCCAAATAAGTACCGCCCTCCAGTCCCATCCATTTGACCTATCACCTTCTCATCTTTACCACTTCAGCTTTTCCAGCCTATTTGTACATTTAAATTTCCCATGATAACCACCTTTTTTGCTATTTGCTTCCCTGATCTCTGTATTAATACACCCTCATTATTTCTATCTGAAGATTTGTAGACAATTCATACAAGAGTCTGGTGTGTCCCTTGCTGATCCTTAACTCTACCCATACTGTTTCCATTACCTGAGTCAAGAGTGTGGTGCTGGAAAAGCACAGCCAGTCAGGCAGCATCCGAGCATCCAAGTAGAATCGATGTTTTGGGCATAAACCTTTCATCAGGAAGGAGGCTTGTGGGTCAGGGTTGAGAGATAAATGTGAGGAGGGTGGGGTTCAGGGGAAGTACCTAGGAAGGCGATAGGTGGATGAAGGGGAGGGAGAAGGTGATAGGTCAAATGGATGGGACTGGAGGGCGGTACTTATTTGGAGGCTTTGGACTGGGATAATGTGGGGAGAGGGGTCATGAGGAAGCTGTTGAGATCAGTATTTATCCCTTGTGGTTGAAGGGTCCCGAGGAGGAATATGAAGCGTTCCTCCTCCAGGCATCAGATGGTAACTGTTTGGCGGTGGAGGTGACCCAGGACTTGCATGTCCTTGACTGAGTGGGTGGGGGAGCTTAAGTGTTCAGCCACGGGCAGTGGGTTCCGATTCTCCTGAGAAGGGCTCATGCCCGAAATGTTGATTCTCCTGCTCTATGGATGCTGCCTGACCTGCTGTGCTTTTCCAGCAACACATTTTCAGCTTTCATACAGTCTGGCCACTCCTCTGCTTTTGGAGTTAAAGGAGGAGAAAAATATCCTATTGTATCGCTCCTGCTGTAACTTCATACATTCCCAATCAGTTAAACTTGTCTCTTATAGCAGAGCAATGTCAACCTTTCCTCCTTATGTTTTGACAGCACCTTTTTCCTTTTAATGGGGGAATGGCTCCCCTTTATATTCTCCAGGTGTACCATCTGAAGAGATTGTTAGCCATGACAACAGAGCGGCACTGCTGCCTCACAGCTCCAGGGACCTGGGTTCGATTCCAGCCTCAGGTGACTGTCTGTGTGGAGTTTGCACATTCTCCCTGTCTGCGTGGGTTTCCTTCAGGTACTCCAGTTTCCTCCCACAATCCAAAGATGTGCAAGCCAGGTGAATTGGCCATGCTAAATTGCTCATAGTGTTAGGTGCATTAGTCAGGGGTATATATAAGGAAGGGGAATGGGTCTGGGTGGGTTACTCTTTAGAGTGTCGATGTGGTCTATCTAATCATGACTGCCCACTATAGCCTGCGGTTCCCTGTGAGGAAGAAGCCCATTCAATGTGCAGCCAGTGGAAAAAACACAGACTTTATCAAACCTTAAAACTATCCCTACAAAAACTAAAACTAAAAAAAACTATCCACTACTCCTAACTTAAACAAATAAAAACAAGCCAAAAGTCACTAAAGATCTCCCCCCTTGCCATGGGGCATTCACTCCCAACTTCACAATCATCCTGCCATCTTTCAGTTGAGGCTATGTCCCAAACCCAGGCAATGTTATTTACACTCATGAAAGTTAACAATGGATGCCCTCCCGTCCCCCTCCATACCTCAATCCCATGCATCTTTACACCAAAGTAGTAACCACCCTTCACCCAGGAAAAAAATGAAACAGGTAATTACCAAATGAATATAATATTAAACAAACCAAATATTTTACTCCAAAGCAATACCAAGCTAAGACCAGAAATCACAAAAAGGGAGAACAAAGAAAGTGGAGAAGGAAAAAAATTATGCCATTGTCCATAATAATCGTTTCCTCTTTTCCCCTCAGTCCAAGTCAATTATTTCAAGAGAGTTCACAAATTCTTTTGCTTTTTCTACCGAGGTGAGATTCCCATAATTAAAATGCTATACTGCCAGGTACCTCAGAGAATATTGAATATTTAAGTCTCTTATTTTTTTTTAATCATCAAAAGACTTCCATTTCTTAATTATGGCCCCAGAAAAGTCACGAAAAGAAAACATTATTCTTGAACCTTTATCTACCAGAGCCTGTGGCTCTCTTCCTAGTCTTCTGAATGTTTCTATTATTAACTGCTTTTCTTTATAGTGCTAGAATCGGGCAGGGGTATTGATCAGACCCAGACCGGTGCATCGCGATCTGGTGGGTCCACTCCACACTCACCCGGCCCGACTAGATCTTCAGCCCCAGCAACTCTGGGAACCACTTCTCCAGGAACTCGACCAGACTCCTGCCTTTTTCATGCTTTGGAAGACCCACTACACGCAAGCTTTTTCTCCGACCTAGGCTTTCAAAGTCTTCAACCTGTTTCAGCAGGGCCCGAACATGGTCTTCAAAGGTTCAGATTTGCCCCTCGGAGCTCTGTCGCAGTCTCTGACACCTCGGTCCCTTACTCGATTGCTTCCACACGTTGATCCAATGACCGAGTCTCTTGCTCATGCTTTTTCAGCATGCAGAAATTGGCTACAGCGCTGTTTCAATGTTTTCATGAAGTTTTGCAAATTCCATGAGTAAATGTTGCTGCTTCACCGAGCTCAAAGGCGCCACCACGGGAGTCGAAGCAGTGGCTGCGGGTGTGCCCAACACAGTAGGGTAATGCCCTGCCTGCTTTACACCTTTTGCTCCTTTTCCTTTATTCATCTTCATCTCAACACCAAAGCCTCCAAATCCAAATTTAGAAGATTCTAGGTATTTTTGCCTGCTTTATACTAACAATTTTTCTCAGGGGCGGCTAGTGAGAGGAGTATAGAAGTCCACCGTGCCTGGGGTATATGGTACAGAGAGGAAGTGAGGGCTGCAGATGCTGGAGATCAGAGCTGAAAAATATGTTGCTGGAAAAGCACAGCAGGTCAGGCAGCATCCAAGGAGCAGGAGAATCAATGTTTCGGGCATTAGCTCTTCTTCAGGAAGAAGGGGCTTATGCCCGAAACGTTGATTCTCCTGCTCCTTGGATGCTGCCTGACCTGCTGCGCTTTTTCAGCAACACATTTTTCAGTATATGGTACAGAGCCCAACACAGTAGACTTTTCAGACTGCCGTCAGCTTGAATTTCCCCCCTTACCAACTTCCTTAAACAGTGGCACTACATGAGCCAACCTCCAGTCTTCCGGCACCTCACCTGTGACTATCTATTACACAAATATCATAGACAGGGCCCAGCAATCACTTCCCTAGCTTCCCACTGAGTTCTAGAGTATACTTGATCATGGCCTGGGGATTTATCCACCTTTATGCGTTTCAAGACATACTGCACTTCCTCCTCTGTAATATGGACATTTTTTCAAGATGTCACCATCCCTACACTCTAAATCTTTCATGTCCTTCTCCACAGTAAATACTGATGCAAAATACTTGTTTTGTATCTCCCCTATCCCCTGCAGCTCCACACAAAGGCTGCCTTGCTGATCATTGAGGGGCCATATTCCCTCCCTAGTTACCCTTTTGTCCTTAAATGTATTTGTAAAAACCCTTAACCCTACTTGTCAAAGCTACCTCATGTCTCCATTTTGCCCTCCTGATTTCCCTCTTAATTATACTCCTACTGACTTCATACTCTAAAGATTCACTCGATCTCTCTTGTCTATACCTCATATATGCCTCCTTCTCTTTCTTAACCAAACCCTCAATTTCGCTAGTCATCCAGCATTCCCTACACCTACCAGCCTTTCCTTTCACCCTAACAGGGATATACTGTCTCTGGATTCTAACATAATATAAAATTGTACACGGTTCACATCAAATGCAAATTAATTCATCATGTAATTATCTGTGCTCATATTTATTTTCTGCCCTAACACAAGTCTATAAAGAAACAATTATTTGATGCCATGATCTGCACAAGTGTAATATTTAAAATAAATGATCACAAATTCTAGTTTAGTGTACACTCTGTTTAATAATCATTAGGTACGCTGAGAACAACTCAAATATTAAACCAACATTTCCAAAAAGATAATTCTTGATTCATCGTTCATGCACATTTGTAACTGGAGCAATTATACATTAAACTTTTTTTAAAAATGCTGCAACTGTCATCTGCTTCACCCTAACATTGAGTGTCAAGTATGCTTACCCATTAGCAAAATAAATCAGAACAAATCATTAAGACTTAATTTGCTAGGCCAGTCAGAACCATACTCGTGTACCCTTCAAGTTAAAATGGTTTTTATTTTCCTGCACTGGATATTTGTAAATCACAAAATTTTCATTTGATTTTTCAACATTGATAACTCTGATAAAGCAGCTAAAATCTGTAAAACAATAAAAGTCACTTACACGAAGAAGTTGATCCACTAGAAGGATCAGATGTGATGGTTGTGGATACAGAGATTTTATGGCATGGGTTGACAGGCAAAATTGAATGTCCTCGATCTGTGGGGTAATACTTCTGTGATTGCGAAGAACTCTGGATAACTCCCTCTACCATTCTAATTTTCCCTGCCATACACGGGGCTACTAAAACAAGTCCTAGTACTAAAACAACGACAAAACTAATCAGTCTGTCCAGCAGGTGTGTGCCTATTAACACTCAACCAGAAGGTAAATATTTTAATCTTCCCATTTTTCTTTCTCGTATTAACCGGTTTTTATTATGAATTCATTATTCTATTCTTATTTTATACAAAATATATATACACACACACGACCAAGACACCTGTGACAGTGGGGTGAGGAGAAAGAGTACAGAAGGAGAGGAGAGCTCCTTCTCACTTGGTGGTGATAGAGGATGGTGAAGAAGGAGCAGTGGTGGCGGGGAGAGCTATTAATGTAGATTGTTTTAAAGGAAAAGGAACCTATCTTTCCTTTGGATTTTCACACTTTCAGAATTGGACAGTGTGGCCGTTCCCAGTATTAAAACCTACTGCAATGATTTAAAGGGCCTCTCAGCTGTCAGTGATCTTTGGGCGCTCAGCAGCAGCTCCTGGTGAACTTGTAGAGGGTCACAATCCACAGATTGGGAAGCCTTGAACTCTCTTTCAAATGTTCTATATGGCAAAGAATTCAAGGTGCGTAGCTATCTCTGTGAAGAAATTCCTTCTAAATACTTTGATCTAGTGACTGTTATATATTAATTTTCCAGTTTGGACCGAAGGAGGTAGACAGTTTCTCAAAATCCACTCAATAAAACATTTTCATGATGAAAACAAAATTATGTGCCTGCAGAAAATCTGAAGTAAAAAGAGAATGCTGGAAACGTTCAGCAAATCTGATATCACCTATGGAAACAAATAGCCAGTTCAGCTCCAAGGTGAAGATCCATTTCATACCTCTGATGAGGGATAAGAAGAAATGTAATAGTACCACCAACAGTCCCTTTTCCTCAGCTGCATGCCACTACATAGGGCAATTAGGAAGGACATAGATTCAGCTGGAAGGAGATTACGACCCCAAAAAGCAACGGTCAGATCTCTTGACATGTCAGAGTACCTTTCGCCTTTCATGGCGAATCACTGCTGGCATCTGCTGCATCATGGAAAGAGACTGCCTACAGTTGAGTGTGTGTTATGCAATGAAATCTACCTTTACAAGCTATTGTCTGCACTAATTGTAGTTTCAAAATCTGTGATTTTTTTCCCAAAAACACCCCTACTGAAAAGAGCAATTAAAACACCAGTTTGTAGGGAAATGCATAAATGTAATCCTGGAGGGAGGAAATGGCAGACCAGTAATGTCACTGGACTAATAATCCAGAAACCAGACTAATATTCAGAGGACATGAGTTTGACTCATTGCAGATCATGAAATCAGAATTAGATAGAAATCTGTAGTAAGAAATTGGTCTAATGGCAACTACTTTGATGGTCATTGAAAAGATCTGGTTCCCTTATGACTTCATGCTGAATGACCTGCCATTCTTACCTGGACTGGCCGATATGCCACTCCAGACATACAGCAACGTGGTTAATGCTCAACTGCCCTCTTAGCCATTAGGGGTGGGCAATAAATAATGGCCTAAAATAATTTTAAAAGCTAGCTGTAAAATTTTCGTTAGAAGAAACCAGATTGTTGCTCCTTTGTTAGGCAAAGGAATATTTGACAGGGGCTAGAAAGCTGAGGGTGAAAGAGACAACAGCTGAAATTGCTGGAAAAGCTCAGCAGGTCTGGCAGCATCTGTGGACAGAAATCAGTTAATGTTTAGGATCGGGTCACTCTTCCTCAGAACAGAGAGAGTGGATATTTAAGATTTTTAAAAAAGCTTATTTGTGGAATGTGAATGTTGCTGGTTTGGATATTGCCCATCCATAATTGCCCCATGATCCGAGTGGCTTAGTAGGGCCATTTCAGAGGGCAGTTGAGTCAATAAAATTGCTTGTGTCTTGATTCACACATCAGAACAGGTAAGGATTCCAGATTTCCCTCGCAAATAATTTTCAAAAAGCACTAAAAGGAAAATAACATTTTTGCTGAATGAGAATGCTGATTAGTTGGTAAGTGAACTCAGAGTGGGGGCATTTCCATGGAGAATGTACATGTTAAATGATGACTGACATTTAACTGCAAAACTTTCCTTACATTTTAAACCAAACACTGACTTCCGGTACAACATAAGTGTGCCACACTGTGAGCCCAACTGAATCTCGAACTTTTTGAAAGTGTAATACTTCACAAACCTAAGATGATTTTGCAAATGCTATCCAACAACATTGGTTCTTTGGTATCTCATGAACTGTCCTGATGTGTGCAAGATCATCAGCTTTATTAAAATAGATTTTTCTTCAGCAATATTCTAGTTTAGTTCTCATAGATTTTGGCGTCCACAGAGATTATAATTGTCACTGACAAAGGTCATGCTGGTCACCGTTATTTAGCTTTTCTTTCTCCTCCATAGAAAAATCTGTGAAGAGTGACCATCTGTTTACATGAGATACGAGATGCCTGGAGGGGAATTATTGGAGTGGCAAGGTGGGTTGTTTGTAGGAGTGCTGAACAGAAGAACAACAGGAACCTTAAAAGATAACTGTATGATATTATGCTACTTATCTCTTCTGTCCTGTTGAGGTCCTCTATCCTCATCTTCAGTATGTTACAAGCACATCCTTGTTACTAACCTTCTCAGCTATTTGTATCTATCTATGCTGTTTCCTCTTATTGTTATCAATGCTGCACCCTCAAGTAGTTAACTGCAGGTGAGCCCCTCCAACCAATGCCAGGATCCATTTATAGAGTCATAGAGATGTACAGCATGGAAACAGACCCTTCAGTCCCACCCGTCCATGCCGACCAGATATCCTAACCCAATCTAGTCCCACCTGCCAGCACCCAACCCATATCCCTCCAAACCCTGTGACCTAACCAATGTCTTGTACAGCCGCAACATGATCGCCCAACTCCTGTACTCAATACTCAGTTCACCTCCCCTCTCTGGCTGGGACGCAGAGACATGACACTAACAGAGTCTTTGCAAAGCCCACTCATTTACTTTGTGGGTGCCCACTACTGGTTGTTTCAATTAGCTAAGAGTTTAGTTAGTAAACTCCCTTTAATGGGTAAAAACAAAATTTGCACAAAATGTAAAATAAAAAGCATGCCTTTTTATTTGCTTTCTGTGCCAAATTATTTTAAGATAGTTGCAACTTTCCATTATTTTGATGATAACTTTTACTCTAAGTTACTCATATATTCTATAAGTACATCCGATGCTTCCTTTCCGAAGTTTCATGGACTGCAGTGTATCCTTAACTGATCCTTCCCTATCCAGTTATTTTATGTAAAAATAATTATCTAAGAAACTTACAAATATCATTAGCACAATTTAATTATTCTGGACTATTTATTACAATCTTTAACATAAAACACAAAATGTGGTCAAATCAAGATTTACCTTGTCAAGATTTTATTCATTTGTAGTTTCCTGATAATGGATGTAAATGTACGTCAAGTTAAATTTAAAATATGGCAATAAAAATCTGATTTAACATGACAGAGTAGTTTCAAGAATCTTTCAAAATACCTCATTTTCTCTTATCTATTACTTTCGCTCCATGTGAGCAGGTCAACTACTTTTGCCATTTTGCCATCAAGTGATACCTAAACAATGGTGATTTGTTGAACTACCCTTGCTGAGAAGGTTTCTTACCTCCTCTTAATACATCTTAAAATAGCTTTAGCTTAATTGGCAAGTCACCCAAGCAATATTGCGTTAAAAATCACACAACACCAGGTTATAGTCCAACAGGTTTAATTGGAAGCACACTAGCTTTCGGAGTGACGCTCCTTCATCACCTGATGAAGGAACGTCGCTCCGAAAGCCAGTGTGCTTCCAATTAAACCTGTTGGACTATAACCTGGTATTGTGTGATTTTTAACTTTGTACACCCCAATCCAATACCGGCATCTCCAAAGCAATATTGAATTTGACATGAATCACCAGTGGAAGAGTGCTCAAGCTTGCAACAGACCAAATATTATATGAACATCGACTCAAATTCTGTAACAAATATTAATTTTCCCATTTGCATTTAAAAATCTAACTACAGACCAAATGAGATGCCACAGTTTAATTAAAAAACAAATTAACCACTTACCTAATTTCTTCTCTCCCACTACACTTCACAGATATTTACACTACACAAAGTTTTTAAAGATTTTTGGAAAATAATTTATCTCTCAGTTTCTGTCAATATTACTTGAGTTAGTTAACAATAGTGAAGTGGAGCATGAAGTAATTCATTCCTTATCTGTTTCCAGTATTCGTTCTTTCATGTCTATTGCCCCTGCAATTTAAATTTCCAGTATCTCTCAAAGTGGAGAACAATTTCCATAATCTGGCCTTCAAAGTAACAACCCACTACATTCCGAGATAACTGCTATTGTTTGTAAGCAAAGCTTGAAAGGCATCCCATTGTAGTGCAGTAACAATTATATTGATGCAATTTACTGACCCAGCATAACAAGGTGTTCTTAGAGTCGACATCAGCCTCACAGACTCCTTATACAGCAAAAAACTAATTAACAAAAGGATACCTACTTGATGAGTATATTTAAAAAATGAAGTTTTATTTGCATTCAAACTGAAAAACTGCTAGTCAACAGTTATGGTTTAAACGTAGGCTGAGGCACAATTCTGACACAATAACAACAGAAATCCATTAAATGCATTTGATGGTTTAAGTATTTTAAACAAATGTGTAGAGTTGGGCTAGTTTGTCTCACTTAATGCAAAACTGTCATTAAGGGTTACTAAATTACTTCACTACTTAAGCACTTAGACATATTGATCCAAATGTGTCAAACACATTGTGTTTGCTTAACAAAAATGCCTGGATGAAAAACAACTTGCTTCCAACTGAAAGATCTCCATTATAAAATGAATCTTTGAATCAACATTTGCATCTTTCAATTACATGTGGAAAAAGCCTACACTAAGCCATAACAAGAAACATATATAGCTGATAGTTAAAATCTATCTGACTGACCAACAAGCGTTAAAATGTTGCACAATGAATGCCTCATTTACCATTTTATAGACTGAGAAACATAAGTATCAATCAATTAATCTCTTCCTCCAGTACAGTCCAGATTGTGCTACATTATCATGGTGTACAGTGCTCTGCACAATGGAATAGGCAAAGAAGGGATGCAATAAATGCTGATAAGCAGCAGTTATATGAACAGCCTTCTTTTAAGGACAATGACATTGCTAAGGCATACAAGGCTACAGGCCATGTGCTGGAAGATGGGATTAGAATTGTTAGATGCTTGTTTTTGACCAGTGCATTCGTTTATGACTCTTGAATAACATAATTCCATTACCAGGTTGCTTCAGAAGGTTGGGCAGAGTAGCAACAATAAATCTATTATATACTGAGATAATAATACAGCTTGGCTCAGTTGATAGAATAGTTGCCTTGATTATTTCTAGTCACAAATATAGAAGACAATACTGATATTTAATTAGTACTAAATATAATGAGGAATACTTAATTGGTGGCGATGACAGGACACATATGACAGATGGCAAAGTCACATCTGTATGTTAAAATGGGCAAGGATCATCTGATGCTACTCAAAAGTGCCCTAAACATCTTTCTTCCACTTCCTCCAATTCCCCAACATTAATATTAGATTAAGTGGCTATTCATTTGACTTGTTGGATTTCACTTGTTACAGACAGTTCATCATAATCCTGAGTTAGTTGGAAGATGATGATTCTCCCTAAAAATTGGAAAAATACCATCCAAACCCAACACTGAGCTATACACACACAGAAGTAGTCCCTTAAACTTCCTGAATGTTAGCTACTAACATTCCCAAGATTTAAATGCTAGGGTGGAGGAAAATGAAGGCAAAAAAACCCACGATGCTCACCCATGCAAGAAAGGAAGGGTGAGAAAAATTCCAGCTTACTGAAGAATAAGTCATACAGACTGAAAAATGTCTTGGCAAAATAGAAGTGGGGCTGTTTTGGAGCCCAAGTATCAAAAGTACTTCTTTCTGACAGACTCAAAGAAACAATTGAAATTTCGATAGAACCTCAGCTAAACATGGACTACAGAGAAACTGCCCAAATGTTTAAAAAACCTAAACAAATTCTACATATTTAATCATTTTATCAACCATTATATTGTATTTTTCTAAACAATTTCCACAAACACAGTAATACCGTACAAATGAAGATCCTGAAGTTGTGAGGTACAATTATATTCTAAGTATCAATTACTAAAGTACTGGATGTTTGCAAGATCATAGGCAGTTGCAGCATGTGACTCTTAATGTTATGATCTCAGTTGATGTTATTACCAGCCAAGTCAGAATCCAGATTAAAACCTGGCTTGATAGATATTTTTAAAATTTAAATGACATGATTTTTCACTAACACAAAAAGGCTGCAGATTGGAATTTAACAATAAGTTAATTATACAACTGATTATGATAAAATAGAATAAACCAAACTATTTAGATATAACATAAATTTACAGATTTCAAGATGGCAAAATACAAACCCATTAATTCCAGAACTCTCCTGTATGGCACTCGCATGAACAAGAATACCTTTCTATTTCACATCTAAAACTTGTTTTAACTGCCACTTCTATGCCCCTTTCGATAATCTCAGTCTCCTCCTACAGACTTCATAGAATTGAACTTAGATATCCTCAGCTTCAGATAAAACACTGAAGGGATTAATAAAATACTTTTGCTCTGGAATTTTTAAGCTAAACTCCTTACACTGGGGTAACCTCCTTCTCAAAAGTTCTAAACTACTCTTCCTTTCTCAAAAGTAATTGTTTTACATGTCCAATCTTGACGAAGACTTCTGCCAACAAATCCAAAGCAGAGGTGATCTCCCCAAAACCAAAACAACATATAATTGCAACCATTAAACCGAAAGCCTAATGCACTACAATATTTATCTTGTTCTCTTGTACATTTTCCCAATGCAAAGAAAACCTCATTATTCTCCACAAAATCTCTAATACTGTTTCTGAAAAAAACAATTACAAAATCACTAAAATTAATCCTGAAACTCCTTCAGATGTACAAACCAGAGCCATATGCCACTAATTCAACCTCTAAAAATCAAAGACAAATGATACTAAAATATATATATATAAATCTTCCATAAATACACGTAGACCTGCCATCACAATATTCTTATGACACCTGCAAAGAGATATGTGACCCCAATACCATTCTCCAACTCTACTAATGCCATGTAGAGGATCTTGACAGTGTTTCTGCCCCAGAACTCTTTCAGGCAATGAGTTCCAGAACCTGATCACCTTTACGTTAAAAGATTGCAATACAAATCTCCTCTTATCTCAACCTAATGTCTGCTGAACCAAGAGGATAATGCTATGTTCCAAAGAAAACAATCCCTGCCAATTCCAGATCAACTGTAACGTGGGGAAATGGGAGATTGATAAATTTGGCAGGAAGGATAGAAAAAGCACAGTAACTCAAACAGAGAGTGACCGCTTTATTATTGAGCACAAACAGTAAGAATACTATGCTTCAGTTATACAGAGCATTGATGAGATCATATCTCAAATACTATGTGTGGTTTTGATTGCCTTATTTAAGGAAGGATAAAAATGCAGTGGTAGCATTTCAGGGAAGTTTACTAGAATGATTACTGGAATGGGAGAAAGTGAGGGCTGCAAATGCTGGAGATCAGAGCTGAAAATGTGTTGCTGGAAAAGCGCAGGTCAGGCAGCATCCAAAGAGCAGGAGAATCAACATTTTGGGCATGTGCCCGTTTGGGTCATGAAGAAGGGCTCATACCCGAAACGTCAATTCTCCTGCTCCTTGGATGCTGCCTGATCTGCTGCACTTTTCCAGCAACATATTTTCAGCATTGATTACTGAAATGACTGGATTGTTTTATAAGAGTTAGCTGTGCAGGTTAGGCTGGTTTCCACTGAAGTTTAAAAGAACTAAATGATTACTTGAATGAAGTGTGTACAAACCTGAAGGGCCTTGATATGATGTTTGTGGACAGCATGTGTCAATCCAGAACTAGCACTTATCCTTTCAGGACAGAAATTAGGAGAATGCTTTTTTCTCAGGTGAGTTGTGAGACTTAAGAATTTGGAGCCTCAGAGGGTAGTGGAGGCAAGGTCATTAAAAGCCAAAAAGCTTCTGCTCCTATTTTATTCTCTAGCTAAGAGCACCTAAAATTATCCTATGTCATGGTTACACATACGAACAACTACCTTGCACAACCCCAAAATCTTCCCTCACTTTAATATCCTCACTTATGCTTACTTTACTTAGCTCTTGCCAGTCATGGCCTCAATTACTTGTGTCTTTACAACCGACCTGGCTTCCATAACTGATAAGCTACCAGAAGACGCTTCCATAAGATTAATTCAGTTATCCACTTCAAAGACAGGGCTATGGAACTCATGGCTAATACAAATTATGTCAGTATCTTGTCAGTTCCAGTCAGTGACTAGTAAATGCAGTCACATTGCAAAGCACCACAGACTGAAGCTTCCAGACTTTGCAGCCTTCTTAAAGAATATGCTGTGATGTTGTCCTGTTCTCAGCAATAACTGCCTCCCAATTAGTGTACATCCACCAAAAGAATGTGGCCAGTGAAGAGTTGCTCCCTTCCTCACAGCAGTTGGATTCTTCTAGTTCCCACATGCACCCATGACGTTTTTTCCCCCAATAAAATGCCATGTTGAACTACCGGTTTGAATTGGATCATAATTTCACTCAAAGACTTAGTTGACAATGGATAACAACACTGTCAATTAAATCATCTTCAACTTAAGAATTTTGTACTGCAAAGACTGGCAATGCCATACTGTTCAGGCAATTGATTCAATTGGCCTCTCTCACTATATGATTGACAAACTTTTTCTCATAACCTAGAATAGAATTATATAAAACAAGGCACTATTCTGAAGCATGAAACATGTCTAGCTGTAACAAAATGGTACAGAGTACACACAGGATCAAACATGGTCTATAAAAAAACCTTTTATTTAAATTAATTGAACTTCATCATCCTCAATTTTAATCATCTTGCAAGACAAATCAAAATGGGGCTCTGGAAATGCATTGATGGATGTCACCCAAAATTTGTTCTTTTCCACAGCAAATTTAAAGTTAATTTTTTTTTAAAAAAGGACAGACACAATCATCCAATAATTGTCAGTTATAGAAAAAATGCACCCAGTATTTTGAATGGGTCAGGTGGATTTTGGAAGGCTTTTGCCCAAGACCTCAGGAATACTGGGGGAAGCCTACTGAGTCTGGAATAGTTTGACAGGTAGGTATTAGATATCTTGATAACTACAAGTGTCATTATTAGTTGCTGAATTACAAGTCACTTTGTTTCTGCTGCAGTGATCGATCATCTGCTTCTGTGCTGAAAAGTTACTCACAATGGTCGCCATCATGTAAATACTGACTACATTTTCGGAAAGTTATTTATGCATTAAAATCTGAAGAAAACAGCACTTCAGAACTATAACGTAAATATGGAGTGATTTAACATTCAAGTTACTTGAAATCAGAAAAAAAACTACAACTTTGATTTAAATAAAATTGAAACTTCTCTACTACAGAGGGCAATGGAGGTTCAGTCTTCAAGGGAAAGGCAATGAAATATTCAAACAGTTCTGAGCATATTGACTGACAGGGCAACCTCAATGGGCCGAATGGCCTACGTGCTGCGAAAAATCAGCCACTTGTTCCTTGGCCACTTTGAATCACAAGTTTTCTGGCATAGTTCAGGAAAAAAAACAGTAATCAGTTTTTCTAGTTTCAACAGGCTCCATCGTTTACAATTGCAAAGTGTTCCTTTAGCAGAAATTCAAAAGTTATTTTTCTCAGTGTCAAGTTTGATTGACAGTTTTAAGAGGTTATTACAGGATCTGTCTTAAATGTCATTACAGAGTCCTTACAAGTGAATGAGCGCTTGAGAGGATTTAACTTCTTAAAAATTGGGTCGATAATTTTTCAGTATGAACAAAATGATAGGTCTATTAGATTGTTAGCGCTGTACTTTCATGCCCATTTCAAAGATCATTACTTTGAAATGGTCCAAATGAAGGCACATAATACTCATGGATGAGGGGCTTTTATTAGGGGAGTGGAAGAGAGGGAAGAGATCTCCTGTGGGAAATGGGAAGAGAACAGGAAGTGCACATGGAATATGGGTAAAGCTTAAGGGGCAAAAGAATAATGTTGGAGAGTTAGGCTGACTTTCCATAAAATCAAGGCAGGCCTTGTTGGCAGCCTAACTCATCACTTGTACTAATGTTATCTCAGTTCAGGGAATCTGAATCATACCCACTCATGTTTCCAGAAGACAAAAATATCAGAGCATGGCAAGAGGTGTTTCTGAAGTCAGGAATTGACCCTTCTTAGGTTTTCTGAGTCCAGCACAAAATCTAGCCTTATGCATCCTTTACTAGTCCACTTATTTCAATTTACCTTCAGTAGCAGAGCCCTTGGCCATCGTGGCTTCACAGCAGCATTTTCCTTGCTCTTGTTACTGTTTTGCCTCTCCTCCTTGAAAAGCTTCAATCATTTGTCAACTCCATTTCAACTTACCTGTTAAACAATATCTATTTTCTTCTCAAGCACATGCCTGAGGATAATTTTACTATATTAAAAATATAAATGAAAACAATTCCAATAACACTGCTTTTTAGCTATTATTGACATTTGTTACTATGATAGCAAAATACATACAATGCTTCATGTGGAATATAACAACTTTATTAAACAAAAAAATGCAAGAGGTTCCAGAATTAAGCAAATAAAAGCTAAACGTTAACCATTGCCAAGAAATATAAAGCAAATGCAATGAAATACAAAAATGCAAATAAAGATACTTAAAATGAAACTTAACATTAAACAAACACTATTTACAAATTTATAATATTTAAGATTTAACAACCTTCAACATACTTTATCTATTGTGCAATTGTACTTCCCTTAGACCTACAGATAATCCACTTATTGAGAGATGCATTAAGTAAATCTTAGAGTACCATTACTTTAGCTGCTTTAAAATACAACAACAGCAGATCAATTTGAAGTAACAAATGTAAATACTTGAGTTGTTCTGGAATGATAAAAGTGCACACTTTCAGATAACAATACAGATTAATGAAACAAACTTCAAATGCAGCATTGGAAGTTTTTAAACTATCATTGGTGGCATTGCTGCCTCACAGCACCAGGGACCCTGGTTCAATTTCATCCTCAGATGACTGTGTGGAGTTTGCACCATTCTCCTTGTGCCTGTGTGGGTTTCTGCCAAGGACTCCAGTTTTCTCCCACAGTCTGAAGATGGATTGGTCATATTGAATTGCCCAGGGATATACAGGCTAGGTGGGTTAGCCATGGGAAATGCAGGGTTATAGGGATAGGACAGAGGGATGGGAGTGGGTGAGATGCTCTTCAGAGGGTCAGTGTGGACCCGTTGGGCCAAATGGTCTGTTTCCCTACTGTAGTGATTCTATGATTCCTCTATCAACATTGATGCAAAAATAGAAACATTGGGGTTATTAACTAAGGGACTTGCATAGGTTTTAAGCCAGAATGAAAAACACAATTAAACTTGTAGCATAATTGGAATTTCAGCATAATTATGGAAAAGGCATAAGTACACAAATATGGATTTATTGTATTGCAAAACACAATTTTGAAGAAAATTGACTAATTACATACTTAAATCCATCCTGCCTGATACCTTGAAAGAATATCTGCTAGGCAATGTAAGTGCATTGTAATTTTGATGGGCTGAATAATATTCCAATTTTCTCCTTTTTCTCCAATGGACTAAAACAATGCTGATTTCCCATATCAATTAGTGAGCTTTAGTTTCCAAAAGTGTTTAGCAATATTTATGTAACAATAATTAATGTTGACATTTGGTCAAAATGTGAAAGGAGGTACATCATCTTTGGTATTCTAAAATTAGAATATATTGCAACATAAAATAGCTAGTTACATCAATCTCTTCAACTCTAGAAACAGAATATAATCAAGTCTGAAAGCAAATGTGTTAATTTTCCCTAGTCCAATTTCTTTTTAAAGAAAACAAATCATGTATTTAAACAAAATTCTACCCTAGCCATAATGGGGCTTGATGCTCAAATATTTATCCATTTTTATGTTAGGTTTTCATTAATACAAGAGAATTGAAAAAAAAAAGTTTTTGAAATTAGAAGCAAGCTAAGTTAGGCACAATCCATAAAGTGTCGATATTGCCTGTCATGTCTCAAGCTCGATTTACATGCAAACCAAAACAAACAGTACTAATGATTCTTTTTTTAAAAAAATCGGTTCACCATCTCCTTAGCTCTATAATAGACCAAGACCAAATTTTACACTACAACTTTCCACTTAAGCCTAGATAAGTCTACCACGTAATCCAAATCAGCAAAAGTTGAGCTGCATCTAGAAGCATCAGTGAAGTCAAACTCATTAAGCCAGTTTTCATACTTTTAATGGATCATAGCTGATCTGTACCTCAGCTCTATCTCATCAATCCAGCTTATCCATGTGTAAAACTTTCGATGCAGTTCATTGCCATAATTCCAAATGAGCTGCCTATCTTCACTTACAATATTCCATTTATAAAACAGCTCACAGCATTCTGATACTTAGATTGAACATTAGAATTAGTGAAATCAATGGTTTCAAATAACAGCTGCAACATTCTAGACTAATTCTGTAATGTGAGTACAGCAGTTGAATTAACAACTATTACAACTATCAATAATAAATAATTTTATGGAAATCAAATGTCTGTTAAGATGGAAATAGATCTTCATCGATCTGTTTTTTTACTTGAATGTATATACACTTAATACATGGATTAGGGTTGTCCACACACATCTAGCAATTTATGACTAATACAAACATCATAAGGTACAACTAATCTACTCCACATCATGGATCAGCCACAGAAGTTAAAAACTCAAAAGCAAGATGTGCTACACTGGTACAGGCATGTTAATGTAATTATTTTTATGGTCCTCGATTCTACAAAATACTTTGCTTGCATGAAACATGATTCCATGATAATTAGTGATTTGGTACCAAACTGCTTATAATAAACTCTGGGTTTTAATAGTAAGCTGGGCCCATTTTCAATGCAATCATTTCCCTCATACATAGTACATCTCCCTAAACAATAGAAATATTTTACACAAAATATATCATCAATGTCAGCTTTACATTGCATGTATTCAATTTCTGTCTTGCCTTGATAGGCAACAGAAATACTTTAAGCACACTCTCCAACTGGATACAAAATTGGCTTGATGGTCGGAGACAGAAGATGGTGGTGAGGGGTTGTTCTTCGGACTGTGACCAGTGGTGTTCCACAGGAATAAGTGCTAGGTCCACTGTGTTTGTCATCTATATAAATTTTTGAATGAGAATTTAGGAGCACCAGTAATCTAGTTTGCAGATGACACCAAAATTGATGGTATAGTCAACAGTGGACAAGGCTATCTAAATCACAAAGGGATCTTGATTAATTGGGCCAGTGGGCCGAGAAGTGGCAGATGGAATTTAATTTGGATAAATATGATGCAAAACATTTTGGTAAAGGTATACAGGCTGGGACTTTTTTCATTGGAGTGTAGGAGGTTGAGGGTGACCTTATGGAGGTCTATAGAACCATGAGGGGCATAGACAAGATGAGTAGCAAAAGGTCTTTTCCCTCGGATGGAGGGCATTCAAAATTAGGAGGCATGTTTCTAAAATGAGAGAAGGAAGATTTAAAAGGGACTCGGAGCAACTTTTTCACAGGGGGTTGTCTGTATGTGAAACAAACTCCCAAAGGAAGTGATGGGTGCAGGTACAGTTACAATATTTAAAAGACATTTTGGACAGGTAGGAGTAGGAAAGGTTTAGTGTGATGTGGGCCAAACACAGACAAGTGGGACTAGTCTAAGCTTTGGAAACTTGATCAGCGTGGACGAGATAGACAGAAGGTTTCTTGTGCTGGACGATTATGAACATGATAGAATATTCAGTTCAAAGCAATGCAACTTGCCTTCTCCTAAACTCCATTCAGCTAACTCCCAACTCCATGTGTGCTGTTACGGAATGCTGCTCTGTCCAGGATTCAATTTTAACTCTTGCACTAGACTGATCTTCTCATTTTCAAAATGGAGGCCATAATAGCTACAAACTGGAAGAGGTATTCACTTTTCAGCTACATGAAGGCAACAGCCACAAGTAACATCGAGTGAAGGAAGGACAACTGAAGCAGTAAAAGATGCCACATAAAAACAAAAATCTAAACTCTTAGGGATGAAACATAATTGTATGCTCCCTCCAGGTATCTCTGCATTTCCTTTCTAGCAGTCAATAATGTTCAGTCTGCAAGAGTTAACATCAGCATCTTGCATATACACAACATCTTTAACAAAAGAAAACATCCCAAAATGCAATATAGCAGCATAATCAAAGAAGTAAATGATAATAACCGAGAGATATTAGGATGGGCACTAAACCATTAGACAATGAGACTAAGATTAAGAAGCATTTTCATGGAAAGCAAAAGCATGAGGAAGATTGAAGGCAATACCTTCAGAACAAAATAGCAAAGATTATAGACTAAATAGCAGAATGTACAACGACCAATGGAAGTGCATAGGAGTCCCATATTGGGGGCATGAAGGATTCTTGGAAGATTGGTCCGGTGAGAAATATGGAGATACAAGGCTTTGAGAGGATTTGAACACAAGGTTGCGAATTTTAACAGCCAAAGCGTAGGTGGAATGGAAGCCAATATAGGACAGAGAGTACAAGGTTTATGGTGCAGAATGTAAAACATTTGTAGAGTTTTGAATTAACTCAAAGTTAGAGGCCTTGATTTGGGAGGTCAGTCAAGACAAAGCTGAAATAGTAAAGTCCAGAAAAAAACAAGCTGAGGACGTCAGCACCACATAAGCAACAGACATATAAATATCCCAGAAGGAGGAGGTACAGATCAGAAACAAAACATGGGGTCAAATAAAGCACTAGAATTTGAAGAGTTTGGTTCAACTTGCAAAGGTCTTTAAGAAAGATGGAACGATTAACAGGAAAGCAGAGTTTGCAGTGAGGTCTGAAGAAATGCTTTGTTCTTTCCAATGTTTCACTTATGTAAATTTTGGCTCATCCAAGGATGGATGCTAAGCAAAAATTCGGACATTGTCTTTTGTTTTGATTTATGGCTGGATGTGAACATCAACAAGGCCAACACTTGTTGTCCATCCCCAAAGTAGTGAAGAACCACCTTCTTTAATTGCTTCCCATGGGGCATGTGTACACCTGGAATGTTATTAGGAAGGAATTTCCAGATTTTTGAACTGGTAACAGCAAGTACAAATACATTTCAAGTAGGTTTGTCTGCAGGGGAACCTAAAGGCGAGAGTGTTTCAACACATCTGCAATGGTGATGTTGTGGTTTGGAAGGTGTTATTGAAGAGATCTTACTGAGTTTCTGCAGTGCATCTTGAAGATAATACACAATGTTGGCAACATGTGCCAATGGTGTGTGTGAATTTTAAGGTGCTGGATTGATTGATAATCAAGCAGCTTGCTTTATCCCAGATGGTGTAGAGTTTCTTGAGCGCTTCTTGGAGGCAAGTGGAAAGTATTTTTTTCACACTCCTAAACTGTGCCTTGTAGATGGTGAACCAGTTTGGGGAAATCAGGTGAGATACTTACCACAGAATTCTCAGAATCTGACTTGCTCTTGAAGCCATTTTATGATTGGTCTAGTTCAATTTCTGGTCAGTTGCAGCCTACAGGTGGAGCATTTTAGCAATGGCAATATTGTTAAATGTCAAAGGATGATGGTGAGATTCGCTTTTGTTGAGAACATTCATAGCTTGGTACGAACGTGACACTTGCATTACACTGGCCAATTATTGGCCCAAGACTGAATGTTGTCTGGATCTTTACTGTATTGTGCACTCTTCCAATATTTGGCATCATTAATTGGTGTTTTGTACTGTCATTAATACTCATTTGTATTTCTAATATGATGGCAGAGGAAAGATCATTGATTAAGTAGCTGAAAATGGTTGGGCGCAAAACATACCCCAAGGACACTGCTATGATTTCCTTGGACTGAGACGGCTGACCTCAACAAGAACAAAAATATCTTTGTGCCAAGCATGACTCCATTTTCTTTCCCCTCCAATTCCCAGTGATTTCAATTTTGCCAGAGTTAGTTGAATCCCCACGGAGTCAAATATAGCTTTGATATCAAGCGCAGTCACAATTAAATCACCTTTTAAATTTGGCTCTTATGCAGAAATTTGGAGCAAGGCATTAATGAGGACTGGAGTAGAATAGATATTGTGGAACTTTAACTGAACAGATTACTGGTGAGTAAGTGCCAATTGAGAGCATCACTGATGACAACACACATCATTATTCTAGTGACAAAGTAGACTGACAGTAATTTGCAATTTTTATTTGGACAGAACGCCCCTAAAGTAACTTTGTCAGATACATCGCAACATTGTAAATGACCAGAACAGTTTAATTATGGGAGATGGGCATATTTGAGCACCAGGCTTTACACCCAGGCATTACTACTGTCCTTAGCCTTTTGTTATATTCAGTGTCTTCAACAGTTTCTTGAATTGGCTTAAGGATGGTACTTGTATTATTGAGGGCCTTAATACAAGCTATGGAAGGCTGAGATGTGACAAACCTAGACTGTTGCATGTACATGTACAAATCAATTACATTATTTCCTGATGATGTCATCAAACAGCAGCAGGTAAAAAGGAGATGACCTAAAATTGATTCTCAAAAAACTTCAGTGGTCACAGTGCTTAGGAGTGGTGAGAAACCACTAAGGAGCTTTTTTTGCTACAACAAATGGCTAGAGCATTCCCACTATTCACAAACAAGCAAGGTGAAGGAAAATGATATGTCAAACATTAAACAAATGCCCCTCCACACAAGAGACTGCTCAGGAATGATGCATTAATAATATTCATGGTTACTAGCGGAACTGTCATATTACATTATGCAAGCAAAATCAGAAGTAAATACAAAATCAGCTCAAAATGTTAACATGATAAAAAGTGACTCCACAAAAAAAATCATCAAAGTAGTTTCAGAACTACAGTCCTTCCACAGTCACAAGATCACAAATTAATCCAACTGCAATTGTTTTGTATACCAAAGCTTTACGTTCTATACACTACAGTAGTGGAAGAGTCCTCCTCATTTGATTCAGGTGATACTTTTTTCCACAGAGTCCCATTAAGTGCAAGCTCTTTCTGTAGGTTTTCATAATCCATTGATCCGAAGACAGGCTGGTATTTTAAGCAACATGAATAATTAGATTTTTGACTTTTTCTCCTGCTTGTCATAAACAGCTAATTATCCCCACCACCTCAAATACTACAGAACAATGATCCAATTAAGATCAGTTTTCTAGCCAATTTCATTCCTAGGTTTCCAAAAACAAAAGCTTGAAGATATATTTGAACTAATAAACCTTCCATTTTTATTTTAGTTCAATGCACTTATTGCAAAAACACCTTCACTCAATTGCCATGAAATTATGCTAAGTTTGCTTAGCATTTAAGCATGGTAACAACAATGAACAAATACAATAAGTAATGGCATTAACTGATCAAACAAGCAATTATTTCTGATCTATTCTGTTTACCTTGTTTAAAAAAAACTGATTTGTCTACAGTAAGGGAGAATCTGAGAAACAATTTTATTTTAGCAGCATTAGCAAGCAGTACGTATGGCAGAAAATGCAGTAAATAGGTGATGACCTGACAAGATCTGGCTTATATCTTCTCTTCTACATACAGTAAAACATATATCAGTACACAATACACAGCTTTAAATGAAAATCTTGAGAGATAAGGCTGAATAGTTCAACATCTTCAATTCTCATAACTCCAATAGTAATTTGACCTTCCCTTTATAAAATAACATACCATTCTTGTGACACAAGTCAACATTCTCACTCTTAGCCTTTCCTCCTTTTATTTCATTTTTTTTAAAAGGATTTCATCAAAACATTCTTAGATCCTCAAACAACCCGTATTAGATCAAATTTGTTTTTATCTATTTAATTAAGTACTATTCCTGCAGGATATTGTTTGTTAACCTATTCTACCTTAATTTAATTGCGTACATGGCTTTTTCTAAACTTGGTAAGATTAAAAACTAACCCTATTCAAAGGATTATACAGCTAAAACTGCAGACCTCTTTTCCAAAAATCTAGAAACAACAAAAGTGCAAGGCAGGCTCAGTGGTGGCAGTTAGCACTACTATCTCACAGCAATAGGGACCTGGGTTTAATTCCAGCCTCAGGAGTTTGCACAGGTTTCTGACGGGAGCCCTGGTTTCTTCCCACAGTTCAACGATGTGCAGGTTAGGTGGAATTGCCATGGGAAATGCAGAATTACAGGAATAGCAAAAAGGGGCACGGGGCTGGGTGAGATGCTCTTCAGAGGGCAGACTCAATGGGCCAAATGGCCTGCTTCCACACTGTACGGATTCTATGATTCAATGAATAGAAGTTGGCAGGCTAGAAGATAAGTTAAGGTTCTACGGAAAGCAACAATAATCAAAAGGGATCACAGAACTACACCAATGCAGATTAAAAAAAATCTTACGCACAGTTTAACTGCAGCTTATTACAGATTCAGTGAGCACAAGTTTTTTTTATATAAAAAAAAGTGCCAACAGATCATGAGTTAATATTTCCCTGACCTGCTACTGCAAGCAGAAATACTGAGTTTTAAATTTAGCCAATATTAGGAGTAAAAACAGGAGTAAATCAAAGCTATTGAGGGGAGCAGGGACCCATAATTTATTTGGGTACAGTGTATTTCAGGGTTTTAATATCTATACAAATTAAATTAAAAGCAAATGACAAATTAAACAGTATGGTGTATACCCAGCTAAACATCAAAAACTTATCAACAATTCAAAACACCAACAGGCCAATGATTAGCAACTGTGGCTCGAACCTCATCACAAATCCATGATAGTCAACAGACGTGAGCACATCTACATGCATATAGAATTGTCTCAACAATTCGGATCAGTTGCACTGAAATATCTCAAATAAATGAATGGAATGTAGATGGGCAAGTTTTCATAAATCACATTAAGGTAAGAACATAATAGTAAAATCTGAACTACACATTAATGCAATATTTCACAAACTTCATCCCCACCTGGAGCCAGATGAAAGGGATCAGAGTTGCTGTGGTGATGGTGGGTAGGGGAGGCTGTAAGAAAATGGCAAGGGAGGGTGTTGATGGAAGTCTTTTCACTGGCTTTCTTTGAGCAAGTATCAGGCCACAACGATTAGTTAAACCACACCTATTAGAAAATTTAAAGGTGGCTTCCAGCTGTAACACACACAGAAGTCCACTGCAGCAATTGCTGCCTCAAAATCTTATTAATGCAGACCACAGACTGTGAAGCCTTGCAACAGTGAATGGACAGCAGATCTGGCAAGATATGTTTATTTCAGAGAAACAGAAATAAAACTTCAGATTAATGATGTTTCATCAGAAACTGGTCATCAGACATGTCACAGAACTGAAACATTAAATTCTCTTCCAATCTGAATAGATATTTCCAGCATATTTTCAGCACTTTTTGGCTTTATTCCACATGTCCAGAATCTGCAGTATTTTGCTTTTGTACAGATTATTGAATATTGGAATAGGTACTAGATAGGTGGGGAGTACTGAGCTCACTTATGAGAGATATCAAAAGATATGACTGCTGAGAATGGATCATTTGGGCATGTTTGGAAGTTGCTTGATGGTGACTATCCGTAGCCAAAGTTTATTAGCTTAAAAGGGTTAGCCCTTTTTATATTGGCAGACGAGGCAATTAGAAGTGTAAACTCACATTTGTCATTTACACAACAGAGTCAAGAATTGATAACTTATAGAAACATATTGAGTCAAATGAGGCACTGTACATCAGAAAGCTTCTGTAATGATTGCCAGCTAGTTGACCTTAGACAAGCTCCCTAATTAGGGCTGTTCACCTGATTCAATCAGGGAGCCCTGACTAACAAATATAAACAGGAGTGTCGCGGTCCCCTGCAACCGCAGATTGCGGTGGTTCATGGACTCCCAGCCCAACTGCTTGTTCTGTGGCGCTGTGGAGTCCGTGGACCATGTGTATGTTGGGTGTGGGCATTTGCACTCCCTTTTTGATTTTCTGAAAAACCTTCTCCTCTGTTTTTGGTTGCACTTCAGTCCCACGCTCCTGATCTTCGGGCACCCCGTGCGGAGGAGGGAGGGCAGGTCTGAAGACCTCCTCATGGGTCTGCTCCTGGGCCTGGCCAAACTGGCCATAAACAGGTCCAGGCAGCGGGCCGTGGAGGGGGTCGTTAGGGCCGACTGCCTGCCCCTCTTCCGCGGTTATGTTAGGGCCCGGGTGTCCTTGGAGAAGGAGCACGTGGTGTCCACCAACACCCTGGAGTTGTTCAGGGAGAGGTGGGCGCCGCAGGGAGTGGAGTGCATCATTTCCCCCTCCAACTCTATTTTGATTTAGTCCCTGCCCTCCCCTTCACTGTTTGTTCACACAGCATTGCCCTTTGATGTGAAGGGCACTGCTTGTCACAGGCCACTCGGGTGTTTTCCTACTTTTCCTGGTGGTGGAAATTGAATAAAGATTTGTACACCTTGTCTCTCACTGTGCCTCACACCTGCACACACACACCATGGGTGCTGGGGATAAAAATAAAAGAAAAAAAAACAGGAGTGTCGCGGTCCCCTGCAACCGCAGATTGCGGTGGTTCACGGACTCCCAGCCCAACTGCTTGTTCTGTGGCGCTGAGGAGTCCGTGGACCACGTGTATATTGGGGGTGGGCGTTTGCACTCCCTTTTTGATTTTCTCAAAAACCTCCTCCTCTGCTTTTGGTTGCAATTCAGTCCCATATTCCTGATCTTCGGGCACCCAGTACGGAGGAGGGAGGGAAGGTCTGAAGACCTCCTCGTGGGTCTGCTCCTGGGCCTGGCCAAACTGGCCATAACCAGGTCCATGCAGCGGGCCGTGGAGGGGGTCATTAGGGCCGACTGCTTGCCCCTCTTCCGCGGTTACGTTAGGGCCCGGGTGTCCTTGGAGAAGGAGCACGCGGTGTCCACCAACACCCTGGAGTTGTTCAGGGAGAGGTGGGCGCCGCAGGGAGTGGAGTGCATCATTTCCCCCTCCAACGCTATTTTGATTTAGTCCTTGCCCTCCCCTTCACTGTTTTGATCACACAGCATTGCCCTTTGATGTGAAGGGCACTACTTGTCACAGGCCACTCGGGTGTTTCCTTTCTTCCTGGTGGTGGAAATTAAATAAAGATTTGTGCACTTTGTGTCTCTCACTGTGTCTCACACCTGTGCACACACACCATGGGTGCTGGGGATAAAAATAATAAGCACTACCGCAGTTAGGCGGTAGTGTGGGGGAAATAAAAATAAGAAAAAAATAAACAGGAAAGTTTTTTTAAAAAAAAATAAATAAACAGGAGTGTCGCGGTCCCCTGCGACCGCAGATTGCGGTGGTTCACGGACTCCCAGCCCAACTGCTTGTTCTGCGGCGCTGAGGAGTCCGTGGACCACGTGTATATTGGGTGTGGGCGTTTGCACTCCCTTTTTGATTTTCTCAAAAACCTCCTTCTCTGCTTTTGGTTGCAATTCAGTCCCATATTCCTGATCTTCGGGCACCCAGTACGGAGGAGGGAGGGCAGGTCTGAAGACCACTTCGTGTTTTCCTATCTTCCTGGTGGTGGAAATTGAATAACGATTCGTGCACTGTGTCTCACACCTACACATACACACCATGGGTACTGGGGAAAAATAAGCACTACCACAGTTAAGCAGTAGTGTGGGTTTTTTTTTTAAATAAAAAACAGGAGTGTCCAACATCCTGACACTAAAGAAAAACAGGGGTGTCAGAAGTTCTACTCACTGAGAGCTAACTCTTAGGAAGCCGGACCAATGTCAAGTATCATGCATGTGGAAATAAAGGGTCATTTGATGATGGGATACCAGCCTTTGTGGAATTATTTCTGTACTACGAGAGTGGGTTTAATGATATAAACAAGCAAGAGCACCTACTAACTGAAACCTCTGCAGACTTCAATAGGTACTACTCTTGGCTTTGTCATTAGAAAATGCTGCAAGTGGAGCCTATGGTATATAGGGTAATTCATAGAAGTGGACACCCCCACCAGGCCCACTGAACGTGGGGGACACCACTCGAGTGAAGGCAATTGCATAACTTCACGCTGGACATATCCGAAACAGAGGGACTCTAGATCAGCATAAAGCAAAACCCCAAAACAAAGCCAAATTGTTAACATGTTTTTCAGGATTTGGTCTTGCAAGCCATTGTAATTGCTGCCAGTATATAGACTTGAGACAGGAGAAGTCCCACTGAGCCTGAATTGAGTAAGAGAACACGTAAGCCAACATCCAGGGGAGTGTACACACTGAAAATCCCAACTGCATCCGATTTCGAACAGTTAAATCAGGACAAATAAAAACATCTGGTTAAATGGTCACCTCATTCTGATAGAGGTTGATACTACTACAGCCAGTGATTGCTGAACCAGTCTTGAACAAAATTCACGCTGGACTCCAACCCTTCAGTTTGAGAACCTTTAGGGAAACTTTGTCAATTAAGAAAGCAACTTTGGTTCCAGGCTATTATGAGGAGCAGCTGGTTCAGTTACTACTAATTGGAGTAAAAGGCTTGGGCCCATGCCTGACAGGGTGAAATTGATTGAGAAAGATTCATCTTGATTGGCTCAATATTTTTCAATTAGAAAATGGCTGCCTAACCAAAGTCCTAATGATATACCTTAAAGTTTTTCAGGAAGGTCGAGGAACTATCAAAGGAGCAAAGGTCACCTTGCACGTTGACTGGAAAGTAAATCCACGATTCTGCAAGGCTTGCCCATTTGCCTTGCGTGCAATAATTGAGGCAGAAATAAAGAAAGTGAAAGAATTATATCAAATCAATACAGTTTGCAGAATGAGCAGCACTGGTCATATAGATTATGAAGGCTAATAGTGTGATTCACACTTTGTGGGGATTTCAAACAAATGGTAAACGGTTTCTCGTAGCTGGATAATGTCCCGCATGGAAGACATGCATGCAAACCTGGAGTGGGATGACCTTCACAATTATGCTACAATTAATACCGATCAAAGTTTGTATCAATATACAAGACTGCCAGAGAAAAAAAATATAAACAGGAGAGCAGAGCCTGGGCGTCCTTGGAGAAGGAGCACGCAGTGTTCACCAACACACTCGAGATTTTAAGAGAAAGGTAGGCACCGCAAGGTGTTAAAAAAAATACACAAGACTACCTCCCCCTTTCGTTCAGGGATCTAGGAATGGAGGGTGCTGCACACAGCAGTCCCCTGCAACAGCAGATTGTGGTGGTTCATGAATTCCCAGCCCAAATGCTTGTTCTGTGGTGCTGTGGAACCTGTGGACCATGTATATATAGGGTGTGGGCATCTGCACTCCCTTTGTTTTCTCAAGAACTTTTTAAAAATGTTTTTGGTTGCACTTCTGCCCTATGCTCTTGATCTTTTGCGCACCCGGTGCAAAGGGGGGAGGACAGGTTACAGGATCTCCTTGTGGGTCTGCTCCAGGGCCTGGCCACACTGGCCATAAACATGTCCAGGCAGCAGGACATGGAGGGGATCATTAAGGTTGATTGCCTGACCCTCTTCAGCAGTTACGTTAGGGTCCAGGTGTGCCTGGAGAGGGAGCACACATTTCTACCAATACTCTCGAGATTTTCAGGGAGAGATGTGTATCGTGGGATGTGGAGTGATTTATTTTCCCCTCCGATTCTATTTTGATTTGATCCCTGCCCTCCATTTCACCTTTTTGATCACTTCGGCATCATCCTTTATTGAGAAGGACACTGCTTGTCACTGGCCACTTGGGTGTTCCTTTCTTCCTGGTGATGGAAAGTGAAGAAAGTTTTCTGCACTCATTTTTTCCACTGTGCCCTACACCTGCACACACACAACATGGGGTGCTGGGAAAAATTAAAAAATGTGGGTGTTTATACAAAAGAAACAAGACTGCCATCTAGGGAATCATCATCCTGTGCTATTTTTCAACAGATGGAGAATATTTTAAAGATCTACCCCAGGTTGCCGTTTAGCTAGAATAACGTGCTAATATAAGGGAAGACCAATAAAGAACACTTAGAGAACTTAGACGTTTCTCTAAGGTGGCCGTATACAGAAGGTAAAAATGTATGTTCCTGGCACCCCAAATCACCTACTTGGTTAACAGAGTAAATAAGACTGGGTTACACCCATTGAAAGAAGATGTTAGGTGTCCTGGCCCCTATGTCTGTACCAGAGCTTAAGTCTTCCTTTGATTGGGGAATATTTACAGAAACTTCATACATAATTTGCCCTCCATCCTGGCATCCTTACATCTGCTATTGAAAAGGGACAGCCTTGGAAATGGTCTCGTTGCTAAGACATAGCCCAAAGGGAAGTGGAGAAATGGCTATCATCCTCCAAGGTATTGGCACACTGTGATTCCAAGCAAAATCAGGTACTGACACGTGATGCCTCCCTGTACAGTATTGGGGAAGTGTTGGCTCACAGGCAGCCCAAAGTACAGGAACGGCCAATAGCGTACACTTCCCAGATTTTGGCTGATGCAGAGTGCAAATACACCCAGATAGAGAAGGAAGATTTGGCGATCATCTCTGGTGTGAGAAAGTTCCACCAATACCTTTCTGGACATAAATTTGGTCTAGGGCTATCTAAAGAGGACGAGGACATGTTGCCCATAGCTCCAGGTCGAATTCAGCAGTGGACTGTCATTCTAAGTTGGAACACCATCCAGGAAGCCAAGTATAAATGTGGATGCCTTGAGCCACCATTGGAAAGGACCATTCTAGTTTTAAACTTTCTGGACACCCTTCCGGTCAATGCTGACAATATCAGACTGAGGATGTAAAAAGATTTGGGCCTAGCAAAACTATAACTGGTGGTAGTGATGAAGGAAACCAAAGGGCCTGATGAGACCAAATCAACATAGAGGACGACATTTCACTTTGGGGAGCAAGAGTAATTGTCCCAAGCAAAGGTCGCTGTCAGATCCTGGCCAAACTCCACCAGTATCATCCAGGGGTGTCTAAAATGAAGACTTTGACAAGACATCTGGTGGCCAGTAGTTGCAGACAGTGTTAATGGGGCAGGGCCCAGACTGTCAACAAGGACAAACATTATTGCCAACAACAAACCCACATTCATGGAGTTGCTAGTAAACTCTGGACTCAGTTACATGTTGACCCGTTCATTGGCTTAACATTCTTAGTCATTGTGGATGCCCACTCCAAGTGATTGGATGTTAAAAAAGTCTACAGCTCCACTCGATACCAAACTGCTTCAGTTCTTATTTAAGTATTGGACCACCTCTCATGTAACTACACGGATTGCTCCAGCTGAGTTGCTAATGGGGAGGAGAGTCTGGACCAGCTTAATTCTGATCCTCCTGGACCTGTGGAGGAGGGGCAGGGGGCCTGAAATGGCATTCAAAACGCCAATGCCAGATGCAAGAATCCTCTAAATGAGACAGTTTACTTCAGGGGCAAAGTTTGGTGCCAAAACCATGGAGGTGGTCCTGCATGTATAAGAGGCATGGTTGACACGAGGTCAGATCTCAAAGTTCAGGTAAGTGAGGGGGTCCGGTTCATGCACATGGGACCACATGAAAGCTGCAAACTAGTAAATGGAGTAGCAATAGAACACACCCAGCCCTTCAGAATAGCTGCAAAGGGCATCAGAACAGGTGGGTTCTCCTCCTTCGTCTAGAGTCATACAGTCCATGCAATGCTCCCCTCCGACCTATCACCATCACTCTCCACCAGCATCTATCTATTGCTTTCCCAGCTATCCCCCCAAAATTCAAATGAAGAGCTTAGAGTCAGAGATGCACAGCATTGAAACAGACCCTTTGGTCCAACCCTTCCATGCCGACCAGCTTTCCCAACCCAATCTAGTCTCACCTGCCAGTACCCGGCCCATATCCCTTCAAACCCTTCCTATTCATATATCCATCCAAATGCCTCTTAAATGTTGCAATTGTACTAGCCTCCACCACTTCCTCTGGCAGCTCATTCCATACACGTACCACCCTCTGCGTGAAAGAGTTGTCCCTTAGGTCTCTTTCATATCTTTCTCCTCTCACCCTAAAACCTATACCCTCTAGTTCTGGACTCCCTGACCCCAGGGAAAAGACTTTGCCATTTGGTCTATCCATGCCCCTCATAATTTTGTAAACCTCTATAAAGGTCACCCCTCAGCCTCTGATGCACCAGGGAAAACAGCCCCAGCCTGTTCAGCCTCTCCCTATAGCTCAAATCCTCCAACCCTGGCAACATCCTTGCAAATCTTTTCTGAACCCTTTCAAGTTTCACAACATCTTTCTGATAGGAAGGAGACCAGAATTGCACGCAATATTCCAATAGTGGCCTAACCAATGTCCTGTACAGTCGCAACGTGACCTCCCAACTCCTGTACTCAATACTCTGACCAATAAAGGAGAGCATACCAAACGTCATCTTCACTATCCTACCTACCTGCGACTTCACTTTCAAGGAGCTATGAACCTGCACTCCAAGGTGTCTTTGTTCAGCAGCACTCCTGAGGACTTTACCATTAAGTGTATAAGTCCTGCTAAGATTTGCTTTCCCAAAACGCAGCACCTCACATTTATCTGAATTAAACTCCATCTGCCACTTCTCAGCCCATTGGCCCATCTGGTCCAAATCCTGTTGTAATCTGAGATAACCCTCTTCGCTGTCCACTACACCTCCAATTTTGGTGTCATCTGCAAACTTACTAACTGTACCTCTTATGCTCGCATCCACATCATTTATGTAAATGACAAAAAGTAGAGGACCCAGCACCGATCCTTGTGGCACTCCACTGGTCACAGGCCTCCAGTCTGAAAAACAACCCTCCACCACCACCCTCTGTCTTCTACCTTTGAGCCAATAGAAAACTCAGAATCCGAGATGGATACGGTGGATGTCACCACCTCAATGCCTTTACTCCTGAAGAGGAGAATGAATTTATTCAGAGTTGCTCTGAGCACAAGAGGCGATCTGGTACACACCATATATCCACAGCAGAGTTGGAGGAACCAAAACCTGTGTGAAAATTCCCCACAAGAGACAAGAAAAAGAATAGGCCACTTAGATGGGGAGGGCTATAGGGATTGTAACAAGGTTAGCCAGATGGATCTCAACGAGTTTCCTGACTGGAGCAGATTAACAGTCCAATCAGGGAGCTTGGGCTGACAGATATAAACAGGAGTGTCAGGGGTCCTCAGACCTGGCTGTCAGGAAGCCGGACTCATTTCAAGTACTATGTACTTTGAAATAAAAGGTGACTTAGTGACGAGATACCAGTCTGCGTGGAGTTATTTCAGACTGCACCATGAATACAAATAAAAATGTCTTGTCACTTTGTTCATTCTTTTGCCAGCTACTTTAAATCTATGTTCCTCTGGCTGTCAAACAGCCTCTTAGTGCATGATGTTTATCCTAATAACTACTGAAATCATTCCTTATTTATGGTATTTCTTTTATATCTTCCCTTATCAGCTCCTTTATAGACAATCCAAATCTTTTCAGGTTCCTTATTTTGAAGCTTCTATCCCCATTTAATGATTTTATTAATTCCCCTCCTAAACATTTCCAGAACCTTTAAATCCTTCATCGAATGTGGTGCCCAAAATCAAACAAGACTCCAAATCAGTCCTCAACAGAGGCCTCACCTTCATCCCCCTACGCTCAAATGCTCCTGCCCCAAGTCCCTCCTCCCTACCTTTTATTTTAGCCTGCTTGGCACACCCTCCTCATTCCTGAGGAGGGGATTATGCCCGAAACGTCGATTCTCCTGCTCCTTTGATGCTGCCTGACCTGCTGCGCTTTTCCAGCAACACATTTTTCAGCTCCAAATTGAAGTCTAGCAAGCAATTTATACAAGTGTTGCTTTACTCCCTTTCTTTTGTACTTTATATTTCTATCTATAAAATAAAGGTTCCAGTCTGTTCTTCATGACCATATCATGTTGTCTTGTCAACTTCAAAGATTGTTTTGCATATACATCTAGTTCTCTTCCATTTCTGCATCGTCATTACAATTGTTCATTTATAAATATATAAAAATAACTGGTATATGGTTTATTGCAAGACTAAATTTTGAAGAATGGTTAGGAACTAGAATACCAGCAATTCCTAAAAGGAATGGAACACATCAAAAAGCAATGTAATTTCTGTAAAAATTATTTGTTTTATATTTATTCTTAATATTCTTTGTACATGAAATGCTATTCAACATACTTTCTTCCCAGTGGTACGGGGAGTAGATGTAATAATGGCTCTGAGCAAATTACACATCCTGAAGAGGCAACTACAAATCATAATTTGATTTCTACTCCTGAAAGATTATCCACACATGAAGCTCAGCATTTGATAGTTTTTTTTTACTAAACCTGTTCTGCTCCTATTTTCAGTGGAAAACACAAAGCAATTGCTGTTTCGTTTCAAAGTAATTGCAACAGATTTGATTCTTTCTGGTAATGCATCTAACAAATCACCAATCCTCATCAACTGAGCAATTTGGCACTTTGAGATTAATTCATTTTTTTTAAGATTAGATAAAAATTTATTTTCAATCTGGTTTTAAAAGTTAAACTTACCCGTACTTCACCACCTTCCCTACGAGGATCATGTTTCTTCGCAAAGTGTCTCAGGTTGTCATAATTATGAAAGTTAAACAGCGAAACAAGATCCTAAAATTAAATTCAGGACAAGAATCCTCAGTTAACAAGACCAACAAACATTGTAAACATTTTTTAAATAAGTAAACCAGAGCTTAGATTGTTCATGTAAATTCTTCTTTGTAACATTTTCAGTTTTAAACCCTCACAGGGTACGGACAGGTTTTAGTATTTTACAACACAAACAGTTATAGTCTTAAATAATTTGCATTTAACTCAAGCAGTACAAAAGTGTACCTGTATTTAACATCCACATTTAATACGATTTCAATTAAAACATAAAACAGTACAGTCCAGGAGCAGACGCTTCAGTTCACCATGTCTGTGGCAATCAAAATGCAATTCTAAACTAATCGCATCTGCCTGCACATGGTCCACATCTCTCTGCTCAGTGCCTATTCATGTCTCTATTTTGGCACTAATTCTTTTTGAGCTCTGGAGCCTACTGCAATCACAACAATATCTACCCTCAAGATTCCAGACCCAAATGCTATTTACAGAAAATGGGCATGTACAGTCATTCCTCCATATCCACAAGGATTCTGCTCCTGAGAACACTGTGAATGAAATTTGCGAGTATGGAGCTTGCTTAAAAATAGGTTAAAAAACAAAATCGCTGATTAACCTTTTTTGCCCCCAAATGTTAATTTTTGTTGTTACTTTTTTTGGTGTGGATTGGCAAATTTGCAATTTTGCAAATACTGAGGATTTAGTGCATGAACATAAGAAACAGTACGTCTAATGATAATGTCACGGAAATGATATCCAGAGGCCCCAGGCTAAATGCTAGGATATGTATGGCAACTATTGGAATTTACATAGAATTAATTAAAATCTGGAATTGAAAGCTAGTCTCAGCAATGGTGATAATGCAACCATTGTTGATTGTCATAAAAACCATCTGATTCAATTATATCCTTTAGGATAGGAAATCTGTCAGTCATTCTTGCATGATATGGCCTATACCTGATAGCAACGTGGCTTACTTCCAAATATCCTCTGAAATGGCCTAGTATCCCACTCAGTTGCACCAAACTGCTATAAAATTTAAAAAGAGTTAATTGATAGTTAGACTATCTGATATCAACCTTGAAATGACAGCAGCAAACCCAGGTCTGTTAACCCAGCAGAGTCCTCCTTACTAACACCTGTGGACTTGTGCCTATCTAGAAGAGCGGTCCCATAAACTAGCCAGTCAACATCTTAACATTATTATATTTATCAAATCCTATTTTCCAGGCAATGACACCATCATCATCAATCATTGTGTGCAGTTCCAACCATAGCCCAGTCCCGGAGATGGAGGCCTGGAGGGGAACGTGCAGGCGTTCTGTCAAGAGGGTAATGGTCATAAACCTAAGTAAATTCCTGCAGTGCATTTTGTAGATGGTGCACACTACTTCATTGACTATCAGTGGTGGAGGGAGTGAATGTTAATAGATGTGAATAAGGTCAGAAAAGGAGCAGCCCCAACATATCAAAATGTTGTGGTTCTGTTCGCCGAGCTGGGAATTTGTGTTGCAGACAATTCGTCCCATATCTAGGTGACATCCTCAGTGCTTGTGAGCCTCCTGTGAAGCGCTTCTGTGATCTTTCCTCCGGCATTTGTAGTGGTTTGAATCTGCTGCTTCCGGTTGTCAGTTCCAGCTGTCCGTTGCAGTGGCCAGTATATTGGGTCCAGGTTGATGTGCTTATTGATTGATGAGTGCCATGCCTCTAGGAATTCCCTGGCTGTTCTCTGTTTGGCTTGTCCTATAATAGTATTGTTGACCCAGTCGAATTCATGTTGCTTGTTATCTGCATGTGTGGCTACTAAGGATAGCTGGTCGTGTCGTTTCGTGGCTAGTTGGTGTTCATGGATGCGGATCGTTAGCTGTCTTCCAGTTTGTCCTAAGTAGCATTTTGTGCAGTCCTTGCATGGGATTTTATACCCTACATTGGTTTTGCTCATGCTGAGTATCGGGTCCTTCGTTCTGGTGAGTTGTTGTCTAAGAGTGGCTGTTGGTTTGTGTGCTGTTATGAGTCCTAGTGGTCGCAGTAGTCAGGCTGTCAGTTCGGAAATGCTCTTGATGTATGGTAGTGTGGCTAGTCCTTTGGGTTGTGGCATGTCCTCGTTCCGCTGTCTTTCCCTTAGGCATCTGTTGATGAAATTGCACGGGTATCCGTTTTTGGTGAATACATTGTATAAGTATTCTTCTTCCTCTTTTTGCAGTTCTGTTGTACTGCAGTGTGTTGTGGCCCTTTTGAATAGTGTCTTATACAACTTCTTTTGTGTGTGTTGACGTGGTTGCTTTCGCAGTTCAGGACTTGGTCTGTGTGTGTGGCTTTCCTGCATACCTTTGTGGTGAATTCTCCATTAGGTGGTCTCTGTACCATCATGTCTAGGAATGGGAGTTGGTTGTCCTTTTCTTCCTCGTGAATCGGATTCCTGAGTGTGGCGTTGATGATCTGATGTGGTTTCTCTATTTCTGTGTTTTTAATGATTACAAAGGTGTCATCCACATATCTGACCCATAGTTTGGGTTGAATTTGCGGTAAGACTGTTTGTTCAAATTTTTGCATTACTGTTTCTGCTATGAGTCCAGAGATGGTTGAGCCCATGGGTGTGCCGTTGATTTGCTCATATACTTGGTTGTTGAATGTGAAGTGTGTTGAGGGGCACGGGTCCAGTAGTTTGAGTATGCAGTCTTTGTTGATAGATTCAATGTCCTGTTGTCTGTTCTGTATGTCAGCAGGTCGGCTATTGATTCTCTGGCTAGGGTTTTGTCGATAGAGGTGAACAGTGCCATTACATCGAATGAGCCATGGTTTCTTCCTTGTCTATGTGTATATTTGTGATGATTGTATAGAGTGTCTGGATCCGCTGATCAGGTGTTTCAGTTTCGGCTGTAGTTCTTTAGCCAGTTTGTGTGATGGTGTCCCTGGTAGTGATACTATGGGTCTGAGTGGGATGTCTGGTTTGTGCACTTTAGGTAATCCATAGAATCTGGGGGTGTTGTTGCTTTCAGGTTTCATTCTTTGTAGATCAAACCTGGTTATCTGTCCGTTTTTTTGTAGATTCCTCAGTGTTGTTTATCCTATTGGTGAACTGTGGGGTGGGGTCAAACTCCCTCTTTTAGTTGGTGTTGGTATCTGCAAGTAGTTGTTGTGCTTTTTGGATGTAGTCTGCTTTGTCCAGGATGACCATCATTCTGCCTTTGTCCGTTGGTAGTATGATTATGTTCTTATCGTTTCTTAGTAATTTTAGTGTTTCCCTCTCCTTGGTGTTGAGGTTATGTGTTTGCCTTTTCCTTGTTATCAGAGGTACGATACTTTGTCTCACTGTTTGTTGTGTCTTTTCTATCAGTCCATTGTTCCTGAGCGTGCATTCCCGTGCTGCTAGGAAGTCTGCTGTCTTGGCGTCCCTATGGTTGTAGTTGACTCCCTTGGCCAGTATTATTTTTTCCGTGTCTGTGACCTGTCTTTGGGAGAGGTTTCTAACCCAGGTGTGTTGTGGTGTCCTCTTTGTGTGAGAGTTTGGCCATTTTTTCTTTTAGTGCTGTTTTTTTGCGGTGTGTGGTCCTGTTCTGTCCTACGGTGACAGCCTGTTCTATGGTCTGGGTCCATTCCTGATCGGTGGTTTTTGAAATTAACAATTTTTGGCACGCAATTTCTTGTCTGTATTTGTGAAGTCGGTTGTGAGCGTCTGTAATCATTACCTGGATCATCTTGAATCCTTTCTGTCTGGCTGTGTCCCTGGCTTGTGGGTTATTGACTGGTGGTCTGTATCTGACACATGGTGGAAGGATTCGATTCTTTCGGCATTCATGCAGGAACCGGAATTGGTCGTATGTGGCTGGAGGAGTCCAAGGACCTGCATGTCCTCGGTGGAGTGGGAGGGGGAGTTAAAGTGTTGAGCCACGGGGTGGTTGGGTTGGTTGGTCCGTGCATCCCTGAGGTGTTCTCTGAAGCGTTCCGCAAGTAAGCGGCCCGTCTCCCCAATGTAGAGGAGGCCACATCGGGTGCAGCGGATGCAATAGATGATGTGTGTGGAGGTACAGGTGAACTTGTGGCGGATATGGAAAGATCCCTTGGGGCCTTGGAGAGAAGTGAGGGAGGTGGTGTGGGTGCAAGTTTTACATTTCCTGCGGTTGCAGGGGAAGGTGCCGGGAGTGGAGGTTGGGTTGGTGGGGGGTGTGGACCTGACGAGGGAGTCACGAAGGGAGTGGTCTTTGCAGAACGCTGATAGGGGAGGGGAGGGAAATATATCCCTGGTGGTGGGGTCCGTTTGGAGGTGGCGGAAATGACGGCGGATGATACGCTGTATACGGAGGTTGGTGGGGTGATAGGTGAGAACCAGTGGGGTTCTGTCTTGGTGGCGGTTGGAGAGGCAGGGCTCAAGGGCGGAGGAGCGGGAAGTGGAGGAGATGCGGTGGAGGGCATCGTCGATCACGTTTGGGGGGAATCTGCGGTCCTTGAAGGAGGAGGCCATCTGGGCTGTGCGGTGTTGGAACTGGTCCTTCTGGGAGCAGATGCGGCGGAGACGAAGGAATTGGGAACATGGGATGGAGTTTTTACAGGGGGCAGGGTGGGAGGAGGTTTAGTCCAGATAGCTGTGGGAGTCAGTCGGTTTATAGTAGATGTCTGTGTTGAGTCGGTCGCCTGAGATAGAAATAGAAAGGTCTAGGAAGGGGAGGGAAGAGTCTGAGACAGTCCAGGTGAATTTGAGGTCGGGATGGAAGGTGTTAGTAAAGTTGATGAACTGTTCAACCTCCTCGTGGGAGCACGAGGCAGCGCCGATACAGTCATCGATGTAGCGGAGGAAAAGGTGGGGAGTGGTGCCAGTGTAGTTGCGGAAGATGGACTATTCCACATATCCTACGAAGAGACAGGCATAGCTGGGGCCCATGCGGGTGCCCATGGCAACTCCTTTAGTTTGGAGGAAGTGGGAGGATTGAAAAGAGAAGTTATTCAGGGTGAGGACCAGTTCAGTCAGTCGAACGAGGGTGTCAGTGGAAGGGTACTGGTTGGTGCGGCGGGAAAGGAAGAAGCGGAGGGCTTTGAGTCCTTCGTGATGGGGGATGGAGGTGTACAGGGACTGGATGTCCATCGTGAAAATAAGGCGTTGGGGACCGGGGAAGCGAAAATCCTGGAGGAGGTGGAGGGCGTGGGTGGTGTCCCGAACGTAGGTGGGGAGTTCTTGGACTAAAGGGGACAGAACCGTGTCAAGGTATGCGGAGAGGAGTTCGGTGGGGCAGGGGCAGGCTGAGACAATGGGTCGGCCGGGGCATTCAGGTTTGTGGATTTTGGGCAGGAGGTAGAAACGGGCGGTGCGGGGTTGTGGGACTATGAGGTTGGAGGCGGTGGATGGGCGATCCCCTGAGGTGATGAGGTTATGGATGGTCTGGGAGATGATGGTTTGGTGGTGGGAGGTGGGGTCGTGGTCGAGGGGGCGATAAGAGGAGGTGTCCGCGAGTTGGCGTTTGGCCTCAGCGGTATAGAGGTCGGTGCGCCAAACTACTACCGCGCCTCCCTTGTCTGCCGGTTTGATGGTGAGGTTGGGATTGGAGCGGAGGGAGTGGAGGGCTGCACGTTCCGAGGGTGAGAGGTTGGAGCGGGTAAGAGGGGTGGACAGGTTGAGTCGGTTAATGTCGCGGCGGCAGTTTATACCCTACTGAAGATCAATGGCACAGACAATTCCGTTAAAGACTGCAGACAGGCTGAGATAAACATAAGCACTAGGAGCAGGAGTAGGCTATTCAGCCCTTCAAGTCAGTCCGTCACTCTAAGATCATGGCCAGTCTTTTCATGGACTCAGCTTCACTTAACCACATTTTCACCATATCCCTTAACTCGTTTATTTTTTCAAAAAAGTATGTACCTCAGCATTAAAAGTGACTACTGAAGTAGCATCAACTACTTCCCCCTCTGGTGAAGAAGTTCCTTCTCAGTTCAGTTCTAAACCTGCTTCCTCTAATCTTGAGGCTATGCCCTCTTGTTCTACTCTCACCCACCAGTGAAAACATTCTATTTCTATTTTATCAATTCCCTTTATAATTTTATATGTTTCTATAAGAACCCCCCTCATTCTTCTGAATTCCAATGAATATAATCCCAATCTACTCAGCCTCTCCTCATGAGCCAACCCCCTCAACTCCAAAATCAACCTAGTGAACTTCCTCTGCACCCCCTCCAATGCCAGTACATCCCTTCTTAAGGAGACCAAATCTGCATGCCGTACTCCAGGTGGGACTCACCAGCACCTTGTACAGCTATAACATTACTTCTCTGTTTTTAAACTCAACCCCTTTAGCAATGATGGACAAAATTCCATTTACCTTCTTAATTACTTGTTGTACCTGCAGACCAACCTTCTGCAATTCATGCACAAAGTCCTTCTGAAAAATCAGCATGCTGCAACTTTTTACCATTCAAGTAATCTATTTTGCTTTTATTCCTACCAAAATGTATGGCTTCACATTTACTGACATTGTATTTCATCTGCCAGACCTTTGCCCATTCACTCAATATATCTATGTTTCTCTGCAAAATTTCACAGTTCTCTGCACACTTTGCTCTGCCACTCATCTTAGTATCATTGGCAAATTTTAACACTGTATACGTGGTCCCCAACTTCAATCATCTACATAAATTGTAAATAATTGTGGTACCAACACCGATCCCTGAGGCACACCACTAGTCACTGACTGCCAGCTAGAATAGCACTCATTTATCCCCACTCTTTGCTTCCTATCAGACAACCAATTCTCTAACCCTGCTAATACTCTACCCCTAACACCGTGCATCCCTCACCTTATGCAGCAGCCTCATGTGCGGCAACCTGTTAAAGGCCTTTTGAAAATCTAGGTACACCACATCCACTGTCTCCATTGTCCACCTTGATTGAAATATCTCCATAGAATTCCAAAAGATTTATGAAGCATGACCTGCTCTTCATGAACTCATGCAGTGTTCGTACAATGGGACAATTTCTTTTGAGATGCCCCATTTCTTCCTTGATGATAGACACAAGCAGCTTCCCCATGTTAGAGGATAAGCTCACTGGTGAATAATTTTCCATCTTTTTCCCTTTTTAAACACTGGTGTCCTATTTGCTATTATCCAATTTGCTACGAACGCCACAGAGTCCAGTGAATTTTGGAAAATTACCACCAGTCCACCTGCTATTTCTCCCACCATCTCTTTTAGTACCCTGGAATGCATTCCATCAGGGTCAGTAGACTTATCGATCCTTAGCTCCATTAGCTTACCCAACACTAACTCTTCTGTAATAATAATAATTTCCAGGTCCTCACCTACCTTTGTCTCTTATCGGCATGTTATTAGTATCCTCCACTGTGAAGACCAATGCAAATTACCTGTTCAATGCCTCAGCCATTTCATCATATCCCATAACTAACTGCCCCTTCTCATCCGCTAAAAGACCAACATTTACTTTAGCCATTCTTCCTAGTTTCATATATTTATAGAAACTTTTGTTAACTGTCTTTATATTCTGTGCTAGTTTTCTCATACTCTATCTTACTTTTCTTTATAGTTCTTTTTGTGGCTAAAGCAAGGACAAATGCATACCCTGCAAGCGTGAACCTGCGACTCGCAAATCTCGATGATGTACTTGATTAGTATGTGGACTGAACCAACGACTTTGGCATTATTAGCACCACACTCTAACCATCTGAGCTAAACGACCTAAGATAGGATAGGTTACATGTATTATACAATCACAAAAGATGGTTTGCAGAAGAGACAAGAAACCATGAATACTTTTGCATGTCTCATCAACTTGAATATCATTGCACTTACTTGGCAGAACTGAATACCCCTTACACTGTTGCCAAGTTTGTCCAAAGGTGGAGACCAACACATAATGCCCATCACATTGGGCACAACTAACAAAATACCACCAGAAACTCCAGATTTTGCTGGAAGACCCACCTACAAAGAAAAAATATGAATTAATGTACTTACATGCAAATACACTATTGGCACAAAATAATATTTTTGATAATTATTTTACTTAATGTATTGAAACAGAACCCCTAAAAGTTCGCATGATAAATGCACTATGTGGTACTGACCAAGCAGGACAGACCTAGGGAGGTTTGAAAATTAATTCAGTTTGTGTGCCAACAAATGTGATTAGTATTGGTAATCTAATACAAGGCAGTAGTAGCTAGCATTCCTGTCCAGTCATCTAAGAATACAATCCCACTTCAGCAATGAAATTCCCAAATACCTTTTCAGTCCTGCCTATCTAAACACAAAGCTTCTTGGATGAACAACTCAAAAGACACCCACTAACAGAGGGACCAGCACATTTGTTTCATCACATAATTCTGGAATCATAATATGCTTCAACATAACTCTGGGGAAAAAAAAATGTGCTAACACACCCACTTTTAGCCTACAGAATGCTTCTGGAATCTACAAATGAAAAAAAAACAAACAAATCGTCGTCCACTGCTTTAGTTCTTTTGAGAGATATTAATGGTTTAGGACCGACCAAGGAAACAAAGGAAATCAAAAGAACTTCAATGTTTATTCTGAAAATTTATCTATTGGCATTTCTGAATTTCCCCAAACGTTGTACAAGATTTACCCCATTCAAAACAGAAGGATGCTTCTACCAGATTGACAAAACCATCTAAAAGGTCTAAAATTTGATGACAAGGGATCATAGCTTGAAGTTTTTTATCTGCAACCAAAGCTACACATAGATATTTATAATCACAATACTGAAAGTTTATGACACTTAACACTTTATAACAAATTGTATTTATTTCAGCACTAATTATCTGGTTTCACTTATGTATATAACCCAAGGAAAGTTCAGGCATAAAATATTCTTAGTTATTATTCCATGACTATTGATAAGATAATAACTTTGTTGTTTCTTAACAAAACAATTCTTAAAATGGTTGAAAAGCTGTTAAGATCACACCATAAAGTTTCAAAACTAAGCTGGACAGATGTTTTGGTACATCAGAACATTAAGAGATATTGGTTTATTATGTGTAAATTGAGATTACAGATTAACCATAATTGAAAGGGCAGAGTGGAATTATGTTGCTCCTTAACTTGATAACAAAGTTACTTAAATATTTTCTCTTCATGTTTAACAAAAAATTTATTCCTTCATATTTGCATGTCTTAATTAAATTGCATCACAGGAGTCCATTATCATGGATTAGTCTTCATCAAATAGTATGGGATTTTCTCTGCCAAAATTACAATGTGACAAACGCTCCAAGTGGAGTAAATTTGTTCCATTTATACATAACAATTAATATTGATACTTACATGAAAGGCAAATTGTCCTGAGAAGTCATACATGCCACAAGAGTGCATCAAACTTAATGTGTTCCTAACAGCTTCAGGGCTCAGAACTCTCTCGCCTGTGATTGGACAGATACCACCATTGGCGAGTGTTGCTGCCATTACACTAGCTGATTCACATGTTACTTCAATGGAACACAACTTTAATGGAAAGAAAAAAAAACAATCATTTAAATGCATCAGTGGTATGAAAGCAAGAAATGCACAAATGAAAATTAGTGTAAACAGCTTTAGTATAAAATATATTTAATATATAGATGTTGAGTATGATTTCTTATAGTCTTTTTATTTTACATGGTTGTCTCCTTTCCATTGCAGGCTTTATTAAAATGGGCAGCTTCCAGTTCACTTGCACCTAGCAACTTTTCTGATAATAAAAATATTGCGAATGCCTCACATAATCCGGACATCACCACTTGGCTTCAAAAGCAAAATACAATATAAGCTGGAAACCTGATACGAACAGAAACTGCTATGAATACTCAACAGTTCACGATGCATCTTTCGAGAGAAAAGCAGAGTTGAACTGTAAGATATATAGAAGTAGAAGTCAGCCAATGAGAACATTGCTGATCTGATAATGCTCAAATCCCACTTTTCTGCTTTAGCATCACAACCATTGATTCTCTTACACATTAAAAATCTGCCCAAACCTAGGACATACTTAACAATCCAGCCTCATGAGCCCTCTGGTAAAAAAAATTCCACAACTTCACAACATTCAGAAGAAAGTCTTCCTCATTGTTTTCTTAAATATACAACCTCTGATTCTGAGATTATGTCCCATAGTCTTAGACTTTCCTACAAGGGGAGACAAACTTACCGAAACATACAAGATTTTTAGGAGATCTGGCAGGGTAGATGCAGAAAGATAGTATCCCCTTATAAGAGGACCTAGGACTTTCCATTCAATATATTCAGCTCACCTATTCATCCTTTATAGCAACTTCACAAATGCCCTATTATAGTGTCCATTCAAATCTGTTTCAGATGCAGGCTCATGTGGATGAATAGTACCATGGTCAAGACCAGACCTCAAGCAACATCAGTAACAAAAATGGTCATTATTGCATTGCTCTTTATGGGCTTTAGTGTTTCCTCTGTTGCGACAGTGACTATACTTCAATAACTATAAAGCACTACTGTGGGATGGCCCAAGGTTGTGAATGGTTGTATATAAATGCAAGCTTTTTCCGTACAATATTGATCACATTACGATGCCAATACTGCTTTTAGATAATGTTTGCCAGTACTTCATACAAATATTCACAACCAAAACTACACAGATGCAGGAACAGAATCCTTGTGTTCAAAATCTTCTCCAATAATTTTATTCACACTGGTTTTGGCACATGAAGGGTCACATTTTTGGTACTTCCAAACAGTTGACTTGATTTTTGATACCTGACACCAAATGCATATTTTGTTTTGAACAGAAGGGGACATTTTAGTACGTAATGGGCTTGCATACATCAATCCAAGTGAAAAAGCAAACATTTACTTCTTTGGAAAGTACTCAACTCTACTGTATATATTTGAATGCTAATCAACATATTTTGATATACTTGTTTTAGAATAAAGTCACTCACTTGGAAATAGAAATCTAGAACACCAGTCATGTCACTTCCTTCTGGAAAACACTAAAATATTTATAGAAGAATTAGGTTTTTGCCATTCAAGAAGGTTTGCCCTTTTGTGGAAATGAATGCAAGATAGTAGGATTTGCTAGTTTGTGAACAAAAACTCCCATAATCACTGCGAAATTGCACTACTTATTTCAGTAACCAGAAACTTAGAAAAATGAACTTATACTGAAATGACAAGCACATGTAGCATTAAAGCAGTATAGCATCATTCAAAAGAATGAATTTATGTTACTATATACACACACTTAAGTACTTAAAATATCCAAGTGACTCTACAAACCTTCTTCTCCTTGAGGTAGTATCCTATAGCAAAATTTCTGTCTCCTGATTCTCTTTCAGACTGAAATCTAAAAACAGTAACATTGTGTCAGATACAGTTAATTAAAAGTTTAAAGGTAATGTACCTGATTAGTCTAGAACATACTTATCCCTTCAGCGCACTTCACAAGCTGCCAAGGCTTTACATTAAAAAAAGAGCTGGAATTCATGGGGCATAAAAATAGGGCAACTTTTCTTTAAGTTAATCAGCTGATGAGACCATTACTGAATGCAACAGGATAAAATCAATAATATTTTGTGGAGTTCAGAAACTCAAAAGCTATGCCTCATTGCCCGAGAGGAATGATAGTGAAAGGGAAACGGGGAAATGTAATTGCTTCTCACCTGCTGACCCACAACCATACATTTCCTACAAAGTGCCTTATGTTCAAATGACCAAATCTACCTCTTGGAGGAGAAAGTGAGGTCTGCAGATGCTAGAGATCAGAGCTGAAAATGTGTTGCTGGAAAAGCGCAGTAGGTCAGGCAGCATCCAAGGAACAGGAAATTCGACGTTTTGGGCATAAGCCCTTCAAAGTCTACCTCTTACCTGGAAGAGCTGTTCTAGCAATGTTCACGATGCAGACTTATCTCATTTATTTATGACCAGCATTAGCATGGTCCCCATAGTCAGAGACTAGCCCAGCAAGACATCCCTCTTCCCTGAGGAAGAAGGCACACATACCTCAGAGGATGCATTGGCAAAGTTGCTTTTTGCACTGCTACCAGCTCATCTACTAACACCTTAGCAGGAAAAGTAGCTAATTTAGAATTAACAGCAAGTTCTTGGAAGAATGCCCAGATTGGTGGCACTTTGAAGACTGCCAGAGATCAGATACCTGATGAGCCCCAGGCAGGAAAGGACCCTTATGGTGTCAGCAATTCAAGACTTCATTGGCATGCTCAAGCAGACAGGCTTGTCAGGGCAGTGGACAACACAACACAAAGGTTAGCACTGAAGCAATACTATTGGGTTCCTGCTACTTGATTGGACAGATTGGTAGCTGCCATGGAGAGCCAAGTACAACAGTCTTAAATATCTGTTGGCAGCACAGAGGCCAAGCAGGGATTAGCAATGTGGGGAAATTCAGTGGGTAAAAATGAGAGGGGAGTGATGCTGCATGCAATAGTGAGAGTTATTGAGTATTAAGAATCTACTGGCATACAGAACAACCTTGATTATTCAAAAGTTAATTATCCAAATTTCAGATTATCCAAACAAGATCTCAAAATCCTGTAAAAACTTTCAGTTATCCGAACAATGAGTTATCCAAACAAAGTACTCCCTGCATGTCTCGTTCGGATAATTGAGGTTGTTCTGTATATGCAAAGACCTGTACTCCATTACTTGATCTACTGGGGCTCAGCACAAAGCATGGTGGAAAGGGGAATTTTAATCTCAATTCAGAAGCCCTTTTCTCACAAGGAGGAAGTTTAATAAGAGTGGGCACCCTGACTGAGGAACTGCCACAAAGAGAACCCCTAGAGACCTATTTACAGGACATTCCTGAATTGACCAGGTTTTCACTTCTACTTTATCTGCCACCTTTAGTCCTGTGGGAGGTCAAACTGAGAAGGGTGCACCTGTCTCCAGAGAAGAAACACTTTGTTCGCCTTTGTCCTCTAGACCAATGTCCCCAGGGTTGCCTAACCAAAACTCTAAAGCCAGCAGCTCAAAAGTATTGCAGGTTCCCTCCATCCTGGCTGCAGCTCCCAGGACTACATTGAGATCTGATGGGAGAGGAAGAAAGATGACGACTTTGTAAGGGTTCACTGGTGGCGGGGGTGACACATTATGTATGTTACCTCATTTGTAAATACGCTAATTTTTCAATATCAGCTGTCTAACTGCAACCACACACAAAGTACAGAGCCAAACCATCCTTAGCACTATCTGATGTTATATAGTCCAAGGTGTGAAGTGACCAGCTCCTACACCAACTGCAAGCTACAAAAACTTGGAACTCAACCCCCACCTCAAGCATTTCAGATAAAATATGCCAAGTATAGTAGAGCACTGCTTACCCCACCGCCATCACGGAAACTAAGGTATTGTTGACTATCCATGACCCACCTCTTCCACATCTACAATCCCCACAGCATTCCACAATGCTGCCTCTTGTTTCCACAATAACATCCCAGCAGCACTGGTCCCTGATGAACATTTAGAGCAGCATACAGGATGTCATCAAGTAGCCACTGAGTTTCATGGTGGGAATTCTTGGTGTTGAATTTCTATCTGGTAGGTGGGAGAATGGGAAACTGTATATTATTGATGTAAGGTTATCTAATAATGAAATGTTAATATATGCCAAATAGACCCCTCACCACTCACTAGCAAGAACCCAGACTCTTCCTTCAACACGTGTTTGGAGAATGATCTTTTCCTACCAACGAAGAGAAGCTTCTTGTTCAATGTCTCACCCAACTTTTCTGGCTTTCTCACCACAGCCCACAACATTCAGAGATTGGGAAGATTCCACCTATATCAATTGACCACCTGCCTCTGCTGAGGAATTGCATACACATAGCTTAAATAAACAGCAATGAAATGCACAAGTCAGTTGTTGGAGAACTGGATTCTCAGCATGCTGCCAATTTCTCAAATTTTAAAGACAATTCTTTCCCAAACACAAGTAACCCTGCTTGTTTAATAGGAGTCCACAGAATCATTTGTTTAGATACAGGTTTTAATCAATTTGCTGAATGACAGGAAGGAGTTTTATTTGTTTATACCATTCCTCTTGACAGGATGCGAACTTAAGCATTTGTATTTTTATAAACAATATATTTGAATATTTTGGGCAATTTTTTTAACCATGTTATTCTGGGGAAGGACGTCAAGCAACTATATGTATTTAATTGAAGAGGTGGGTGGAGGAGGAGAGAGAAATGACTGAACAGGAGGAGAAAAGAAACTAAAAATGTTACTCACGTTGCATTATTAAAGCCAACATATTCATTGCCAGCCATACGATTCAAGAACTGCGTGACCTGTGAAATAACACTATTTTCAGAAAACACTCACTTTTAGAACCTTCCTTAAGAAAATTTGAGTTAAGCATTGTACTTACATAATCAAATTTCTCAGCATTGCTTACTCCTTGCTACAAGAAAAAACAGAGATACTACTTAAATAATCTTCAAGTCTAAGAATTGGCTACAAATGTGCTAAGCTTTTTCTATAAAAAGCTTCATACAATTAGGTCTATGTATTTCAGTCAAAAGCAAACCTCTGAATCTAGTTAATAATAATTAGTAGCATTTATTGCTTTTAGCATACTGTCATGCCCAAAGGCATGGAGAGATTCTCTTCTTAAAAACTATATTATCTTGTTTTGAAAAAAATGACCTGTTAGATTTTAAAACAGCTGGGCAAGTTGGGTTAGAAATATCCAGAACAAAACTCATTATCTCTCAATGTCACATCACCCACTTGTATCAACATTCCAGTTAAGTCATAAAAAGAACCCCAAACAATGTGTCTTCACAGCTGGGTTATGCTAGATTGAATGATAATAGCCTTTAAATTATCCACAATGGATTTGGATGAGGGGTCAACTAAGCGATTCAATTAATGGAGGTGAATCAACACAAAAGCCTACTCAAATGACTGAAACTATTGGGTTTGGAACAGCTTTAATTGTACAGATTTGACGTCTATCATAAGTCTGATTGTAACACTAGAAAATGCAACAAACAGTTTGACGCTTCGGCAATACCTGCCTCAGATTTCACAAAACCTAAAAATATTAGACAGAAGCTGAGGCATCTTATGTATGATTTGGAGTCAAAAACAGATTTAGTCAGATAACACCCACCTAAGAATACTCAAAAAGAATCAAGGAGGTCATTTGCAAGTGCTTTTCCCATCTTTATGTGGCTTGCTCAAGTTAGATTGTCTCCTTGGACTGAAAAGATGTCATTTGGTTCTGATTTCCAAATAAGGTGAGTCAGAACCAGGAAACTATTGGCCCATTGGTTTGACATCAATTAAACACAAATATTGATAGAGATCATAAGGTGGGTTGCCCATGATTACCTGGATAGAGAATGGAGTCATCACATACAGAAAAATTAGCTTCTAGGAGAAAAAAGTTCATGACTCACTAATTAGGCAGTTTGGAAGAATTTACCAGATTGATAGTTGAGGCTAGCTCAGCACAAGCTTTATTTGGACTATTAGAAAGCCTTTGATAAATGTACCTCATAATAGGGTAAGTCACGATACAGAGCTCTTAAACTGGGATGCTGTTGTAATAAAATAGGGCATTCTACAAGGCATAAAAATATTACAGGCTGTGAATATAGCTGAAGACAAATTGGATTCTGCAGGGGTCAGTATAGGTACGCAGCAATTGCCTCAACTTAATTAACAGGCTGGATATAGGTGTTTTGGAAATGGTCTGCAAATTTGTGAAAGTTACAAGATCGGTGTATGGGGAGGATCACAAATGAGAATAAGCTCATTGAGAATTATGATGGGGAATAGGAGCTATTTATTTAGCAAATACAATTCATTTTAATTAAACTCACTATTTTATACACAAATTAATGTCAGTTTTATGATAGTAATGTAAAGGAACTATCAACTTTAATCATTTGACTTTCATCAACCAAATATCTCTCTTAAAAGGAAACACACTGCTGAATTAAATTAGCTGTTTGTAATCACCTGATAAGCCTAGGCAATCCACAGGGAGAATACAAAATCAGCAGCCTCAGAATTGCCATTTTAATCAAGAGGACCTGAAACTCAGTAAGACATCAAAATGTGCATCTCCGGTCTTATTCACACTTGCACGATAACTGCACATATTGAGAGATGAAAAATCGCCTACAACTATCCAGCTTGAAATGGAAAAAAGAATAACACCAGAATCTACAAAGAAATGGAATATCAACAGCAGCTTTTGAGCAAAAAAAAACAACAAACTGATTACAAGAATAAGAAGCTCCTCTCTCTCTCTCAAAATCACAGAAACCTGCTTTAGTCAACCATTGTTCATTGAGAACTCAAGATCAGCAAACCACTGCTTAAAATAATAGGGCAACAATTAAATGATTGACTCAGGTCTTTTCATTCTTGTAACTTAAGGGTTACAAACAAAAGACAGATATAAGAAGTTAGGACACAGATCAGCCATTATCTCAATGAGTGTTGAAACAGGCACCAGGGGCTAAAAGGCCTACTCCTGTTTCCAAATTTTTATATTCATAAAGAAGCAAGTTACTCCACCTGTGTGCTATGTTTCTAATGAAATGTACCAATTATATATTGCATATTTTAATACAAATAATGTATTCAAAAGGAATAATGACACACATCATACCTTAATAAGGGATGTTACCACAATAGCCCCAGCATTTACCATAGGATTATGAGGTTTATCTGAAACAAAAAAAAATTTAAAATGCAGAATTTATTCAGTGACAGAACAACAATTATGAGAACACAATAGCTGAACTAATAAATTTAGAAAACATTACTTTGTTGTCTACTACTGGATTTAAACATCTTAATTTCATTACATTTTATTTCATGCATCTTTATGGTGTTGAACAAGGTGGCAAATGTAGATATCAAAATGGAGGAAGTGAAAAGAGACAGAATACAATGCTACAAAAACCTGTAGATTCTAATTCATAACTTTTTTTGAGAAAAACTAATTAAATTAAAAGTTTGCAATCAAAAGCCAAAATAATTTATTTACATATATGGAATTATTTATCTATGCTGTACATAAAACAATCGGTTACCAAAATTCCAAAAATTTTGGCAGCACAGTGGCTCAGTGGTAAGCTCTGCTGTCTCTCAGTGCCAGGAACACAGGTTCAATTCCAGCCTCGGGCAACTGCCTGCGTGGAGTTTGCACACTCTCCCCTTGTCTGCATGGGCTTCCTCCGCATGCTCTGCTTTCCTCCCACAATCCAAAGATGTGTAGGTTAGGTGAACTGGCTATGCTAAATTCCCTTAATGTTCAGGGATGTGTAGGTTAGATACATTAGTCAGGGGTAAATGTAGTGTACTAGAAATGGGTCTGGATGAGTTACTCTTCGGAGGGTTGGCGTGGACTTGTTGGGCCAAATGGCCTGTTTCCACACTGTAGGGATTCTATGATATTATTAGAGCAACAATATTTGAAAAGCCTAAAAAAAAATTCTCATAGATCACTGCATTCTAAAATTTCATGGGAATATTTGACTTTGTGATAGAAACACAAACTCCTAACAGTCATACGGCAGCTTACAAATTGCCATTTATTCAAACCATGAAGAGGTTGGAATTACTTTTTCCCCTTTCAAAATACTTGGATGCAAAATAGAGGCTATCATTCAAATTCAATCATTTGATACATTAATGAAATATACACCAGTGCATCAAACTAGAAATGTAAATAGCTAGAAATGTTAATGACATTAACAATTTAATTTTAATAATTCCTAGGAAGATCCAGATCTATGGGCAGTACAGTGGTTAGCACTGCTGCCTCACAGCGCCAGAGACTCGGGTTCAGTTCCCGCCTCGGGAGACTCTCTGTCTAGAGTTTGCACATTCTCCCTGTGTCTGCAGGGATTTCCTTCGGGTGCTCCAGTTTCCTCCCACAATCCAAAAATGTGCAGGTTAGGCGAATTGGCCATGTTAAATTGCCCGTAGTGTTAGGTGGAGGGGTAAATGTAGGGGAATGGGTCTGGGTGGGCTATACTTTGGTGGGTTGGTGTGGACTTGTTGGGCTGAAGGGCCTGTTTAAATTAGATCTAATCTAATTTTTTAAAAACTGCTGAATACATGCTACATATGAAGTATGTCACAATTCCATAGGTTTAAATCAATACAGCAGAGACTGACAAGTATTACATCAATTTTAATTCTGACTCTCCAGACTTAACCAGTTAAAACATCTACCAGGAGATTTTCATGATTTTTATGTCTCAACTTCATTCTATCAAAAAGATTTACGTTTTGCCGAAAAGAAAAACAAATTCTACCTTCTTCATTTAGGAACAGTTTGTTGAACCGTAATCCACTGGGCTCTTTACCAACATATTTGTGAACGTAATCTGTCCCAAGGTCATGAACAGAAACTGCATATTTTAATGGTTTCACACAGGACTGAAGACAAAAAGGAACTTTGGTGTCTCCAACCGAGTGCCTAGAATAATAAAGTTTTATATAATTACTCAACAATTCAATGCCACAAAACAAGAGAACAAATATTATCAAGAAGCATTTCCGACGGCTAAGCTGTTTGCTCCATATCAAATTAACTATTCCCAATCAAATTCTCACTGAACAATATAAATGTTATAACAACCAATATGAATATAGCATAAACATATAAAGCTCTCCAAACAAATATATGAATTACAATCATTACAATATGTTGGAAGTAAACTCTTTGGAATGCTGATGACTTCATTACAACCCATTTTTGCCTTTGTTGCCCATAAGACTAACACACACAAAAATAGAAGCAGCCCTGAACCTTTAGCATTGAACCTTTTCCATTATTCAATTAGATCAAGCCCCACTTTTCTGCTTTTTTCCTGAATCTCAAAGCCCTTTCAGATTTAAAATCCGTCTGCATCTCTCAACCTTGAACACAATGAACAACCCAGCCTTGACAACCAATTGCGGCAAAAGATTACACAGACTCATTATTCTCAACTTTTGTCTTAAATATGCCCAAAAACCAATTCTAGGAATATGCCCTCTGAACCTCAATTACACCACAAGAAGAATAACCTATGTCTAATCTACCAAAAGACAAAGAATCTTGTATGCTTCAGTAAGGTCACTGCTCATTCTTCAAAATTGTAATGTGCACTAGTCAACCTACACAATCTTTCCTCCTAAGATAGTATTCCATAATTGGGAACTGCCTAGTGAACCTTCTCTGTACTACCTCCAAAGCTAGAATTCTTCCTTAGATAAGCGCCCAAAAACTGTTCACAGTATTCCAGTTGCGGTAGGACTAGTGCTTCTATAGTTTTGGCAATATCTCCCTATTTTTACACTCCATTCCCTATGAAATAAAGGCAAACATTCTATTTGCCTTCCATATTGCACACGGAGCCAGGTTATTAGTTTTTTGGAGTTTTATATGGGAGAATTCCCAATTCCTTGTGCTCTATAGCTTTCTGCAGTGTTTATCCATTTAAATAATATTCAGCTCCCTTATTTTTCTGGTCAGTGAATGACATCACATTTTCCCACATTATATTCCATCTATCAAGTTTTTGTCTACAAAATTAACCAGTCTATATACTTCTGCCGACTCTTCACATCATCCTCACCACGTATCATTACATCTAATTTTGTGTCACCCACAGACTTGGTACAGTTTATACATATTCTTCATCTCGAGTCATTAATATTTACATTTTGTATATAATTATATACATCCACTACTACAGACTGCCATCCTGAAAGTGACCTGTCTCTTCTCATAGTTAACCAACCTATAGCCATACTAATATACCACCTCTAACACATGTGCTTTTATCTTATTAAAGAGTCTAATGTGTGGCATCTTATTAAACACTTTCCTGAAAATACAAATTTATTGCATCTGCTGCTTCCCCTTTATCTATCCTGCTCATTAGTTCCGCAAAGAACTCTGGCAAAGTTTTCAGGCTTGATTTCCCTTCATGCTGACTTTGATTGATCATATAGATTTCTGAAGGCCTATTACATCCTTTACAATAGACTTAATTTCCCAATAACAGGTTTTAAGGTAACAGACCAACAGTTATTTTTTTTTTGGTTTCCTTTCTTTTTCCAAATACAAAAGACTTTCAAATTCTCTCGGAGTTTTCCAGAACCTAAGGATTTCTGCAAGATTACTTTCAGTGTATCCATTGACCCCATTAATTCCCCTAACACTTCTTCACCACTGATAACAACTCACATATACAGATCATACATGTGTAATTAAGAGTCTAATGAGGACCACGAAGCCATTGTCAATTGTCAGAAAAATCTATTTGGTTCACTAACGTACTTTAGGAGGACCTTACCTGGTCTGGTCTACATGACTCCAGATCCACAGCAATATGGTGGTCTCTAAGCTGCCCTCTGGGATGGGCAATAAATGCTGGCCCAGTCAACACCCTCATTCCATGAATGAATAGAAGTAACTGTTTTTTGCTCTCCTTTTTCTCCCTGATTATTTTGGAATTGCGCAATTCTATTAATGTTTTTTGCTGTGAAGACTGATGCAAAATGGTTATTCAACTCCCCTTCCATTTTCTGGTTCCCTATTATTTCACTGGTCTGTTGTCTCAGGGGCTTATGTTCACTCTGACTTCTATCTTTCTTTACATATGTTTAAATAAATTCTCCCTGTACATCTTGAAATTACTTGCAAGCATAGACTCAAAAGTTTATTTCCTGTCATTTTGGTCTTTTTTTTGTTTTATAAAACTTTCTCAATCCTCTGGCTTAGCACTAACCTTTGCCACATTGTCTGTGTTCTCTTTTTATTTGATGCTATCCTTAACTTCCATGATTATTAGCTTTATTTAAGCTTAGTACAGATACAATTGTTTATGACCCAAGTTCCTCCCTCTTAAACCAAATGTTAAATTTCTATACTGTTATGGTCCCTGTTTGCTAGGGAATGTTTTACACCAACATCATTTATTAAACTACCTGATCATACATCATCAGATTCAAAATAACCTGACCCTTGGTGGGGTATATTGTTCTAGGAATATAGCCACAAATACACTCTATTGATTCTAGTTGATAGCTACCTCTTCCAGTCTAACCCATCCCACTCTACAAGATTAAAATTGCTCATGATTAATATGCTGCTTTTTTTACATGCCCATGTTATTCCCTGTTAGGGATACTAATCTTTCCTGTCATAGACATCAGTTACATTAAATTCTACTTTATCACCCTTGACCCAACAATCGTTGCTGTCTACTGAACTTGTCGCAAAGAAATCAGTATTTTCCCCAGTTCAACACCGGCAAGACTTGGCATCTACCAAAAATTAGAAGTCATTGGCACTCATTTAATTCATTTTTCTTTTCTTGAACGAAGCCCAGTAATACATAATTGAGTCCTCGTTAATCCAGAGCATTCAGTGATAAACTATTTCCATTTTATCCAGCACCATGAGACATATGCTATTACTGCTGCTAAACCTCACTTGACCCTTTCACTCCCTTGACTGGATTCATCTAACACACGTCCAACTTCCTGGCCACTACACAAATTTCAGGGAGCACAAGCACACCTTTGTTATATCCATTACTCACCAACCTCCAACGTATTTTCAAAATACTGATCTATATTGGTCTATATCCCAGAAAACCTGCTTTGATAGCCACTGTGCTGAAGGATTCCACAAATTCACCATCTTTGTCTTTAATGTGTCCTCTTGAAATGTAGTCATTACATGACCTCTACTCAGACCAATTGTAGGTATTTTAATGCCCCACAGCTATGTTGAAATTCATTGCAAGTACTTCGAAATCCACTCAGTCACACTCGCTTCTCTACCTGTTCAGGGTCAGTTAATACATTTTGAAACTTAAAAGATGTTTTAAATGTATAAAATATTGCGGACCAAGTTGTGTCTTTATTTCATGGAAGTGAGACTTCTAAATCGGTACTTTTGAGAGCAAGCACACAAATCCTACTCATTAGTCCACTGAAAATTACTTCAAGCAAAGGTAAATCTATTGCAAAGCAGTTATAAAAGCCCTTGGTACACCACAAATGAACACTAAACTGATGCAATGGAACATAACATTTTGACATGACAATGAAGAAAACACATTCAATGTGGTATCTAAAAATACTTTAAGGAATGCACTGATTTGAAAAACAAGGAAATCACATGCAAAGACAAATTTAAGTAGAATAGATGCTAAAATCAAGTACATGGAATACAAAAGCATGATTAACCTAGGTCTATTGACCGAAATGCAAGCAATGTTGCCTGTCCACTAGAACAATTGCTATGTGTAGCAATAAGTAACATTGTCATGATCAAAGCTAGGGCACGAAATCATACCTTCTCAGAATCCCTTAAAGTCACATTCTTAAACAAGAGGAACACTTTAAAAATCAGACAGGAACACTTCAAGTGCCTAAAATTGTAACAGTGACAAATCTAACTTAGGATGAAAAGAAGAGTAATAACAACTTAAAACAAGTGAACTCTTAAGATTTTCAGATGCTACACTGGAAACTTTGATGATTTATGTGAAAAATAGGAGGAATCTATAGGAATCCATAGGCACCTCTCCAGAAAGATGCACAAAAGGTAGTGAAAGCAGACATTCCTGGAAGTGAAGAGCAAAAGTTGAACCCAGATTGTGGATACAATACCATACGTTTAATGTCCCCATGAGTGAAGATGGTCAGTAAATACATCTTCAAATGGCATATCTTACAAACTGGCCCAGTGGCTTAGCTATGCTTAATTCACCACATAGCCAGCAACAGACACATGCCAAAAATTCATATGCTTTGCCACACCCTTACATAAATCCTTTCAATGCTGGAAGCCTCTCCAGAATACCTGCCAGCTGTGTACACAATACCAGCCACATCACAACTCACTGGTAGAGATCTCTCTTCCTCTCATTGGCCAAAAGCAGTGCATTACCAGTGACAGCAGAGCTTACTGTTAAAGAACCTATTCGAGACAGCTCAGGGAATCCCTGATGGACTCTACCTGTAACCCTCTTGGTTGATCCTGGAGATTATACTCTGTGGCAGTCTGGAATAGGAAACTCTTACAGACAGTTTAGTTTAAATTATTATATTTATCTATGGCATCAATGTTACACTATAACATAGATACCTACAAGCCAGGTTTGAGCTAACATTTTAAAACCATTAGCAGAGTAGTGGTATACCAGCTTTTATCCCTAAAAGCTCTCTTAGGCTACTCCCCTTGTTGCTGCAAACAAGCTGCCCATGTACAGAATTTGGTACTAAAATTACAAAAACACCACATGTCCTTCGTCAGATGAGCAGCAATAAAATGGCAAAAGTTTGCAGAGGAAGAGAAACTCGCTGACAGGTCTGTGTACATTTGACTAATTAAGCTATATGCACATCAAAGTGGGAAACCTTGGTCCAGCCAGGCCAAATGGTCAATTTGCTTTGGCTAGTACATCATAATGAGAGACTGGTGAAAAGGTCATGAGGTAACCTTGCTCAGCTAACATGTTCAGTATCATTGTTCTTTTAAAAACATCTTAGATTCCCAGAATGCAAATTAAATTCATAACATTTCCGGATCTCGAACTCCCAGGAACAGCACACAAACATAAAATCCAGGAGAAGCCAGTGTTCACTCAAATCAGACCATTAAGGTTAATTTTCCAACAGCTTCTGTCCTCTTTCTCTCTCTCTGTCCCTTGAACCCTTCAGTCAGTGAATGTAATTGATAGAAGAATGTTTTCTCTCTCTCACACAAACATTTTCCAATTTCCTTACTATGCCATTTTTTTCCATAGCCCTTGATGGCAGTAACAGTGAGATGGGTTGCAGACAGTTGGTGAATGAAAATCTGCAATTGTAACTACTTGTATCTCACTAAAAGAAACTTTTCCTTGCATAATTGAGATGGAAATGAGTAAGGGTAATGAGACATTTACATTCCAGCATAATCAAGATGAGAGATCTGAGCTTCATGAGTTCAAATCTGTTCAGTGGTATACAAGAAAATGTATCAGGATTATTCCATTCTGTGCACATTCCACTCAGTTTATTAAATTACAAGTTATTTTCCTATTGAGTATGAGTTTTGTTAACAGTCTTTGATATAATCCAGAAGTTATTCTGCATCCTATTGTGAAATGTGCACCTCCCACGTGAGAAGGAAGTACTGCCACACATTCCAAAAGTGAACAAACATTATCACCTTATTTACACCAATTTATTGACACTAAGAACAGATGTCCTCAATTCCTCTGAGCAAGCACTTTCTCGCATTTTCTGCAGCAAATGAGAGAAAGGATGATTCTCGGAAGGATGATTCTAGCCAACCATGGTTAATTAGGGAAGCTAAGAATAGCATCAAATTCTAAAGACAAAAACGCTGCCAAGAATAGTGCTAAGTAGAGGACTGGGAAAGGTTTTCTTAAATTCACTCATTAGATGAGAGAGTCACTGGCTAGCCAGTATTTATTGCCCATCCCTAATTGCCCAAAGGGCAGTTAAGAGTCAATTGCTATGGTCTTGAGTCACATGTTAGAAACCTGATGCTCAATCCATTCTAACTTTACTACCTCCACCACAAAAGACTCTTACCTCAGTCGCCTAATGTATGGCATTTCATCAAAAATCTTCTAAAAATACAGATGTATCACATCCCCACTGCTTCCCCTTTATCCTACTTGTTAACTTCTCATGGAATTCTACTAAATGTGTTAAGAACAATTTCCTCTTGAAGTCATTCCTGCTGTGCATGATCATTGGTATTTCTGAGTGTTCTGCAGTTTCCTTTCTAATATAGACTTCTAACATTTTCCAAATTACAGACGTTAAACAAGCTGACCTTTTTGTACCCTTTTCTTTTCAATTAAAGTTAAATTGGCAATTGTTTTTTGGAATACTATTAGTGTCATCTTCTGTGAAGACTGATGTCAATTTCTTTAACTCATCTGCTGTTTTCTGATTCCCCATTACTGTTTCCCAGTCTCATTCTCTAAGAGGCCTATGATCATATTGACTACTCTCTTCCTTTTTATGTACTTTAAGAAGCTGTTAGCCTTGATATTACTTGCAAGTTTACCCCCAAACTTTATCTTTTCCTTTAATTTTTTTTTTGGTGTCTTTCATTTGTTTTTGAGAGGAGATGATAATTTAGTGGTATTATCATTGGACTGTTAACCCAGAGACCCAGGTAATGTTCTGAGGACCCTGGTTCACTTCCCACCATGGCAGACAAAGTATTGGGATAAAGGGGGTATTTTCAGGCTAATAACCTGTAACTAGTGGAGTGCCACAGGGATCAGTGCTGGGAGCACAATTATTTACAATATATATTAATGGCTTGGTTGTGGAAAATAATGGTTTATCGTCATGTTTGCAGATGACAAAAATAGATTGGAAGACACTCAACATTTGGGAGCAAGAGTGCAAGCTGAGAATGCACATATATTTGTAGCTATGATGAAAACAAAGTAACTTCCAGATGTCACCAGAACACTGCAAGCTGTCCTTCATTTGATTAACAGCACAGCCCTTGACCGTGTCCAACACGTATGAGATTCTTGCTCCCTGTACGGATGAGGAAAAGGGCTCTGGACAGGATGAGCCAGCTGACCACGGCACCATGGTGCAGAAGGCCATTCAAGAGGGGGGAGCAAATAGACAAGTAGTGGTTATAGGGGATTCTATAATTAGGGGGACAGATAGTATTCTTTGTAAGCCGGATCGGGAGTCTCGCATGGTGTGTTGCCTGCCCGGTGCCAGGGTGTGGGACATCTCCGACCGCTTGAAAGGATATTGGAGCGGGAGGGGGAGAATCCAGTTGTTGTGGTCCACGTTGGTAGTAACAACATCGGCAAGACCAGGATAGAGGACCTGTTTGGGGATTACGAAGCACTAGGAAGGAAATTGAAGTACTCAAGGGTCATAATCTCCGGATTACTGCCTGAGCCACGTGCCAATTGGCATAGGGATAAGAAAATTAGGCAAGTAAACACGTGGCTAAGGGATTGGTGTGGGAAAGAGGGATTCCACTTCATGGGGCATTGGCATCAGTTTTGGAACGGGGGGGGGGGGGGGGGGGGGGAAGATCTGTACCGTTGGGATGGTCTCCACCTGAACCGATCAGGTACCAATGTTCTAGCAAAGAGGATAAATAGGGTGGTCAGTAGGACTTTAAACCTCTGAGTTGGAGGGGGAAGGGAAAGTGAAAGCGACAAGGAGTATGGAGTTAAATGGAAAGATAAGCAACAGGATAGCATATGTGCAGGTGGATCTAAACTCGAGGCAGACTGGGAATGCAGCAAAAAGGAAGGATAACTTAGGACATCTTATGACTTCCAAAATCTCTAATGATAAAGTTAGCATTAAGGCACTTTACCTGAATGCTCGTAGCATTCATAACAAAGCAGATTAACTAATGGCACAGATCATAGTGAATGATTATGATGTGGTAGGCATCACAGAGTCATGGTTACAGGGAGGTCAGGACTGGCAGTTAAACCTCCAAGGATTTTCAACTTATCAAAAAGACAGGGGGGTGGGGTTGCCTTGTTAGTTAAGAACAAAATTAAATCTACGGCACTGAATGACATAGTGTTGGATGATGTGGAGTCTGTGTGGGTGGAATTGAGGAACCACAAAGGCAAAAAAACCATAATTGGGGTTGTGTACAGACCTCCTAACAGTGGTCAGGACCAGGGACGCAACATGTACCGGGAAACAGAGAAGGCATGTCAGAAAGACAAGGTCACGGTGATCATGGGAGACTTCAATATGCAGGTGGACTGGGCAAATAATGTTGCCAGTGGATCCAAAGAAAGGGAATTCATGGAATGCTTACAGGATGGCTTTTTGGAACAGCTTGTCATGGAGTCCACAAGAGAGCAGGCTATTCTGGACCTAGTGCCTTGTAATGAACCAGACTTTATAAAAGATCTTAAAGTAAGGGAACACTTAGGAAGCAGCGATCATAATATGGTAGAGTTCAGGCTGCAGTTTGAAAGAGAGAAGGCAAAATCGGATGTAATGGTGTTCCAGTTAAATAAAGGTAATTATGAGGGCATGAGAGAGGAACTGACAAAAATAGACTGGAAGCAGAGCATAGAGGGGAAGACAGTAGAGCAAAAATGGCAGGAGTTTATGTGTATAATTGAGGACACTGTACAGAGGTTCATCCCCAAGAAAAGAAAGATTATCCAGGGAGGGATTGGACAGCCATGGCTGACAAAGGAAGTCAGGAAATGTATTAAAGAAAAAGAGATATCCTATAAAGTGGCCAAGAGCAGTGGCAAATTAGTAGATTGGGAAGGCTACAAAAACAAACAGAGGATAACAAAGAGAGAAATAAGGAAGGAGAGGATCAAATATGAAGGTAGGCTAGCCAGTAATATTAGAAATGATAGTAAAAGTTTCTTTCAATACATAAGAAACACACAACAGGCAAAAGTAGACATTGGGGCACTTCAAACAGATGCTGGAAGCCTAGTGATGGGAGATAAGGAAATAGCAGGAGAACTTAACAAGTACTTTGCATCAGTTTTCACAGTGGAAGACATGAGTAATATCCCAACAATTAAAGGGAGTCAGGGGGCTGAGTTGAGTATGGTTGCCATTACAAAAGAGAAAGTGCTAGAAAAGCTAAAAGGTCTTAAAATTGATAAATCTCCTGGCCCCAATGGAATACATCGTAGAGTTCTGAGAGAGGTGGCTGAGGAAATAGCAGAGGCATTGGTTGAGATCTTTCAAGAGTCACTGGAGTCAGGGAAAGTCCCGGATGATTGGAAGATCGCTGTTGTAACCCCCTTGTTCAAGAAAGGATCAAGACAAAAGATGGAAAATTATAGGCCAATTGGCCTAACCTCGGTTGTTGGTAAAATTCTAGAATCCATCATTAAGGATGAGGTTTCTAAATTCTTGGAAGAACAGGGTCTGATTAGAACAAATCAACATGGATTTAGTAAGGGGAGGTCGTGCCTGACAAACCTGTTGGAATTCTTTGAAGAGGTGACTAGTAGTTTAGACCAGGGAAACCCAGTGGATGTGGTCTATCTAGACTTTCAAAAGGCCTTTGATAAGGTGCCACACGGAGGCTGCTGAGCAAGGTGAGGGCCCATGGTGTTAGAGGTGAGCTACTGGTATGGATTGAGGATTGGCTGTCTGACAGAAGGCAGAGAGTTGGGATAGGTTCTTTTTCGGAATGGCAGCTGGTGACAAGCGGTGTCTCGCAGGGTTCAGTGTTGGGTCCGCAGCTGTTCACATTATATATTAATGATCTGGATAAAGGGACTGGGGGCATTCTAGCAAAGTTTGCCGATGATACGAAGTTAGGTGGACAGGCAGGTAGTAGTGAGGAAGTGGGGAGGCTGCAGAAGGAGCTAGACAGTTTGGGAGAGTGGTCCAGGAAATGGTTGATGGAATTCAATGTGAGCAAATGCGAGGTCTTGCACTTTGGAAAAAAAGAATAAAAGCATAGACTACTTTCTGAACGGTGAGAAAATTCGTAAAGCCAAAGTACAAAGGGATCTGGGAGTGCTAGTCGAGGATTCTCTAAAGGTAAACATGCAGGTTGAGTCCGTGATGAAGAAAGCGAATGCAACGTTGTCACTTATCTCGAGGGTTGGAATATAAAAGCACCGTTGTGCTACTGAGACTTTATAAAGCTCTGGTTAGGCCCCATTTGGAGTACTGTGTCCAGTTTTGGTCCCCACACCTCAGGAAGGACATACTGGCACTGGAACGTGTCCAGCGGAGATTCACACAGATGATCCCTGGAATGGTTGGTCTAACATACGAGGAACGGCTGAGGATCCCGGGATTGTATTCATTGGAGTTTAGAAGATTAAAGGGAGACTTAATAGAAACGTACAAGATAATACATGGCTTGAAAAGGGTGGACGCTAGGAAATGTTTTCCATTAGGTGAGGAGACTAGGACCCGTGGACACAGCCTTAAAATTAGAGGGGGTCAATTCAGAACAGAAATGCGGAGACATTTCTTCAGTCAGAGAGTGGTGGGCCTGTGGAATTCATTGCCGCAGAGTGCAGTGGAGGCCGGGACACTAAATGTCTTCAAGGCAGAGATTGATAGGTTCTTGATGTCTCAAGGAATTAAGAGCTATGGGGAGAATGCGGGTAAGTGGAGTTGAAATGCCCATCAGCCATGATTGAATGGCAGAGTGGACTCGATGGGCCGAATGGTCTTACTTCCACTCCTATGTTTATGGTCTTAACTCACTGAGGGGGAGTCAAATGGTATAAGGACTGCTGTTCACTCAAGGGATGACAGCAATCACCTTCCCAACCTGCCTTACTGCTGGGATTTTCCATTCACCATCAGCCAGTACAAAAAAAAAAGTGCAAACGCTGTAAAAGAAAATCAAAAGGTGCTGGAAGCACTTAGCAAGTGAGGCAGCAGTGGAAAAAAAAAGTTCATGTTTCAGGCTTATGACCCAACAACCTTTCATAATAACTTAATTTGTCCACAATACTGCATGAAGGGATGGAACACTGAGGCCAGGCCTAGTAAGCCATCCTCCATGCTATCTGCAGTCCTTCACTAAAATGTAACAACCTCTACCAAGCATGCTGAAGCTTCTGCAAAAAGAAAAGACCAGACAAAGCACACAAAACAGTTACCAAAGGAAAGCATGAGGGAATTAGTTTGCACTTGTTTGTAATACTCAGGTTTTAATGTTAACTTTTGTTTAGAATGTTTGGTATGAGGTAGCTTGATGGTGGTAACAATGAGATGGATTGCAGACTGTTAGTGAAAATGGAAGACTGCTATTGTAACTACTTGTATCTAACTAAAAGTAACTTTTCCTTGCATAGTTGAGCTGGAAAAGGCTGATCAGTTCTCAGTTGTGCTGTATTCTAAATAAGGAAGCCTGTTTGTGCACATTTTGGAGCAACACCTTGTGTAGAAGCCTTGAAGCCAAAAGCTCTATCAATATTTGGCACACCACTGCCTATGGACTTCTGCAAAGGGAAATCACAATAGAAAGAACCAAATAGTTGTAGAATCATATCAATAGACAGAAGTAGTCAACTAGCAACTGGCCCGCAAATAGTTGATGATCTCTTTCTAGAGCATCAGTGGGAAAATCCTTCTTGAATTTTAAACCATGTTCACGTGTAAGAGGTTAAGAGGGCATCATAAGGCTTCAAAATGGCAGTGTCAGTATCAAATTGAAGTTGCACACCATCAAGTGCACAAAATATGCTGCAATAGAGTGTGTGCATATGCACAGAATTTATGATATTTTGCTCACAACCAACAGCCACAGTAGTCAATCAGGTATCACTGAGACCTCTGCATCCATATACTCAGCACCAAATTTATTCAATTAGATTCTTGCAACATAATTAATATTAACAATATTCTGAATGACAAAAGGTTCCAATGTATAAAATATGCATTGTCACGAAACACATTACCAAGAATAAAAAAAAGGAAACCAGACAATTTCAATTCCTTGATGTAATTTCAAACTTGTCTGATCTGCAAAATCCATGTTTACTGCATCTTGTATCAACTGTCTGATCTACTAGTGCCATAAGGTTATTACGAGTGCACAGATTTTGGAGAGTTTAAATCAACACCTGCTTCTGACGACTTATAGCTTGTTCACATAAAACAACATTTTCTGAAGATGTATCAACTTTAACAGAAAACAATATAGACAAGCACACCTGATGGCATGTTCCAGTCTTGATCAGTTGCTACATAAAATTAAACACAAATATTTAAGAAATACTGACAATCCAGAAGTTTAAAAATTGATGGATTGATTTTTCTCAACATGTGCGATATACACAAACATTTTTAAACAAAACAAAATCAAGTATACCATTTATAGAGTCTCTGCAATTTTTGGTGTCCATCATTTAAAAGGAACAAAGTTAAAAATCACACAATACCAGGTTACAGTCCAACAGGTTTATTTGGATGTACAAACTTTCGGAACACTGCTCCTTCGTCAGGTAGTTGGTGGAATAGGATCATAGGACACAGAATTTATAGCAAAAGATCATAGCGTCATACACTAAAGCGATATATTGAACAAACTTAGATTTATTGCTATTAAGTCTTTCATCGTTTAGAATGGGTTGCAGATTTCGATTCATTAATAAGTCAATCTCAGAACTTCTTTCAAGTCACATTCCCGAGATAACTTAAAGGTTTTCTAAAACAAAAGTGGTGACATCTCAGCTCAGACAATGCATTAAAAGGAGAGAGACTAGATGTATATGTATGCCTATCTTGAGTCAGACTGCTTCTATTTCCAAAGTAGAAATTTAGAAAATGTCACATGGATTATAAAAAGTACCGACTGCCTACAGATTGTGTGTTTTTGAGCAAAATAGAATGTATCTGCAAATGCAAATTCACCCCATTGACATGAGTGGATGCACATGAGGGGGAGGGTTGGGGGCAAGAGAGAGAGCGCGCACAAGAAGCGAGCGAGAGCGTGCACATGCGCACGAGAGACAATACATGTGTGCATGTGTCGGAGAGCAGATATATACTCTCCCAAACTATCAAGCACTTACGCACACTCGCACTCTCTCTCTGACTCACACGCGCGCACAATCTCTCACTCCCTCACATGCCTGCACACACGTAAAGGTCTATGGGGTGAATTTGCACTTGCAGAATTGTATCTTCAAATACATTCAATTTCAGTCAAAAAGCACACAATCTGTAGGCAGTCAATATTTTTTATAATCCATCTGACATTTCATAAATTCCTACTTTGGAAACAGAACCAGTCTGACTCAAGATTAGAATACATATAGACTCTAACTTCACACCTTTAATGCATTGTCTGAGCTGAGATGTGACCATTTTTAAAATAAAACCATAAGCTATCTCAGGAATGTGACTTGGAAGTAGTTATGGGTTTTAAATATTAATAAAGTGAAACCTGCAACCCATTCTAAGAAATCTAAGACTGTTGAAAATAACGCCACAGTGTATGACACTATGATCCTCTGCTATAAATTCTGTGTCCAAAGATCCTACTCCACTAGCTATCTGATGAAGGAGCAGCACTCTGAAAGCTAGCACTTCCATTTGCAGCACGGTAGTACAGTGGTTAGCACTGCTGCCTCACAGCGCCAGAGACCCAGGTTCAATTCCCGCCTCAGGAGACTGACTGTGTGGAGATTGCACGTTCTCCGTGTCTGTGTGGGTTTCCTCCAGGTGATCCGATTTCCTCCCACAGTCCAAAAATGTGCAGGTTAGGTGAATTGGCCATGCTAAATTGCCTATAGTGTTAGGGGAGGGGTAATTGTGGTTGAGTGGCGGGACAGTGTGGACTTGTTGGGCCGAAGGGCCTGTTTCCATACTATAAGTAATCTAATAAACCTTTGGTGTTGTGTGATTTTTATCTTTGTTCGCCCCAGTCTAACACTGACACCTCCACATCAAAGGAACAAGTAATTGCAGAAGTTCATTTGTGCAATGGCATTCTCTCTATTAAATCTTTTTGTCTACAATTTATCACCAAGCACAAAACAAAATCATTATACCTTTATTAAGTTTTCCAAAATAAAACACATCTATAGATATTATGCTAGTTATTAAAAACCACAACAAAAACAGAAATTGCTGGAAAATCTCAGCAAAACTGCAGTTCTGAAGAAAGGTTCCTGCACTATAAACATTAATTCTGCTTCCAGTCCAGATGCTGCCCAATCTCCTGACATTTCCCAAAAATGTCCATTTTTGTTTCAGATTTCCAGTATCCGCAAGTCTTTTAGTTTTTTGCCTAGTATTAAAAACCATAGTTCATAGTACATTTTACAATACGTATACACATTTGTGCAATATAATGGTTCCATTAAAACTTTAGAAAACCATGTTTGCAGTGAAAATAAATAAGAAAAAAAACATGGTTTTCCCTCATCCAGGGATTTAAATATTTTGTAACCTAAAAACTGTAACAGATCTTACTAGCTACAGTAGAGACTAATGTTGTATTTCTAAAGCAACAAATGCTATATCATCCTAAATTAGGCTTGAAGCATTCTAATGAACTCATAAGAATGCAACAGGTTCAATGGACAGCTCTATGTCTCAACAATGAAGATCACTTCAGACTACTGTTATAATCCATCAACTGCTGCAGTGGCTGCTTTATTTAAATGCAGGACAAGCCAAAAGTCAAATGCTGCTTTGGAGAGAAAGAAACCTGCAGATTCTGGAATCCAAGGTAGACAAGCAGGAGGCTGGAAAGAGACAGCAAGCCACACAGCATCATGAGCTGAAGTCAACATTTTGAGTGTGACCCTTCTTCAGGACTAGGGGTGGGTGTAAGGGGAGCTGCAGATAAGGGAGGGAGAAGGTTTGGGTGGGAAGGAGAGGGGTGGGGGTGGGATGGGGGTGGGAAGGTGGTGAGATAGGAATAAGTGAACACAGGCAGAGGATACAACCTGGTTGGTCAATGGGAGGAATGAATCCAATTGGTAGGTGGAAGGAAGGGGCGACCTGAGGAATAGAAGGGAGGGGAAGGGGCTGGAAAGGGAGGTTATTTGAAATTGCTTGGCATAGAGAAAGGCATCACTTAGTATATTCATTTCATAAATGCACAGAGTGTTGTGCCATCCACCTCAGAAACCCAGTGAACATTTATAGAGAATGAAAAAAAAGAGTTCAAAGAATGTACTGTTTTTTAAAAGTGATACAGAGCACTTGTGGCAGAGGACTGTTTTTTTTCAGATAAACAATGCCATACTGCATACTGAAGAAAGGGAATCAAGCTTGCATCGCTATAGTACGAAAGGTGGCTTCACACTAACTGAAGTTTTACAGTGCAACTGGGGCAGTAGATGAAAAAGTGGAGATGAACAATGAATGGAATTCAGCCATATACCTGAGCAGACTGAGAAGTGGAAATTCCATACCACTTCAACTACTGAAAGGCAAAGTAGATATCAAAGTTCAAACAGATCATGCTCACTGCACATATGCAGTAACCAGCTGTACAAGGTTTTCAGAAATTCCTTAAGATTCACTGGTGTGTAAAAGGAAGCTGCAGATCAGTGACTTCTGAGTTACTGATCTTGCACCATTAATTGGAAGTCTTATCAAATGAGCTATGTTGGTTTTCAGATGTCTCTTTCAAGATATCCCATGAAAGCAAAAAACAAACATTGGGAATTGGTCTGTGTATACACACACCTCCTTTATGGCCATTTATAGAAGTCTGGCATAGTGAAGTTGTGAAGGAGTATGCAGTTCCACCCACTTGCTCTCCTGGCTGAAGTTCATTTCCACCGAGGTGAAAGACTATAAAAAATAAAGACGACTTTAAAACAGGTAAAAGAATAGAAGTCTCAAAAAAGTGCAAAAACAACTTTTTTCCTAACATAATTTTTCCACCATTCTCTCAGATGGCTTTCTGAAATACAGATCCACAGGTAAAGGTCACCCTCCAATACCTTACCAAGTGGCCATTAGACACATGTAATACTTGACAGTAAAGTAAGTAGACTGCTCAGTTAAAAGGTGTTAGAAGAGATCCAAAATTTGCTGTCACTTGATGTCCCCACACACATATCTTTAATGCAAATCAATGGCGATCCAGTATGAACACTCCCCTGCCCATTCTGGTGTAACTGTGGCGTTCTTACTGTCCTCTGATCTCATTCAACAATTCAGCTGAACCTAAAGTCTGCTAGTTGATACAGTTCAGTTACTTGATAGATTCATTCTCAGCCATTAGATAAAATAACTTGTCTATTGTAGGTTTGCTACTCTTTGTTTACTAGAGCTGGATGGAACCAGTCTAAATAATGTCAAAGAAATATAACCAAAAGGTTGATTTATTTAATGTGGAGCAAAGTTATCCACAGCAGAAACAGTTCATAATTTAGGTTGTTTTTTTAAAAAAAGTCTAGCTTTTTAAGAAGGGCTAATATTAATAACAAAAGCTGTGAACAGTAGCACTCATTTCTTCGACTAAAATTGTTAACATTAACATACAGTTAAATTTAAATGGAACCTTACTGTCCATGGTAATACATTTATAATTAAGTAAACATGCACTTGAATACTCTAAATTTATTTTTATAGAGTGTAATTTGTTCTGTTTTAGACACGCCATGGAACAATTTAAATTGAAATTCAAAAGCAGCATCTCAAGTTTTTTTGTTAGGAAATCAAGAGTACAAATTTGCATTTTTAATGAACAATACATTTTAGATACTAATTTATCGCTATACAATTTTATGCTTCAGAAACATTTAAAATAATTCACTTTTGCTGGTTGGTTGTAGAATAAAAGGACTTTTTAAAAAAATGTATTTTCACAACATCAAAATCTCATCTCTTCTCTCTTCCTCCCTTTACCCTACCCTAACTGCAAAAGAAAAATTGTGCCCAGACTCTAACCATTTTGAATTAAAAAAAAATTAATTGCAAAATCGGTACTAAGTAAAGAACTTTACTGATCATCTAGGACATGACAAACGATTCAGGAAAAATGTCACTAAAATGATTAACTCTTTTTGGTCACTTCAGTAATGCAAGCATGAATAATTGCATAAAATATCATATCTTCCAACCTGCAGCCTCCTGCTGGTTCCCAAATAGACACTTTGTTCTAAAATTCTTTCCGAAAAAGAAATAGCTTGATAAAACAAAATCAATTTTAGGAAGCACAAGAGATTAATGAGCAACATTTCTTTTAAAAAAAACACAAATCTGTTCTTAATCAAGGTTTGTGAAAAATCAAAAAAAAATCATTGCATTACAGGATTCATGCAGAATTTGATTTTCAGAAGTAATTGGATGACAGTCTGTCTCAAACATAGACTAGGAATTTAAATCATATGTACATGATCACCAGAGTTTTGGATATTTTTACTGCATAATTCTACTCCATTAAAAGAAGAAGCCTTACTTTGAAGATTACATAATTTTATATTTGCCCAATTCTTCAAGCACTTCTACTATTGAAGTAATTAGTAATAATTTAAACATCAATATTCCAAACATGCTTGGCTGAGGTCCAAAACCAACAGAATGTCAAATCAAATGTAGGTTACGCTTTAAAAAGGCAATTACATTAAACGGATTCAAAGACAAATTCAAGGATAACTTGATTCAAAATTCTTACATTACAAAGAATACCATCACATGAGGCCCAGGAGTGGTCAGAAAGGAGGCTAATTTCAAACTCATTTGATATCAAAGAACAGCAAAGTGAAGGCTTGCCATTTCAGTGTCCTGAGCCCCAAAAAATTGGAGGTAAATATAGAAGGTTTTATCTATCATTACAAGCAAATAGCACTTGCATACGCTTGACAATGAATGATCACAAATTAAGAATCAACCGGTTGTTCTCATACTTTAAACAACCATTGACAAGCAAGGGCTTCAAACCAGCTCCCAATTAATTCCCAAAGACATGCAATATTTCAACAAAATGGGTCTTTCCTGGATCAGAGACCTCGGATGGGATGCCTTCACAATGCTTCTAAGCAGGTACACTCTTTTAAGTAGGAACTGGTATTGCAGTAAAAAGCATCTACTCCTTGTATTCCCACACACCTGAATATATAGACTAGATTACTTACAGTGTGGAAACAGGCCCTTTGGCCCAACAAGTCCACACTGACTCGCCAAAGCGCAACCCATCTATTCCCCTACATTTACCCCTTTACCTAACACTACGGGCAATTTAGCATGGCCAATTTACCTAACCTGCACATCTTTGGACTGTGGGAGGAAACCGGAGCACCCGGAAGAAACCCACGCAGACACGGGGAGAATGTGCAAACTCCACACAGTCAGTCCGCCTGAGTCGGGAATTGAACCTGGGTCTCTGGCACTGTGAGGCAGCAGTGCTAACCACTGTGCCACCGTGCCGCCCTCCTCGCAGACTTGTGAATATACTTGTAAATCAGCACAAACATCCAAAATTAAATTGAGTCTACGCTTATTTGCTGGACCTGGCTAAATTTTTAACAGTGCAATTCACAAATATATAATCATTAACCTCTGCAGTGTAATGGTACTTTACATTGTAAGTTGTCCAATGACACACCAATGAAGAAGTTTACTCTAAAATGCTCAATGTGGCAATTTTATAGTGGTTGTCACTCTTGCCATTATAAAGAATCTGTAGAAATATTCACGGCATTTTTGAAAATAAAATCTTCTGTGAACAAAAGCCTGGTAACATATGACAATCAAAATTAATCAGTGGATGCCTTTTATCCTCAGCCACGCATGATGGATTAAAACCTGTTATTCACTAGTTTCCAAGTTGGTTATTGCTTTATTTTAGGATGACCTTCAGTTTTCATAAGTAAAGGCAAAGAAAAGACATGGGGGAGGCCATCTGATTACCATTTATACTTCTGGATAAATGAGATGATCCATAAACATACTGTAGTTTCCAGACATGTGAATTTTTACACTTATTGAGATATTCTGTTCAGAATGGCTGGATTCCTGATTTGGGTACTATTAACCCTGTTGATGACATTCTTAGGTGGTTAGAAAATGCAATCATGTCTGCAGCCTCTTAACAGTTGGGTGTATGTCTCTTTCAGCTCATTCGAACTAGATTTACTAATTACTCCACTGTAGAAATCACATTAATTTTGAATTCAATAATATTTAAAACTACATTTACAAAAGAAATGTACAACAGGTATTAGCAAGTATTATCATTCAAATGCTTATGTGCCTAGAACATGTGTGGCATGGTGAACAAAAAAATATCATGGGGCTGTGAATAATATCAGAGAATCCACTTGCAGGAAAGTCCACTGTAAATACAGGATATGTATAAAGATAAAATTTGGTTATTAGTACCAACACCCACCCCTAGTGTTGAAAGATTGCTGGCTTTCTCAGCATGGCCTCACACATGACGAATGTTGATAAATGTATCTGACAGCTGATGGTAATCATAAAACTACATCTGGAGAAGTCCAATTCTGATAAAAGGCTTGCATTTGTAAGGCAAAATTACCTGCTCTTCTTAAATGCTGCTTGAGCTGCTGTGCTTTTTTCAGCATTTGCTGTTCTTTGTTTCATTTCCAGAATCTTCAATTTTTTTCTGCATTCTATTTACAAAAAATTGTGTCTGTGTAGTTATAACTCCATTGTCCATATACTTAATAAAGCAGGTACTTACCGACCACCAACCATCTTGCAAAAATGCTTATTTAAGAGCTTTACAAATAATATAATGATGGAGACAGGGTTGTGAAACAGATATTCAAGAAGAAATCTTACTGCCTGAGCACTGATAGAGTATTGAGGAATGTGTGTGTGTGTGTCAGCAGCCCTGAAGGCCATAAGAACCCATCTCAGGGTCCCTCAGCCAATTAAAGAGCAGGTGACATGATGAGGCCATTTTGTCAGAGGAGAAAGTAAGGAGTGCAGATGCTGGAGATCAGAGTCGAGAGTGTGGTGCTGGAAAAGCACAGCAATTCATGCAGCATCCGAAGAGGAGAATCAACATTTCCAACATAAGCGCTTCATCAGGAATGAAGGGGTTTTGCCTGAAATGTCGATTTTCTTGCTCCTCGGATGTGGCCTGACCTGCTGTGCCTTTCCAGCACCACACTCCTGACCCATTTTGTGGGAGGAATGATTTCCATTTGAGGCGGCGCAGCACCCACAGGAATGGAGACACCTCAGAGGCAGAGCTGAGATGAACTATACCAAGGGTGGAAATAGGACAGCTTTCCCAGAGAGCAGGCATGGAAAGAAATGTCCAAAAAACAATGAAATATCAATGTATTCCCTTCAACCTGAGACCATGCACAAATAAAATTTAGGTCATTAGGACAGTACAACTGGTGAATACCAAATCTCACTCTGAAATACAAGCCCCAAGTGAACACATCTTAACAGTTCCACTTATTCATCTCCCTGTAGTCAGCTCACATCCCTATCTAAAGAGCTAAGACACACTCATTCTCATGTATGGTCAATTTCATGTTTCTGCACACAAACCAACAATGGCCACATATACTTGTCTTTCTTTCCTTGCAGAACAGATCTCTCAAATTGGTCATGGGAGAGGAGACCTTATTGATCAATGGCAAAGTTGCATCCACATAGTCCACTGGAAAGGCAAATCAAACACTGAGGACATCAACTGTTATTAGCCATGAAAACCAGAGGTTCCCAAGATGGCTGGTGATTGTATATATCAGGATATCTGGTCCTCTTCCTGCAGATATTCAGTTGGGGATCAGTTTTCTGACCAGATGCATCAGTGGCCATTCTCTCTTCCTTGTGGAAGGTTGTATGGAGATGATGCTTGTGCTGGAGTCACTCCCAGCACATTTAGCAGTGCTAAGTACCTAGTCTCAGCAGAGGTAGTGATCAAGGTACATAAGCTACCACTCTAAAAGCTGGTGTGAGAGAAGTATATCTTAAGTTGGATGAAATGCTAGTCAGAAGTGCCTTCCAAGGAGCTGGCAATCTGACAGCACAAAGTTCTTTGTAAAGCAGTCTTCCACTGGCCATGCCTGAAACTCTTCAGTGGCAACTGATCAATGGTTAGAGAATGTGTCAGTTACGCTAACAAAATACCTCCCATGTGCTCTACTTTTTCTAACCTACCTGGCTTGAGACGGGAGGAGGTTAATCTCTTTTTCGATAAAGAAGGAAACTGAATGTAAAATCCCTCTCAATTATCCACCTCACACCTCAATCACAGGAGTTCCTAACATTGTTTCCTATCACACTTACAAAAGATGGAAGAAGGCAAAAGCACATCATGATAACAACCCAAATGTATTTTTAAAAAAATTCTCAGCCACCCTGCCTCCAAACCCAGCTCTTATGATACTGGGAAAACTCTCTCTCTTGAAATCAATGAGTTTGACTAGTTGCAGCAAACACACTGGATCCTCAATTGTTCTGTAGTGAACATTTGTTATCCAAAGCCAATCTAGCAAAGGTAAATAGAAAATAAGAGACTAACTGCAAAAGTTTAATATATTTCAGTATATTTGTCATTGTATTTACTTCATGCATTCAAATGCCTGAAGTGTTTTGTAATTTTGTAATTTTTAAAAAATAAAACAAGTGTAAAGGCTCAAACATGCAGATTTGAAGTCCATAAGATTGATGGTTTACCTGCAACTCCAAGTGATCACTTTAAAAATATTCTGGGGCTCCAATTATATGGAACCAATCCAAATGAGAAATGGTAATTGAATGTCTTCCAAATGTTGTAAATGGAATCAGGTAATTCAGTTAGTTAAAGCAGCTCTTGGACACCAGTTGTTTGGTTACTTGTATGCTATTGAAGTGGGACTTATTTTGGATTTGCAAAAGAAATTCTGTTGTATTTAGTATAAAAGCATAACCAATTTATTGCATCAACATGAAGCACTTGGTATGACACTGCAATATCATAGAAATCAAGAAAGATGGACTATGTTTCATGGCAACTGAGAGCTCAAACACAGACCTGCCTGTGAAACTCCCAATTAGGTCACATATCCCAGATGGACAAGAACAGGACACTCAGGGATGGTCACAATTGAATTCTCCAAGCTAAAGACATGGGAAAATGAAGATAAAATCAATTCCAATAAAATGCGAAGTTAAACGCTTATACTCATGGAATGCAGTGATTTAAGAAAGCAGATCACTGCTGTCTTCTCAATGATGGTGAAGATTGGACAATAAATATTCAATTTGTCAGTGATAAATAATATCTTGTATCTCGAACTGAAAGTCATTTTGAGGACAGAAGGTGGGGAGAAAGAGAAAGAACTTGAATAAAGGTTGATGTGGAAAATGCAAATGCTGTTGAATCTCAAGACTTTAAACAAAAAAAAAGGAGTATGGGCTATGTGTTCTCATTTAAGAGATGTTAATGAATTAATCCTGAGCAGAGAGAAGGGAAAAACAGTTCATGCAATTGAAATCACTGTTCAGTAATTTTAGAAGATAGGAATTTTCAAATGTCATGACTATAAATCAATCTCCTTCCTTAAAGTAACTGTTGACAAGCTTAAGCTCTGGAATAAAAACTTTCTAAGTGCTAGGTGCAAATATGTTCTTTGTAAATGTATTAAAAATTCACTTCACACAAAAGAATTTTTTTTTAAAAAGATTTTTCTTCAGTCTGTAAGAACCAATGTGAAGAGAATCTAGATAGCCCCAGTCCATTTCTTGGGAAAGAAGAATCTAAAACATAAAACTGACCCTAATTTGACAGGAGACCATCTTTCAATGACCAAAACGTTAGATGGTGCTATAGATGATGCTCACACTGGGTGGGAAGTGAGCAGAGGGAGGCAAAAGGAGGATTAAAAAGGATTAAATAATGGATTTAAAAGGGCTTAGAAACGTTAGGAACACCGGACAGGTAGTTCCTGTCCTACCATTCTAGATAAAAGCTGATTGTCGACATCAATCCCATATTTACACACTATATCCATATCCTTCTCAAATTTGAGTCATGAACACAAGTACAGAGGAGGAATCAACTGCTTCAGTATGGATCAGTTAAATGGTCCGAATGGCTCTTAGAAAACTAAGCGCAGCATGTCAAAGTGAAGTACACTGAAGCAGAAAAGTGGATTAGAACATGTTTAAAGTGGAAATACAATAATTGCTAAATTTTGTGGAAGTAAACTTGTGTTGCAGCATTCCATTTTGAACCAATCTATTCTTTGTAAACAAAGTAAGATCAAACAGATGAAATGAATAGTTAGAGGGAAATAAAGTGAGGTAATCGTCATGTAAAAGAGGAGTACTTTTTATCCAGAACCTAAAGACAGTAGAAAGAGAAACCATGACACCAAAGAACAAAGCAAAAGGCTCACTAGGTACTATGGCTTTCAGATACTCAGAGAAGATGAACACAAACCTTGGGAGAAAACAAAAGTACTTCTATATGTGGTTGAAATAAAGTAGACATTGTGGCATGCATGGAAAGCCACTAATGTCAGATAAACTATTTATTCATCGCTGGGGTTATAGCATCCATCATCTGCAAATATTACGAGATTACAATGTAATCAAACATGAAGGATAAATATTCATCCTTTTTGATTGTTACAATCGTTGAGTAAAGCAGTATAATACATTTATTCAAGAAATAGGGAAAAAGACATTTGCAACTAAAACATGAGTGACTTATTAATTCAATAGGTGCAATCTTATTTAAAATAGGGGCGATCAATTTAGAAATTCCCAAGTCTAAAACTTAAGACTTTACTAGATTTAACACAAGTTTAAATAAAAGAATACAGAAAATGCGACTGACAATTTTTTTCAAAATTCTGAAATGAATTCCATCTCAATTTGTTAGAGTAGATGGAAATAAAATGTGGATTCTTTAGTCATTGTTTACAAAAAAAAAACACTTCGGATTCAGGAATTTTCCCTTTGTATTAGAAAAAGACTAATGCTACTCCATTGTTTAAGAAAGGTGGGAGAGAAACCAGGAGACAGCTAATAGTGGAAATATTATCAAAATCTGTTATGAGGGACAGTGTGACTGAGTACATTAAAAAATGTGAACAAATTAGACAGAAAGCAGATTATCTGTCAACATGTTGAATCTTTGAGAATCTTCATGGTAAACAAAGGAATATTTGTATGAATATTATTTATTTGGACTTTAAAATGTATTGGAAAAAGTGCTGCATTAGAGATAGTGGGGAAAAGCACACAGAATTAAAGAAAATTGTCAAGTGATTGGGGGATGTGGGGGGCCACGGGTGCAGAACAACAACAAGAAGTGGGTATATACTCCAAATCAATGTGGTGTAACTAGTGGCATCCCTGGGAATTTGAACTGTTGCCTCAAATTTTTATTATGTTCATGAATAGTAGAAAAGAATATTGTACATCCAAGTCTGCTGACACCACTCATTGAGTTAATTTCTCAAGTGATGTAGATCTAAATTGCAAAGGTGCATGATGGGCTCATTGAGTGAGCAAACCGCGACAAATAGAGTTGTGTATGTGTAACGTCATTCAATTATGATTCAAGAAAGATACATATTATTTTCTAAATTGCTAGCAAGTTCTAGATTCAGTGCCCAAATTTACATGTACAAAGATTAGATTAGATTAGACTTACAGTGTGGAAACAGGCCCTTCGGCCCAACAAGTCCACACCGACCCGCCGAAGTGCAACCCACCCATACCCGTACATTTACCCCTTACTTAACACTACAGGCAATTTAGCATGACCAATTCACCTGACCCGCACATCTTTGGACTGTGGGAGGAAACCGGAGCACCCGGAGGAAACCCACGCAGACACAGGGAGAACGTGCAAACTCCACACAGTCAGTCGCCTGAGTTGGGAATTGAACCTGGGTCTCAGGCGCTGTGAGGCAGCAGTGCTAACCACTGTGCCACCGTGCCGCCCACAAAGACATTGAGGGGGCACCCGGATATGAACCAGGGACCTCTTGAGAAAAGACTCAAAAAAAATGTGGTTTTCAACTCAAGGTGGCTAGAAGCCAAATGAATGGATTTTATAAACCTAAAAGCATTGGTCAAACAATATTTGGAATTATACACTCAGTCTCCACATCAATGGAAGCTAAACTGGCATTGGAGAGGGCTGCGATGCAAATTCAGAAAAAAAACCCAGATTTAAGAGATTAAAATGAGGACAGGTTACACAAATTAAACTTCAAGTAAAATAATTATTTTTGTGGTTAAGGAACATGGAACAAAAGTAGGTAAAAATAGAGCGAAGAAACAGATAAGCCACGATCAAACCAAACAATGGAACGACCTCAAGAGGTTCTTGATCTTATAACTCTAATCGGAAGCTAACATGCTCTCATTTAAAAATCAAATCAATTAAAGGGAGAGTCCATTTTTAAAAAAATTGAACACAAACTTGTTCAGAAAATTATTCAGTTACTTGAGACATAACTTATTTTGATAGCTATGAATATCTGTTAGTAGGAACAACTTACCACAGAAACTTAAAATTGGGCTCTTTCATTTGAAAAAAAAAGCACAAACTGCTCACAAGTAAATCTTCGTGATTAATGTTAACAGAGATGGTATCAAAAGGAAAATAAATAAACATGAATAAGATATACTCAGTAATTACTAAAGCTTTACAACCAACACTTTCAAGACTCTGCTAAATTTCTAAAATAAAGTTTCTGTTTCTTACCTTTGCCCATCTACTGTGCACAATGACACGCCCCACAAATCTGGACTAAATTTAGCCAGTTGTGGAATATAGTCAGCAACCTTTTGAGAGAAAAAAAGAAATACCTAAGTGAAGTGTTTTTGCATAATAGCCCTGCTTCCAAGTTTCCCCAACAAGTATAGCTTTTAAAAATTACAGTATTTGAAACTAGAACACCACTGTATATACAAAAAAAACATTACTTTTATGGCTGCCCTGCAACTATTCACTGTTTTTCTAATATACAGCATTATTAACATAAAAAGGAAAATAAAAACTTAGTTCCTGTGGGTAAATGCATTTTTGAATTTATATTTTAGCAGTTTAGAATTCAATTTCTTACTGTACTAAAGATCAATTTCAAAATCATACCTTTCCTCCGGACATTTTTTTGGCACTCTCATAAAGACCATCTATATGGGATGCAAATATTTCAAAATCTGGGATGACAAATTTCCTCCTAAATGCTTGCGTGAGCAGTACAATATTGCTTCCAACACATCTAAAATAAAATAGACACACAAAAGACCCAAAGTTACTGTAAACTAATGCCAGAACTCAAGATTCCATATACATATGTGTCACAGAATGAGTTTATGCCAATCATACAAATTTGTCCTAAACTATAAAAGTTCTACTAACCTATTTAAATTACAGTTTCAAATATCAAACCAAACTTTTTTCATTATTCACTGCTGGGATATGAGCATTGCTGGCTAGTTCAATATTTATTGCCCATTCCTAGCTGTCCTGGAGAACCCCTGTAATCGGTATGATGCAGATAAACTACAGTGTTGTGAGGGAAGAAATTCCAAGATGTTTACTTTTTCACAATGAAGCAGCAGCATTATAATTTCAAGTCAGGATGGTCTCAGACTTGGAGGAGAATTTGCAAGTAACAATATTCTCATGCACTCACTGTTCTTTTTCTTCCAGAAGGTAAATTACTGCTTCGGAAGGCACTTGTGAAGAAATTTTGGTAAGTTGTTAAAATGCACCTTGATGGATGGAATGATTGCTTAAAATGATAGATGGCTAGAAATCAAAAGAACTGCTTTGTCCTGGATGGTATCGAGCTTTTGAGTATTGTTGCATGTGCACTCATACTGACAGTTTTAACTTGCAGTTGGTGGACAAGCACAAAAGGGAGGCGGTGGGAAGTTTTGCCATTTGAATTGATATACAATTTTGGTGGTAATAGTATTGTCAGGGATATGCAGGACCATGAGTGATCAGGATTCACTACAATTTTATTTCTAATAGTTCGAAAAACATGCTGGAGGATGACGTCAATATAAAGATAGGACTATGCCTTTGTACAAGTAGGGTCATAGAGAAATGCACATGAAGCACAGACACTGGTGAGCTCCAAGTCAAGTCGGTTTTATCTCACTGGTTACTTCTCTCACTCCCTGAAGGCCAAAATCCATACAGAAAACTTTCAGGATTAAACTAGCTCAGCTGGTAGTAGTGGTACTGAGCCACTCAATCCAAAAACAATATAAAGCCAAAACAATTGTTTTTAAAAATCCAGAAATACTCAGCATGTCGGATAGCCATTTTATCAAAATGGCAGTTAAAGAAAAGTAGTACCTTTTAAGCAGGTGAAATAGGATAAAAAGGGGCAAAAAAAAGTTAGGTCTGGAAAGGGACAGGAGACCAGTACTGACACAAAAGTTAGTTGGCAAAACCAAAGGGAGCAGTAATTGGACAAATAAAGATGCCAAAAGGGGTAGTCCAGAATCGGCATGAATGGCAAAATAATGAATAATAGCCACTCTAAAGCAAAAAATGAAAACAAATAGGATTAAAACCAAAACACGAGAAAAATAAACAAAATAGGAGAACAGAGATAATAGCTTGAAGTTGTTGAACGCAAACGTTGAATCTAGCCGGCTTTGAAATGCCTAATCAAAACATGGAAGTGTTTTTTCTCAAGTTTGCACTAAGCTTCATTGGAACAGTACACCAAGATTAGAGATGTCAGCAGAAAATCAGGTAAAGAATTAAAAGGCATACCACTGGAAGCTCTGCATCATACTTGCAGACTAAAGAGGTGCCCTGAAACAGTTAAGAATGTGGTATTGGAAAAGTACAGCAAGTCAGGCAGCATCCAAGGAGCAGGAGAATTCATGTTTTGGGCAAAAGTCCTTCATCAGGAATGAGGCTGTGAACTGAGTGGGTGATGAGATAAATGAAAGGGAGGTAGCTATGGGAGTGGTGGGGATTTGTAGATGTCAGTGTTGATTCGGTCATCGTTGACGGAGATGGAGAGGTCCAGGAAAGGGTGGGAGGAGTCTGAGATGGTCCAGGAATGTGTTGGCGAAGTTGACGAACTATTAAGCTCTTCATGGGAGCCCGAGGTGGCATCGATACAGTCATCAATGTAGCAGAAGAAAAGATGGGGAATGGTGCCAGTGTAACTGTGGAAGCTGGACTGTTCCACGCAACCGACAAAGAGACAGGCATAGCTGGGACCCATACAGATGGCCATGGCTACCCCTTTCATCTGGAAGAAGTGGAAAGATTCAAAAAGGAAATGGAGGGTGAGGACCAGTTCAACCAAATGAACGAGCGTGTCAATGGAAGGTTACTGATGGAGATGTCAGGAGAGGAAGAAACAGAGGGCTTGGAAGCCCTCGTCATGGCAGATCTAAGTGTATAGGGCCTGGGTGTCCAAGGTAAGATGAGGTGTTGGGGGCCAGAGAAACAAAAGTCTTGGAGGTGGTTACTCAACTGGCACTTGGCCTCCACAGCGTTGAAGTGTGCACAAGGCATACAGCACACTAATTGAAAGGAGCACATATATATTACAGTTTCACTTGGAAGAAACATCTGGTGCCTTGGACACTGAAAAGGGTGGAGGTAAAAACAGCAGGTGTTACATTTCCTGAATTTGCATGAAAGTATGTCATAGGAAGGGGATGTGGTATTAGGACAATTGAGGACCAGGTTGTCACTGAGGGAACAGTCAACATTTCAGCATGATGAAAGGGAAGGGTAGGTGGGTTTGATAGTAATAAACAGTTCAAATTGCAGATGACGTTCTGCTGAATGTGGATGTTGGTGGGGTACAAACCTACAAGGAGGACCCTGTAACAAACACAGTATGCTGGAAAAACTCAACAGGCCAGCCTGTGTTTATGGAGCAAGAAAGCTTTGCTCTGTGAAAGAAACAATACAATACAGATGCAATCAGATGTACTGAGTTTCTCCCAAATCTTTGTTTTAGATTTCCAGTATCCATACTATTTTGCTTTTATAAGGCGAGTCATGTCGTGGTTCTTGGAGGCAGAACAGTGAGAACAGAAGTCGGGATATGGGTCAGACACAATCAATGGCCTGATTAACTGCGGTGTACAGATTACTTGATTGAGTGAAAAAGGTGCATCTGAAGTGCTGGCACAGAGAGTAGGCCATCAAAATAGATGTGATGGAATCGAAGGAACTGGAAGGAGGAAATATAGTCCTTACAAGGCATAGCATACGACAAAGTGTAGTTGAAATAGCTGAAGGTGTCAGTGGGCTTCCAATGAATATCTGTTGAGCTAATCTTGGTAATGAGCATTGAAGTATATTCTGTGCCCATTTCAACTTTAATGCTTCTTTCAAGCAGTGTTCAAGATGGAGAAACATTATTTAACTAGTTAAGGGAGTAACCAGTAAGAAGTTTGCTTGCTCACATTTCACCTGATGCTATGAAAGTTCATTGTGTCTGAAATCAAAAGTTGAGGATTCCCAGAATGATTCCAACTATATACTAAAACTGCCACCTCTGATGGCTCCTCCCTGTGCTTAGGGCAGGATAAACCTAGGGATGATGATGGAGGAGTTTGGTACAGCAGTGTAAAGTATGACTCTGTAAACACGTGTATTCAGTTGCTCAACTTTTTCTGGGACAGCTCGCCCAATTTTTGCACGAGTCTCCAATGTTAGCAAGGTGTGTTTTATTAATCTGCCATTTCCAGTGATTAGGGCAATGGCTGGTGATATACCACTATTGTGTAAGTACTATGCCAGGTAAGGGAGGCAGCAATGTTGCAGACTTTCCAGCAGTCACAACTATGCATGATCTCCTTGCTGGAATTCTAGCTGAGCCAGTCTTAATTGTTGAATAGCAGCTTCCTTCACGGTTAGCCTTTTGCCCTTCCTCCATTAATCCTTCCACTGGTGATTAAGTCATCTTTCAACTTTTCTGCACAGCTAACATGTCCGAAGAAATCCATGTCTTCTTTTGACATTAGCTTGTTAGTTTTTTGCTCACTTTATCCATAGGAGTCTTTTGAAACAACACATTTCAAAGCTATCGAGCTTATTTCTTTCCTCATTCTCAAAGCTCCTAGCTTCACAAACATAATTCATTACAAACCAGTCACAATTTGGTACACTTCAAGAATCATACTAATGTTTTAGAATGTTGCTTAATTTTGTAGGAATACTTTTGAATGAAGTTTCTAAAGAACAGATTTAGAATAAATACAGTCAAAGCAGCTGCAGCGGTCAGTGGACTTTTTAGGATATTAGTGTTTCATAGATAGTCAAATCCATTACTATGATACTGCATAGTGGACCATTTATTTCCTTTATCATTACTGCTGGTTTGTGATGCAGAGTGACACGGGTTCAATTCCTGGACTGGCTGAGATTACTATTTAGATTAGATATTCTCAACCTTGGCCCTCACCTGAGGCATGGTGACCCTCAGTTTAAACCACCACCAGTTCACTCTCTCAGAGCAGCCCCATTTATCCAATGGGATTGTGGCAAATTTTACCTTCACCACTTTCCCTCCAGTTCAGTATAAACCATAGCCACCACATTTCCTTATAGGTGGGCCAATTATTTTCTTAAATTAATTCTCCACCACTGCATGTCACCTGCACAGCAGAAGATGTTGACATTCTTGCTACCTATGTAGCATCCCTTAATTCCTAAGAATGTATTCAGCTTGTTCGAGTACTTTCCGATATTCATTTTGGATTGTCACAACCAGATTCCAGTAAATGTTCTAATAAATTTGAGTTCTTTCCCAATGCTACACTCTTCAATATTTATAAACATACTACATTGGAATTCAGCAAATGCTTAAGTACAAATCAATGAAACATGTGCGTACATAAATAAGCATTTAATTGGCTCTTTCTGGCTCCTTTACCTTCTACAAAGACATACCCAGGCTCAAGTTCCACTACTAAGGAGTGTGCCTTTGTTGCAGCAAAAATGCTTAAAGAAATTGGAAGTCCCAAGTCATGCTCCAAACACACCATCTCCCATTTTGCAAAGGCAGACTGAAGCTGATCATGGTGGTTCCCTGAGGTGTTGGCAAATCTGTTCCAGTGCATTTCTTTGGGGTGGGGGGGTTTGACAGTGCTAGTGAAATGCTTTATAGTTCCTTCCTTTTGCACCTATTCCGAGATAGTATTCCTGTTATTAACTGTATTTTTTCTTCTGCACAAATTTCCAAAGTCCATGCATAGTAATAACTTTTGGAACTAGAAGTCAGAATTATGACCAGCTTCAGCTGTGACTGGACCTTGGAACAGCTGTGTACGTACGTACCTCAGTGAGAACATTGGTCCCAATGTCATAAGTGAAGTAAGGCACCCTTCGAGATTGTGAAAAGGGTTTTCTTTTGTGTAAAAAGTGCTTAAACCCATTGGAGTGGAGTTGTCAATTAACTATAATTTTTTCTTATATACTAGCTTTTGCAGCGTGCATGTTAATATAAAACGGTTATTGGATTTATGCTGCACGAGTGACTTCCAGACTATAATGTCACAATAGGAACCCGAGAGACAACTCAAATTGTTTATTGTGTGGAATTTTTTCATAGACATCGGATTGAACACCTGAATTGTGTATTCAAGGGCTTAGTTGAAACAATTTCAATGCATTAGATTTGTACGCAATTAGTCTTTTACAAGACTGACATCTCAATAGACAAGTAACTTTATTTTTTGTCAAAACGCTTTCTGATTAATGCTCATGGTGGATAATAGGTGACTAGGCATGAAGAGGAAAGCAGAAAACTAAGTTGGCACATGTGCTAAGAAGATGTGGGTTACATGGACATTGCCCATCCATTCTAACCAAAGGAGCCAGGGGTGAGAACAGGAGCGAGTTTTTCCATTTTAATCTTTACATATAATCACATTGCTGAAGCCAAGGCAGGTTTTCCACTCAGACTTCCTAAAGAATTGATATCCTCCTAGAATCTTCCCAGCTCACCTAGCCTGACTCCCAATTCAACCTCTACACTCCTCCTACATCCTAGCAAATGAAAGTGAGAAATAGGTGGCAATTTTTAAAAAGGTGGGATTTGCAGAGCCAAGATTTCTCCAGATTGTACAGCCAGGAATAGAAACCTGGGATCCCAAGAATCTGAAACCTCTGATTAAAAACTCTCTCTCTAACACTGAGCATCAGGATTCTGAGGATGGTATTTACTATCTGTCTTATGATTGCTCAATATAACTCATGTTCTAGTGTGTAATGTTTGTTTGGCAAAGTGACGTGACTTAGACACAGAATGTGTTTTACATCTTGCTGCCAGTCAGAACAAGCTTTTCAGTAACCAACTTTCCTGTTGCTTCAGTAGAAGAGACTTATGCCATCAGGTTCAAGCAACTTCCCATTCTTTTTCACCTTCAATGCAAGCTCCAATTCTCTCGCAAAATTCATGGGCCTGTCTTCTTTTTGTCAGAAGGTTAACTTTCTAATTTCTGTCAAGACTTGTTGAACATTTTAAACTTCTCTGCCACAATCATTATTGGCCAACCCTACAGTATAGTATAATAGTTCAAGATAGCTTCTGTAATGACAGGGTAGTCGTTCAAGATTCAGTGTTCCTGGATCTCTTTTTATTTTTAGAAATTTTCAGCTTGACATTCACTGTGACAACTACTGCTATTTAATTACAGTCAGTCAGCTCCAGGATATGTTTCTGTTTTAATAGTTATTTCAAAACCTCCTTATTGTAAGAAAATTGATTTGCCTTCATGTTCAGCCATCTGAATTTTTGCATGTTCAGCTTTGCCTGGAGTGATGCTTAAAAATTTGTATTTGTAATATCTTAATTTGATAATTGTGACAACATTAATTCATTTGTATGTCACCTTTGTTGTTAGACCATGTGGGCTAATCACTATTCACAAAAACAGCCTACCTTGGCATTAACAGTTACCAATATGATACCATATTGCATTATCTTGTAACTTGATCCTGCTATTCATGAAAAATTTCAAGAGCCTCTTCTTTCATACTTTGGGTCACGACATAAACTTGTCAAGTTGAAAGGCTTACTTCCTATTCTGCAGGAAATTTTTTTTTACACAATAGTCTAAAACTTAATGCTCTGGCAAAATCTTCAAGATCCACAGCAACTTATTTTACGTAGCCTCTAAATTTGAATAGTTAATTACTCCATAAAAATATTTTCAGTTAACAATTCTTTTCTCCAAAACTATGTTTTTTGGAAGATTTTACGCAAGGTTTGGAAAAAACAAATTAAATCCTCAATCTTGCTCACTCATTGCCAGCTTTTTCATACCCTTTCCAGTGGAACGAACAAACAAACAAACAAACAAACAAAGTTCATGAAATTAGAAACCAAGTGGTTTGTCAGACAAAAGCACAATACTCCTCAGCATTTCAGATCAGAGAATATAACAATTGTGCAAAGCTTTACTTTTTAAAAAGTTCTTTGTCCAGCATTACGCCATCAGACGCTGCCTGCACATTTGTTCTAAGCATATCCATGCATTCTTTCAGTCGAGGATCTGATGTACGCAATCCTGTGGATTTCAGAACCTATTTGAAAACAAAAAGATAGCATTCAAATACATTTTTAATCTTGTGCCCAACAAGTTTTTTTTTAAATTGAGGCAAGATATGAGAAGTCTAGATGGCACATCACATTACCAAATTGTCTTGTCACTTGAAATTTGGGTTCAAAACCACAGACTGGCAAGAAGTCTACTTCTCTCTGCCCTACAAGAAATTCATCTGGGTAATTTCAATCCTGCTTCCATTAAACATACATTTGCAAAATACTTAACATTCTATCATGTTAGCAAAATTACTTAGCAGGCAAATTGGTCTGGGAAAATACACTATAAGGTGAGTAGCAAGACGACATTTAAGGAGACATTTCATGACTAACTATTGTTTTCTTAATGGAACAGATCTTTAAGGAACTAAAAGTTAAACTGAGACATTTACCATAACCCTAGAGGACATTTCCAGCTCTCACATTAGAGACTCACAACTGGTGGTGTTTTATCTGGAGAGTCACTATGCCTCAGTTCAGGGTGAGATTGAAGAAGCAGTGTCTTCATGTTGACTTCAGTCAGTATTGAAATTGTATTGGCATTGGTGAAATCACTCTACATTGCTAACCAACCTCCAGCCAACTGAGCTAATTGTCTATGGTGAAGAAAGTAAGAATGCTATTAAATTTAAAAAAAAACTTATAATGCTGTGAAGATTTGGACTAGAAGAAGAAGGAAGGAAAACAAAGCAAGAAATATTTTTTAAAAAAGAGTAAAAGCTTCCACAAAAGTAAGCCGAGATCCCTTTGAGAAGAAGAATGGACAATCAATCAATAATGGGAAACAAATGAGAGCATAAATACAAAATGCTTTCTCAATCTTCACAATAAAATATGAAAATAGAAGAAAATCAGTAAGTCAACAAAACAGGGAGAAAGGAACTTGAAACAGTCTCAAGAGAAAAGAACATGGAAAATGAACAGGATTAGTCTGAATGGTCCTTTGAACCCGATTGTTTGTAAAATAAATGGCTGCAGAGGTTGACTATAACCTTACAAAATTACTTATATTATAGAAAGCTCAAAGTGGGTGGGAAGACCGGAAATGTGACATCTAGACCATTACAGCACAGTACAGGCACTTCAACCCTCAATGTTGCACCAACCTGTGGAACCAATCTGAAGCCTATCTATCCTACACTATTCCATTTTCATCCACATGTTTATCCAATGACCATTTAAAATGTTCAAAGTCGGCGAGTAGACAACTGTTGCTGGCAGTGCATTCCACGCTCCTACTACTCTCAGAGTAAAGAAACTACCTCTGATAACTGTCCTATATCTATTACCACTCAATTTAAAGCTATGTCCCCTCATGCTAGTCATCACCATCCAAGGAAAAAGGCTCTCACTGTCCACCCGATCTAACCCTCTGATTATCTTATATGTTGCAATTAAGTCACCTCTCAACCTCCTTCTCTCTAATGAAAACAGCCTCAAAGCCCTCAGTCTTCCCTCAAGACCTTCCCTCCATACCAGGAAACATCCTAGTAAATCTCTTCTGCACCCTTTCCAAAGCTTCCACATCCTTCCTATAGTGCAGTGACCAGAACTGTACATAATATTCTAACGTTATGCACTAGGCCAGACCACTCAAAGCATTCTAAAGCAGGCAGCCCAGACCATAACTTTTCAATTTGTTTCAGCAAATGTACAGTGAAAATTACCCGAAGTTAGCTAGGTTGACTGCCAGGTTTTAAAATAGAAAAATTTATTCACAAAATTACAGAATGGAACACAAAGAACAGAATATAGAATACTCACAAAATGCAAGATTATCCCAAACTAGAGACTTAGTTATGCTGTTCCAAATATGCACAACAGTCTCAATGAACAAACCACTTAAACACAGAGCAAAAAAATTGCTTACAAGTTGAAGTTAGAAGAGGAGAGAATCTAGCAGCCTGTTCCCCCACAGGTCTACAGGTGAACTCCTAACTAGTTCTGAACGGAACAGCTCAGCTAGAGAGCTGGCCACACCCCCTTAACTTATATAGTGACTTCTAAAAAGCAAAATCTTTGACCTAAAGTCTCATCTGTTTATGTATAAACAAAAATCCCTCCAATATCCTTTTATCACTATACCAAACTCAGCCATTTTGGAGCCCAGTGTGTTTTATGACCCCTCTGAAAAGAAATCAAGGACACAATGTCCTTGAGAAAAGGAACAGCTTTTAGAAAAACTGACCAGCTTTGTGACACCAAGTGCGGCCACACCAGAGTTTTGTACAGCTGCAGCATGACCTCCTGGCTCCAAAACTCAATCCCTCTACCAATAAAAACGAACACACCATATGCCTTCTTAACAAGCCTATCAAGGGTTGGCAAGGTTTGATGTACATGGACACAGATCCTCACATCCTCACTGCCAAGAATCTTACCATGAGCCCAGTACTCTTTATTCCTATTGCTCCGTCCAAACTGAATCACCTCACACTTTTTCACATTAAACTCCATTTGCAACCTCTCAACCCAACTCTGCAACTTATTTATGTCCCTCTATAACCTATAACATCCTTCAGCACTATCCACAACTCTACTGACCTTAGTGTCATTTGCAAATTTACTAACCCATCCTTCTATACCCTCATCCAGGTCACTTATAATAATGACAAACAGCAGTGGACCCAAAACAGATTCTTGTGATACACTGCTATAACTGAAATCCAGGATGAACAGTTCCCATCAACCACCACCTTCTGTCTTCTTTCAGCTAGCCAATTTCTGATCCAAACTGCTAAATCACCTTCAATCCCATGCTTCCGTATTTTGTGCAATAGTTTACCACAGGGAACCTTGTCAAAACACTTTACTGAAATCCATATACACCACATCAAGCATTTTACCCTCATCCATCTGTTTGGTCACCATTTCAAAGAACTCAATAAGGTTTGTGACGCATGACCTAACCTTGAAAAACTGTGTTGACTATCCCTAATCAACTTATTCCTCTCTAGATGCTGATAAATCCACTCTCTTATAACCTTTTCCAACACTTTACCCACAACCGAAGTAAGGCTCACAGGCCTATAATTACCAGGGTTGTCTCTACTCCCTTTCTTGTGCAAGGGGACAACTTGTTTTGCTATCCTCCGGTCTTCTGACTCTATTTCTATAGACAACGACAGATCAAAGCTAAAGGCTCTGCAATCTCCTCCCAGGCTTCTCAGAGAATCCAAGGATAAATCTCATCTGGCCCAGGGGATTTACCTATTTTCACACTTTGCAGAATTATTAACACCTCCTCCTGTGATCATCAATCCCGTCTAGTCTAGTAGCCTGTATTTTAGCATTTGCCTCGACAACATTGTCTTTTTCTAGTGTGAATACTGACAAAAAAAATTTAGTGCCTCTGCTTTCTCCTCTGACTCCACGCAAAACTTCCCCTCATGTCCTATGAAGGGCTTTTGTCTGAAACATCAATTTTCCTGCTTCTCGAATGCTGCCTGACCTGCTGCAATTTTCCAGCACGGCACTTTCGACCCTAATCTTTCTCCAATCATTCTTTTATTCCTGACATAGCTATGGAAAGCTTTAGTGTTTTCCTTAATCCTATCTGCCAACGAGCAGCGGGCTAGTAAGGGAACGTGAAAGCTGAACACAAAGCTATTGACCCTGGGAAACACATTGAGGAGCTCAAGAGGGACTACGCAGGTTGGAGAACCGTAAAGCCTCTCTTTGAATCCCCAGCAGACTGGTGGGAAACAGTAAAAGGGAACATAAAGAGGTTCTTCATCCTCAAAGGTATTCAGGAGGGGAGAGAGAGGCGGGGAAAACAGTTCCAGCTCCAGGAAAGTATGCAGAACCTGTTTCTGTTGCAGACGATGGGGGTTCATGTCACGGAGGACCTCAAGGAGGTGAAGGGCCAGCAAGCCTCACTCTGCCTCGAAGGCCTCCAAGACAATGTTCCGGTCCAGGGTCCGGTCCATGGAGCAGGACGAGACGTGCTCACGTTTCTTCCAGCAGATGCACAAAGAGAGCTCCATGCTTAGCAGCTTGAAGGAAGAAGTTGGCTCGATAACGTCATCTCTGGCTGACCTCATGAGGATCAGCAAATCCTTCTATGCCAGTCTGTATGATGCGAAGCCAACCGACAACGCAGCCTCCCAATCATTCCTGTCCTCTATGATGGAGGCCTTAGACGACAGAACATGGGAGAGGCTGGACCATCCGCTATCTCTGGACAAGCTGACCAAAGCCCTCGAGTCCTTCGAAAAGAATAAAACTCCTGGAAGCGACGGCTTACTGGTCGAGCTCTATTCTGCTCTGTGGGACTGGATTGGCCAGGACATGCTGGAGGTGTACATCAGTTAGCTTCTGATAGGTACCATGAGTGAATCCATGAGGAAAGGCACCATCACCCTCATCTACAAGCGGAAGGGGGAGAGGAAGGAAATCAGAAATTGAAGACCAATCTCACTATGCAGAATGCAGATTACAAAATTTTGTCAAAGGTTATCGCCAAGCGGGTCAGGTCTGTTCTGGGATCAGTGATTCACCCTGACCAAACCTGTGCTGTACCAAGCAGGAAGATCGCTGAGAGTCTCACACTCCTCAAGGATACGATTGCCTACGTGCAGGACAGAGAGTTGGACACCTGCCTCATCAGCCTGGACCAGGAGAAAGCCTTTGACAGGATATCACACACGTTTAAGAGAGATGTTGTCTCCCAAGTGGGCTTTGGGAGGGATTCTGCAATTGGATCAGACTGCTCTACACCAACATGGTCAGTGCAGTCTCAATCAATGGGTGGGAATCAGATAGCTTCCCAGTCAGATCTGGAGTTGGGCAGGGCTACCCTCTCTCTGCTGCCTTGTTTGTGTGCTGCATAGAGCCATTTGCTGAGTCCATCAGGAAGGATGCGAGCCTGAGAGGGGTGACTATTCCTGGTAGCGGGGGCCTACAGGTTAAAGCCTCCCTGCACAAGGATGACATCGGCATTTTCTGCTTGGATCCGCTGTCCGTGCACAGACTCACGTGCATATGTGACCAGTTCGAACGGGCCTTGGGGGCTGGTAAACCGAGGCAAGAGCGAGGCCATGCTCTTCGGGAACTGGGCCGACAAATCCTCAATCCCCTTCACCGTCAGGACCGACCACCTGAATGTGCTGGGTATTTGGTACGGGGGGAGCTTGGACGTGCACCAAGTCTTGGGAGAAGCGTATCAGCAAAGTGAGGCAGAAACTGGGCAGATGGAAGCTACGGTCGCTCTCTATCGCAGGAAATAACATGGTCATCAGGTGTGAGGCACAGTCATTGCTGTTATACGTGGCACAGGTGTGGCCTATTCCCAGAACCTGTGCCACTGCAGTCACCCGGGCCATCTTCCATTTTATCAAAGATGGACCGGGTCCGAAGGGACTCGATGTATAAAGATCTGGGCAACGGGGGAAAAAACACACACCCAATGCCACCCTCACCCTGATGGCCACCTGTGTGTGTGGCTGCATCAAGCTGTGCATGGATCCCCGGTACGCAAACACCAAGTATCACTACACACTGAGGTTCTACCTGTCCCCTGTATTGCGAAGGATGGGCTTGGCCTCGCTGCCCCGGAATGCTCCAAGTAGTTGGACCGTTCCATATCACCTGCCCTTCGTGGAGAAGTTTATGAAGAAAAACACCTTTGACCTCAAGTCCATCAGGAAGTGTGTGGTGTGTGTGTACACCTTGTGCCTTTGATGGACAAGTCTTTATTCAGTTTCCACCACCAGGAAGAAAACAAAGCACTCAAGTGGCCACTGGCAAGCAGTGCCCTTCACACCAAAGGGCAATGCTGTGTGATCAAACAGTGAAGGGGAGGGCAGGGATTAAATCAAAATAGAGTTGGAGGGGGAAATAATGCACTCCACTTCCTACGATGCCCACCTCTCCCTGAACAGCTCGAGGGTGTTGGTGGACACTGTGTTCCCTCTCCAGAGACACACAGGCTCTAAACATAACCATGGATGAGGGGCAGGTTGTTGGCACTAACTGCCTGCTGCCTGGACCAGTTTTTGACCAGTTTGGCCAGGCCCAGGAGCAGACCCACTAGGAGTTCCTCAAACCTACTCACACCCTCCATACCGGTTGCCCAAAGATCAGAAGGGTGTGACTGAAATGCAACCAAAACTAGAAGGTTTTTTAGAAAATCAAAAGGGAATGCAAGTGCCCACACCCAATATATACATGTCTACGGACACCAGAGAACAAGCAGTTGGGCTGAGTCTGTGAACCACTGCAGTCTATGGTTGCAGGGGACTGCTGCATGCAGCACCCTCCACTCCAGATCCAAGAGAAAGGGGAGGAATCAATGTGTTCATTGATGAAGTTCTAGTTAGAATGCCATGTCTGAGAATTCTCATGTCCGTTTCCCCTGTCCTAGGAGGTGTGTGTTGCCCCAGTCAAAGTGGTGTCTTTTTTTTGTCTGTATATATGGAAACTAGTGATAGTGGGTCATGTCTTTTGGTGGCTAGTTGATGTTTGTGTATCCTGATGGTAAGTTTCTTGCTTGTTTGTCCAATGTAGTTTTAGTTTTTGCATGATATCTTGTAAATGACATGAGATTTGCTGATAGTAGCTAATGGATCCTTCAGTTTCATTCATCACTGGATAGATGAGAGCAGTTTGTTCATGTCGCTGCATTACTGTTTGTGCTAGGAGATCTAATATGGTGATCCCACGGGTGTTCCGTTGGCTTGTTTGCAGGTTTTGTTATTGAATGTGAAGTGGGTGGTGAGGCACAGTTCCACTAGCTTGAAGATGTTGTTTTTGCTGAAGTTGACAATGCTGTCTAGTGCTTGTGGTCCTAGTTTTCCTCGTAGTAATGCCAGCCCTGATGTGAAAAGGGCTGTAATGTCAAAGGAGACCATTATTTCGTCCTCTTCTATTTTGGTGTCTTCGGTATTCAGGAATTCAGAGATGGAGGGGATGGCATGGATCTTCAATTAGGTATTTGTTTTTGGAGGAGTTTCTTGACTAGTCTGTTGATGTACCAGATAGGGAGGGACCTACCTGCTATACCAACTGTACCTGTGCTTCACCATCCATTTCACATTCAATAACACAACCTACAAATAAATCAATGGAACACCCATGGGATCACCAATATCAGGTCTCATAGCACAAGCAGTAATGCAGAGACTTAACATGCTGCCTTCCCATCTATCCAACCCAAACTCTGGGTCTGCTATGTGGATGATACCTTTTGTCATCACAAAAACAGAACAGATTAGAGGAAACATACAATATCCTGACAGCATTAAATTCACAAGCGGAGGAGAATGACAGACTCCATTCCAAGACATGACAATTGAGTGTACAGTTAATGGAGAGCTTCAACCCAGTTTCTACAGAAAAACAACAAACACAGACCAAATACTTAGCTTCTAAAGTTATCATCCCAACACCCACAAATGGAGTTGCATCAAGACATTATTCCAATAAGCTACATCACTATTTAAATAATATGCTGCTTTATCTTTGGTCACCTTGAGGTTTTCCAATATGGTACTCCATCTACCATGTGGGAAAATGTGCAATATCCACTTTTACAGAAAAACAAAGCACAGTTTATTGTGTAAATTGAGAAAGACTTCACACTTCTGTAGTACAGAAGCATCTGAATGTTCTTGCACAAGTCACAAACAGCATGTCAAAGGCATAGGATACAAAACTAAGGGAGATTTGCTACAACTGAGAAAGGTATTGGTTAGTCAACACCTAGTGTACTATATACCATTTTGGCCTCCTTATTAAAAGGACAGAATAAGCTTACATCGCTCATCCAGTTAGTGAAATGGTTAGAACTCAGGAATAAGGTAGGGGCAATCACAATTATGAAGTTATACTATAGGTCTCTCAGTAGTCGGGGGAAGAAAAAAAAACAATGTCAGCAAATCACAAAGATGCAAAAACAGGGTTATTGTAGTGGATGATTTTTAGCTTCACTAATATTGACTGGGACCCCCTTATAGCCAGGGTTTAGATGGGGCAGAATTTCTAAGGTGCATCCATGAGGGTTCCTTGGAACAATTTAGATAATCCAACCAAGGAAAGGGCCATGCTAGATCTTGTATTGGGGAATGAGTCTGACTAGATGATGTAAAACTGAGTGGAGGAACATTTTGATAACAGCGATCATAATTCCCTAAGTTTTAAGATAGTTATCGATAAGGATGACACTGATTCTTGGGTGAAAGTGCTAAATTGGGGTCAGGCTAATTACAACAGTATTAGGCTGGAACTGATGAAATTAGGTTGGGACAGCTGTTTGAGAGTGAATCTACATCTGATAAATGGGAGTCTTTTAAAGGCCAGCTGATGGAAGTACAGAACCAGTATGTTCATCTGAGGTTGAAAAATAAGGATGGCAAGATTCAAGAACCCTGGATTAAAGGATTTTGAAAGTTTAGTCAAAAATAAAAAAAAGTATAAGATAGATTTAGGAAACTTGAGGAATAGAAAGGAAACTGGGAAGAATATGAGGCCTGTCACCAGTGGTGCACCACAAGAATCGGTGCTGGTTCACTGTTTTTCATCATTTATACAAATGATTTGGATGAGAACATAGAAAGTATAGCTAGTAAGTTTGCAGATGACAACAAAATTGAAGGTGTAGTGGACAGCGGAGAAGATTACCTCAGAGTACAACAGGACCTTGATCAGATGGGCCAGTGAGTGGCAAGGAGTTTAATATAGATAAATGTAAGGTGCTGCATTTTGGAAAGGCAAATTAAGACTGGGCGTATACACTTAATGGTAAAGTCCTGCAGAGTGTTGCTAAACAAAGAGACCTTGGACTTCAAGTTCATAGTTCCTTGAAAGTGAAGTCACAAGCAGAGGGGCAGCATTTGATATGCTTGTCCTTAATGTTCAATGCATGGACTACAGGAGTTGGAGGTCATGTTGCATCTGTACAGGACATTGGTTCGGCCACTTTTGGAACATTGTGTGCAATTCTGGTCTCCCTCTGATAAGAAGGTTGTTGTGAAACTTGAAAAGGGTTCAGAAAAAGATCTACAAGAAATTTGTCAGGATTGGAAGATTTGAGCTATAGGGAGAGCTGAAGAGGCTGGGGCTATTTTCTCTGGACCATCAGAGGCTGAAGGTGACCTTATAGAAGTCTATACAATCATGAAGGACAATGTCTATTTACGATAGAACACTTGTTTAAGGTGAGAGGGAAAAGATTTTAAAAGGGATCCATGGGGCAATTTCATGCAGAATGAACTCAGCTGCCAGTGTAACTGGTGGAGGCTAGCACAATTACAACATTTTAAAAGGCATCTGGATGGGTATTTGAATAGGAAGGGTTTAGAGGGATATGGGCCAAGTGGGGTTAGATTTATTTAGGATACCTGGTCAGCACGGACGAAAGTCTGTTTTCATTATGTACATCTCCTATAACTAAGAAATTAGGAGGGCTAAAAGGGATCATGGTGTGTCCTCGGCAATTATGATTAAGGAGAATTCAAAGGCATTTTGATACACATTAGGAACAAGGTAGCTAGGAAAAATGGTAAACCCATTCAAGGACAAAGAAGGGAATTTATGCATGGAGACAAGAAAAATGGTTAAGGGCCTTAACAAGTACTTTGCACTGCATTCACCAAGGCGAAGGGCATGGATTATAGTAAGATTAGAAAGGGGGTATGTTGGTATTATAGGGCATGCTGATATTAAGGTGGTGGTGGTGTTGGGTGTCTTGAAAAACTTTAAGGTTGGTAAGTCCACAAGGCCTGATAGGATCTATCCCAGGATACTGAGGAAGTGAGACAGGAAATTACTGGAGACTTGACAAGAGATCTTTGTATCCTGTTTAGCTATGGGAAGTTCCCAGAAGACCCGAGAATAGTCAATGTTGTTCTTTTATTTAAAAAGGCCAACATGGATAATCCAGGAAATTATAGATTAGTCAGCCTTTCATCAACTGTAGGGAAATTATGGGAGAAGATTCTTAAGAGACAAGATTTACTTGCATTTGGAAAAGAATGGCTTTTTGCAGGGTAACATCTTATCTCTCAAATTTAATTGAGTTTCTTTGAGGAAGTGACAATGATGACTAATGAGGGTAAGGCAGTGAATGTTATTCACATGGATCTTACTAAAGCACTTGACAAATTCGTTCATGTTAAGCTTGTCTGGAAGATTAAATCACATTGAATCCATGATGAATTGGTAAGTTGGATACAAAATTATGGCTTGGTCATAGAGAGGGTAGTAGTGGAGGGTTGTTTTACTAACTGGAGTAGTATGGCCAATGTTGTTCATCAAGGATAGTGCTGGAACTTCCATTGTATATAATGATTTAGATGAAAATTGGTGGTCTGATTAAAGTTTGCAGAAAGGAAGGGTCGTTTTTATGAGGAAAGATTTAGAAGGTTCAGTCTATACTCATTAAAGAATGAGAGATGATCTTGTTGAAACATGGAATTTCTGAGATCTTAGCCGCTCTGAATTTCTGAGAGCACTTTAAGTAAATGCTGAGCTCTAACTCAGGCGACTGGTCTCAAAATGAGGGATCTCCCATTACAAGACCAAGATAAGAATTTCTCCTCAAAGGTCACAGGTCTTTGGAATTCATCTCCCCAAAGGACAGTGGAGTTGAGGTTACTGAACCTATTCAAGGCCAGGTTACGATCGATTTGTGACCTACCCCGGAATCAAAGTTAAGATAAAGATACAGGCAGGAATACAGAGTTAAAGCCACAATCCAATCTGCCATGATCTTGAATAGTGGAGTATGGTCAATGGGCCATAAAGTCTATTCTTATTTCTTCCTCTATACTGTCCAGGCAAAAGGGAGAAAAAGAAAACTGCATGGCGAGTGATGTAAAATTTCCAGCTATGGCTCAGAGATAGAACACTCTGAGCCAGAAGATGGGGGAGGGGTTTAGGTTCTAAGCCAGACACTTTCCACCAAATCTGGATTGAGACTGTACACATATGGGTGAATGTTTCTGAATCTTTCTCAATTCTATATTGATATCATTATGCTTCCTCACCTTAAAAAAAAAGCAAGTATATCCTTCTCTAGAGTAAAAGTAGTAGCCAAGCCATATAACAAGTAAAGTTCACTTCAGCATGTACTGAGGTAGCAAAACACAAAAGTTTGGCAGTAGAAATTATAATACAGGTCTAAGTGTTTACAGATTTTTAACAGGATAAGTGATGATTTATGATATGAAGGGATATATGTGAACTCCGACAAGTCCACAGCAAAGAAAAGTTAGAGATTAAATTTCAGGTAGTTGGAATGGTTTAGCCATTGACACTGAGTTGAAGGGCAAAGAGAAGTACAAGAGTCCATTCAAAACTTAGTTTGGTCAGTGCAGGGAGGGGTTTGGAAGGCTTAAGGTAGTTACAGGAACATCCAGGGAGAAAACACATAGATCAATTTACAGTGGAAGAATTTTTCATTTCAGCTAATGTAGGTTAAGTAGGACAAGAGAGATGGGTGATTAGAATTTGATGCAAAATAGGACACAGCAGAGCTGTGTCAAGTTTACACAGTGAAAGACAGGTGGAAGGCTGACTGGAAAGCACTACAAGTTGAAATTTACTGAAAGAATAAAATCAAGGTTGCATTGTTCTACTGTTTTCTGTCAGTTAGCCAATCTTCTACTCCTGCTAATATATTACATACATATCATGAGCCCTTATCTCTACAAGTTTTTAATTTGGCATCTTATAGAATGTCTTTTGAAAATTCAAACATACAACATCTAAATGATTTCTTGGTGCAGAATGTAAACAGTTCTAAAAAGTGACAAGACATTGAAGCTTTTTGACTTTCTCTCATCAGAACTAGGATGCAAGAAACAGACTTGAACAAAGGGACATCATTTTCTACAACGAGAGTGTGTGTCGATTGCTTGGGCCACTGACTTTGTCATATCTCCATGCCAACAATAATTCTCAGATCAGGTATGTCGATTCTAAGTGGTCGAGTTGCTGTCACAGATGGAGCTGAAATTGGCAGTCTCCACAACCCCTTTTTTGAAAAAGGTAGCATGTAAATATTGGGTACAAATTCCTTTTCCCTACATAAAATAAGCTCCTGTGCATTTATCTATCTACCGCTTCCCTTTGAAAACCGAACAAGCAAATTAAACAAGGAGCCGAATAAAGGACTAGTGTAGAAATGAGGGTAGTCAAGTTAAAAAGAAGGCATGTGATTTTCATAAACATACAGAACATAGGATTAGAGATTCAGCTTGAGGTTATAAAGACACTAAAAGAAGCTAGGCAATCACCAGGACCTCAGATGACTCTTCCGCATGACACATAGGCTTGGATGATCAATGGGCAACAATGCAACATTTTGAACTTTCACTGAAAAGAGACCATCTTAGATTCCCTGTTTAGAGTGTGGAAGAAAAAAACACATTCACTTATTCCTCATTCCCAAGCATTCCTTTGAAATGAGGTTATTAATTGTTTATTAAACGTCATTTAATATAACTCATCACAACAACATTACTTTTGTCAACATATGATTTTTACTTCATGTGTTTAACCATCTGATAAACCAAACATTATTTCAAATCAGTAAAACTTACAGTGATGAATTTATGTATTGGAATCTTCTCCTGCCCTTCAGCAATAGTGTAAAAAAGTAGATCTTCCAGACTGGGCAGAAGACCTGCTTTTTGTCTTTTTCTAGACGGAAAAAAAGGGACACATCGAGACATTGCAAAAAAGTTTCAGGTAAATTAAACTTGTAACAATTATGCACTTTTAAGAACAACCTGTCATTACTTAGTTCTGACACTGAATTACAATTTGGAACATACAAGTCAGCGGCAACATTTCTAGAACAAATGAGCTATATTTTAACAAACTCAAACATTTCAGTGATTAAAATGATGATGTGTGAATGACCCAGGATTTGTAGTCAGCCGTAAAATGATGCCATCTGTCAGTGACTTATGATAAAATGCTGTCCACAATGATCCAGCATTTCTAGCATCCTGATGTCAATTATAGGGGATCTCTATCTGTCTGATGTGCTAAAGCCAGTTAAGCAGCACACCACGCTGAAGATTTTTCACAAATAAGTAAAAAGCAGTGAATATCTTTCACTTGTTAAATCATATTGCAGAGAACAAAATAAGATAATATTCCTATGAGTTAATAGTAGAAGCTGCAACGGTTAAAAACTTAATTCACAAAAATCTATGAAAATCTACTGAATGATTATTATTGTACAGGCAGTGCTCCACAATAAAAATAAAATTCAAGGTCAAAGAAACTACTTAATAGTAATAACATAGTAGGTTAATAAAAGATAATTATATCTAATTTCAGAAGGTGAGATTTACTTTGGTTTATGTAGCAAGACCAATAAAGTGAAAATGAAGTAGTACAAAAGATTTCCACCTGCCAAGACTTCAACGCAACACATGGAAAGGCAAAAACTATGACAGGTTATGGATTTCCATCTTTAACTGCACATGTTCAAATTAACAGTGCTGAAGACTAACCATTTAACTGTCAGTATAACTGCAAAACTTGAGTCTACAATGCCATTCTCCTGATATGTACTGAAGCAAATATAGAAATAACTTACTTTTCAAGCTAAGTCTTTAGATTTACCAGAAATATAAACAGGAACAAACTTTATTATGAGAAATTTGAAATTATGAAACTATTTTTGTATGAGCAGTAAGAGTCAGTGCTACAGTAGGGAAACAGACCCTTCGGTCCACCTGGTCTATGCTGAACATAATGCCAAAATAAACTCATCGCACCTGTCTGCTCCTGGCCCAAAACCTCCAAACTTTTCCTATTTCTGTGTATATGTGCACACAAATGGATAGAGTTTTTTTAAAAACTTTCTAAAGTTAGAAGGTAGCATAAGTTGAAAAAGACAACCTCGCCTAGAGGGACAAGTTTGGGTCAAAGTGAGAAGAATACGACAATGTTCCTGCAGACAGCTGTTAAGAGGAAGAGATCATTGCAAACATTCAAAAATGATATGCCAGCTGAGATGGCAAAAGTTATTTTGGATTGCTTATGCGAAGGGCTAGAATAAACAAAGTGCAGAATGGCTTCTGTTTATGCAGTAAAGTTCTATAGCTTATATATTTTAAGTGAAGACTATTTTGAAAACCCTAACATATGAAGAACATCTGCAGTGTCAATTGTACCCGACTTAATTTCGTGCATCTATGGTCTTACAGAAATTACTCGAATAAACATGATCAATCGGGAATTCCAATGTTTAATTAGTAGTGGCCACTTAGATATCGCTGAACTTTAAGGAACATTCCTAGCTTTAACTGTTTCAACTTTGCTATTTCATAAATTGCACAAATAGTGCTACTTGATTAGAAATTATGACCTGAATTTTCAGTATAAAAATTGAGTAAACTGAACAGAAATTTGTAGACAAGTGGACAGTTAAATGCTTTAAGCTAGAAGCTAATGCAAGAGACAACCCTGCTTCTTCAAATGGTGTAGAAAGGTGTGGCACTGGAAAAGCACAGCATCCGAGGAGCAGGAGAACAGATGTTTCAGGGAGGCATAAGATTGGCTAATGTAGTGCCACTGTTTAAGAAGGGTGGCAAGGACAAGCCAGGGAACTATAGACCAGAGAGCCCGACATCAGTGGTGGGCAGCTTGTTGGAGGGAATCCTGAGGGATAGGGTGTACATGTATTTGGAAAGGCAAGAACTGATTCAGGATAGTCAACATGGTTTTGTGTGAGGGAAAGCGTGTCTCACATACCTGATTGAGTTTTTTGAGGATGTAACAAATAGCATTGATGAGGGTGGAGCAGTAGTTATGATCTATATGGACTTCAGTAAGGCGTTGGACAAGGTTCCCCATGGGAGACTGATTAGCAAGGTTAGATCTCACTAACTACAGGGAGAACTAGCCATTTAGATACAGAACTGGCTCAAAGGTAGAAGACAGAGTGGTGGTGGAGAGCTGTTTATCAAACTGGAGGCCTGTGACCAGTGATGTGCCACAAAGTTCAGTACTGGGTCCTCTACTTTTAGTCATTTTCATAAATGATTTGGATGTGAGCATAAGAGGTACAGTTAGTAAGTTTGCAGATGACACCAAAATTGGAGGTGTAGTGGACAGCGAAGAGGGTTACCCCAGATTTACAACAGGACCATGACTAGATGGGCCAATGGGTATAAGAAGCGGCAGATGGAGTTTAATTCAGGTAAATGCGAGGTGCTGCATTTTGGGAAAGCAAATCTTAGCAGGACTTATACACTTAATAGCAAGGTCCTCAGGAGTGCAGTCACAGGTAGATAGGATAGTGAAGGCGGTATTTGGTATGCTTTCCTTTATTGGTCAGAGTATTGAGTACCGAAGTTGGGAAGTCATGTTGCGGATGTACTGGACATTGATTAGGCCACTGTTGGAATATTGTGTGCAATCCTGGTCTCATTCCTATCGGAAAGATGTTGTGAAACTTGAAAGGGTTCAGAAAAGGTTTACAAGGATGTCGCAAGGTTTGGAGGATTTAAGCTATAAGGACAAGCTGAACAGGCTGGGGCTATTTTCCATGGAGCGCCTGAGGCTGAGGGGTGACCTTATAAAGGTTTACAAAATTATGAGGGGAATGGATAGGGTAAATAGACAAAGTCTTTTCACTGGGGTTGGGGAGTCCAGAACTAGAGGGCAAAGGTTTCAGGCGAGAGGGGAAAGAAATAAAAGAGACCTAAAGGACAGAGGGTGGCATGGGTATGGAAGAGCTGCCAGAGGAAGTGGTGGAGGCTGGTACAATTGCAGCATTTAAGGAGGATTTGGATGGGTATATGAATAGGAAGGGTTTGGAGGAATATGGGCCGGGTGCTGGCAGGTGGGACTAGATTGGATTGGGATAGCTGGTCGGCATGGACGGGTTGGCCGGAAAGGTCTTTTTCCATGCTGTGCATCTCTGACTGTAAGCTCTTCATCTGAATTTTGGGGGGATAGCTCAGAAAGCAATAGATAGATGCTGGTGGAGAGTGATGGTGATAGGTTGGAGGGGAGCATGGAGCAAATAGGTGGAAGGAAGTGGACAGAGCTGTTTCAGTTCTTGTCAACAGACCCAGTACTGAACGACAGATCAACATCGTCACAAACAGGCTTCAAGTCAAGGTTCCCTCAATTTCTTGTACAGTAATTCCTAACAGGTACCTCAAACCATTTAGCTCTGGAGTACGTAGGGATGAAATGGCTACCCTTCTTTATTCATCGACTCCTTGATTGATCACAGCAAAGTTAATTTGAAAATGGATTCTTTCATTTGTCAAGCTTTTCACCCCGAGCAAAATGTACTCATGTTTAAAAGTAGCCAAGGTCTTCTTGAGTAAACAGAGAGAAAGTCAATTAATTACTAAACTCAAAAAGAATTGGTAAGGTAACACACAGTAGAAATCAGAAGCAAGTCCAAAAGATTAAGAGCAAAAAAACCCAAACAGATCAGTCTTGAAATTGTTTGAGAAGAGCAAATAGTTGAACATTACAATAGAGAATACCAGAGGCACTGATGTTGACACGTAAAGAGCCTATTTCATGGTCCTTAAATTTTGCACTTTGGTTAACATTCTTTAGTTCTGATTCCTTTCAATTGTGATAAAACTACAATGTTCAAGACAAGAGTGTGTCCTTTTGTTGCTGTTTCTCCTTTGTCCAGATGCTAGCTGACTTCTAGCAAAGAAATTGAGAGAGAGTTTTTAACTCAAAGACATTTGTATCTTATCAATATAGGTGGCTGGTAAACACGAGAACGTTCAGTCCCATCAGCACACTCCACTAAACTGAAACTGGCATTTTAGCCACTGTCTTTACAAACTCTTCAAAAGAAAACAAAACACAAGATGTGCGGTCAATTCCCAGAGTGGCTTGCTCTTAAGCAAGGGGGCATCAGCTCCTCATCATCTTTGCAATCAAAGATCACAACTGTCTGTTTTGACTTGCTTTTTGCATCAATACCCTTCCCCCACTTTCTCCCTCTTAATCTCATCTCATTTTCCAAATCTTTAATTTGCTTTCTCTGCAAAATTGAAATCCAATTTATATTTCCAGAATTTTACTTTCCTCAGGATTCTTTAAACGAATTTGATTAAAAAGCCTTTGATTAGTAGTCAACGTTTCAGCACTAATTCAGCTCAGATCATGTTGGGCAACTAAACCAACATGGCTTTGCAGATGACCACGTAAAAAAAACAAGGTTATTAAAATAACAAAGGGCAGGTTATCCAGAAATAGAAAAACACCAAGAAAATGGCTAACCCAGCACAATGAAACATTTTGATTTTTTTTATTTTGACATGGTGCAAGCAATGTTGAAGTCTATAAGTTTAGCTTCTGAAAAGACTTCTGTACACAGTACAAAGTAATGATCACAGTAAGAAAGTTGCGCTGAAAGCAATTTGAGAGAGGAGGATGTAGGAACACAAATTAGCCATTATGATCTACAAGCCATGTCCTCTTATTCAGAAACATCATGACTAAAATATACTTTAATTCCATTTTCCCACTTTAATTCCATATTCCTTGATCTATTCCTTACCCAAAAATACTTAATAACCTTGAAAACTTAAATTCAACCACCATCCATCACCCTTGGTAGGATTAGTTCCAGATTTCCACTAGCTGATTTGCAAATTATCTCTTTCCTCATCTCAATACTAAATGGTTTGAAAATATTAGTCCTGTATTTCACAATGCACCTCCATCTCCAAGACTCTGCACAGTGGAAGTAGTTTATTTGCATCTATCAAAACCCTTTCCCATTTTAGTTACTCAAATTATATCACCTTTTAATCTCTCAAAGCTAAGGGAATTCAAAAAGTTAAAATATAACCCTTCAAAGCCCGGTAGTTTGCTGAATAAGTGATACTACCCTCTTCCACTAGATTATACACATACACACGCACATTCAAAACGTCCACAGGAATTAGTTATCACCGAATCATCTTGAGATTGTGTTTGTAGCTACATGACAAAGGTCATCTGCAAAGCCATGTTGGTTTAGCTGCTCAACACAATCTGAGCTGCATTAGTGCTGAAACTTTGACTATTAATCAAACTCGTTTGAAGAATCCTGAGGAAAGTAAAATTCTGGAAATATAAATTGGATTTAAATTTTGCTCCAGCACAGACATTCAAATAGGTAATGAATCATACATAATGTTTTCTTTCCTCTGGAAAAACATACTGTAGCAGTCTCAACTGTTCTTCTACATATTGTTACTTTAAAACTACAGGACATGGCAACAATAAAATACATCTTCTGAGCATTCCTGTATAGACTATCATTTCCTAATTTGCAATAAATATGAGGTTTGCACATATTAAGAGAGCCATTTTCTTTTTGAAGAACCATTTTTAGTCACCAACCTACACACCATGCCCACATCCATTCCAACACCAATGAATCCTTCCCCGGGCACTGTCCTGGATATCAAGGAACTTTTAAATATTTCACATACTGAGTAAGTGATGCATGCACACTAACAAGAATGGTAACTTAAGAAACTGGTCTTCTCTAATATACACTCTTGTGCTCAATTAAAAATGAAAGTTTAATTTAATATTGAAATGTTATTAATGTAACTTTGTTCTAGGTGACTTATCTCCTCCTTTGCAGGATGAAATCACCATCGAAGTGTTCAACTCCATCCAGTGCTTGCTGCCCACTGTTGACGCCGAGACAATATAGGCCCCCTCAAATATACAGCTTTTTTGTTCATCCAAAGTACATTTATTTAGAAGATAAATATTTTAATCATGGATTGCAAAAGGTACTACACAACATTTGATTGGTGGAATCAATAATTTACTGAAACCTAGCGTCACAATTTCTTAACACTGAAATTAAGATGTGAATTAGTTTGCAATATGACACAGCATAAAACATTTCACAACTGCTTACTACACTTCTGATTCATGGATCCACAATCCTACTTTAAAAAGGTCACAAGTACCCATCATGCTTCATTCTTGGGTAAGGTTTTCTTCATGTAAATGCCACTAAGTAGAAACTCTGTTCTTTTATGCTGCCACAGGTGCAAAGATTAGTGTTTAGTTCTGTATGAAAGCAAAATGCAAAACATTTCAGTTGAGGACTTCTACTAAGGACCTTCAAACTAGAAAGGCATATTCTTTCTAGAGAACTTTATTAGTCACCAGCCTGTAAAACAATCTTTTTCCCCAGTCACTGTTTCATGCCCAAGAGCAATTCTCTATTCATGCTAAAAATATTGCCTCCAACACCCTGTGCTCTTACCTTATGACTTAACCTTTTGAGAGACACCTTGTCAATCAACTTCTACAAGTATAAATACAGCACATCTACTGGTTCCCCTCTCATTGAGACTTCCTCAAAACAACTCTAAAACATTAGTCAGAAAGCAATTGGTCATGTTAGCTTTAGTACAAAAGCCCCGTCTTCTCTAATTCATTAATAATTTCAATTTATTGGCTCTAAATAATCTGCACTCTATTTTGCATAGCTTTTGTACCCAACTGGTGGCACAAAATGGCATATACCATTTGAAATGGAGCTGAATTTGGCCAGATTGCATAGTATACAGTATGCTTTGATCAACAAGACACAGGAACTTTCAAGTACGAAGGAAAGCAAACACATGCATCTACATTGTAGTTTCTGCAACCTCATGATGCCCCGAAGTGCTTTTTCTTCAATTAATTGTTTTTGAAGTGTGATCAGATTTTATTGCAGAAATTATGACAGCTAGTTGCACATAGCAAGGTTCCAATGGAAGAGCTGAAACTTGCAGACTGCAAATCTTGGCAGATATTTACTTCTCAAAAATTTCCAAGCATTTATATACCAGGTGCGCACTAAGAAATAGCTCCCTTTTCCAAGCTGGCTATAACAAAAGCAATCACATGGCACTCTTTCAACAAACAGCAGATGAGTTTGCACCAATATTCTGACCAATACTCAACAGCCTTAAAATTATTCAGTCACTATCACAACTTGTCAGACCCTACTATTTACAACTGAGGGGGCAAAAAAGTGAATATAAGGAATATCAGATCAGCCATGATCCTATTGAATGTTGGAAAAGACTCAAGGGATCGACTGGTCTAATCCTGTTCCCACTTCTAATGGTCTTACTTCAGGATGTACATGTATTTGGAAAGGCAAGGTCTGATTAAGGATAGTCAATGTGGCTTTGTGCATGGGAAAACATGTTTTTGAAGTAACAAAGAGGATTGATAAGGGCAGAGCAGTGGACGTGATCTATATGGACTGATGGTAGGGTCCTAGGGAGTGTTGCTGAACAAAGACCTGGAGTGCAGGTTCATTGCTCCTTAAAAGTGGAGTCGAAGTAGATAGATAGTGAAGGTGGTGTTTGGTATGCTTTCCTTTATTGGTCAGAGTAAAGGAGTTGGGAGGTCATGTTGCGGCTGTACAGAATAATGGTTAGGCCACTTTGGAATACTGCATGCAATTCTGGACTCCTGCCTATCAGAAGGATGTTGTGAAACTTGCAAGGGTTCAGAAAAGACTTACAAGGATGTTGCCAGGGTTGGAGGATTTGGGCTATAGGGAGAGGTTGAATAGGCTGAGGCTGTTTTCCCTGCAGCATCAGAGACTGAGGGGTGACCTTATAGAGGTTTATATGAGGGGCATGGATAGGATAAATATACAAAGCCTTTTCTCTGGGGTCTGGGAGTCCAGAACTAGAGGGCATAAGTTTAGGGTGAGAAGTGAAAGATGTCAGAGACCTAAGGGGCAATATTTTCATGCAAAGGCTGGTACAGGCTAGTACAATTGCAACATTTAAAAGGCATCTGGATGGGAATATGAATAGGAAGGGTTTGGGGGGATATGGGCCAGGTGCTGGCACGTGGGACTAGATTGGTTTGTGATATCTAGTCAGCATGGACAAGTTGGACCGAAGGGTCTGTTTCCATGTTGTACATCTCTGACTCTAAATTCACCTGTAGCTATTTTGAAATTTATATAACCCATATGGCCAATTATATTTAATGATATTAAAATTCATGAACTGTATTTAGTTCTATTTACCAATACAAATCCTTGATAAACCACCCCTTTCACTTTAACAGACATTTGACCAGTATAGATGGAGTTTTTCACAAGTCAATGACATTTAATTTTGCTTGGATTTTAACGCTGATTTAATGCTTTCATACACTAAATTACCTGTTCCTTTATTAATCACTTCAGTAGTAGTTTGCTACTGTATCCTAAATGTGTGGTCAGAGATGCAGCTCCAGGTTCTGGCTCATCAACTACACCAGAACTTTCAAAATCTATGATTACTGACATGGAACCACCTTGGCACAAAATTCATAAGTAATCAAGTAAATGGGACTAAGAACTGCTGGTTGAAAACATGTCAAGTCATTCTCAAGGTGGTAACTGGCTTGATGTGTGATGTCATCAGTATAAGGCAGCTTCTCAAATTAAATATTTGTACTTCATAATTTTTTTTCCCACTATGATAAAGTGGCCCTTTCTAGTAAAAGGTCAACGAGCTGAGATATTTGCTGTTTATTTCTTTATTGATGCTGTCTGGTGTGCTGAATGTTTGATTTTCTGTTTTTATATTAGATTACCTACAGTATTTTTACTCAAGTAATTCTTAGATTGCAATCTTTAAGCAAAGTAAGACAAACAGAATTATGGAGGAGAAAGTGAGGTCTGCAGATGCTGGAGATCAGAGCTGAAAATGTGTTGCTGGAAAAGCGCAGCAGGTCAGGCAGCATCCAAGGAACAGGAGATTCAACGTTTCAGGCATAAGAAGGGCTTATGCCTGAAATGTTGAATCTCCTGTTCCTTGGATGCTGCCTGACCTGCTGCGCTTTTCCAGCAACACATTTTCAGCTCAAACAGAATTATGGCATAGAAAGTTTTTAAATCATTTAAAACCCTTCAAAAAATGGAACTGATAAGGAGAATTACAACAAACAGTTGCAGATATGAAATAAATCCTTAATGTTAAAACAGAAGAGGAGAAATGAGAGAGAAATTCAGGAGAAGGTATGCTGTTATAAATATGTGAACAACAGAAAAGACAAACAGAGGAGCACAATGTACAGAATCCCCAAGAAGCCATTATGAAATCCATAGCATGCAGTCAAAAAGGATTATTAAAATTTAGGGTTAGTGTTAGAATGGGAGAAACTGAACCAAGCTTTTTTGTTTTGTTGGATAGTTTCAAACTGTTTTGCTGTTAACTATCGCAAAAACATGGAAACCTGGAGTTTAGAGACAATAAATATGAGTAGCGTTCATCATCACAGATTGTAACCACCCAGTCAACTGCTTGTTACTTCCTTCCTTTACCCATTAGGCCAGATTTCATCCTAGGATTCCCTTGCTCAAGCTCTGGACTTATTATTTCTCCCAGTTTTTCTCCCATCTTCCTTCTTGCCCTCACCAAGCTTATGCTGTACATGAGACACATCTCATGTTCTCCTGACCCCTTTCCCACTAAACTGCTCATCATCAAATTTCTATTTTTGATTCCAAAGTATGACTCCAACTGTTGTCATTGTCAAGAGTTTTACAGTATGGAGACAGGCCCTTTGACCCAAACTGGTCCATGCCAACCAAAATATCATCCACACCAACCCCACATCCTTTGCCATCCATGTATTTGTCCAAACGCCTTTTAAATATTGTTAATGTACCCACCTTAACCACTTTCACTGACAGCTCATTCCATATGCATACCACATGCTGTGTAAACTCTCTTCCATGCCTTCACTGCCTCTAGACTTTATTGGTCTGACCAACTTCCAACTTTCTACCTCCTCCCTTAAACTTCAAGTCGTAGAATCAGATGGACAGCACAGAACCAGACCCTTTGGTCCATTTCATCCAAGCTGCCCAGATACAGTTTTCTAACCTCATCTAGGCCCATTTGCCAGCAATTGGCCCATATCCTTCTAAACCCTTCCTATTCATATACCGCTCCATACACCCTGAGTGAAAAGGTTGCCCGTTAGGTCCCTTTTAAATTTTTCACCACTTACCTTAAATCTATGCCCTCTAGTTCTAGACTCCCCCACACTAAGGAAAAGGCCTTGTCTACATACCCTTTCCTTGCCCCTTATGAGTTTAGAAACCTTGATAAGGTCACCCCTCATCCTCTGACACTCCAGGGAAGACTGCCCAGCCTATTCTGCCTCTCCCTGTAGCTCAAATCCTCCAATCCTGGCAACATGATTTTTGAACCCTTTCAAGTTTCACAACATCTGCCATCTAAAATTATATTTGCTTTCCAATTCAACAATGACCTGGCATATTCCCATTTCTGAAACTGCCTCCGCCTACACATTTGTCAGATGACTGTGCTCCTCTCATTCCTGTTTCTTCAGCAAGCCCAAACGTAATCACCAGGCTTTGCTTTCAGCTGCAACATCTGGGATCCCCTGCCGAAATTATTATACCATAGTTTCCTCCTTTGAAATATTCCTCATTGGCCTGTTTGGCCAACTTTTGGTCATTTGCCCTGATTTTTTTTAAGCTGGCTCAGTATAATTTTTTAAAAATATCTGAGACATATCTTGGCATGTTTTATTACATCAATGGTGCTACATAAATACAAGTTTATTGTCATAACAGTCTGCAGTCTTGAAACAGTTCACTAACAGAGTGATATACCATAGACAATCATTTGGTCTTTCATCTTTGAAAGGTCAATACTACTCTCCTACTCTTTCTTCTGCTAAGCCTCCTCCACCTCTCTCCCAACCCCCACCCCCTAGGGTATTTATCAATTGCCTTTTGAAAGTTACAATCAGACATGCAGCCACCAACTGGTCAGTTGAGATTCCAGATCACAACTCGTCAGAAAAGTAAATGACCTCACCTGGTGCTTTCATTCACTACCTTAAATTGGTATGATCTATTTCCCAAACATTCTCGCATATGAAATAGTCCCTACTGGGTTACTGCTCATGACTTTGAACTCAAATTAAAGCTCGTAGTGTTCTATGATCCAAAAATCCAGTTCTTCGTTTCCTATCTTATCTCCTTAATCTGGCAGCCGGAAGGGAGGAGGTATGGCTACAAATGAACTGCAGGTCGGAGGCTCCCAAATACATACTAAAGAAAGCACAGGAAGTAACGTCAATAAAGATGCATAATTCGGGGATAAACATATCAATGTGAGAGATGTTCAAGCTTTTAAAAATACACGTACGTTAAATAACAGAAAAAAAGCTACAGGCATTCCAGGAAATACTTATTACCCATATTTCCTACTTCAAAATTAACATTTCATGACATCCACACAAAAAATAGGTGAAGCATTTAATACGTAATCACTGCCTTCAACGTGATATCAGGATTATAGAATTTTATCTACAAGAGATTACTGAAATGCGCTACTGCTCTACTTTATATCGTAACGAATGATTCTTTCTAACACCCCCCGGGTTAGATCCTCACTTGACATTTATGGGAGGTTTCTTATTTCTGCTTTACTTACTTCTCTTGAGCCAAGTTACTGGTCGAGGCCAGTGTTTTGGCTGCGTCTTCCTCAGTCAGCGCTCCCTCGGATTTGCTACTCCTACAGTAGGCGGCTCGAAGCTGCTGCCGGTGACCTTGGTGCTGATGGCGGTGGAGCAGAAGCTGCTGGAGGGACAACGACAGTCGCGATTTCCACATGACGCCGCTCGCCAGGGCGCCGTGGTTGCGCCTACCCGCTGGTCTCAGACTGGTCTCCAGCAGCTCCCGCAGGATGAGAGCGGGAGTCACCGCCCGTAACATAGCGATGGCGGGTATTTTTTTAAACCGCGACTCAAAATAAGCGAAACGGGAGTGCGCAACGCCGGTCGGTAACCGGGAGAGGAGACGGCGGTGGGAAAAGAGACTGACCCTGACTGGTGGTCACGAGGAGGACCGGTAATGCCAGGTGGTGGTCGCGAGGAGGACCGGTAATGCCAGGTGGTGGTCGCGAGGAGGACCGGTAATGCCAGGTGGTGGTCGCGAGGAGGACCGGTAATGCCAGGTGACGGTCGCGAGGAGGGAAGGCTGACACCGAGCAGGAGTCGCGTGCTCACAACCTAACGTCCCTCACACGCGGCCACTGCGAAATGCACCACACCAGCAATGAGCCGACGTCTTCAACTGACAAACGGAAGAACCCGTCTTCTTCTCCGTCAGACCCCCACCAATTGGTCACAGCACCGTGTCAATCAGATATTCCCAGACTTGGCAACTGCAGCTGGTGAGTCATCCATCCCCTCACATCCCAGTGAAAATGAAACTGGTACAGAGGCTTCTTCATGGGACTGGCTCTCAGCTGTCGCCACGTGGATTCTTTTTGCCTCGGTGGGAGGGGGCGGGCAGAGAGTTAGCCTTTCTGCCAAACCTGACGGGTGTCTCCAGCAATTTCTCTCTCCAGAACTTTAGCCAGTTGCAGTTGTTCTGTAACGTTCATGAGCGTTTGTTTTCAAATAAACCACCAAGTGTCCCCGTTTAACCTAAACCAGCAATGCTGGAAATCACGGAGCTGCTTAGGCAGCATCTCTGGTACTGCAAGGATTTGGAGATGCCCATGCTGGACTGGGCTGTACAAAGCTAAACATCACACAACACCAGGTTATAGTCCAACAGGTTTATTTGGAAGCACTGCTTCTTCATCAGGTGGTTACAGTGTGATGTCACTGAAATTATATATTGAAAAAGACCTGGATTGTTAAGTCTCACATCTTTTAGAATGACCACGTTGATTTCAGTTCTTTCATATGTAAATCGTAGACATTTTTTAAAGTTACATTTTCAAGTGAACTTTAACAATCACTTGATTGTTGGCTGAGATTAAGGTGTGAGCTGCCCTCTGTGATGTTGTCTGTGCCACAATGTTTGGACTGATTCTAATCTAAAAAACAGATTTACTGAACCTTATGTAGATGTGAGTGTGTGTGTGTGTGTGTGTGTGGGGGGGGGGGGGGGGGGGTTGGTGATTATGAGTGCCTGAGAGAGTGTATGTGTATGTGTGTGAGTGTAAAGGGGTTAGCAAGTTTTGAGAAGAATTGTAGCTCAGGTTGAGGTTTTGGATGAAGGTTTGCTCGTTGAGCTGAAAGGTTTGTTTTCAGACGTTTCATCACTATACTAGGTAACATCATCAGTGAGCCTCCGGATGAAGAATTGGTGGCATGCCCCACTTTGTATTTTTGTGTTTAGATTTCCTTGGTGATGTCATTCCCCGTGGTGATGAAATTTCCTGTTCTTTTTCTCAGAGAATGGTAGATGGGATCCAAATCAATGCGTTTGTTGATAGAGTTCCGGTTGGAATGCCATGCTTCTAGGAATTATCGTGCGTGTCTCTGTTTGGCTTGTCCTAGGCTGGATGTGTTGTCCCGGGTGAAGTGGTGTCCTTCCTCATCTGTATGTAAGGACACTAATGAGAGTGGGTCACATGTTTTTGTGGCTAGTTGGTGTTCATGTATCCTGGTGGCTAGTTTTCTGCCTGTTCAATGTAGTGTTTGTTATAATTCTTGCAAGAATTTTTTTATGTCAATGACATTAGTTTTGCTTGTCTGTATAGGATCTTTCAAGTTCATGAGCTGCCGTTTTAGTGTGTTGGTGGGTTTGTGAGCTACCATGATGCCAAGATGTCTGAGTAGTCTGGCAGTCATTTCTGAGATGTCTTTGATATAGGGGAGAGTTTCTGGACGTGTTTTGTCTGCGCACAACAGTCAAGAGACAGGAGTGTTCCCTCCCAGTCAGAGAACACGTCAGTGGTCCGAGACATTCGACCTTGGACCTTCGGGTAACCATCCTCCAAGGCGGACTTCTGGACAGGCAACAACGCAAAGCAGAGGCCTATAGCCAAGTCTGGTACCCATGGGGATGGCCTCAACCTGGACCTTGGGTTCATGTCACATTGCAGGTCACCCAACTGCACTACAAACACTCACAGACAGATGCACACTCACAGACAGACGCGCGCGCGCACACACACACACACACACACACACACTCCTGCAGACCCATACACTGACGCAGACCCTCTCTCATACGCTCACACATACACTCCGATTTCACATGCACTGTCTCACAGACGTATACCCCTTTACACTCACACCTTAAACGCATTATCTGGGCCGACATGACACTAATTGTTAAAGTTCACTTAACAATGTAACTTTAAAAAAGTTCTGTGATTTGCAGATGAAAGAACCAAATCCAGCATGTTCATTCTAAGAGGGACTTAACAAACAATCCAGGTCTCTTTCAATATATAATTTCAGTTACTTCACACTGTAAACGTTTTTGCTATAAATTCTGTGTCTTACAATTCTTATACTCGCAACCACCTGATGAAGAAACAGCGCTCTGAAAGCTAGTGCTTCCAAATAAACCTGTTGGACTATAACCTGGTGTGTGATTTTTAACTTGGTACAGGGAGGTTAAGCTTAATTTCTCAGGTCAATGTCCATTCAGCAACCTTGTAATGACAAGTAGAATAAAGAAGTGAAATAAATTAGCAAAAAGAAAAGAAAGTAACAAATGTGATATTATAGAGTCATAGAATCCTTACAGGGTTAAAACTGGCCCTTTGGCCCAACAAGTTTAACTGACCCTCTGAAGAGGAACCCACCTAGATCCAGACCGCCCACCCTATACTTACCTCAGATTAATGCACCTAACCTACATATTCCTGAACACTATGGGTAATTTAGCACAGCCACTTCACCTAACCTCGTATATCTTTGGACTGTGGAGAATGTGCAAACTCCACACACAGTCGCCCAGGGGTAGAATCAAACCCAGCTCCCTGGTGCTGTGAGGCAGCAGTGCTAACTACTGAGCCGCCTGTGCTGAGTCACAGAGGTCTAGAGCACAGAAAAGGGGCCTTTGGCCCATTGAGTCTGCACAGTCAAAATCATCTTATTCATCTAATTGCATTTTTCAGCAATGGCCAAGAGCCTTGTATGCACTGGCATACAAGTGTACAGTTAAACATTTATTAAAAGGTATGAAGGTTTCTGCTTCTACCACCTCTACAGGCAGAGGTCCAGATTCTCACCACCCACAGTAAAAAGAATCCTCACATCTCTTACAAACCACCTACTTTTACCTTATATATGCTCTAATGACAATAACCCCAGTCTATTTAATCTCTTTCCATAACTAAAACGTCTTGATACATCTCCTCTATCCCTTCTCAGTGCAATCATATCCTTCCTATAACGTGGATTCCAAACCTCTAGTTTAGTTGTGACCTGGCCACCATTTTAGTTCCAGCATAATCTCTCTGCTTTACTAATAAAGGCTAGGATCCTACATGACTTCTTAACCATTTTATCTAACTCACCCCTTACCTTGATGGATTGGTGGACACACATACCAAAAGTTTTTCTGATCTGTCATGCATCCCAGTGTTCTACTGTTCATGTATTAGCTTGATTTGTTTGTCCTGTCCAAGTGCGTTACCTTATCTGGATTGAATTTAGCCGATCTGAGCAGCCCATGTGTATCTTCCTGTCATCTAAAGCTATTCTCCTTGCTATTTACTGCTCCACCAAATTTTGTATCATCCGCAAATGTACTAATGAAGCCACCTATATTCAAGTCCATGTCATTTATATGTACCACAAACGATAAGGACCCCTGCAGAACTCCACTGAACACGACGTCGGTCACAAAAGTGCCCCTTAACCATCATCCTCTGCTTTCTGCTGCTTAGCTAATTCTGGATCTAATTAGATGCATTTATTTGGATAGTATGGATTCTTAGCTTTGCTATAAGTTTCCTGTATGGAAGCTTATTAAAAGCCTTGCTGAAGTCCAAGTAGACTACTAATCCAGTCCAATGAAAATTCATTCCTCCTGAAGTATTAAATCTTTCACTCTCCAGAGATACACCTGGCATCCTGGATATGGTTGAACTGGAAAAGATGGAGACAGTCAGACGAGGTTAAAGAAAAGCACCCTCAAAGGCAATATCAGTATTGGCCAAAATCTTACTATTACAGGGTGTTGATTAGCAGAGTACTTACTGTGCTTTGAGTTCACCCACAATACTTCAATTACCTCTGCTGAGATTTCTTTCAATGTGCTTGCAAAGAAGAGAGGGACAACTGAGCCTGAAGTTCAACCATGTCTCACATCGTGGTGCATACAGCACCAGGCATTAATATGAACATTCACTAAAAAGTGAAATCAAAAGCACCACATTGTTTCATCATCCACAACAGAGAAAATTCCCCTATCTTTCTTGTAACCATCAATATATTATAATGATATTACGTACCATTACTTTTAACACTCTGAGCAAACTAGTCTCAACAAATAATGATGGCATGCAGATGAATAAAGTCACATTAATGTATTGCGAAATATTTACAAGTGAAGTGTAATTTTGAAAACAAAAAGGGAAAACAGTATAGGCAATCAGAGGGAGTGATAGGAGGTTTTTGAAAACCAATAAACTGCAAATGCTGTAAATCAGAAACAAGAACAGAAATTGCTGAAAAAGCTCAGCATCTGTGGGGAGAAATCAGAGTTAATGTTCAGGTCGAGTAACTCTTCCTCAGAGGTGTAGGTTTCATGTAACAACAAGTACATGTTCACAGTTTGAGGTGTGGAAGTGTAATGGCATGATTTGATAATATCATCATGTGTGTTAATTTGAATAGGATTGGTTTATAAAGTCATATTATAGTCATTGGTATTCGTCTGAACATAATTGGATAAGGTGTGCTAATTTGGAATGTCAAATACATTACCAGGGCTGGGAGAGATCGGAGTGACTAATTGTGTAACTTTTTAATTGGAAATTCTTACTTTTAGGAATAGTTGTTTGGAAATTTGTTATCTGTAAGAATAGCATAACATTTTTGTTATGGTAACAAGCTGTGTGCTAACAATGGATATGTACATCCACCATGCATGCATGAATAAATATTTAAACAAAGAAATCTAAATCTAAAGGGATGTGGATGTGCTGGTGTTGGACTGGGGTGGACAAAGTCAGAAGTCACATGACACAAGGTTATATTCCAACAGGTTTATTTGAAATCACAAGCTTTTGGGGCGCTGCCCCTTCGTCAGGTGAAATGAGGAGAAGACTTACAAACACAGAATTTATAATCAGAGAGATCAAAAGATCACACAAATAGTGTGAGTGGACAGACCAAATAATAAGTTTCTGAAGGTGATCAAGAATATCAGAGAATGTGAGTAAAATGTTAACAGCTGAATAACAAGTGAAGGGATGACCTCTAATCCGATTAATTAAGGCAGAGAGATAGTTACAAAAAATTAAAAGTAAGGTGGTGCTGGAGACAAATCACATGACTGGAAATAACATGACAGGTATAAAATATGCATGCCAAGGATCTAACCAAAGTAACAAGTAATCAAAATTGTACAAACTAATTAAGATAGAGAGATCATTACAAGTTATCAAAGTGATAGTGTCAAAATAGGACAGTAAGGAAGATTTTACAAATACAGAACAGTATGGTGGGATTACATGTAGCGCAACATGAATCCAAGATCATGGTTGAGGCTGTATTCATGGGTAAGGAACTTGGCTATCAGTTTCTGCTCAGCAATTCTGTACTGTTGTGTATCTTGAAGGCCACCTTGGAGGACGCCTACCTGAAGATCAGAGGCTGAGTGTACTTGTGCGCTGAGATGTTCTCCAACTGGGAGGGAACATTCCTGTCTGGTGAATGTTGCACAATATCCATTAATCCTTTATCATAGCATCTGCATAGACTCGCTAATATACCATCCCTCAGGGCGTCCTTGACTGCAGTGTATAAAGTAGAGAACATTGGCCAAGTCACATGAGTATGTGCCATGTATGTGGGTGGTGTTCCCACATGTGATGGGTGGGTGGGTGAGTTTAAAAATAAAGAAGTGTTATTACAACTGTATAGGGTGTCAGTGAGGCCGCACCTGGAGTACTGTGTACAGTTTTGTTCCCTGCATTTGAATAAAAATATAATGGTATTACCACTGTACAAAAAAGGCTCACTGAGCTGATTTCTGAGATGAAACGGTTGACTTAACAAGAATGGCTAAACAGATTAGGCCAATATTCATTAGACCTGGAAGAATGGGGCTGTTCTTTTTGAAACAAGTTGCTGAGAAGTGTTAACAGAGTACATTAAGACAATGTTTCCATGAGGTAATCTCAAGTTAAGAGACATAATTACAGATTAAGACGCCCTCAGAATTTTTTCTCCCTGAAAGTAGTATTTGCCTGAGATTCTCTACCTCAGGGAGATGTGGAAGTTAAAACACTGAAGCATTTAAAATGGAAGTAGATAGTTTGTTTGAATTATCAGGGAATTGCAACGCTGACATAAGAGCTGAGGGTGATCAGGCATGAACCTGTTTTAGTGTCCAAATGGCCTACTCCTGCTCACATTTCTTATGTTCTTATACATTTATAATTTCTTGTTCTAAAATGGGGAGACCAGAACCGCACACAGTAGAGTAGATGTGGTCTCCTAATGCCCTTTACAACATATAGCAAAACCTCCCTATATTTATATTTCATTCCCCTTGCAGTAAACAACCAGATTTGCCTTCCTAAACACTTGCCTGTGTGTGCATCTTAACCTTTCGTGATTCACCATTAGCTCTTTGAACTTGAATTATAATTTCATGGACAAAGGCAAATAAAGGGAATATAAAAGTGGAACACAATATCTGTTGCAATGATAGCAATAACCGACAGTTGACAAAGTCCAGCCAAAGATTACTGATGAAATGTCACTGATTTCCCAAAAGGCATTGAACATAAAGTAGATGTTGGTAAAGGAATTAAGATGTGATAACTGAGAACACAAAATTAAAAAAAAAGCTGTGAATTAATATTGCAAGTTGTTAAGATTATTTTTACTGAACAAGTACCACTGAAGAAAGTTACTACAGAAAAATTAATCTCCAGTACAGTGCTTTATATTTTCTATTTTGTATACAGGTTATCATTGAATCTGAGAACCTGAATATCATGAGTCTCTTAGCACCCAATGAGAAAATAAAAGAGCTTTAATGCACTGAATAAAATAAAATTAAATTTTTCAGGTAGAAGACTTTTTATGATTGGTCAGTAAAGTAAATGTAATAATATTTAAAAAAATAAATACCCCATTGTAACTATTTCATTTTGCATGTTCAACATGAATTTACTGTTTTCTGACACAGAACTCTTTGAGTTTACTTCACCTACATTTGGCTAACCACACAGTAGAGAGCCAGGATCTATTGTACAATGATGTGGTGTTTAAAATTGGCCCTATTCATTTACTACATGTTAATTCAACCCATTCATTTCATTACCAAATCGCCATTTAATGGTCAATGGGACTTGCATGATTATATTTTCACCTTATTTTCAACACTGGAAAATACATATAATTTTAGGATATACAGTGAGATAGTTTACACAAGCACCACAAAATTACTATTTGTTTCCAGCACGTCTTGATCTGTCCCAAACTTGTGAAGCTGTTTTGTATTTTCCATGTGCCTTAAATACCATTTACTTGTTAGGTTAAAAACTGTTCCATGATTAGTTGGTACCCTTGGTAAGACCAGCTGTTATTACTTATCCACAGTTGTCTTTGAGTAGGTAAGATGAGACAGCTTGCTAAACAACTGTCAACATGTATTAGTTCTGTTAGAGTTCCAGGATTTTCAATGCACTTTTATGTCAACATGTGTGATTGGAGAGTAACTTACAGTTTCATGGAGTACCCATGTGCCTGCTACCCTTCTTCTAGGTAGCAGGGTTGTTGATTTGGGAAGTGCTGTTGAAGAATCCTTGGAGAATGCAGCAGGTATCTTGAAAATGGTGATCACTACAATTATGGAGTCCAAGAGACAGGGGGAATGAATACTTAGGTGGAGAATTTAGTGATTGTAATAAGGTCAAGTAGGTGGATCTCAGAACAGAAGTTTGCTGATTGAGGCCGTTAATCTGGCTCAATCAGGGACCCTGGCTGACAGATAAGAACAGGACTGTCTGAGCCCGGGTGTCTCTGGAGAAGGAGCACGTGGTGTCCACCAACACCCTTGAGCTGTTCAGGGAGAGGTGGGCGCCGCAGGGAGTGGAGTGCATTATTTCCCCCTCCAACTCTATTTTGATTTAATCCCTGCCCCCCCTTCACTGTTTGATCACACAGCTTTGCCCTTTGTGAAGGGCATTGCTTGTCACTGGCCACTCGGGTGTTTCCTATCTTCCTGGTGGTGGAAATTGAATAAAGATTGTGTCTCTCACTTTGTCTATTTTGATTCCAACTCTATTTTGATTTAATCCCTGCCCTCCCCTTCACTGTTTGATTACACAGCGTTACCCTTTGTGAAGGGCATTGCTTGTCACTGGCCACTCAGTTGTTTCCTTTCTTCCGGTGGTGGAAACTGAATAAAGATTCATGCACCTTGTGTCTTTCACTGTGTCTCTCACCTGCACACACACAACATGGATGCTGTGGAAAAAATAAGCACTACCGCAGTAAGGCGGTAGTGTGGAGGTTGAAAAAAAGAAATAGAAAAAAAATAAACAGGAGTGTCAGACATCTTGATATTCTGAGAGCTGGTTCTGAGGGAGCTGAATCAGTGCCAAGAACATTCTAGTGTAAATAAAGGGTAACTTGGTGATGGGATACCAGGCTCTGTGAAAAAAAATGATAAAAAAGGACAGGACTATCTGAGCCCGGGTGGCCCTGGAGAAGAGCACAAGGTGTCCACCAACATCCTTGAACTGTTCAAGGAGAAGTGGGTGCCACAGGGAGTGGAGTGCATTATTTCCCCCTCCAATTCTATTTTGATTTAATCCTTGCCCTCCCCTTCATTGTTTGATCAAGCAGTATTGCCCTTTGGTTTGGAGGGCACTGCTTGTCACTGGCCACTTGGGTGTTTCTTTTCTTTCTGGTTGTGGAAACTGAACAAAGATTTGTACACCTTGTGTCTTTCACTGTGTCTTACACCTGCACACAGACAACATGGGTGCGGGGAAAAATAAGCACTATTGCTGTTAGGCGGTAGTGTGGGGGAAAAATAATAAAGAAAAAAATGCAGGAGTATCGGGGGAAAAAAGAACAGGACTGTCTGAGCCTGGTGTCCCTGGAGAAGGAGCACATTGCATCCACCAACACCCTTGAGCTTTTCAGGGAGAGGTGGGCACCACGGGGAGTGGAATGTTTTATTTCCCCCATCAACTCTATTTTGATTTAATTCCTGACCTCTCCTTCACATTTTTAGATCACACAGCATTGCCCTTTGTTGAGAAGGACACTGCTTGTCACTGACCATTCTAGTGTTTCCTTTCTTTCCTGGTGGTGGAATATAAATAAAGGTTTACGCACACAGTGTGAGCACTGGGGAAAAATAAACACCGCTACTATAGGCAGTAGTATGGGGGAGAGATTTTAAAAAAGAAAAAAAGAACAGGTGTGTCAGACATTGTGTTCACTCTGAGAGCTGCCTCAAAGGGAGCTGGATCTGTGTCCAGTGGTCTCCACATGAAAGTTGTTAAAAAGTTATTTTTATTCACTCATGGAATAAGGGCCAGCAATTATTGTCCAACCCTAATTGTCTAGAGGACAGTTAAGGGTCAACCACATTGTTGTGTGTCTGGAGCCTCATGTAGGCTAGACCAAGTTGCATTCTGTAAAAGACATTAGAGAACCAAATAGGTTTTTCTGACAATCCACAATGGATTCATGATCATCAGTGATCTTGATTACAGATTTTTTTTATTGAATACAATTCCACAATCCAAAACCCAGAACATTACCTGGTTCTCTGGATTAACAGTTCAGCGCTAATCGCAGTAGACTATCAGCTCCTCAAATAAATAAAAGGTGACTTGGTGATTGGTTACCAGTCTTTGTGGAGTTACTTCAGTGGCAATGAGAGTGGGATACTGAGAGACCATTTGGTACATGGGATTAATGATGGAATCATGCAAAAGCACCCCTTAGCTGAAGCCCAGCTGGATTTCAAACAGACACAACAACTGGTTTTATCATTGGAAAATGCAGCAAGTGAAGCATATGAATAACAGGGTATTTCAATGGAAGTGTATACCCTTGCCTGTCTGACTGACCTTGGGAAACATGACTTGAGTGAAGGCAATTGCATAGCTTCACTCAGAACATATCCTGAACAGAGGGACTTTAGATCAGGTCACAGTAAAGCCCCAAAACAACAGCCAAGCCTTGGCCAAACAGTTAGAATTTACCTCAGGATCTGGGCCAGCAAGACATTGTAGTTGCTGTCAGTATGCAAGACAGCAAAAGAGTCCCACTAGACCTAAAGTGAGTAAACAAACTCATAGGCTAGTATCCAGGAGAGTGCACACCTGGAAAGTCCACCTACATCTGCTTTGGGACAGTTAAATTGCTTAGCAACATCTAAATCAGAAACAATCAAAATAAACAGCTGCTTAAAAGGTCACCCAATTCTAATGGAGGTCAATAACAGCATGGTCATATCAGTGATTGCAGAAACATGCTACAAGAAAATTTGTTCTGGATTCCAACCCTTATGTTTGCACAAGACCTTGGCTGGACTGACAACCTATACTGGGGAGCCTTTACAGAAAGAGAGTGCACCTTTGGTTCTGGACTCTTATGAGATGCAGCTGGTTCAGTTTCTACTGATTGCAGTAAAGGCTGGGGTCCAAGCTTGATGGGACAAAATTAGTTGAGAAAGGTTCACGTAGATTGGTTCACCATGTTTCAATTAGAAAATGACTGCCTGAGTGAAGTCCTAACTTAAATATCCACAAGTCTTTCAGGAAATTCTAGGGATGATCAGAGGTACCAAAGCTACCCTGAATGTTGACCAGGAAGCAATTCCACAATTCTGCAATTCCTATTTGCAATGGTAGATACAGAAATCAGAATGCTGGAAGTGAAGGAATCAAGTTTAATTTGCAGAATGGGCCGCACCGGTTGTACCGATTGTGAAGCCCGACAGGTCAGTTCTCCTTTTTGGGGACTTTAAATAAATGATAAACTACCTTTTGCAGTTAGGTGAGTACCCAATCCCTTGCCTCGAGGATTTATACACAATGGTAGCAGGAAGGATGTCCTACACAAAGCTGGATATGAGGCATGCATACTTGCAACTTGAGTTAGTTGAGTATTCCCAGAAGTATGCTACAATTAATACCCATAAAGATTTGTATCAATAAATGAAACTGCCATCTGGGGTATCATCAGCCTGTACACTTTCTCAATGTAGAATGGAGAACATTTTACAAGGTCCACCTCAGGTCTCCATTTATTTCGATGACATGATAACAATAGGGAAAACCGAGAAGGAGCACTTAGAACTTGGACATAGTGCTTAGACATTTCTCCCAGGCATGCGTATATCTAAGAAGAGAAAAATGTGTGTTCCAAGCACCCCAAGTGACTTACTTGGGCTACAGAACCAACAATGTCAGGTTACAAATGTTGGAAGATAAAGTGAAGGCGATCAAAGGTGCCCTGACTCCCATGTCTGTATCAGAGGTCTTTCCTTGGGCTGGTGAATTATTTCAGAAAGTGTATACATAACCTAGCCTCCATCCTGGCACCTTTGCATCAACTCTTAACAGGACAGCCTTGGAAATAGTCACATTGCCAAACCATAGCTTTCAGGGAAGAAAAGAAATAGCTGTCATCTTTCAATGGCACACTAGATCGCAAGTGAGATCTAGTATTGATATGTAATGCATCCCCAAACAAGATTGGGGTAGTATGAGCTTATTGGTGGCCCAATAGAGATGAATGCCCAATAGTGCATTCAACCAGGATTTTTGCTGAGTGTATATACACTCAATTTGGTGGTCACATGTGGAATCAGGAAGTTCCCCCAATACCCTTCTGGATATAAATTTGTAATAATGACAGACCACAAACCCCTGCTTGGTCTATTTAAAGAGAAGAATGCAGTGCTGCCATAGCTTCAGACCAAATTCAGCAGTGGGTTCTAACACTAAGTGTATATAATTACAAGTTGGAACACCATCCAGGAGGCCAAGTAGCAAATGCAAATACATTGAGCCACCTCCCACTGGCAGGTACACCACTGGTAGTACTAATACTGGAAGAGTCCATAATGGTATTAAATTTTCTGTACACCCTTCCAGTCACAGCTGACTTTGGATGCAGAAAGATGCAGTCCTAGCAAAACTGAAACATTTGGTGGTGGTAGCGAAAACCAAAAGACCTTCACAACTAGAGCTGAAACCTTTTTGGACCCAGAGAGATAAAATAATAATAGAGGAAAGTATCTAGTTAGGGTGGGGGTGGGGGTAGGGGTGTGGTGGGGAGGTGGGGTTTAAGAGTAAATGTCCCAAGCAAAGTTCGCCACCAGATATTGGCTGAACTCTACCAGTGGTCATCCAAGGGGTTCCAAAAACAAAGATGTTGGTCAAATATTTATGTCTGGTGGCCAGGATTGGATGCAGATATAGCCATGTTGGTGAGGCAGTGCCCAGAGTGCCAACAAAAACAAGGGAATAGTAAAGGAAAACCCTGGACTCAGCTACACATTGACTATGCAGGTCCTTTCATGGGTCAATGTACCCACTAAAAGTGACTGGACATGCATAGAGTTCATTCATCAAATACAGGGATGACCATAGAAAAATTGCACATATCTTTTGCAACACACAGACTCCCGGAAGTGTTGGTCACAGATAAGGGGGCATCGTTTACCAGCAGGGAATTTGAGTATTTCCTTAAGTTGAATAGTATTTGACATATAAGACAAGTGCATATCATCTGTTATCCAATAGTCTGGCAGAAAAAGCAATTCAAATGTTAAGGGCAGTTTAATGAACAGCATATAGCTTTATTCGATACAAACTGTATCAGTTCCTATTTGAGTATAGGACTATTCTTCATACAACTATAAGGATAGCTTCAGCAGAGTGGCGACTGGGGAGAAGACTCTGCATCAGGTTAAATTTGAGCTTCCTGGACCTTTGTGGGGCAAGGGTGGAATGGCGTCAGGAACATCAATGTCAAACACAAGACCCCACTAAACTAGGGAGACAGTTTACTTCAGGGGACAAAGTTTTGTGTAGGTGGCCCAATAGAGATGAATGCCCAATAGTGCATTCAACCAGGATTTTTGCTGAGTGTATATACACTCAATTTGGTGGTCACATGTGGAGTCAGGAAGTTCCCCCAATACCCTTCTGGATATAAATTTGTAATAATGACAGACCACAAACCCCTGCTTGGTCTATTTAAAGAGCAGAAAGCAGTGCTGCCATAGCTTCAGACCAAATTCAGCAGTGGGTTCTAACACTAAGTGTATATAATTACAAGTTGGAACACCATCCAGGAGGCCAAGTAGCAAATGCAAATACATTGAGCCACCTCCCACTGGCAGGTACACCACTGGTAGTACTACTACTGGAAGAGTCCATAATGGTATTAAATTTTCTGTACACCCTTCCAGTCACAGCTGACTTTGGATGTAGAAAGATGCAGTCCTAGCAAAACTGAAACATTTGGTGGTGGTAGCGAAAACCAAAAGACCTTCACAACTAGAGCTGAAACCTTTTTAGACCCAGAGAAATAAAATAATAATAGAGGAAAGTATCTAGTTAGGGTGGGGGTAGGGGTAGGGGTGTGGTGGGGGGGTGGGGTTTAAGAGTAAATGTCCCAAGCAAAGTTCGCCACCAGATATTGGCTGAACTCTACCAGTGGTCATCCAAGGGGTTCCAAAAGCAAAGATGTTGGTCAAATATTTATGCCTGGTGGCCAGGATTAGATGCAGATATAGCCATGTTGGTGAGGCAGTGCCCAGAGTGCCAACAAAAAAAAGGGAATAGTGAAAGAAAACCCTGGACTCAGTTACACATTGACTATGCAGGTCCTTTCATGGGTCAATGTACCCACTAAAAGTGACTGGACATGCATAGAGTTCATTCATCAAATACAGGGATGACCATAGAAAAATTGCACATATCTTTTGCAACACACAGACTCCCGGAAGTGTTGGTCACAGATAAGGGGGCATTGTTTACCAGCAGGGAATCTGAGTATTTCCTTAAGTTGAATAGTATTTGACATATAAGACAGGTGCATATCATCTGTTATCCAATAGTCTGGCAGAAAAAGCAATTCAAATGTTAAGGGCAGTTTAATGAACAGCATATAGCTTTATTCGATACAAACTGTATCGGTTTCTATTTGAGTATAGGACTATTCTTCATACAACTATAAGGATAGCTTCAGCAGAGTGGCAACTGGGGAGAAGACTCTGCATCAGGTTAAATTTGAGCTTCCTGGACCTTTGTGGGGCAAGGGTGGAATGGCATCAGGAACGTCAATGTCAAACACAAGACCCCACTAAACTAGGGAGACAGTTTACTTCAGGGGACAAAGTTTTGTGTAGGAACTATGGGAAGGGTAAGAAGCATAGTCGATGCAAGGTCAGGTCCAATGAGAAATAATGTTTGGGTAGGTCAATGGTCCTGAACCAAGCACATGAACCATATGAAAGCTGCAAATTCGCAAAACAGGGCTGTAGCAAAGAGCACCTGGCTCCTTGGAATAGTTGGAAAACCTGATGGAACATATGGGTTCTCCCTCTATATCAAGTGCTAAAGAGACCTCAGAATCTGAGATGAACACAGGGTGGCTGTTGCTGCCTAGATGTCTTTGTTGCTAAAGAAGAGAATGAAGTTCTTCTGATAGGCGAGATACTGTGCAGTACATGCTGCCAGTATCTGAGGCAGAGTCAGAGGAACCTAATCTAGTGCTAAAATGCCCCAGGAGGAGCTATAAAAGAAAAGATCTGGCCTAAATTCTTGGACTCAGAGTGGGAGAATGTAATGAATGTAGTGATGTTAACTAGGTGGACCTCATAGAATATGAGTTCCCTGATAGTGGCTGTTAAGCTGGTCTGATCAGGGAGCTCTGGCTGACAGATAAAAACAGGAATATCAGACATCCTGACACTCAGTGCTGGCACTGAGAGAGCTGCAAAAGTGTCAAGAACTTTCTACATGTAAATAAAGGATGACTTGGTGACAAGATGCTGGCTTCTGTGGAGTTATTTCAGTGAATAGAGTGCCAGTTAATTGGTCTGTTTTGAACTGAATCCTGTCAAGCTTTCTGAGGAATGTTGGAGCTACATTCATCCAGCAAGTAAAAAATATTTAATCACACTTCTGATTTGTGCCTTGAAAAGATTTTGAGGTGTCAGGAGATCCAAAATTTGTCACAGAATACTCAAATTCTAATCTACTCTCTTACACTTAGCCTCAATATTCATGAGTCAATGGTGTTTCTTAGACAGTTGATTCAGAAATCATATATAAGAAAATAATGGTCCTTCAAGTTGACTTCAGCACTTATTATCAGCTGCTTTTCTGTTTCAACTCCATTCTCCCGCATCCCTGAGAGATTGAAAATCATCTATCCCAGCCTTGAATATGCTCAAGCAGCATGCACCCACTTCTACATTGACTAAAGAACTCCAAGTTCACAACCCTCTGAGTGAAGAAATCTATCCATATTTCAGTTCTCTGTGTTCTGGCCTCTTATCTTGATGCTTTGACATGTTCTAATTTCTGAACCTGGGAAACAACCTCAATGTCTACCCTATTAAACACTTCAAGAATTTAGTATGTATTAACAGTATCATTTCTCATTCTTCTAAACTCCAAAGGCCAAGAAGCCTGTATAAACTTTGACTTAAGATGCACAATCTACAAATATGATTCTGTGTACCAACAATACTGCAGTATTTGAACATCATGCAAGGTGTTTGCCATTGCTTCAACTATCTTCCATGTCATCCATTCACCACCAGTTCTTAGTGACAGCAATGTTTGACATCTATGTTATGTAATTCTACCAAGCACCTCAGTTCTCTGTGAAAACTTGGCCACTACTACGAAGTAGACAAAAGTTTCAGTTGCAGGGTAAGTACCACAAAAACATGATTCCCTGGAACATACACAGCATATTCACATTCGGGAATCCATGTTATTTAACTGTGTAACAATCACTTGCAGATGACATCCTTCAACACAGCAATGATTCTTTAGTTGCTCCAGATAAATTGGATTTGATCCTTCAACCTCCTTCAAAAGCAATAACTGAAGAACAACTAGCATTATAAGGAGTCTTTTGATCTACAATTCTTGGCATACCGCTACTTTATTTGAAGGTTTTGATAAGGAACAAACCTTCCATTGCCAGACATGAATTACATATCCCTGCACCTATCACATAATAAGAGGTGGATTTTAGGATGCAGTCTCCAGTTCCAAAAATTAGATCCTGATACTTTCTGTTAAGCTTCTAATTTAGGTAATTAGTATACATAAAGCAGACCAAAAATAGTTCTTGTACTAAATATACGTATTTGTAAAGTAACTAATTGAGATTTTAACAAAAGTGCGATTAAACAAGCCCACAGTAAAGCCATCAGTGCCGGGACTCTCAAACATTCTTACAAAAAGAAGTTGGAAGGCAGGTTACTCACCTTCAGGAGCATGGAGGCTGCCAGCCTCCATTCATGTTGAGAGTGTGGTGCTGGAAAAGCACAGCAGGTCAGGCAGCATTCAAGGAGCAGGAGAAACGATGAAATGTCGATTCTGTTGCTCCTCGGATGCTGCCTGACCTGCTGTGCTTTTCCAGCACCACACTCTTGACTCTCATCTCCAGTATCTGCCGTCCTCACTTTTACTAGCATAATTCATGTGTCCAGTGGGGCCTACCACGGACTGTAGGCCCTGTATTTCTGCAGATTAGTCATTAACAATTAGAAATGTTGTAGACAAGAACTGTGGTGGAGGGGTTAGGCATTTAGAAAACGATGAGAGTGCTGAGATCTACTTTTGCCGTCACAGCTCGAAGCTGGCCCTCAAGTGTGGGTTGGCTGGGGTATAGTATTTGTTAATTCTAACAGTGTGCAACATTGCAAATGTCCATTTACAGGAATTCAACTCCTTGTGTATTTCATGGATATCAATATTCATACTCTTGAATGAACTGCTCTGTACTACTGAGTGAGCCTTGTACCCTTTCAGGGAGTCATGTTGCTCTTGCATGCTTTCCAACTGATGCTGTATGTGCCTTTCCATGAGATTGGCCATTTCCTCATGGGCTCATGCATTGAAATCTATGAGACATGATTGTGCTCATTAATGCCAAGGACATTTCCACTCAAAATGCATAAGTTTGCATTATCTCAAGGAACTCTCACAGATGGACATGCATCTGCTGCTGGTGCTCCAACAATTGTGCCCACAAGGTGATTCTTGAGGCCTTGCTTCAATGCCTAGTAGAATATCATCATGACAGTTCTTACTTCTCAGAAAGAGAATTTATACAAATATTTCTGAGTCTGTCAACTCCTGCCAAACTTTGATCGAATGTCCTTCACCATGATGCTAAACACACCTTATATTCCTTCAAAGGTATTACATCTATGTTGGCAGAGTATAGATCGGTCCGATATGACACTGGCTCCTCAGACATCTCTTTCTCCTCCTGATGCCTGAGGGATGAAGCTGCCCACAATGGGGCATCAGGACAAGGTGAGCAAGCAGTGATGGGACATGTGTGAAACACATAGGAAAATAACTGTAGTTAGCTGTAGACATTTTGAAAGTATGCTCAGATCTGTGTCATTGCCTTTAGCCATAATGTAGCACCATTGTCATGCAATCCAATTTTTGCACCCCACCTCAATATCAATATTAATATTAATATCAATATCAATATCCCTTTCTTTTTAATGAACTAACAGGATCAATTCCCTCATTTGCTCCATGTACCAAAATGCCAATGACACAAACCTTAGCCCCCATTTCTGGCAATTCTCCACCCCTGAAAATGAGTTGGGAGGGCACCTCCATAACCTTCATTGCTGTCTCCTCAACATTTCAAATTGCCAATATACTTAAGAGCCCACCTTTACATCATCTCTCCAATCATTGTGGGCCCTCTGATCCTGCAAATGCCAAATACAGTGATGTTAGACTAGAAAAGGCTTTTGAATATACCAGTGTGTTGTGGATGTTCGCATTTCAAACCATAAATGTGTGTCAAGAGTGTGGTGCTAGAAAAGCACAGCAGGTGAGGTAGCATCCAAGGAGCAGGAGAATCAATGTTTCGGGCATAAGCCCTTCATCAGGAATTAGCTCATTCTGATGAAGGGCTTATGCCTGAAACATCTATTCTTCTGCTCCTTGGATTCTGCCTGACCTGCTGTGCTTTTCCAGCATCACAATTTTGACTCTGATTCTCAACTCTGATCTCCAGCATTCGCTGTCCTCATTTTCTCCCATGAATGTGTGTATCTACATTAGAGGCTTAGACATACAAGTTGCCAAGCAATGGAAGAGGAATGTGCCAACTCTGTCAACCTTGGTGCAGAAGTCAAATGTCAAAGATTTCAAGGACCTCTGCGTGTTTCTGCCAAATAATTCACTTGCTGATGGTTGACCAGCCTGTTCTGGTATGATATCCAAGAAATGGCATGACTGTCTGCTGCACAGACAATGGAAATTATGTCATCTCATGCTTACTATAAGTAGGTTGAATCAATCATTGGATAAATAACTTGGCAGCGTTTCTGTAATTCCTTGAACAGGATCTGCAAGTACTAGTCACAGATGCAGGTGTTGCCAAATGTCTAACTTCTCCTTACTATATTTTGCCAATTGGCTACTCTGTAACATTCTTGCATAAAAAGCAGGTAAATATATGAACAGGTAAGATTTGTGTATTGCTGTCTCACAGAACCTATGTCGGTTTACATACAGGAATTGTAACCCCTAGATCCACAATGTGGGGGGTTGATGGGTGAGGGCAGCATGAATACAAGGTGGCCTGGCCTTTGTTCCTGTTATACAACTATTTCCATTACTGTGTTTTGCAAAGCTTTGCCAGCCTTAATTTGTTAAAGTATGCTCCTTCATTACAAGGAGCAATAAACTATGTTTTTCTTTGGGTGTTCCTGTTATACAACTATTTCCATAACTATACTTTGCATAGCTTTGCCAGCCTTAACTTGGTAAAACATGTTCCTTCATTACAAGGTTGCAAATGTGTTGCTGGTCAAAGCACAGCAGGTTAGGCAGCATCTCAGGAATAGAGAATTCGACGTTTCGAGCATAAGCCCTTCATCAGGAATAAGAGAGAGAGAGCCAAGCCGGCTGAGATAAAAGGTAGGGAGGAGGGACTAGGGGGAGGGGCGATGGAGGTGGGATAGGTGGAAGGAGGTCAAGGTGAGGGTGATAGGCCGGAGTGGGGTGGGGGCGGAGAGGTCAGGAAGAGGATTGCAGGTTAGGAGGGCGGTGCTGAGTTGAGGGAACCGACTGAGACAAGGTGGGGGGAGGGGAAATGAGGAAGCTGGAGAAATCTGAATTCATACCTTGTGGTTGGAGGGTTCCCAGGCGGAAGATGAGGCGCTCCTCCTCCAGCCGTCGTGTAGTTGTGTTCTGCCGGTGGAGGAGTCCAAGGACCTGCATGTCCTCGGTGGAGTGGGAGGGGGAGTTAAAGTGTTGAGCCACGGGGTGATTGGGTTGGTTGGTTCGGGCGGCCCAGAGGTGTTCTCTGAAGCGTTCCGCAAGTAAGCGGCCTGTCTCACCAATATAGAGGAGGCCACATCGGGTGCAGCGGATGCAATAGATGATGTGTGTGGAGGTACAGGTGAACTTGTGGCGGATATGGAAGGATCCCTTGGGGCCTTGGAGGGAAGTGAGTGTGGAGGTGTGGGCGCAAGTTTTACATTTCCTGCGGTTGCAGGGGAAGGTGCCGGGGGTGGAGGTTGGGTTGGTGGGGGGTGTGGATCTGACAAGGGAGTCACGAAGGGAGTGGTCCTTGCGGAACGCTGATAGGGGAGGGGAGGGAAATATATCCTTGGTGGTGGGGTCCGTTTGGAGGTGGCGGAAATGGCGGCGGATAATACGTTGTATGCGCAGGTTGGTGGGGTGGTAGGTGAGAACCAGTGGGGTTCTGTCTTGGTGGCGGTTGGAGGAGCGGGGCTCAAGGGCGGAGGAGCGGGAAGTGGAGGAGATGCGGTGGAGGGCATCGTCGATCACGTCTGGGGGGAATCTGCGGTCCTTGAAGAAGGAGGCCATCTGGGTTGTGCGGTGTTGGAATTGGTCCTCCTGGGAGCAGATGCGGCGGAGACGAAGGAATTGGGAATATGGGATGGCGTTTTTACAGGGGGCAGGGTGGGAGGAGGTGTAGTCCAGGTAGCTGTGGGAGTCAGTCGGTTTATAATAGATGTCTGTGTTGAGTCGGTCGCCCGAGATAGAAATGGAAAGGTCTAGGAAGGGGAGGGAGGAGTCTGAGACAGTCCAGGTGAATTTCAGGTCGGGATGGAAGGTGTTAGTAAAGTTGATGAACTGTTCAACCTCCTCGTGGGAGCACGAGGCAGCGCCGATACAGTCATCGATGTAGCGGAGGAAAAGGTGGGGGGTGGTGCCAGTGTAGTTGCGGAAGATGGACTGTTCCACATATCCTACGAAGAGGCAGGCATAGCTGGGGCCCATGCGGGTGCCCATGGCAACTCCTTCATTACAAGGAGCAATAAAGTATATTTTCCTTTGGAAGGCACATACTGATACACCTTTTCCAGTGTCAGCAACCACTTTGACAAGTATTGTATTTAGTGCCGATAGACACCCCAGGACCAGCAGCTCCTGTATCATAGAGTCATAGAGGTGTACAGCATGGAAACAGACTGTTCGGTCTAACCCGTCCATGCCGACCAGATATCCCAACCCAATCTAGTACCACCTGCCAGCACCCGGCCCATATCCCTTCAAACCCTTCCTATTCATATACCCATCCAAATGCCTCTGATTTGTTGCAATTGTACCAGCATCCACCACATCCTCTGGCAACTCATTCCATACATGCACCACTCTCTGCATGAAAAAGTTGCCCCTTAGGTCTCTTTTATATCTTTCCCCTCTCACCCTAAACCTATGCCCTCTAGTTCTGGACTCCCCGACCCCACGGAAAAGACTTTACCTATTTATCCTATCCATGCCCCTCATAATTTTGAAAACCTCTATAAGGTCACCCCTCAGCCTCCGACACTCCAGGGGAAACAGCCCCAGCCTGTTCAGCCTCTCCCTGTAGCTTAAATCCTCCAAACCTGGCAACATCCTTGTAAATCTTTTCTGAACCCTTTCAACTTTCACAACATCTTTCCAATAGGAAGGAAACCAGAATTGCACACAATATTCTAACAGTGTTGTGGTTCTGTTCGCCGAGCTGGAAGTTTTTGTTGCAAACGTTTCGTCCCCTGGCTAGGCGACATCATCAGTGCTCTGGAGCCTCCTGCGAAGCGCTTCTTTGATGTTTCTTCCGGTATTTATAGTGGTCTGTCCTTGCCGCTTCCGGGTGTCAGTTTCAGCTGTCCGCTGTAGTGGTTGGTATATTGGGTCCAGGTCGATGCGTTTGTTGATGGAGTTTGTGGATGAATGCCATGCCTCTAGTCCTAAGGGTCATAACGGCACACAAACCAACAGCCACGCTCAGACAACAACTTACTAGAACAAAGGACCCGATACTAACATGAGCAAAACTAATGTAGTTTACAAAATACCATGCAAGGACTGCACAAAACACTATATAGGACAAACAGGAAGACAGCTAACAATCCGCATACATGAACATCAACTAGCCACGAAACGACACGACCAGCTATCCCTAGTAGCCACACACTCAGACAACAAGCAACATGAATTCGACTAGGAAAACACTACTATCATAGGGAAAGCCAGACAGAGAACAGCCAGGGAATTCCTAGAGGCATGGCATTCATCCACAAACTCCATCAACAAACACATCGACCTGGACCCAATATACCAACCACTACAGCGGACAGCTGAAACTGACACCCGGAAGCGGCAAGGACAGACCACTATAAATACCGGAAGAAACATCAAAGAAACATCAAAGAAACATCACCAGAGCACTGATGATGTCGCCTAGCCAGGGGACGAAACGTTTGCAACAAAAACTTCCAGCTCGGCGAACAGAACCACAACAACGAGCACCCGAGCTACAAATCTTCGCACAAACCTTGAATTCTAACAGTGGCCTAACCAATGTCCTGTATAGCCACAACATGACCTCTCAACTCCTGTACTGAAAATGTGTTGCTGGAAAAGCGCAACAGGTCAGACAACATCCAAGGAACAGGAGATTCGATGTTTCTGGCATAAGCCCTTCTTCAGGAATGAGGAAAGTGTGTCCAGCAGGCTAAGATAAAAGGTAGGGAGGAGGGACTTGGGGGAGGGGCGTTGGAGATGTGATAGGTGGAAGGAGGTCAAGGTGATGGTGATAGACCGGAGTGGGGAGGGGGCGGAGAGGTCAGGTAGAAGATTGCAGGTTAGGAAGTTGGTGCTGAGTTTGAGGGATTTGACTGAGACAAGGTGCGGGGAGGGGAAATGAGGAAACTGGAGAAATCTGAGTTCATCCCTTGTGGTTGGAGGGCTCCTAGGTGGAAGATGAGGCACAGGTCCTTGGACTCCTCCATCGCCAGACCATAGCAACACAACGGCTGGAGGAAGAGCGCCTCATCTTCTGCCTAGGAACCCTCCAACCACAAGGGATGAACTCAGATTTCTCCAGTTTCCTCATTTCCCCTCCCCGCACCTTGTCTCAGTCAAATCCCTCGAACTCAGCACCGCCTTCCTAACCTGCAATCTTCTACCTGACCTCTCCGCCCCCACCCCACTCCGGTCTATCACCATCACCTTGACCTCCCTCCACCTATCACATCTCCAACGCCCCTCCCCCAAGTCCCTCCTCCCTACCTTTTATCTTAGCCTGCTGGACACACTTTCCTCATTCCTGAAGAAGGGCTTATGCCAGAAACATCGAATCTCCTGTTCTTTGGATGTTGCCTGACCTGCTGCGCTTTTCCAGCAACACATTTTCAGCTCTGATCTCCAGCATCTGCAGACCTCACTTTCTCCTCCCAACTCCTGTACTCAATACTCTGACCAACAAAGGAAAGCATACCAACTGCCTTCTTCACTATCCTATCTACCTGCGACTCCACTTTCCAGGAACTATGAACCTGCACTCCAAGGTCTGTTTGTTCAGCAACACTCTTTAGGATCTTACCATTAAGTGTATAAGTCCTGCTAAGATTTGCTTTCCCAAAATGCAGCACCTCACAGTTATCTGAATTAAACTCCATCTGCCACTTCTCAGCCCATTGGCCCATCTGATCCAGATCCTGCTGTAATCTGAGGTAACCCTCTTCGCTGTCCACAACACCTCCAATTTTGGTGTCATTTGCAAACTTACTAACTGTACCCCTTAGGCTTGCATCCAAATCATTTATGTAAATGACAAAAAGTAGAGGACCCACAGCACCGATCCTTGTGGCACTCCACTGGTCACAGGCCTCCAGTCTGAAAAACAACCCTCCATCACCACCCTCTGTCTTCTACCTTTGAGCCAGTTCTGTATCCAAATGGCTAGTTCTCCCTATATTCCATGAGATCTAACCTTGCTAATCAGTCTCCCATGGGGAACCTTGTTGAATGCCTTACTGACGTCCATGTAGATCACATCTACTGCTCTTCCCTCATCAATCTTCTTCGTTTCTTCTTCAAAAAACTCAATTAAGTTTGTGAGACATGATTTCCCATGCACAAAGCCATGTTGGCTATCCCGAATCAGTCCTTGCCTTTCCAAGCACATGTACATCCTGTCCTTCAATTTCCTGTATCAATTTCCTGAATCACAGCACATTCTTTCCACAGGCTGCCCTTTTAGTCTGTGCTCATGTTGTGTTTCCCAAAGTAGGTCTGCTGCCATATCCCTCCTGCTTCCATGGTCAGTCTCAATTTCAAACTGCATCCAAATCCTAAAGGCAAAATTGAACAATTCAATAGATTATTGCCAAGGTGAGTGTAGTGAGCTACAAAATTTCACATGTCTGTAAATCTACTCACAAGTGAAAATCTAAATGTTTGTCCTCTGTAGTGTTGATGAGATCAACCCATTTATCATTATTTGAGTTTCTAGTTAATCTATTTATCCATAAATATTTAATTTTTAAAATTAATTCATGGGATGCAGTGCAAGCATTTATTGCCCATCCTTAGTTAGCTTGCGAAGGTGCTGGTGAACTGCCTTTTTGAACCACTGCAGTCCATTTGCTGTAGGTAGACCCACAAAGCTGTTAAGGAAGGAATTCCAGGATTTTGACTCACTCTGCTAAGTGAGATATATTTCAAACAGATCTAGGTTGAAAATTGAGCATCCATGAGATGACATGGCCTAGTGGTAACGTAGATGGCCTCATAATTCTGTGGAGAAAGTGAGGGCTGCAGATGCTGGAGATCAGAGCTGAAAATGTGTTGCTGGAAAAGCACAGCAGGTCAGGCAGCATCCAAGGAGCAGGAGAATCGACATTTCGGACATAAGCCCTTCTTCAGGAAGAAGGGCGTATGCCCGAAACGTCGATTCTCCTGCTCCTTGGATGCTGCCTGACCTGCTGTGCTTTTCCAGCAACACATTTTTCAGCTCATAATTCTGTGGTCTAGGCTAATGTTTTGGAGGCGTGGTTTCACACTCTATCACATCAGCTGGTAGAATTTCAAATACATTTGGAACTGAAAGCTATTCAGTGATTATGAAGCAATAATCAGTTGTTGTAAGACCCAGCTGGTTCACTAACATCCTTTAGGAAAGGATATTTGCCAACTTTTCTGAGAGTTGTGACCCAATGTGACCCAATCCACAGCAATATGATTGACTCTTAGCTTGTCACTGTATGAGTTTTGAATTGCATTTAGTTGTACCAAACAGCTGATTCATTTCGCAATGTTTTAAAAATATGACAAGATAAGAAATCCATTTTATTTTTATGAACTACACTGAGTGACCATCAAAGAGCCATTAGTGAGCAAATGTATCTTGAAAAACTGTCATGAACATATTTGCATTCAGAAAAGTCTAAAAATTCCTTTTTCTGTAATGTTGAGATTCAAAAAAAATTTTCATCTATAAACTTAAAATATGAGGCTTATACAATGCTGCTTATCATCTTGTGTTGAAAATATTCATTTATGTTTAAGACTATAGCAACTATCATTAAAATGATTATTATATTTCGCACTTCATTCTGTCAGGGTATAATTTACTAAATTTTATTAATGTATGTTAGCTTAGTAGTGCCATCAGTGGGTTGTTTTGAGTACTGCAATTTTGATTATTTTAAGATAGAGTCATAAAGTTATCGAGATGTACAACATGTATACAAACCCTTCGGTCCAACTTATTCATGCCGTACAGATATCCTAAATTAATCTAGTCCCATTTACCAGCACTTGGCACATATCCATATAAATTTTTCCTATTCACGTACCCATCCAGGTGCTTCTTAAACGTTGTAATTGTACCAGCCTCCACCACTCCCTCTGGTAGCTTATTCCATACACAAATTACCCCCTGCATGAAAAAGTTGAATGAGGTTTCTATTAAATTTTTCCCTTCTCACCCTAAACCTGTGCCCACTAATTCTGGATTCCTCCACCCCAGGAAAAAGACCTTGTCTATTTAGCCTATCTGTGCTCCCTCTGAATTTATAAATCTCTATAAGGTTACCCCTCAGCCTCCGACACTCCAGGGAAAACAGCCCCAGCCATTCAGCCTCTCCCTATAGCTCAAACCTTCCAATCCTGGCAACAGCCTTGTAAATCTTTCGGAACCCTTTTCAAGTTTCACAACAACCTTTCTATAGAAGAGAGATCAGAATGGCATACAATATTCTAAAAGTAGTCTAACCAATATCTTGTACAGCTGCAACATGACCCATCATCTCCTATACTCAACACACTGACCATCTACCTGCGACTCCACTTTCAACCTGCACACTTTGTTCAGCAACACTCCCCAGGACCTTACTATTAAGTATATAAGTCCTGCCCTGATTTGCCTTTCCAAAATGCAGCACGTCACATTTATCTAAATTAAATTCCAACTGCCTTTCCTCAGCCCATTGCCCCATTTGATCAAGATCCTGTTGTACTCTGAGGTAACCTTCTTCACTGTCCACTGCACCTCCAATTTTGCTGTCATCTATAAAATTACTAACTATACCTCCAGTGTTCACATACAAATCATTTATTTGAATGACAAAAAGCAATGGAACCAGCACCAATCCTTCTAGCACACCACAGTTCACAAGTCTCTAGCCTGAAAGGCAACCCTCCACCACCACTCTGTCTTCTAGCTTTGAGCCAGTTCTGTATCCAAATGGCTAGTTCTCCCTGTATTCCATGTGATCTAACCTTGCTAACCAGTCTACCGTGAGGAACCTTGTTGAATGCCTTACTGAAGTCCATATAGATCAAGTCCACCACTCTACCCTCATCAATAATCTTTGTTATTTCTTCTAAAAACTCAATCAAGTTAGTGAGTCATGATTTCCCATGCACATAGACATGTTGATTATTCCTAATCAGTCCTTGTCTATCCAAATTCATGTAAATCCTGTCCTTCAGGATTCCTCAGACAACTTGCCTACCACTGATGTCTGGTTCACCAGTCTATTGTTCCCTAGCTTTTCCTTATCACCGTTCTTAAATAGTGGCAACAACTCCAGTCTTTCGCCACCTCACCAATGACTATAGATGAATCAAATATCTCAACTAAGTGTCCAGCAATCATTTCCCTAGCTTCCCACAGAATTCCAGGCTACACCTGACCAGGTCCTAGGAATTTATGTGGTTTAAGACATCCAGCACCTCCTACTCTGTAGTATGGACATTTTCAACATGTTGCCATTATTTTCCCACATTCTACATTTTCTATGTCCTTGTCTACAATAAACACTGATGCAAAATATTCATTTAGTATCTGCCCCTTCTTCTGCAGTTCCAGACATGGGCTGCCTTGCTGATTTTTGACGGGCCCTATTCTCTCCCTGGTCACCCTTTTGTCCTTAATTTACTTGTAAAATCAGTTTGGATTTTCCTAAACCTTATTTGCTAAAGCTAAAGTCTTCTTTTTGCCTTCCTGATTTCCCTCTTATGTATACTCCTACTGCCTATATACTCTTCTAAGGATTCATTCGATCTCTGCTGTCTATATCTGATATATGCTTCCTTCTTTTTCTTGACCAAAACCTCAATTTCTCTAGTCATCCAGCATTCCCTACACCTACCAGCCTTGCCTTTCACACTAACAGGAACATACTGTCTCTGGACTCTTGTTATCTTATTTTTGAAGGCTTCCCATTTTCCAACCATCCATTTATCTTCGAACATCAACTTTTGAAAGTTCTTGCCTAATAACGTCAAAATTGGCCTTCCTCCAATTTACAATTTTAACTTTTGGATCCAGTCTATCCTTTTCCATCACTATTTTAAAACTTATAGAATTATGGTCACAGGCCCCAAAGTACTCCCCCACTGACACCTCAGTCACTGGCCCTGCCTTATTTCCCAAGAATAGGTCAAATTTTGCACCTTTTCTGGTAGATACTGAATCAGAAATTTTTTTTGTACACACCCAACAAATTCCTCTCCTGGTGCTAGACCCGACCCCACAACTAGGAAACAAAATTACATTTCTCCTAAGAAAAATACACGATTCCAGACAATTAAACAAGACAGAATTCCAGAGAATGAAACCCGATGGGACCAACACCCCACGGTTCTACGGACTACCAAAAATCCGTAAACCAGGAGCCCTTCTCAGACCTATAGTCTCACTACCCAGAACACCCAGAACTACCCAGTGCTGTGAGGAAGGCATATGGTGTACTGGGCTTTATTGGCAGAGGAATTGAGTTCCGGAGTCCTGAGGTCATGTTGCAGTTGTATAAGACTCTGGTGCGGCCTCATCTGGAGTATTGTGTGCAGTTTTGGTCGCCATACTATAGGAAGGATGTGGAAGCTTTAGAACGAGTGCAGAGGAGGTTTACCAGGATGTTGCCTGGAATGGTAGGAAAATCTTATGAGGAAAGGCTGAGGCACTTGGGGCTGTTCTCATTGGAGAAGAGAAGGTTTAGGGGAGATCTGATAGAAGTGTATAAGATGATTAGGGGTTTAGATAGGGTAGATACTAAGAACCTTTTACCGCTAATGGAGTCAGGTGTTACTAGGGGACATAGCTTTAAATTAAGGGGTGGTAGGTATAGGACAGATGTTAGGGGTAGATTCTTCACACAGCGGGTTGTGAGTTCATGGAATGCCCTGCCCGTATCAGTGGTGAACTCTCCTTCTTTATGGTCATTTAAGCGGGCATTGGATAGGCATTTGGAAGTTATTGGGCTAGTATAGGTTAGGTAGGATTCGGTCGGCGCAACATCGAGGGCCGAAGGGCCTGTACTGCGCTGTATCCTTCTATGTTCTATGTTCTATGTTCTAACACCAACTTACAGACTGGCCAAAGAACTACGCACAAGACTAAAATACCTAGTAGAAGAGTCACAGCACTCCATCCACTCCACCCAGGAATTCCTAAAAAAATCATCAAAAACTCCAAAATAGATGGAAGACAAAGCAATAATCTCATTCGACGTAACAGCACTGTTCACCTCCATCAACATCGACTTGGCAAAGGAAATACTTACCATACTTTTAGAAGAGACCATCACACACACACACCAACCACCATCAATCACATTACCAACGAAAACATCATGAAGCTAGTAGACCTGTGTCTCACCATCCACTTCACTTTCAACAACATAACCTACAAACAAACCAACGGCACACCCATGGGATCTCCACTATCAGGATTTATAGCAGAAGCAGTAATGCAAAGACTAGAACAAACAGCCCTACCAACCATCAAACCAAAAATCTGGGTCCACTACGTAGATGACACCTTTGTCATCACAAAACGAAACAAGATCGAAGAGACATTTAACATCATCAAAAACACCTTCACAGGCATAAAGTTCACCAAGGAGGAAGAAACCGACAACAAACTTGCATTCCTGGACGTCACAGTCAAAAGAAAGGACAATGGAGAACTACAAACCTGCGTATACAGAAACCCGACAAACACTGACCAAATGCTTAACTACACCAGCAACCATCCCAACACACACAAACAAAGCTGTATCAGAACACTATTCCAACGAGCCACTACACACTGCAGCACAGACAAACTTCGGAAAACAGAGGAGAACCACCTATACAACGTATTCATGAAGAACAGATACTCAAAAATACAATGCGCAGGTTCCTCAAGAGCAAACCACGACAAGCAGACCAAGCACAGTCAGAAATCCTCATCACCTTACCATACATCAAAGAAGTTTCAGAAATGACAGCCAGATTACTAAGACCTCTCAGAATCCTAGTAGCACACAAACCTATCAAACAAAAACTAACAAACTTAAAAGACCCAGTACAACCCATGGGCAAAACCAACATCATCTACAAAATTCCATGCAAGGACTGCCACAAACATTACATAGGACAAACATGAAGAAAGTTAGCCACCAGGATACACGAATACCAGCTAGCCACAAAAACACGACCCTCTCTCCCTCGTAGCCCTATAATGAAAAAAAACCCACTATTTAGACTGGGACAACACATCTATCCTTGGACAGGCTAAGCAAAGACACGCCAGAGAATTCTTAGAGGTCTGGCACTCCAACCACAACGCCATAAACAAACACATAGATCTAGATGCATCTATCAACCCCTCAGAAAATGAACAGGAAATGACATCACCACAAACCCCAGGAACCCCATCCAGGAGGAAGATATAAATAGAAAGCAGGAGACAACAGCTTCCCTTCACTCAGAAGTCGCCACTGATGATGTTACCTAGCCAGGTAATGAAACGTCTAGATGTCAAACCTACAGCTCAGCGAGCAAACCTACACCCTAAATTCCTCTCCATCTAAACCCTTAACACCGTAGCACTCCCAGTCTATGTTTGGAAAATTAATATCCCAATCATTACCACACTATTATTCTTACAGATAACTGAGATCTCCTTACAAATTTGTTGATCAATTCCCTGCTGACCATTGAGGAGGTTATAGTACAATCCCAATCAGGTGATCATCCCTTTCTTATTTCTCAGTTCCACTCAAATAACTTCCTTGGACATATTCCCAGGAATGTCCTCCCTAAATACAGCTGTAATGTTATCCTTGATCAAAAATGCCAGTCCCCCTCCTGTCTTGCCCCTCCCCCATCCCTCCTATAGCACTGATATCCTGGAATATTCAGTTGCCAGTCCTGTCCATCCCCAATCCACGTCACTGTAATTGATATGATATCCCAGTCCCATGTTCATAATTATGCCCTGAGTTCATCTGCCTTCCCTGTTAGGTCTCTTGTATTGAAATAAATGCAGTTTCATTTACCTCATTGTCTACTTTGTTCCTGCCATGTAGCATGAATAGCCAAGTTTCTGGTACCAAGACTGGCTCTAATGTAACAGGGAATTACAAGAAAAGATTTACAAGGATGTTGCCAAGGTTGGAGGATTTGAGCTACAGGAAGAGACTGAATAGGTTGGGACTGTTTCCCTGGAGCATCGGAGGCTGAGAGGTGACCTTATAGAGATTTATAAAATCATGAGGGAGCATGGATAGGCTAAATAGACAATGTCTTTTCCCTGGGGTGGGGGAGACCAGGGTTTAGGGTGAGAGAGGAAATATTTAAAAGGGACCTAAGGGGCAACTTTTTCATGCAGAGGGTGGTATGTATGGAATGAGCTGCCAGAGGAAGGAGTGGACGCTGTTATAATTACAACATTTAAAAGGCGTCTGGATGGTATATGAATAGGAAGGGTATAGATGGATATGGGCCAAGAGCTGGCAAGTGGGACTAGATTAATTTAGGCTGTCTGGTTGGCATGGCTGGTTGGACTGAAGGGTCTATTTCCATGCTGTACATCTCTATGATTCTATTCCCCTGAAAGTCCATTAGTTAGAGTCATAGAGTCATAGAGATGTACAGCATGGAAACAGACTCTTCGGTCCAACCCACCCTTTCAAGTTTCACAACATCTTTCCGATAGGAAGGAGACCAGAATTGCACACAATATTCCAACAGTGGCCTAACCAATATCCTATACAGCCGCAACATGACCTCCCAACTCCTGCACTTCCTACATTTTCCAAAACTTGTTTGAGATGGGAATAGCTACAGGAATTCCTGCATTACTTCTCCTCCTCTCTAACCTTTCTTGGAGGTTACGCACCTGTAAAGTAAAATGTAAAAATACTTGGAAGCAAACATTTATAGAATATGTGGAAAAGTGTGTGATAATAACGCTAGTGACTGAACCAGATTCCATTTTTTGTTATTGATTCCAAAAGCCAGGATTTAATGGATTTCTAAAGTTTGCAGTAGCTCAGTTGAAAACTAAGTATGACATTTCTGCTACTGTTTTGTATTATATGTCATCATGCTATTATAAAAAGGAAATGTTATTGAAAAACATAAGCCCATACTGCAAGAGATCTGCTAATAATATAACATAAACAGTTAGTCTACACTTGCAGATGTCCACCATGCAAAACTGTTTGAAAATGTTGCATTTTGTAACCGGAAACTGATAAAACCATTCCCTGATAAATAAAAATGAAACTGAATGACTTCTGGTGTTGCTTATTCCCAGAAACAGACTTTGATTTGAAAATGACTGTCCATCTTTAAAAAAGCACCATTATAGCAGCCAAACAATATATTGTTTACTACATCCATATCAACTGTGGTCACCATAGAACAGCAGATCGTTCAATTTGTTATGAACTATGTCAGGCGAGGTGTATTATCGTGTCTGAGATATTAGCCTGGGTTTTCCAATTGTCACTATCTTCGTGTTTAGTGGTAACACATTTCAAATAAGTAAACACATAATAGCCACTCTTCTTGATCTCATGGGCAATTCAGAGTTCACAAGTTGAGCATATGTTGAATAACTTGTAGAATTGACTCCTGTTTTTACATGAATGGCTACTTGAAAAAGTGGCAAAGGGCAGCCGCAACTAATGCTCCTGTATAACTTGTTGCCTTTTTCTTATCAAAACAAAGAAAAAAAACCCCACTACTTTAGTATTTAAATAGTGTTGCAATTGCACCAACTAGAAAATAATCTTTTTTTTTCTCATTTTGGTGCCAAGTATTATTGAAATAATTAGTGTATGCTGGATTTGCAGAAGATATTGATTGAACAATTTTTGTAGAATGCACTTGCGTTAAGAAGTAAAGGTAGCATATAAATGCAATTTGTTGTGTTAGTGGAAGATTTAATAATTTTAATTGCTCTGTTATCAATATGACCGACAATTAAGCTTGGTCAAATGAAGAATATGCAATAAAAGAAAGTTATCACTTGCTATATTTGGAGTAATCTGAGAAAAGCCAAATTAGTAGCACACTGCCCAGCTCACAGTATTGCTTGAACATATTATTTAACCCAGAGAACTTGTGGAATGAGGGAACTTGGTTAGCGAAGGAAAGCTGTTCTCAGCTTTCATGAAGCAAGAAGCGGAAGACAGCGAGACCTGGTCAGTAATTACATAGTTTCTGGCTAAGAGTCTAGAAAGTAAATACGTTGCAAGGAAACACCGTGCTATTGAGTAAACATGCTGTGCCATGTGGGAAATCCTGCATGCTTTACGTATCCTGAAGGACCACTTGTGCATCAACTATCAAATCTAATTAAGTAGAGCTGCAGCAGCACTGGGTTTGAAGTGTGACTCTAGCATTTTGATTGTTGGCAATTCACAATGATAATACTATGCAACATAATTGGGAAGTTGTTGGGCTTACTTTTTTGGATATGATCGTTGGTCAGCACTTGTGTGGTACAAATGTTACTCATTATTTACTAACCTAAGGTTCTATGTTGTCTCACAAGAAAATATCAAACCATCTCCCATGATATTCAAAGACATTATCACTAATTGTCCATCACCATCAACATACTTGGAGTTAGCAGTGATTGGAAACATAACAGGAACAATGACATAAATACAGCAGCTACAAGAGCTAACATTTCTGTAATATAAATGAGAGTTCAATGAGTCTGTCGACGCATGACTTTCAAGATTTCTCCAAATAGTAATTAAGTCCTCATTGCTACTTTGCAAGTGGTCATGCTAAGTGAAGCCAAAATGCTGCTTTGGGAGTTTTCTTTCGCGTAAGAATGACATTTGAGATGTGAGACTGTAATCCTCACGGAGGAAATATCAAAAATTATAGGAGCAGCAAGTAGGTTTAGAGGAATATGGGCCAAATGCTGGCAAATGGGACCAGGTCATTTTGAGATGACTGGTCTGCAGGGATGAGTTGGACCAAAAGGTCTGTTTCTGTGCTGTATGACTCTATGACCTCAGTCAAATTCAGAAAAGTTCTGTACTTTAGCAGAGTGGGAATACACCTTGAGTGTCAAGTAGGAAATTGGGTAATAATGTAACAGGATTGTGAACATAAGCATTTTCCAAACTCCACATGGCTCTTTCTCTTGGACAGAAAGAAAAGGGTGAGGACCTCCAATGCACAAAGAGGACTAAAAAGAAAGCACCACAATCTTGCCTGGCCACTATTCCTCCAGCTTTCATAGAATCCCTACCATGTGGAAAGAAATCATTCTGCCCATTAAGTCTGCACCAACCCTCTGAAGAGCTTCTCACCCTTTTACAGTACCCCACATGTACCCTGTCAATCTACCTAATCTGCACATCTTATGACAGTAGGAGGAAGCACCCAGAGGAAACCCATATAGACATCGGATAACATGCAAATTCCACACAGTGGATCACCCAGGGCAGGAATTGAACCCAGATCCCTGACACTGTGAGGGATTATGCTGCCTTTTCACCTGGTGGATTGTACATGGAACAAGTAGTCCTGCCATGGTGCCCAATATCATGGTTACTCCTTCCCAATCCTACCCTGCCATCCAGGGTCCTGAAAGCCATAAAATTCCACCAGGTACTATTCCACCAGCAGCAAATTAGGCATTGATAAAGGACTAAACAATAAGCAGTTGGAAGCATTTGAAAATAACTTGAATAAACTCAAAGGCTCCTGTGATAATAAATTATTTTCTTTTGATTTGTATTTTGAACGTATTTCTGGGAATGCTTCTTATCTTTTAGCATCCACGCCAAGAGGATATCCACGCAAAAGCATAGGCCAGAGGTAGAGTTTCAGGTATAATATAACCAAGTGATTATCTTAGAAATATGGAAACTCTTTATTCTTATTGTATCTTTTAAAAATATTTTTAATACTCTGTGTGTGTTCCTTTTTATTAACTTTTGTATTTTTTAATCAGTTCTTGGTTGATACAGGGTTAATTGTAGTTGTGCGAGTACTGCCTGAATGGTCTGATGTAATTGCAACCATATGTGTGATGGCTTGTTTATGATTGGATCGTGATCCACAACCTGGATTCTAGGCTGTGATCAAAAATGTTAATGTGATCACTAGCAGACAGTTAAGAAGATCAGATCATGACAACACAAGAAGAGTTTCTGGTTACAGGGGAGATTTTGAAGACAACAGAGGGAAATGTCTGGGAAAGCATGACTACCCAATCGAGGATACCAAATGCCTTTGTTCATTAAATTTTCTGATTCAGTATGTGGATGTACCTACTAGAGAAGTGCAAAACTTGACCTACTCTTGGGAAATAAGGCAAGGCAGGTGACTGAGGTGTCAGTGGGGGAGTACTTTTGGGCCAGCGACCATAATTCTATTTGTTTTAAAATAGTGATGAAAAGAGTAGACCAGATCTAAAAGTTGAAGTTCTAAATTGGAGAAAGGCCAACTTTGACGGTTTTAGGCATGAACTTTCGAAAGCTGATTGGAGGCAGATATTTGCAGGTAAAGGGACGGCTGGAAAATGGGAAGCCTTCAGAAATGAGATAACAAGAATCCAGAGAAAGTATATTCCTGTCAGAGTGAAAGGGAAGGCTGGTAGATATAGGGAATGCTGGGTGACTGAAGAAATTGAGGGTTGGTTAAGAAAAAGAAGGAAGCATATGTCAGGTATAGACAGGATAGATTGAGTGAATCCTTAGAAGAGTATAAAGGAAGTAAGAGTATACTTAAGAGGGAAATCAGGAGGGCAAAAAGGGGACATGGGATAGCTTTAGCAAATAGAATTAAGGAGAATCCAAAGTGATTGTAAAAATATATTAAGGTCAAAAGGGTAACAAGGGAGAGAATAGGGCCCCTCAAAGATCAGCAAGGGGGACTAAATGAGTATTTTGCATCAGTATTTACTGTGGAAAAGGATATGGAAGATATAGACTGTAGGGAAATAGATGGTGACATCTTGCAAAATGTCTAGATTACAGAAGAGGAAGTGCTGAATGTCTTGAAACAGGTAAAGGTGGATAAATCCCCAGGACCTGATCAGGTGTACCTGAGAACTCTGTGGGAAGCTAGTGAAGTGATTGCTAGGCCTCTTGCTGAGATATTTGTATCATCGATAGTCACAGGTGAGGTGCTGGAAGACTGGAGGTTGGCAAACATGATGCCACTGTTTAAGAAGGGCGGTAAAGACAAGCCAGGGAACTATAGACCCGTGAGCCTGACCTCAGTGGTGGGCAAGTTGTTGGAGGGAATCCTGAGTGACAGGATGTACATGTATTTGGAAAGGCAAGGACTAATTAGGGATAGCCAACATGGCTTTGTGCATGGGAAATCATGTCTCACAAACTTGATTGAGTTTTTTGAAGAAGTAACAAAGAAGATGGATGAGGGCAGAACGATAGATGTGATCTACATGGACTTCAGTAAGGCGTTCGACAAGGTTCCCCATGGGAGACTGACTAACAAGGTTAGATCTCATGGAAGACAGGGAGAACTAGCCATTTGGATACAGAACTGGCTCAAAGGTAGAAGACAGAGGGTGGTGATGGAGAGTTGTTTTTCAGACTGGAGGCCTGTGACCAGTGGAGTGCCACAAGGATCTACTTTTTGTCATTTACACAAATGATTTGGATGCAAGCATAAGGGATACAGTTAGTAAGTTTGCAGATGACACCAAAATTGGAGGTGTAGTGGACAGCAAAGAGAGTTACTTCAGATTACAACAGGATCAGGACCAAATGGGCCAAAAGGCTGAGAAGTGGCAGATGGAGTTTAATTCAGATAGATGCGAGGTGCTGCATTTTGGGAAAGCAAATCTTGGCAGGACTTAACACTTAATGGTAAGGTCCTCGGGAGTGTTGCTGAACAAAGAGACCTTGGAATGCAGTTCATTGCTCCTGGAAAGTGGAGTCGCAGGTAGATAGGATAGTGAAGAAGGCATTTGGTATGCTTTCCTTCATGAGTCAGAGTATTGAGTACAGGAGTTGGGAGGTCATGTTGCGGCTGTACAGGACATTGGTTAGGCCACTGTTGGAATATTGTGTGCAGTTCTAGTCTCCTTCCTATTGGAGAGGTGTTGTGAAAGTTGAAAGGGTTTCAGAAAAGATTTATAAGGATGTTGCCAGGGTTGGAGGATTTGAGCTATAGGGAGAGGTTGAACAGGCTGGGGCTGTTTTCCCTGGAGCGTCGGATGCTGAGGGGTAACCTTATAGAGGTTTACAAAATTATGAGGGGCATGGATAGGATAAATTGACAAAGTCATTTCTCTGGGGTCAGGGAGTCCAGAACTAGAAGGCATAGGTTGAGGATGAGAGGGGAAAGATATAAAGCAGACCTAAGGGGTGACTTTTTCACGCCGAGGGAAGTATGTGTATGGAATGAGCTGCCTGAAGATGTGGTGGAGACTGGTATAATAGCAACATTTAAGAGGCATTTGGATGAGTATATGAATAGGAAGGGTTTGGAGGGATATGGGCCTGGTGCTGGCAGGTGGGACTAGATTGGGTTGGGATATCTGGTTGGCCTGGACGGGTTGGACCGAAAGGTCTGTTTCCATGCTGTACTTCTCTATGGATCTCTGACTAAGGGAAATGCCTGACATGTGTCATGTTACAATGTACAAGGCTTTTTCTGAAATACATGGGTGGTTAGATCGATCATTCAGTCATCGGTTGATATCTATTGTGATCAATGAAAGGAAAGGTGAAGTCTTATCAGCTGAGGAAGAGAATTATAGACGGTAACTAGTAAGGGGTTTCCTTTTCCATCTTAGATCACACCTCCTGAGATTTCATGGAGTCCAGATATCCGTAGACATTTGTAAGGGGAAATAAATGATGGAAGTAGACACCCTCCAGTCTGCCTGAGCTTGGAGAACACCACTTGAGTGAAGTCAATTTCCTGGCCTCACTCAGAAAATATACTGAACAGAGCGACTCTAGGTCAGCCCACAGCAAAACCCCAAAACAAAGCCAAGCCTCAGCCAAATGGTGAAAATGTTCTTCAGGATCTGGGCCAGCAAGCCATTGTAGTTGCTACCAGTATGCAAACATCAAAAGAATCCCACTAGGACCTAAAGTGAGGAAACAAACTCATAGGCCAGTATCCAGGATAGTGCACACCTTGGAAAGTCCATTTATATCGAGTTTGAAACAGTTTAATCAGAGCCAATCAAAATAAATGTCTGGTTAAATGGCCACCATTTCTAATGGAGGTCAAAACCAGTGCGGATGTTTCAGTGATAGAAGAACCGGTCTTTAATAAAATTCGCCTTGGACTCCAAACCTTAGATTTACACAAGACCTCGACTAAACCGAAAATCTATACTGGGAACCTTCAACTTAAGGGTACAACTTTGGCTCCAATCTCTTATGAGAACCAGCTTGTTCGGTTACCACTGATTACAGTAAAAGGCTGGGGCCGAAACTTGACGAGGTGAAATAGTTTGAGAAATATTCACCTAGTTTGGCTCAACATTTTTCGATCAGCCTTGGAAATGGTCGTGTAGCCAAGTTATAGCTTTGAGGGAAGTGAGGAAGCAATTATCATCCTCTCAGGTGTTGGCACTCTATGATCCCAAGCAAGATCTGGTATTGACATGTGACACCTCCCTATAAGGCATCAAGGTAGTATTTGCTCATAGGTAGTCCAATGGAGACGAAAGCCCAAAAGCATATGCATCCAGGACTTTGGCTAATGCAAAGCATAAATACACCCAGATAGAGAAGGAAATTTGGTGGTCATATTTGGAATCAGGAAGTAAATTTGTAAATTTACATCAGATCAAAATTTGTAAATTTGGTCAGTCTACCTTAATAAGTCAAGGCAGAGATGTGCATAGCTTCAACTCAGTGATGGGCTCAAAAGTGCATATAATTACAAGTTAGAGCATTGTCACGGAGGCCAAGTAGTGAATGCAGATGCATTGAGTTGCCTCCCGCAGATACACTACTGATAGTGCCTTACTAGAAGCACTCCCAGTCACAGAGGACAATATCAGACGTTGAAGATAGAAAGATCCAATTCTGGCAAAATTGAAACAATTCTGGCAGTGATGGGGTAAATCCAATGGCTGTCACAAGCAGAATTGAAACTTTCTTGGACTTGGAGAGACCAGATTGCAGTAGAGGATGGCATTGGAAAAGCAGTGCCGAGAGTGCCAACAAGGATAGAAATTACTGGCAGCGGCTCTCCCACATTTGTGGATATGGATAGATAAACCCTGGACTTGGTCCTTTCATGGCCTCAATGTTCTGTTATTGCAGACAGCCACCTGAAGTGGCTGGACTTGTATAGAAGTTCATTTATCAAACACAGAGGCAATGATAGAAAAGCTGATCACATCTTTTGAAATACAGACTCCTGGAAGTGATTGTCACAGATAAAGGACCTACAGATTCATTAGCTACCAAGCTGTCCCAGTTCCTATTTGACGATAGGATCACCCCTCATGCAATCACAGGGATAACTCCAGCAGAGTTGCTGATGGAGTGAAGACTCCACATCAGGTAAAATCTGATCTTCCTGGACTTAGGTGGGAGAAGAAACTGCAGCAGGAACGCCAATGCCAGACAAGCGCCTCCACTAAGCTAAAGAGACAGTTCACTTCAGAGTTGAAGTTTGGTGTAGAAACCACAGGAGTTGCCCTGGATGGGTAGGAGGCATGCTCGATGTGTGATCAGAGCCAGGTAAGTGTAACAGTCCTGAACAAGCACTTGTACCATGTGAAAGCTGTAAACTCGTAAATCACGCAGGAACAAAACATGCCAAGCTCCTTCACTGCTTTTCTGACTGTTCCAGAACCCAAGTGTTCTCCCTCTCCATCAAGCTTTGAAAATACCTTGGAATCTGAGATGGGCATGGTGGATATCATGCCTCGACACCTTGCCACCTGTAAAAGAGAATTAATTTCTTCTGAAATGCTCCAGGCACAAGAGGTGAACTATTGTACATTAGGCGCCACTTGTATCAAAGGTTGCCATGATTTGGACATGCCAGTGTTGGACTGGGGTGGACAAAGTTAATAATCTCACAATACCAGGTTATAGTCCAACAGGTTTATTTGGAAGCACTAACGTTCGGAGCACCACTCCTTCACCAGTTGGTGGGGGAGGTGAACATGATCTTAACCTCCACAACCACCTGATGAAGGGGCGGCACTCTTAAAGCTAGTGCTTCCAAATAAACCTGTTGGACGATAACCTGGTGTTGTGTGATTTTTAACCTGTATCAAAGGCAGACTTGGAGGGCTCTCCTCCATGTGGAAATAAAGGGTGACTTGGTGACTGGATATTAGCCTCTGTGGAGTTATTTCAACATGTTGTTTGTTAAGTCACCTGTCAAGCATCTTAGGATGTTTTAAAGGATTAAGTGTGATATGTAAATACAAATCTGTTCTTAATTTGGAGAAGCGGCTCAGATGTGAAAACTTCAGTTTGTGAAGGCAGAATAGGAAGTAATCTGTTTTTTTTTAACCTGTGCACCATCTAGTGGCATGTTTAGAAACTAGATTTATGCCGTCAAATAAGTAAGGCGATTCCTGGAGCAAATTAACGTTAATGTCTTAATTATGACATTAATAGCCTTTTATATGGCTTTATTTGTAGTTTAGAAATAGAAGGAAAAGATAAAACAAAGCCAAAAGGACATGATCTCAGTTTACAGTTATAACAACAAATTGCTATTCATCTGAATAGAAATCCATTTAAAACAGTTTAACAGTTGGAAATGTATTTAAAATCAAGAAAGTCAAGAAATTAAGATTTTGAAGTTGTAATTAGTCAAACATCATTTGACTTCAACCAATCCAATGTGACTGTAATTTATTAACCCATATTTGTTCCAAGTGACCATTAATTTTGTCTCTGATGATTGCACCATATCATTTATGCTAGATAAGTGCACAATGCCATGTCAGTGATGCAGAGGTTAGTAGCAATAACTTTAAAGTTGGCCAAAAGCACTCCATCACTTCTGTATCAGGGTGCTGTTGGACAAAGGATCATTGCTCCATCATATGTCAGGTAAATATGACAATCAATCACAAGGATTGAAATGAAAAGTAGAATGGTTGATGTGAATCGAGGATGGCAGGGTATGGGCATGCAGCTAACACTCCCATTTGGTGCACATGCTGTCACCAGGGCTATGATGGAGCAGATGATGGAGCTGCTGAAGGTACGGTTGTGCAGCTTGGAGCAATCAGGAAGGGCCCTCGAGTATAGTCTGGACATAGTTTGCCACACAATTCTGACAACGCAATGCTCTGCACAATTGGAGCAGGCAACAAGGTGATGATAGATGTCAAGGAGCTAGGGGAATAGGAGCGGTCATCACAGAAGAAGAATGAGGACATTGAGCTGGAGAAAGCTCTCCTTATACAGGACAGAATTCAGTGCATAAAGCAGACAGCACCTGATTCATATCTGGTTCCAGTAAATGCAGAAAATCATCATGGGTATCAAGGTCAATATACCAGCATTTAGTTTGCAATGTGAGGGTGAACTGCAGCTTCTATTCATTTCATTCCTTTCCCTTTTGCTGGCTACCAGTAAAATCTCATGTTTGGACTTGTCTGAATGCTTGCCTGTATGTGATATTTCCATACTGGACTATCACAACATGATGGTCTCCATATACACTTGACACTGACCTAGCGTGGATGCTTACAAGGGATGGAACTAAAGTAAATAAAATTGAGTGGAGTAGTGGTTACACAGAAACTAGAGTGTGAGAATAGGGTTGCAGATACAAGGCTATGTCAAATGTGACAGCTATGTGCTGTGAGCAGTGTGGCTTGTGCTATTAAGTTGCTGGCAAGATGCAAAGAATGATTGCCAATGCACAGCAGTCTTTCAAAGGTGGCATGGTGTAAGGGATGCCAGTTTTCTGACAAATATCCATTGTGTGGTGAGTTGTTCTGGGAATAGCGCATGTAAGAATTGGCTAGAATAAGAATTGATAGACGCCACCACAGGAGTTTAGTTAGTTAATGAGGCACATTTGTTAAATATGGTGAGAGATCTGGTTCATTTTCAGATGTTTCATCACCATACTCGGTAACATCTTCAGTGAGCCCCCAAACAAAGCACTGCTGATGATTCCTGTTTTCTACTTATATGTTTGGGTTTCTTTGGGTTGGTGATGTCATTTCCTGTTTTTTTTTCAGAGGGTGGTAAATCGGGGCCAAGTCAATGCGTTTGCTGATAGAGTTCCGGTTGGCATGCCATGCTTCTAGGAATTTTCATGCGTGTCTCTGGTTGGCTTGTCCTAGGATGGCTGTGTTGTCCCAGTCGAAGTGGTATCCTTCCTCATCAGTATGTAAGGATACGAGCAAGAGAGGGTCATGTCGTTTTTGTGTCTTGTTGATGTTCACGTATCGTGGTGGCTAGTTTTCTGCCTGTTTGTCCAATGTAATGTTTGTTACAGTCCTTTCACGGTATTTTGTAAATGATATTAGTTTTTTGCTTGTTGTCTGTATAGGGTGTTTCAAGCTCAATAGCTGCAGTTTTAGTGTGTTGGCAGGTTTGTGGGCCATCGTGATGGTAAGGGGTCTGAGAAGTCTGGCAGTCATTTCCGAGATGTCGTTAATGTAGGGGAGAATGGCTAGGTCTTTTTGGATTTTTTGGTGAGAAACTCTCCAAAAAACCCCAAGCAACATGCATTCAGTCAAAAATATCTAAGGTTCAGCCCCTTCTTTTTGACTAGGTGATGTTGACATTGTTGTTCCTTCTTGAATTCCATTGACTGATTTGAACAATCATCAGGGGAATCTTCATTGACTAGTCAGCCATTGAGTGGCAACGTCTGCCCATTGTAAAGGGGCATAAACACACACTACTCCACTTTAGCAAAATTAAGTGTCCAGTATCTTCCAATTCATTTAGTTGGAGGAAGTGAGGACTGCAGATGCTGGAGATCAGAACTGAAAAACGTGTTGCTGGAAAATCGCAACAGATCAGGCAGTATCCAAGGAGCAGGAGAATCGACGTTTCGGACATAAGCCCTTCTTCAGGAATGAGGAAGTTGTGCCAAGCAGGCTAAGATGAAAGGTAGGGAGGAGTGACTTTGGGGAGGGGCATTGGGAATGCAATAGGTGGAAGGAGGTTAAGGTGAGGGTGATAGGCTGGACAGGGGTTGGGGGCGGAGAGGTCGGGAAGAAGCTGGCAGGTCAAGAAGTCGGTGCTGAGTCCGAGGGCTTGGACTGAGATAAGCTGGGGGGAGGCGAAATGAGGAAGCTGGAAAAATCTGCATTCATTCCTTGTGGTTGGAGGGTTCCTTGGCGGAAGATGAGGCGCTCTTCCTCCAGGCGTCGTGTTGCTAAGGTCTGGCGATGGAGGAGGCCAAGGACTTGCATGTCCTTGGCAGAATGGGAGGGGGAGTTATAGTGTTCAACCATGGGGCGGTTGGGTTGGTTGGTGCGGGTGTCCCAAAGGTGTTCTCTGAAACATTTCGCAAGTAGGCGGCCTATCTCCCCAATGTAGAGGAGGCCACATCAGGTGCAGCGGATGCAGTAAATGATGTGTGTGAAGTTGCAGGTGAATTTGTGACAGATATGGAAGAATCCCTTTGGGCCTTGGAGGGAAGTGAGGGGTGAGGTGTGGGCGCAAGTTTTGCATTTCTTGCGGTTGCAGGGGACGGTGCCGGGACTGGAGGTTGGGTTGGTGGGGGGTGTGGACCTGACGAGGGAGTCACAGAGGGAGTGGTCTTTCCGGAACGCTGATAGGGGAGGGGAGGGAATTATATCCTTGGTGGTGGGGTCTGTTTGGAGGTGGCGGAAATGACGAAGGTTGATGCAATGTATCTGGAGGTTGGTGGGGTGGTAGGTGAGAACCAGTGGGGTTCTGTTCTGGTAGCGATTGGAGGGGCGGGGTTCAAGGGCGGAGGAGCGGGAAGTGGAGGAAATGTGGTGGAGACCATCGTCAACCACCTCTGAGGGGAAATTGCGGTCTTTGAAGAAAGAGGCCATCTGGGTTGTTCCGTATTGGAATTGATCCTCCTGGGAGCAGATGCGGCGGAGGAGAAGGAATTGGGAATATGGGATGGCATTTTTACAGGGGGCTGGGTGGGACGTGGTGTAATCTAGGTAGCTGTGGGAGTCTGTCGGTTTATAGTAAATGTCCGTATTGAGTCGGTCCCCCGAGATAGAAATGGAGAGGTCTAGAAAGAGGAGGGAGGAGTCTGAGACGGTCCAGGTAAATTTGAAGTCAGAGTGGAAGGTGTTAGTAAAGTGGATGAGCTGTTCAACCTCCTCGTGGGAGAGGTCACTTTTATATCATTCCACTCTCACCCTGTAAAAACGCCCTCTCCGGCCTATCACCCTCACCTTATCCTCCCTCCACCTATTGCATTCCCAATGCCCCTCCCCCAAGTCCCTCCTCCCTACCTTTTATCTTAGCCTGCTTGGCACAACTTCCTCATTCCTGAAGAAGGGCTTATGCCCGAAACATCGATTCTCCTGCTCCTTGGATACTGCCTGACCTGCTGTGCTTTTCCAGCAACACATTTTTCAGTTCTGATCTCCAATACCTGCATTCCTCACTTTCTCCAACTAAATGAATTGGAAGATACTGGACACTTAATATTGCTAAAGTGGAGTAGTGTGTGTTTATGCCCTTTTACAATGGGCAGACATTGCCACTCAATACCTGACTAGTCAATGAAGATTCCCCTGATGATTGTTCAAATCAATCAATGGAATTCAAGAAGGAACAATAACATCAACATCGCCTAGTCAAAAAGAAGGGGCTGAACCTTAGATATTTTTGCCTGAGTGCATGTTGCTTGGGGTTTTTTGGAGTTTCTCACCAAAAAATCCAAAAAGACCTAACCATTCTCCCGTACATTAAAGACATCTCATAAATGACTGCCAGACTACTCAGATCCCTTACCATCACGGTGGCCCACAAACATACAAACACACTAAAACTGCAGCTAATGAGCTTGAAACACCCTATACAGATAACAAGCAAAAAACTAATGTCATTTACAAAATACCTTGAAAGGACTGTAACAAACATTACATTGGACAAACAGGCAGAAAACTAGCCACCACGATACGTGAACATCAACAAGACACAAAAACGACATGACCCTCTCTTGCTAGTATCCTTACGTACTGATGAGGAAGGATACCACTTCGACTGGGACAACACAGCCATCCTAGGACAAGCCAACCAGAGACACGCATGAGAATTCCTAGAAGCATGGCATGCCAACCGGAACTCTATCAGCAAATGCATTGAGTTGGCCCCGATTTACCACCCTCTGAGAAAAAGAACAGGAAATGACATCACCACAGGAAATGACATCACCAACCCAAAAAAACCCAAACGTATAAGTAGAAAACAGGAATCATCAGCAGTGCTTTGTTTGGGGGCTCACTGAAGATGTTACCGAGTATGGTGATGAAACATCTGAAAATGAACCAGATCTCTCACCATATTTAACAAATGTGCCTCATTAACTAACTAAACTCCTGTGGTGGCGTCTATCAATTCTTATTCTAGCCAATTCTTACATGCGCCATTCCCAGAACAACTCACCACACAATGGATATTTGTCAGAAAACTGGCATCCCTTACACCATGCCACCTTTGAAAGACTGCTGTGCATTGGCAATCATTCTTTGCACCTTGCCAGCAACTTAATAGCACAACAATCTCAAAGCCACACTGCTCACAGCACATAGCTGTCACATATGACATAGCCTTGTATCTGCAACCCTATTCTCACACTCTAGTTTCTGTGTAACCACTACTCCACTCAATTTTATTTACTTTAGTTCCATTCCAGGAAAGCACCCACGCTAGGTCAGTGTCAAGTGTATATGGAGACCATCATGTTGTGATAGTCCAGTATGGAAATATCACATACAGGCAAGCATTCAGACAAGTCCAAACATGAGATTTTACTGGTAGCCAGCAAAAGGGAAAGGAATGAAATGAATAGAAGCTGCAGTTCACCCTCACAATGCAAACTAAATGCTGGCATATTGACCTTGATACCCATGATGATTTTCTGCATTTACTGGAACCAGATATGAATCAGGTGCTGTCTGCTTTATGCACTGAATTCTGTCCTGTATAAGGAGAGCTTTCTCCAGCTCAATGTCCTCATTCTTCTTCTGTGATGACCGCTCCTATTCCCCTAGCTCCTTGACATCTATCGTCACCTTGTTGCCTGCTCCAATTGTGCAGAGCATTGCGTTGTCAGAATTGTGTGGCAAACTATGTCCAGACTGTACTCGAGGGCCCCTCCTGATTGCTCCAAGCTGCACAACCGTACCTTCAGCAGCTCCATCATCTGCTCCATCATAGCCCTGGTGACAGCATGTGCACCAAAAGGGAGAGTCAGTTGCACTCCCGTACTCTGCCATCCTCGATCCACATCAACCATTCTACTTTTCATTTCAATCCTTGTGATTGATTGTCATATTTACCTGACATATGATGGAGCAATGATCCTTTGTCCAACAGCACCCTTGGAAGATGCAGTAGTGATGGGGTGCTTTAGGCCAACTTTAAAGTTATTGCTACTAACCTCTGCATCACTGACATAGCATTGAGCATTTATCTAGCATAAATGATATGGTGCAATCATCAGAGACAAAATTAATAGTCATTTGGAACAAATATGGGTTAATAAATTACAGTCACATTGGATTGGTTGAAGTCAAATGATGTTTGACTAATTACAACTTCAAAATCTTAATTTCTTGACTTTCTTGATTTTAAATACATTTCCAACTGTTAAACTGTTTTAAATGGATTTCTATTCAGATGAATAGCAATTTGTTGTTATAACTGTAAACTGAGATCGTGTCCTTTTGGCTTTGTTTTATCTTTTCCTTCTATTTCTAATCTACAAATAAAGCCATATAAAAAGCTATTAATGTCATAACTAAGACACTAACGTTAATTTGCTCCAGGAATTGCCTTACTTATTTGACGGCATAAATCTAGTTTCTAAACATGCCACTAGATGGTGCACAGGTTAAAAAAAAACAGATTACTTCCTATTCTGCCTTCACAAACTGAAGTTTTCACATCTGAGCCGCTTCTCCAAATTAAGAACAGATTTGTATTTACATATCACACTTAATCCTTTAAAACATCCTAAGATGCTTGACAGGTGACTTAACAAACAACATGTTGAAATAACTCCGCAGAGGCTAATATCCAGTCACCAAGTCACCCTTTATTTCCACATGGAGGAGAGCCCTCCAAGTCTGCCTTTGATACAGGTTAGAAATCACACAACACCAGGTTATCGTCCAACAGGTTTATTTGGAAGCACTAGCTTTAAGAGTGCCGCCCCTTCATCAGGTGGTTGTGGAGGTTAAGATCATGTTCACCTCCCCCACCAACTGGTGAAGGAGTGGTGCTCCGAAAGTTAGTGCTTCCAAATAAACCTGTTGGACTATAACCTGGTATTGTGAGATTATTAACTTTGTCCACCCCAGTCCAACACTGGCACGTCCAAATCATGGCAACCTTTGATACAAGTGGCGCCTAATGTACAATAGTTCACCTCTTGTGCCTGGAGCATTTCAGAAGAAATTAATTCTCTTTTACAGGTGGCAAGGTGTCGAGGCATGATATCCACCATGCCCATCTCAGATTCCAAGGTATTTTCAAAGCTTGATGGAGAGGGAGAACACTTGGGTTCTGGAACAGTCAGAAAAGCAGTGAAGGAGCTTGGCATGTTTTGTTCCTGCGTGATTTACGAGTTTACAGCTTTCACATGGTACAAGTGCTTGTTCAGGACTGTTACACTTACCTGGCTCTGATCACACATCGAGCATGCCTCCTACCCATCCAGGGCAACTCCTGTGGTTTCTACACCAAACTTCAACTCTGAAGTGAACTGTCTCTTTTGCTTAGTGGAGGCACTTGTCTGGCATTGGCGTTCCTGCTGCAGTTTCTTCTCCCACCTAAGTCCAGGAAGATCAGATTTTACCTGATGTGGAGTCTTCACTCCATCAGCAACTCTGCTGGAGTTATCCCTGTGATTGCATGAGGAGTGATCCTATCGTCAAACAGGAACACGGGGCAGTTTGGTAGCTAATGAAACTGTAGGTCCTTTATCTGTGACAATCACTTCCAGGAGTCTGTATTTCAAAAGATGTGATCAGCTTTTCTATTATTGTCTCTGTGTTTGATAAATGAACTTCAATACAAGTCCAGCCACTTCAGGTGACTGTCTGCAATAACAGAACATTGAGGCCATGAAAGGACCTGCATGGTTGACGTTTAACCACGTCCAGGGTTTATCCATCCATTTCCACAAATGTGGGAAAGCTGCTGGCAGTAATTTCTATCCTTGTTGGCACTCTAGGCACTGCTTTTCCAATGCCATCCTCTACTGCAATCTGGTCTCTCCAAGTCCAAGAAAGTTTCAATTCTGGTTGTGACAGCCATTTGATTTACCCCATCACTGTTTCAATTTTGCCAGAATTGGATCTTTCTATGTTCAACATCTGATATTGTCATCTGTGACTGGGAGTGCTTCTAGTAAGGCACTATCGGTAGTGTATCTGCGGGAGGCAGCTCAATGCATCTGCATTCACTACTTGGCCTCCGTGACAATGCTCTAACTTGTAATTATATGCACTTTTGAGCCCATCACTGAGTTGAAGCTATGCACATCTCTGCCTTGACTTATTAAGGTAGACTGACCAAATTTACAAATTTTGATCTGATGTAAATTTACAAATTTACTTCCTGATTCCAAATATGACCACCAAATTTCCTTCTCTATCTGGGTGTATTTATGCTTTGCATTAGCCAAAGTCCTGGATGCATATGCTTTTGGGCTTTCGTCTCCATTGGACTACCTATGAGCAAATACTACCTTGATGCCTTATAGGGAGGTGTCACATGTCAATACCAGATCTTGCTTGGGATCATAGAGTGCCAACACCTGAGAGGATGATAGTTGCTTCCTCATTTCCCTCAAAGCTATAACTTGGCTACACGACCATTTCCAAGGCTGATCGAAAAATGTTGAGCCAAACTAGGTGAATATTTCTCAAACTATTTCACCTTATCAAGTATGGGCCCCAGCCTTTTACTGTAATCAGTGGTAACTGAACAAACTGGTTCTCGTAAGAGTTTGGAACCAAAGTTGTACCCTCAATCTGAAGGTTCCCAGTATAGATTTTCGGTTCAGTCGAGGTCTTGTGTAAATCTAAGGTTTGGAGTCCAAAACGAATTTTATTAAAGACCGATTCTGCTCTCACTGAAACATCTGCACTGGTTTCGACCTCCATTAAAAATGGTGACCATTTAACCAGACATTTATTTTGATTGGTTCTGATTAAACTGTTTCAAACTCGATATAGATGGACTTTCCAAGGTGTGCACTCTCCTAGATACTGGCCTATGAGTTTGTTTATTCACTTTAGGTCCTAGTGGGATTCTTTTGCTGTTTTGCATACTGGTAGCAACTACAATGGCTTGATGGCCCAGATCCTGAAGAACATTTTCACCATTTGGCTGAGGTTTGGCTTTGTTTTGGGGTTTTGCTGTGGGCTGACCTAGAGTCCCTTTGTTCAGTATATTTTCTGAGTGAGGCCTGGAAATTGCCTTCACTCAAGTGGTGTTCTCCCAAGGTCAGGCAGATGAGGGTGTCCACGTCCATCGAAATCCCCTGCAACTCATATGTTTTCCTTGCTGTATTTTCCAAAGATGAAGCCAGTTGTTGTGCCTGTTTGAAGTCCAGTTGGGCTTAAGCTAGTAAGCACTTTTGCATGTTTACATCATTATTTCCACATGCCAAACAGTCTCTTAGTACCTCATTGAGGATTAAACCAAACTCACATACTTTTCCCAGTCATTTTACACTCGTCAAAAATCCCAACACAAATTCCCCAGGTTCTTGAATTGCCAAGTGAAATCCATAGCATTTCAGAATTAAAGGATGCTTGGGGTTATAATATTCCTTAACTAAATCCATTACCTCTTGAAAGTATTTGGTGCCTCAGGGAAAATTAGGCTCGGAATAACTAAAAAAAACTGTGGGTCCACAAGCTGCCAGGATAATTACTCATTGCTTTTCATCCTCCCCAATGTCATTTGCCCAGAAAAAATTGGATTCTTTCCACATACTGGCCCCAGTCTTTGATGACAGGATCGAATGGGTCAAACTTCCCAAATAAAGGCATGATGCCAGAAATGCTTAGACCTACTCAAAGACGAGCAAATTTCTTCAGAAGCATGTTTTTTTTCTCTCATCGCCACTGAAATAACTCCACAGAGGCTGACATCCTGTTACCAAGCCACCCTTTACTCACACATGGAGAGTCCTTGACACTGAACCAGCTCTCAGAGTTAACAGGTTGTCTGACATACACATTTTTGTCTGTCAGACAGGGCTCCCTTTTGGGATCTGATTAACAGCCCCAATCCCGAAAATCATATTCTGAGGTCCATCTTGCTGACGTCATTACAATCACTACACATCTGTCACTGATCCACACTGGTACAGATGATCCGAAGATTAATCAAGTAGCTATATATTTGATATACAATTTAAACAATTACATAAATGAAGGATATGAATAACTCCTTCAAAGTTTTGAATGTGTTCCAGCATTCAAATAACTCATGTTGATCCATACCTTAACTTTATCTGTCTTAATTGAATTGTCACCCTCAAACCTTTTTCAACAATATCCTACCCTTTAGTTATAAAATTTTCAACTAGCCTACCTTCATCATTTTGTGAGATAATACATTTTTATTGTGCTTAAGTAAAGAGGCCCTTTTTGATATTATCTCTGAAAGTATTGGCTCTTATTTTAAGGTTACATTCTTCATTCTGGACTTTAAAGAATGGATACAGAGAAAGCTCCATTCTTTAAACACCTCATTCTGAGTGCCACTTAATCATTTCTATCCAAGGAAATACAAATCTAGACTATGCCACCTGCCTTCCTAATTTATTGTGGCTGCCTGGAAGTTGAATGAAGAAAGTGTTGTATTTATCTGTAATATTCTCATATTCTGTCAGTTCTTAAGAAAGTTTACAGAAATAACCGAGATTTAGATTATGAAGACAGAGCGACTATGTGTTCTGGAAGCATATATCAGTTTGGGGAGCAATCTTGCTCCGTGAAGCAAAATTTGGATATGTGTGAGAAAGAAAACACATGAATGAGTGCCATTAAAGCAGAATTAGTACCAAAACAATCAAACAATTCCATGAACAGAATTTAACGTCTGATTTTTTTCCTTTCCTTTCCCTCAGTTATTTTTTTCTGCGGCACGTGTAAGGCACTTGTCAACTGGCTGTTAATTCAGTATATATATTAAACAACCCCAGGATGCTTTACTTTGTGATTTTCTTGACTAGTCTTTGAAGTAGCTTCAAGTTCCCTGCACAACATACTTAATGAAGAGGTTGATATCATAGAGTGGTTTCCTTTCCATGGCACAGCACTGTAGATCACTGAGCTCTTTGTCTTGACAGATGAATATTCTTTCCTTGCCGCTATCCCAGAAAAATGTGGTATATTTAACTCCATGAAACATTGGGCGAATCTTTACCAGCAGTCAACCAAGCGTCATTATTGATGAATTTCATGAAGGGTTTCTCTTCAGGAGAGCTAAATGGGTTTTCCCATGCTTTCTTCTCAAACCCATCTTCATAACTACACACCATGCCCCTACGACACCTCAACATCATAGTCTACCATAGCTGCAGATGGAAATGCTGGCCTCTGCTGGAACCGCTCAAGATTTCTGTCATGGGCACAACCTTTAAAACTCAGCTATGCATCTTGTCAAGCACTAGCTATCTGCAGCTGCTCTACGTGTTTTATTTTATTTGCCAAAGACATGTCAGAAAGTGGGAAAGTGGAAAACTGCTTTGCTGCCGGAGACCTGAAGGTTTCGCTGGACAGGTGTGCATATGGTCACAGTCCAAGAAGTGCTTTTTGAAATCTTGGTGACTGACAGAGGTCCAGAGGAGCAGGTGTTGAGCTGGAGTCACCATGTAACCACTTTGAGTTTCATGTCAGGGATTGTCACCATTTAGTTTCTATGCAGTTGGTGAGAAAATGGGAAACTGCACATCAATGAGGTGAGATGACACAATAACAAGGATGTTAATGCATACTAATACATGTTAATAGGCCTCTTGCCACTCACTGGGGAGAATCATGTTTCTCCATTTGACACTTGATTGGAAAATAGGATTATTTGCTGTCAATGGCAAGAGGCTCCTTACAGTCAATCTTATATGCTTCTCCCAAGTTTTGCACCAAAGCTTAGGTTGTTCAATGACTGGGAAGCTTCTGTCTGAAAAGCTTGTGATTAGCTTAAAAAATCATAATGACAGACAGTCTCATGGTAACATTAAGAGATTATTATCAAAAAGGTCAGCCTTTCTTGAGTGTAGGAAAGTTTATGACAATGAAAAATTTGAAAATTAAATGTAACTAGATAAACTAACTTAATTTTTGATTCATACTATCCATCTAAGTGTATTCTTTTAGTGTTCAATAACTTTAAGAGGTTCTGAAATCTTCTCAACAAAAATACAAACATATGACTATCTTGGCCACCCAAGCAGCTCTGTTCAGTTCAGGACATGTAACTGAATCTGCATACAACAAGGAGTTACATCCCATACACCCACTCTGAAGCAGATCTTCATAGCAGTGGTTATTTGACCTATCTATCACACTTGAAAATAGGCTTCTCATAAAAGGCTCTGGTTTAGGTTTTTATGTAGGCGTACATGTAGTGCTTTTCTATCTGTTAAACAAAAATGGTAAACTGCAAAAAATTTACTGGTGTATGGATGAGTCATTCCTCAGTTTCAGTTTGTGTAAGTGTGATGCAAATCTTGATGTGATCCATTAACAGCTTCCTTGCCTATGTCAGCAAGCAGTCATAGCTGTGAATGATGGACTGAACAAATACTCTTTGTTAAATAGCAAACAACAATTTTGTTTTTATTAAATTGCTAAAACTTTGACAGCTAACCTAGTTACTTTCCTTGAGCCCAGAATCTTGCATATCCAATTAGACAGAATGAACTTTTTGATATTTCCAACAAGAACCATCAAGGAGTTACTTAACATTATCCATGACTAGACCATGTAAGTCAGAAAGCATTTGCATCCAGAAATATTTTCTTGTTTTTATCTATTATGACATCAATTTTGAATACTATCTAATAAATCAATCTAATAAGGATTTCCTGGTTCGACTAGAAATCATAACTATGTGCCAACTGACAAGCTCCTGATCTCAACTACAACTAGTCAGAGAGGGAAGCTTCATGATTATTTTCAAATGTAAGAGATGAGGATGAAGGTTTTCAAGCATTATCAACCAAAATTAGTAAATTGACAATGTCGCTTTGCCCTCTTTACAGTTATTCAGCAACATAAAAATCAATATCCAAACAATTTCAATGCATATGATATTAGAAAATGTCTGATATCTTGAGATGCCATCCTGGTTGTAGTGCTGAAGAACAGTGCGAGCTGTCTGCTACTGCTAGTTACAGCATCAAGTTTCATTCACAACCGCTCCAATGGAAAAGTGCACCAAGCCAATTGTCAGCAAGACTTTGACAATCACCAATCTAGGGATGACAAGTAACAGGGAACTTTCTGGACAATGACCACTCCAATGTGAATAAGTTAAAAATGGAAAGTGATAGAGCATCTCAGCAGGTCTAACAACATTTGTGGGAAGAGAAACAGAGGACTGAGTATTACTTTTTTGGCTAGTTTTTGGTCAGTTTCATTGAGTTTCATGGAGGCTTTATCGACATGAGGCCCAACATGTTTTCTCACCACATTGTACCAATCTTGCCTCATTAACAAATATTCCTCTGGCGTCTTTCTTGTCTGATTCTAGCCTCTTTCTACCACTTGCCATACCTGGAACAACTCACCATTGCCAGGATGTCCTGGAATTCACCAGTGTCTGTGGTATGGGTGCCATCTTTAAAAGGTTGCTACTCCATGCCAGACATGTAGTCTGGAGCTGCCCTGCACAGTTCCTAAAATTTTCTCCAGACATGCCAGTCAAGGAAAAACTGGTGTTCCATTTTGTAGACAGAAGCCTAGAGATGCGGTGGACTGGATGGTGCAGAGCAGGGAAGTCCTCTTCCCCAAGGACTGGCAGTGTAGTCTATGACATTCGACCTAGTCTGAGGTTGTCATATGGGTCAGTGCAGTCTTAGCTATTGGAGACATCACAGCAATGTTGGAAGAAGGTCAGTGATCTTCTTCAGTCCACAAAAGTACTACCATCTTCTCTCCGATATCTCCCACTCATTCTATCTTGGCTACTGCACCAGCCTCCCACTTAAGCTTATTCTCTACAATTCTCATTAATCATTACAACACATTCCCTCATGCACTGTCACCCACATCAACCCTCAACAGCACCAACCCTGCACTGCCCTGTCAGTCCCCATTGCCAACAAAAGTAATAGCTGTGCAATCCATTTTCATTCCCCTTAACGCCTGCATTTCCAGGAGGAAAAAAGCTCACAATAGGGTAGAAAGGGTCAAGATGGATGGTGTTTTCCCTGACATTCAGCTCCTCACCTCTTAAAAGGACAAGATCCTGAATTTGACTAGCCCAAGCAGCTGGACTGGTTGCCATGGACTTAGTGCACCAAGACCTCCAATTGAAGACAATCTCACTTGACCTTGACTGAGGACTGCTGACAGCCATTACAAGCTCCTTGGCTTAGTGTCTACATGAAAAACCATAAAAATTCAGAGTACTGTGAGTCTGATATCTGCATCTGAGGAATAAGGTGCATAAAAGAAGGCAAGACAATGGAAGGCAGGGATGCTGTGACCATCCAGATATGTTCAGAGTGAGCGCTAAGAAAGAAAGCAAACAGGTCAGTGGCACAGTGGTTAGCACTGCTGCCTCACAGCGCCAGAGACCTGGGTTCAGTTCCCGACTCAGGCGACTGACTGTGTGGAGTTTGCACGTTCTCCCCGTGTCTGCGTGGGTTTCCTCCGGGTGCTCCGGTTTCCTTCCACAGTCCAAAGATGTGCGGGTCAGGTGAATTGGCCATGCTAAATTGCCCGTAGTGTTAGGTACGGGGTAAATGGAGGGGTATGGGTGGGTTGCGCTTCGGAGGGTCGGTGTGGACTTGTTGGGCCGAAGGGCCTTTTTCCACACTGTAAGTAATCTAATCTAAAAGGTCAAAAATGTAACCAAGACCAGTCCACAAAATGGGAGCATGTCCCTGAATGCAAGGTGTCCTTGCTGTAGCATTGCAATGATAGCTGCTGTTGCACCTTGAGGTGCAGAGTTGAAGTGCAAAAGTGTACTGTAAGAAGATTGGAGATGCGACACGAGGTTTCTTAGATACTGAATACTACAATCTATGGATGTTCGGGTGCGTGTGACCAGGGTCCATGATGCATGACCTGACATGTTGATCCCTGATATCCAACATGGAGGTTCTTTGATGGAAGTGATGAATTGAAGTTGCCAGGTACCTCGCTGACTTCCATGTTAAGAATTCTCAGCATCCATTTTGGTCACATTGGATGGTTTAGTAGAAAGCTGCATATTTTTGAAGCAGAATGAGTGGTCAATAAGGTCACAAACAAACAATATTTCTCCTTTATAGACAATCTGCAAATGTCTAGCGAGAATCAGTTCAACACCCAGAAATTAACCAAGAGATGTAGCAAGTTGTTCCTGATGTTGAAATAAGCCTTGCTGGATGTGAATTATTGCACAATTCTGTCACATTTGTCACCATAGCCCATGTTTATCAGGCATGTATAAGATTCTGCCTCTTGTTTCCATATCAAGACCAATATGATCCTTCTTTGGAAAAAGTGAAGTAGAAATGTGATGTTTTATATTATTGGAAGGGGTTGTGGTTGGGGGAAGAGAGCAGTTGGAATTAAATTGAAAGCCTAGAATTGGTTAGAGGACAGAGTGTAAGAAATTAAATAACAAAATTATTTTGGAGCATAAGGGTCAAAAGGAGTGGCAGCAGTATTTGCCATGTGTAAATTGCATTGCAAAACCTACCAAGGATCCTCCATCAACCGCTTCCAAACTGCAACCTCGACCATCACCCAGTCAGACAAGGACAACAAATAGATGAGAACACCACCATCTGAAAATTCTCTCCCAAGTTCACACAAAGCTTGAATCAGAACTGTAATCTTGTTATTTCTTCACTGTCACTGGATCAAAGTCTTGGAACTCCCTTCTTAACAACACTCTAGATATACAAATACCACTTGGACTGCAGCAATACAAGAAACGGGCTCATTACTACCTTCTCAAGAACAGTTAGGGACAAGCAGTAAATACTAATTTAGCCACCAATGCCCTGTGGAAGAATATCTTTTTTAAAAAAAATATGTTTGTAGTAAAGAAACAAAGCATTGGTCCAGAGTAAGTATTCATGACATAATAATGGACAGTCCTGTCTACAAATGACAAAATGAAAACAAGATACACATTGGCAGATGGGAAAAAAAAATAAGGAATTAAAATGGAGAGTGGAATTCACAACCTGAATATCAAGTACAGAAGATTCTAAAGTGTCTAACCAGAAGGGGAAGTAGTGTTCTTCAAGCTTGTAGTGAGTTTCACCAGAACAGTGCAAGAACACAGATGTTAGTTTTAGGGGGTAGCTGGTGAATCAAAATAGCAAACATCTGGAAGGTCAGCATTATGCTTGTGGACTGAGTAGAAGAGTCCTGTAAAGCAATCATCAGCCTGAGTCTGGTTTCATCAATTTAGAAGAAACTGCCTAAACTTGTTATATTTACAGATAGACAGAACAGATTAGATTGAGAGAAGCATGGTTAAATAACTGTTTCAATTTAGGAGGAATGTTTGTGCCTTGAATAGTAGGGGAGAGATGATAACAGGGCAGGTGTTACATTTTCTGTAACTGAATGAGAGGATGCTTTGGGAAGGCAAAAGAATATTTGGAATAATAGAAATGGATCAAAGTGTTACAGAAGGAACCATCCATTTGAAATTCTGAAAGGGCATCCAGAACAAAGCAGCCTGTTTGAATGGCATTATGTTGAAAGTCATTAATTCCCTGCCCTTTCAAGAACAGCAATGGAAATAATCTAAAAGATGAACTGCAGAAATTCAAAAAGGCTTCTCAGTACTTTCACAACCTGTGACCTCTACCTGCTAGGATAATGTTTTTGCAAGGTTTGTGAAGGTCTGTAGCTCAGATTGAGATTTAGGGTGTAGGTTTGCTCGCTGAGCTGTAGGTTTGATATCTAGACGTTTCATTACCTGGCTAGGTAACATCATCAGTGGTGACCTCCATGTGAAGTGAAGCTGTTGTCTCCTGCTTTCTATTTACATCTTTCTTCTGCATGAGGTTCCTGGGGTTTGTGGTGATGTCATTTCCTATTCGTTTTCTGAGGGGTTGATCTATGTGTTTGTTTATGGCATTGTGGTTGGAGTGCCAGGCCTTTAGGAATTCTCTGGCATGTCTTTGTTTAGCCTGTCCCAGGATAGATGTGTTGTCCCACATGCCAGAAAATTCCTAGAGGCCTGGCACTCCAACCACAACGCCATAAACAAACACATAGATCTAGATGTCATCTATCAACCCCTCAGAAAACGGACAGGAAATGACATCACCACAAACCCCAGGAACCCCATTCAGGAGAAAGATATAAATAGAAAGCAGGAGACAACAGCTTCGCTTTACTTGGAGGTCGCCACTGATGATGTTACCTAGCCAGGTAATGAAACGTCTGAATATCAAACCTATAGCTCAGCGAGCAAACCTACACTCTAGGATACTGTTGGTAGCAGAAACATAGGAATACCACCACCTACAAGTTCCTCTACAAGCCACTGACCTTATTTGGAAATATATCACCTTTCTTTCACTGTTGCTGAGTTAAAATTCTGGAACTTTCTTCTTAACAGCACTGTTATATACACCAATGGATGTAGCAGTTCAAGAAAACAACTCACCACCACCTCCTCCATGGCAATTTGGAGTAGACAATAAATGCTAGCCTAGCCAAAGACATCCATATTTCATGAATGAATAAAAAAAGCAGACATCTGATTGTTTGTGATTTGTTGTTCCCCTTTAGATCCTTCAAGTACTCTTCACCACCTGAAAGACTAAATTTAGGTTGACAAGATCTAGAAAATAATCTTTTGGTTGGTGCCCCGATTATTCAGTTTAATATTATACTTTCTCACACTGACATGTAGTGACTGAGAATGTATTATCTACAGGATGAACTAGGGCAGCTCATCAGATTTATCATTCAATTCCTCAATCTCTGTCACAGTTCAGCGAGATCATGCAATCAACTTCACTTGAATTTTCCCTACAAGCCACCTCCTGATTTGGACATATCCTACAAAGTTGTTAGATCAACATCCTGAAATTCCCCACCTCACAAAGTTTGTGGGTGTACCACTGGTTTAAATCTGCAAAAGATTAAGTTGAAGACTTACCTCACTTCTAAGGCCAAATAGGGATATGAGTTAAATGTAACTTTTCCACAACCCAACTACAAGTAATAAATTCATGGTCCCTATGAAGGGAGAAAACATTAGACAGCAAGTGATTTCAGGCTGTTGTCATGTACTTCCTGAAAATTGATTCTGAATCATGATTCATGGTTCAGGCCAAAGACCAAAGGAAATTTGAGGTGATGGTTCAAATTTAAATGACTTAAAAGAAAACACCAAGACACAAAATTCAATAAATGTTGCATATTTTGAATTGCCACCTTTTATAATGTATTGAATTGACAATATATACCTAACATTTGTTTCTGATCTAAAGAATATCAAGGCAAGTAGATGTTGAAGGACAAAAATAAAGAAAAAACTACCAACTCTCAATTATTGAAGAACATGCAAACATAAGAAATAGGTAAAGAAGTAGGCCCTTGAACTTGCTTCACCAATTATGAAAATAGTTCATTATCAACCTGAACTTCACTTGCCTCTGTTTACATAGGTTGAAAAGTATATCATCTTTGCAAATCTTATTTATAACTATTAATATTTCCTAAATATTGATAACTGGCTATTGGAAAATAATTTTAAAAACATCATTTTTAAAATTATATTCTTGGACTCAGAAAATTGTTTTGTAATATAATTCTACATTCCATGAACAACACCTCATACTGTTAATTACTCACCAAAAGTTCCAGGAGCATGTCCAAGCATTCATCGAGGTTTAAGTACTATCCTGACTTCAGAGTAATTTATTGCACTGAGGACATACCACTTCCTTAGGTGTGTCAATTATATCACGGTAACACGGTAACACAACATGTAATTCAATGTGGCCTTTTTACCCTGGATGATAATGAGACATTTAAGCAAAAATCTCCATAAATCTAAGCAACTTTCTGAAAGCATTGAGATCTCCAAGTCCATTCCAATTGTGCTTCCTTCATATATTGCTTACAATTTATTACTGTCCTGCTGTTACATAGAGCAATGTTCTAGCCACTACCAGAAGTTGTGTTCACTTATGTGCCCTGTCAATGAGCTGCCATGCTGTCATAGAGTCATAGAATCATAGAGTCATAGAGACGTACAGCATGGAAACAGACCCTTCGGTCCAACCTGTCCATCCCTCCAAACCCTTCGTATTCATATACCCATCCAAATGCCTTTTAAATGTTGCAATTGTACCAGCCTCCACCAATTCCTCTAGCACGTAGCACCCTCTGTGTGAAAATGTTGCCCCTTAGGTCTCTTTTATAGCTTTCTCCTCTCACCCTACACCTATGCCCTCTAGTTCTGGACTCCCCACCCCAGGGAAAGTACTTTGTCTTTTCATCCTAATCATGCCGCCCATGTTCCAGGTGGAAATGTTTGATTAAAACAACTTTATTTTAAAACTCAAGAAAGCTTGCTGCTGAGAAGACATACTTTTTTGTTATAAACGCACAGTTGTAGTGTATAGTTTGTAAAGCTTATCTATCTTCAAAATGGACATAAGAAATCTTACAAAATGGCTCCCAGAAACCTCATGATTACATATGTGCATTCCATTAGTGTTGAAATCTGTATTTAGGATTGAAAGATTTTACTTAGGTCCAGAAGGATCACAAGAAACCCTTTGCACAGACAGGCATACCCTCAGAGTGAACTACAAATTTGCATGAGCTCATATGTAGCCCTCCTTTAATTTACTAGTGTTTCAATTCGAAAATAACCAGCAGTACAGTTTTGGGCTTTAAACAAGATTTAGCTTTGCTTATTCTAATTATCAAATTGTGCTTCCATGTGAGGTATTGGGTTAAATCAGCTTCGGAGTACTGATCCATTCATTCTCTTTTAGTTGGAGTAATTAGCCTTTCAGCTATGCCAGCATTAATTTGGAAGTTCCTCATTCTGTTGCATTTTTGATGAGCTACTTATACTTCCATGAAAATCATTGTTATAGAGTTTCTGTTCACCCTTTGAAATGTTAATTGAATTTCAAAGGGTTTCTTGAATTTCTTCTGGACCTAAGTACAATCTTTCAACACTAAGTACAGATTTCAACACCATTGAATGCACATATGTAGTCACGAGGTTTGTGGGAGCCACTTGTATCCATTTTGTAGATAAGTGAGCTTGACAAACTATATACTACAACTGTGCATTTATAACAAAACAGTTTGTCTTCTCAGCAGCAAGCATTTTTGAGTTTTAAAGTAAAGTTTATTTTTATCAAAGACTTCCACCCGGGACATCATGGTGGCTCATTGTTACACTGCTGCCTCACAGCACCAGAGATCCAGATTCCATTCTGCCTTGGATAACTTGTATTGGAATTTACACATTCTCCCTGTGTCTTTGTGGATTTCTTCCAGTCCAAGATGTGCAGGTTAGAGGATTGGCTATGCTAAATTGCCCTGTAGTGTCCTGGGATGTGTAGGTTAAGTGGATTAGCCGTGGTAAATGTGGGGTTACGGGGATAGGTAGGGGGTTGGGTCTGGTTGGGATGCTGTTTATAGGATCAATGTGGACTGGATGAGCTGAATGGCTGCCTTCCACACTTTAAGGTTTCTATGATGCTTAAAGTATTAGTCTCATTCACTTGTCTCACACATATGACCATGCACATGAAGATTTGTTACAGATGAAGGCAAACAATACAAATATCACTAATGATTAACTCAGTCTGTTTTGTGACAAGTATGCTGTTTCTTACTTGAGTGTTTTAATTGAAGGTGTAAATCAAGTGTTCTCAATCAGCTGTAGTCTTCTTTGCAGACAGTTGACCCTCAGGTAATTCAAAGTTGGAACAGGATGGGGAGGTACTTCTAATATTTTCAAGTTTTTGTTATGATGATGGATCAAGCTGCAAAGTATTTTGGACATCTTTTATTTTTAATTCCAAAATGTGGAATTAAAGGAGGACAAAATACTGTTGGTATAAATTCAGTGACTGTTTGGCAAAGTCCTCTGCGAAGCCAATGGAATGTTGCATGTAGAAGTTGTCAGGAGAATTCAAAGAGGGAGACACTTAACAAGAAGGGGTAACAAGGGGACTACCTATCCTCTCATCAGAAAGCTACATTTTGCAGACATATTTTTTGTTCTCCAGGAATGCACAAGAATAATTAATAAAAAGCCAGTTTCAACTCTACGGAAGTAAACTACAGAGTCTAAACACTCTTGTATGTACCAGCCTGCATTCAGATGTTGGAATGCTGTGAAGGTCACACCCAAATGACTACCCTGTGGATACCACAGGTTACAGGTACAGACATTCTCTCACTCTGTGCGCTAAACATGTAAAGAGGGGCCAGAGTAAAGGAGTTTCATTCAGCCTACAATACCAAGAATCTCACAAATATGACTGTTCACCTATCAGTATCAATGCTCCTGGTAACTAGCAAAGGACTCAACATTCAACTATTTGTGATTCACGAACAACTCAGAGACTGATCAATATATCTTTATTTTTCTAACTTTTATCTTTTTGGAATCATTCCCTGTTTCTAATCTATGTGTATGTGTGTTGCATTACTAATTCCTCTCACATTTAATAATTAATAAACTCTCTTTGTTAATTCACGAAAGTCTGGTTAAATTATTTCCTTTTAAAGCATAAGTTCTTTTGAGTCTGAAAAAAAGGTATCCAAAAGGGAAGAACTCCTTTTAAATTGATCGAGCTACAACCAAATGAGGAGGTGGATGAAAAAAGAAAGGGAGTCAGTTCATCCCTTTTCAGCTGGCTATCCAATATGGTAGCTGAAAATGTGTTGCTGGAAAAGCACAGCAGGTCAGGCAGCATCCAAGGAACAGGCGTTTCCTGAAGAAGGGCTTATGCCCGAAACGTCGAATCTCCTGTTCCTTGGATGCTGCCTGACCTGCTGCGTTTTTCCAGCAACACATTTTCAGCTCTGATCTCCAGCATCTGCAGACCTCACTTTCTCCTATCCAATATGGTAGTAAATTGGGGAACCTCACTGAGGTCTGTTTGTAACAATATTGCTTTTTCTTATCTTGGCTACTTGGGTGACTTGTAACTGACTTGATGGCCTTCTGGTGCAATTTTGCCTGCAAAACAGTTTCTTGTTGTTTTATAAATAGGCAGAAGAAAATGGTTGTCTCATCATGTGATCTGTTACAAGTGCAAATTTCTTTTCTCAATAATGTGGATGGTTAGGTTGACTGTACATCCTGTATTGTGAATTTCACAGTTTGAAAGTTTGACATGGTCCATATCTTTGAACCTGAAAACCCCATTCAATTGGTAATAACTTTTACAAACGTTTTCAGAAAAAAGCATGGAGTCACTATTAGTTTGTAGAGATATTGTTTGTTCTTTAGCTTGATTTCAAACCACAAAAGAAGTAAGATGCCACTAGAGCAGCCATTTTTGTAGTCTTTTGTGGTTAGAGATTTTAAAAATACAAAAATCAGTTTGAAGTTCAGAATACGCTGAGTCATAATGTTGCAATGTCTTCATTTTAATAGCCCTCTGTATTTATCTTATGACTAAACTTGTGTAGGGTTGAGATTTTTTCTCAGAATAGGGAAAAATTGGAATATAAGAATATATACAATACAAAAAGATTTGGCAATCCTTCTGACTTGTCAAAAACAAACGCTTCTGACTCATTGATAAAAATGACCAATTCTCACTTAAATTATTCCTTGCGGTCTACTCATTGTCTACTTGAGCACATTGGTGCAAAAAGGGGAAGAAGGAAGAGCAGTTCTGTCATAAGAGAGACAATTTAATAGTTTTATTTATATTTTCAGGTAGAGGTTCTCAGGGACTGGTACTATGAATATTTTGCATGTCACTGTACTTTTGCCTGTAAAACCCTTAACTTCCCATCCTTTTTATGAGAACTTGAAAGAATCCTGTCCAACTTCAGATAATCAGTACACCCATATTATATGTTTTTTACCAATTACATTGCTAACAATAATTCTGCAGTAGAACTCATTGCAAGGTTTCAAGTTCAAGGGTCAAAAGACTCTATTCACATTCATAAAGTCTGTGAAGGATACTGTTTGACGTATCCTATCCATGCCGGTTCTTTGAAAAAGCCATCCAATTTTGACCCAAACTCTATAACTCAGAAGCTCGTCCTCTTGAAGCAAAATTCAATTGTCTTTGAAATTTCTTATGAAAATTGCTTCCACAACTACTTCAGGTAATGCTTTCCAGATTTAAAAAAGACCCAGTGGGAACTAACCTCATATATCTTCCTCAAGGCATTCTAATTCTAACTAAAATATGGTACTCAGAATTGCAAATAATACTCCAATAAAGGCATATATTCAGTGAATAATGAAAGCTTGACTTGACTTGTTTACGTACTCAGTCTCACCATTAACAAATTTATGTATCCCAAATGCTTTCCTAATTGCCTCCTTCAAAGGTCTGTCTGCTCTTGTATCCATTCAAAATTGCTCAAGTACAGAAAAAGGAACATCCAGCAGCTAGAATGGAGAGAGATACCAAGTTAACAATTCATATTTTCCAATCAAGATCCTATTGCTGAATTAGATTAGGCTAAAAATTGCCCACTACTTGTAAAGGCTATTTTCTGGAATAGGAACCCCCCACAGTAGGAACAGTGCTGTCCTCCCCTGGAATCAACATAGACAGGAGTAGAGTGGATTGACTCAGAAACTATGACCTTTTTTCAGGAATAGCTGTCATATTTCCTAATTTGAGAGATGGTAAGTGTGCAAGACAAGTGAGGATATAAAGTGCCAGGCTGGTGGGTAGGGAGCCATGTGGTGAAAGTGCAGGGTGTCTAGTGGCTGAAGAGTTAGAATGGCATGTTGTTGGGTGAGGGATTCAAATGTAAGTAATAAGTGAGTACAGGAGTTGAGAGGTCATGTTGCAGCTGTTCAGGGCATTGGTTAGGCCACTATTGGAATATTGCATGCAATTCTGGTCTCCTTCCTATTGGAAAGATATTGTGAAACTTGAAAGGGTTCAGAAAAGATTTACAAGGATGTTGCCAGGGTTGGATGATTTAAGCTATAGGGAGAGGTTGAACAGGCTGGGGCTATTTTCCCTGAAGTGTCAGAGGCTGAGGGGTGACCTTATAGAGGTTTACAAAATTATGAGGGGCATGGATAGGATAACTAGACAAAGTCTTTTCTGTGGGGTGGGGGAATCCAGAACTAGAGGGCATAGGTTTAGGGTGAAAGGGGAAAGAGATAAAAGAGACATAAGGGGCAACTTTTTCACACAGAGGGTGGTACGTTTGTGGAATGAGCTGCCAGAGGATGTGGCGGAGGCTGGTACAATTGCAACATATAAGAGGCATCTAGATGGGTATATTATTAGGAAGGGTTTGGACTGATATGAGCCAGGTGCTGGCTGGTGGGACTAGATTGTGTTGGGACATCTGGTTGGCATGGACGAGTTGGACGAAATAGTCTGTTTCCATGCTTACATCTATATGGCTCTATAACTCTAGTAGATAAAGTTGCATGGTGGATGGAGGATGTATGCCAGTTGGGTGGATAGGGGCAGGGAGGCTAGTAGCTGGAGGGGAGTGTGGCAATGAAGTAGATGAGGCTATAGGAGTATGTTAGGTATGTTGGGTATGGGGCATAGGGATCAGAATAGGTCCAACCTGGCGATAGGTTGTGAGCATTGGGAGAAGGGAGGAGAGTTAGGTCAGTGGTGGAAATTGGGATTATTAAAGTTGTGGGACAGAAGTCAAATTTGCAGGAATAGGCTTTTTTGATTTTGTGGGTCAGCGTGTGTGTCAGGTCTGAGGGTTTGTGATAGATTGGGAGGCAAGTCCAGTAACCTTGGTAGGACCAAGGGATAGGTCTGTAGTGAGTCAGAGCTCAGTTTTATTGTAAGACAGGAGTTGAGCAGATTTCAATTCTTTTCATATATTCTGGGTAACTACTAAAATAAGCAAGTTGGAACCCTCTGAACTCTGAGACTCTAATTCGGATTTGGGTATTTCTTTATTTGTTCCAGACGTTGGATATTTGCCCACCAGAAGCTTCAATTTCCTAGGCAAGTACTGAAAAGTCAGCTGCTTCAGGACTTTTCCATGGTCATAATGTGCACTTTCTGTGCACATCGCTTCAAAGATTATCTTCCAGCTGGAAGATCTGGACAAGTTAATCAAATTGGTGACCATATTTGTCCAACCATATTTGGAAAAGAGACTGCATCTTGTGAAAAATTATGTAAGGCAGAAAGAGACAGTAGCAGTAAAAGGAATGGCAATAATATTGATGTCTTAATAATCAGAGGCTGTAACACTGTAAGCTTTGTAAATCTGTTCTGTTCTTGGTATGCCAATACAGCAAACTGACCTCCTAGTAACAAATTTGGGAGGAAGTCATTTGTGATTAGTAGAAAGTCCATCCCTTTGACAGAACCCTGAAATGACTTTGACATACGACTTAAGTTGTTGCAACCACCTAAACTACACTTCAGAAGATTTCATCTTCATCAGACCTGCAACATGTATTTCCAAAGCAAGACATTCATAATTTATGATTTTTTTAAGCAAAAGAAGTGCATTAATTTCTTCAATTATATTTTCTTTGAGTTTGTTTTTGTGATTGACTTTGTGAATGAGTGCAGCAATGTTAAATTTTGGGGTGAAGTTGCAAACAAATTCTTCTCTTTACCTAAATCCATGAAAAGTTTGCTGCTGTTATTCAAATTATCCACATATTTAGGGCTTAAAAACAATGCTCAAAAACTTACCGACTGCAAACTGTTTGAAGGGATAGGCAACTCTCTCTGATCCTGTCTGCAACAAATGGTGGTATAGGTGAACAAGAATGGTAATCCTCATGCAAGAACATAGAAGATGTCTGGAGAAAGTTTGAAGGACACATGAATGTCAATAGCAAAAGATTATCAACAGCTGCCATCCAAAAAAGTGGGAGTAGTAATTATCTTCTGAAATTGTTCAACTTAATGTTGAGTCAGGAAGGTTGTCTATCTGAAAGATAAGTTGTTGTTCGGTGAGCTTCTGTTAAGCTTCATTAGTAAAGTGTAGGAGGGCAAGGGCAGAGTGAGTGTGGGAGGAAAAATTAAAACGGCAAAAGTTCAGAAACATACGTACAGAGGAAATGGAGGTGTTTCAAAAAGACATAACTTGATCCGCACACGAAATCCCAAATGTTAAGGAGACCACATTGTGAACATTTAGATTTATTGCTACTACGTTTTGTTCCCTGTAAAGTAGATAATTTCATAATTAGCCATTAAATTTACTTTTCCACGGGCCTCTTTGCTTCACCTGTATGTCCATGTTCTTTAAATGTCTATTATTATTCTCACTATTTATTTCACTGCAGTTGTTTGCCCCATTCACAGATAGTGGACAGCAAAACAGACAATTGCTGCAGTGTTCTGTGTGGGCTAATTGTACATCATCTGGTCAAGAAGAGGGCAGCTTCTCAACTCACCGTTGTCATCAGCAGGGAATAAAGCAGAGACTACCATGGCAGAATGGGGCTCCTGAGCCAATCCAGATGATGTTTACACTGATTTTCCTTCATTAATCTCATAACTTCATCAAAGGGAAAGAGACAAACCTGAAATAGTGGAATTCATGGAAAATTTGCCAAATAATTTCACAGAGATGAAAATAACTACCTGTAAAAAAATTATTTGTTCAGTTATCTGCAAACACAACTTTCTTACAAGTAGAAGAAACGATTTTGTTGCCATTTTTGTTCTCATCAATGATATCAATAATTATCTCCAAAATCATTGACCAAACAAATGTTTTGGGAGTCATAAAAAGAGAAATTCCTGATTTAGTTATTAAAGATCCAAATTCGAATAGAAGTTAAAAATCTATTAAATTATGCTATGTGTTTGTTGTTAATATACTGCTCACACATACTTTTCTGAAATAATGATTTTTGAATATTGAAATGTATTTTTAATCAATTGGCAGACTATAATGCACAGAAATATTGCTTCATTTCAGTTGTAGTTCATCTTCAGAGAAAAGGTTTTCTCAACGTCAAGCAAACTGTTATACTTTAAACAGGAGGCATTATGAGTCTGCTGTCCGTCACTTACGTGACTATTGTAACCTCAACTCTTTTTGATTGCCTAGGTGCTAAGCTTCAAAGAAGCATTGTTGCTCTTCATAAAAGTGTGTATGTGTTGACAATCTTACCATCAAAACATCAAAAGGGGTTCATAATTATGATGCAGAAGAAACAGAAATTGATGTTTCATTCTCCAGAAGTATTGGTTATAACAACTAATTACTCAAAAGTGTCTGAACTTTCAGGATTTACAAACATATGGTGGTGCATTTAATTTTGAGGTTAATTGCATTAACAAGTGCTCCAGAGTGCATAATGAACCATAGTCTTGAAAACAACTTCAGGTTGACCAAAATGTTTTGTTCTGTCCTACAAAATGTAACAGTTTAGAATCAATCATGCGTTGAAATCATTTTAAGTTTTGTACTGATATGTGGAATGAAAATAGGAATGTAGATTAGTTAATTGTGCATATTTTCCTTGTCATCTGTTTTGGTTACTTTGAGTACTTTAAAAATCTTGTAAAGAATAGTTTTAACTGGATTGAATAATTTAGTTTCATAGACATGGATGAACTTCTGGGGAATTTATTTAAGAGAGCATGGTCATGGGGAGGAAAATAGGCATCACTGTCGAGCAGTTCATTCCATGTGTTCAACAACAAGGTTCAATGGAAAGTTGCATTTTATTGGGGAGCACATACTGAGATCTGATTATTAAAATTTGACATAATTGTACTAAACACATTTTAAACAATGAAATCCAAAAAAGTGCCATGATTTGCTACAGGCAAAGTTGGAATAAGCTGGCAAAATGAAATAGAACAGCAGTCATTCATCAAATAATAGTTAGTTTGTTTTCGTTTAGTCCACTTAAAGCTCATTTGGCCTGCTTGTGGAAAGAACTAGGTTGTGGAGAAGATCATGAATACTATGTGAAGAAATTGGATTACATTAGATCCCATGTAAGCTTGTAGACATTTTTCTAACAGTAGATTCAGCAGATGACTGACATGGAGAATATTGTTGGGACAAACTGTTCAATTTGATTCATCTGATAGAATTCATAAAAAAAGTTTATTAATTGCTTGGCCTCCTCAATATATTTAGATGATGCATAATGACTGGCAGAAGTTGGATTTCTGGTTTGAGAAGATGGTGTTGCCACATTGCCATCTTCTTCAATTCAGGAAAGGTAGAAAACAGCTAGCTCAGGTCTTGGAAAGGATACATTACAGCATGATAGCATTGTTCAAAATAGAATGTATTGGCCCCAAATAATGATTGGTCTGTTCTGAAAACTAATATTACATAGATTATAAAATGAAACAGCAACAATGTTCTGTTCACAGTTATATTGATATTCGCCTGGTTTCATCCGTGAATAGCCACGTCTCAAAAAAGAGAGTTGTGAATACATAGAATGCGTTGCCAGCTGTGGTGGTGAAAGCAGAGTCACTGGGGACATTTAAGCGACTGCTGTACATGCACATGGATAGCAGTGAGTTGGGGGGTGCATGGGTTAAGTTACTATATTTTACATTAGGATTAAACATCAGCACCACATCGTGGGCCAAAGGGCCTGTTCTGTGCTGTATTTTTCTATGTTCTAAAAACATTTGATCCATAAATGTTAGTTTATTTACGAGTGAAAGAAATGTAATCATTGTTCTTTTGTTGGATTTTTGTTCATAGGTGAGGGACAGAGTAGATTTTTTTTTATTTTCACAAGTAGAACGCTACTTCTATTTGATTTGATTTGATGGATTTGATTTGATGGATTTGACTATCTATTGTCACGTGTGCCTAAGTACAATGAAAAGCTTTGTTTGTGACTAGTACAGACAGATCATAGTAAGCAAGGACATATAGATCATAGGGTGAAAAATACTTGGACAGAGTAAGGCATATAGGTTGTACCGCACAGGACGTATGCGAGGCAAGATCAATATTCATAAGACCAGCATTATTTGAAGTTAGAAAGTCCACTCATCAGTCTAAGATGGCAGGGAAGAAACTGTTCTTGAACCTGTTGGTGAATGTGTTCAAGCTTCTGTATTTTCTGCTTGACGGAAGAGATTGTAGGAGAGCATTACCAGGGTGGAAGGGGTCTTTGATTATGTTCATGATGTCGAGAAGCCGGTGTTGGATTGGGGTGGAAAAGTTAAAAATCACACAACACCAGCTTATAGTCCAACAGGTTTATTTGGAAGCACTAGCTTTTGGAGTGCTGCTCCTCAACCATCTGAAGAATGAGCAGCACTCCGTAAGCTATTGCAACCAAATAAACCTGTTGGACCATAACCTGGCATTGTGTGATTTTTAACTTTGATGACATTGGCAGCCTTTGAGCAGCAGTGAGACTTGTAAATGGAGTCAATGGATGGAAGGTTGGCTTCTATGATGGTTTGGGCTGTGCACACAACCTCCTGTTGTCTTTTATGGTCCTGGGCAGAGCAGTTGCTGTACCAGGCCATTATACACCTGGACAGTACACTTTCAGTGGTGCATCTGTAAAAGTTGGTGATGGCTCTTATGTACATGCCAAATTTCCTGAGCTGCCTGAGGAAGAAGAGGCACTGTTGTGCCTTCTTGACAGTCACATTGATATTGGAAGTCCAGGACAGGTTGTCAGTTATTGTTATTCTTGGGAATTTGACTTTCGCTACACTCCCAACCTCCACTCCGTTGATGTAAATGAGAACGTATTCTCCTCCTTTCTTTCTGAAGCCAATTATCAGTTCTTTAGCTTTGCCAACACTGAGAGAGAGGTTGTTTAATTTCATTCGTTGCACAACACTGACAGTTCTTGATCAAGAAGACTCAATTTTCTATAGGATATCTATATCTCAAATTTCACAAAAAGAATCTCTCATTACAACTCAGCTCTGTATTGTTACCATTATGGCAGACACTGCCCAGTTTGAAATATGTTCTATTCAAAGGAGGGAGGGACAGGGAAAGTATTTTCTAAAAATTAAAGGCTCTGTGTGTCTGCAGGAGATAAAAACACCAGCTGTTAGTCTCAAGAGAGAAATGCATGAATCATTTTGGAAAGTAATGACATTTTGAAGGCTCCATTGGTGGTTGAGCATATTAACCCGATTAGTGCTTGTTTGGATGAGTTTGGAGATGACAGTGAAGATTTCTCTGAGAATACAGAGGATGTTCTGGATGCAGGAAATAAGAGAAAGAGGTGCATTGGAGAACAAATGTAGAAGGAAAGCTGCCTAAATTTATCCTATATCAACTAATTATGGGAAATAAAGTGGGACTCTTTGCAGGTGTATGTACTAATTCTCAACATTTACCAATATTTGCTGCACTGAGATTATTCATTGTCCAGGATAATAGTTAAAGAAACATTTGCTTCACAATTTAAAGCTCCTGTGATCAGAATCAACCAAACGTGTTCCCAATGTATTCGAAATAGGTAAACTTTGATTTTTCTTTTCATTTGACACTATGCTTCCTGTGTTGTATGGCCATGGAAATTGTGCCTTTTAAGTTTGAAATTATTTCCAAAATATCTGGAGATCTCCATTATCAATCAACAATATTAGATCATTTTATTTCAAGTATAACTAAAATAAATAAGTTAAAAATCACACAACACCAGGTTATAGTCCAACAGGTTTAATTGGAAGCACACTAGCTTTTGGAGCGACGCTCCTTCATCAGGTGATAGTGATGACTTTGTACACCCCAGTCCAACACCGGCATCTCCAAATCATAAAATAAATAAAGTATTGTATTAGAGCCCAATTACTGAAGTTTTAGAAAATCTTCAAGAGCTATTGGTTTCACAGAAAATTGGTTGAAAAGTTGCAGGTCATTTCTGTCAACATGATGTAATTCGTAAGAGTCACAGAGATGCTTATCAACGTTGTCTATGTTGAGGTGTCACATATTTTAACACACATGAAGATAAAAATTTTGACCAAGCTTTTGCTTTGAAGATCAGAGCAGCATTTTGAACTGATCCAATTACCAATATTCAAAATTAATGTATGTTTAATTTAAAATTAATAGAAATGTGTTCTTCAAACTTCGAAAGACAATAATTTACAAGTTTAAATCTTACATGCAGTACTTAGTAATACATATGAAGATGACAAGAGATCACTTCCCAGATTGTAACCATACCTCTTCTTTAACATTATATGATTATTCCATTTCCTTCCCACATTCTTATGATACAATTCTGTTAGACAATTGATGTGATAGTGTTCAGAATGTAAGTGATGAATTAGCTCATGTTCTGTAGAATGCTAGTTTGATCCTAAAGCCTTCACAACATAAAATAGTGATATTTGCTGATAACATACAGAGTTCAGTGCAACAAGACCAGGACAATATTCAGGCTTGGATTGATAAGTCAGAGTCAATCACCATGTCTAACAAGAAAGTTATAACCATCTCTGATTGGCATTCAATAACATTTTCATTAATGGATTTTCATCATGAGGATCACATAGAAACTAACCAGATCAACCATATAAATATTCTGGCTCCAAGAGCAGATCAGAGGCTGGAATTTCTACAGAGTGTAATTCTCAACCTAACTCCTAAGCCTGTCCACTATCCACAAGGCACAATTTAGGAATCTATTAGAACAGTCTGCATTTACCTAGATAAGCACAACTGCAAGTACATTCAATGAACTCAACATTATATCCAGAACAAAGCAGCCTACCCTATCCACCACTAAACATTTAATCTCACCATCCTCCACTCTAAGCCAATGCACGGGGGAAGCAGCATGATCCATGTGCCTGATGCACTTGCAGCAACTCACACTCCTTCAAAAGTATCTACCAACACCTTTACTATCTAGAAAACAAAGGCTGGCAATGCATGGGAACACAGCCACCTGTAAGTTCCCCTCCAAACGACACAACATCCTGACTTAATTCCTTTACTGGTGTTGGGTTAAAATTCTGCAACTCCCTTCCTAACAGTACTATCCATGTACATGCAGCACATGGACTGCATTGGTTAAGAAAGCAGTTCAATGTCATTATTGCACAATTAAAGATCAGTAACAAATGTTGGTATTGTCAGCAATACCTACACCACAGGAATGAATAAAAACAAAGACATAGTGACAATTATCCTGAGTAGTGGAGAAATTATTTCAATGTAATGAAGTGTTTCAATGTGACACTCTCCAGTAGAATTGGCTTATTTCTGAATCACATTTGTCTGAGACCTCTTGGTGGATCTGCTTCAATAGCATGCGGTTAAAAAGACAAAATTATATTGATTTAAAATTCGGCCGATTCTTTGCAGCAAATAGATTAGTGCAACTACATATTTAACATTCTGAAAGTAGAGTCTGGCATGAGAAATCAAAGAAGATTTAAATTAATGTTGTTCCAATAATGGAACTTTGTAATCAAAAGGTCTGAACTTAGCATTTCTAACTCATCCCAATCTCAGATGTAGAGAGAAATACAGGGACAGAACTTTCAGAGTTTCTTGCTAGTACAACATTACGAAGAAAACAGATTTTATTGAGTTAGGTGATTTCAGGTTAGGCATTGAATTCTATATCAGTATTCTATGGTTAAAGAGCAGAAAATTGATCAGTGTTCCAATTCCTGAATTATTACCTAGTCATGTGCTTGCTAGAAATACAAATAATAATGGGCTATAATGATCTGCCCTGTGAAATAGCTAGTTAACACTCAATATTAAAGGGTCACTAATGCACAATAAGCCCTGAAGTTCTGAAGGAGTCAACATTCCAGCAGCTTCCTAGAAATGACAAAGAGAAATAACTACTATTTTAATTCCAACTTTCACACCCTTGGGATGAGCAAAGGTGATTCATTATTTTTAAAATGTTGTTACTATTAATAGAGTCAAAGAAATGTACAGCCCAGAAATAGACCCTTTGGTCCAACTTGTCCATGCCAACACGGACGTATGCAAATAATCAAGTCTCATTTGGCCCATATCCCTCTATACCCTTCCTATTCATATACCTAAACAGATGCTTTTTAGATGTTGTAATTGTACCAGCCTCCACCAGTTTCTCTAGCTGTTCATTCCATACATGCACCATCCTCTGTGTGAGAAAGCACCCCCCCCCCCTTAGTTTCCCTCTCACCTTAAACCTACACCCTCTAGTTTTGAACTCCTCTACCCTAGGGAAAAGACCTTGTCTATTTACCCTATCTATGCCCCCATGATTTTATAAGCCTCTACAATGTTACTCCTCAGCATCAGAGGCTCTGGGGAAAATAGTCCCAGCCTATTCAGCCTTTCCTGATAGCTTAAACCCTCCTATACTAGCAACATCCTTGTAAATCTTTTCTAAACCCTAAATGAATCTTATGAATAGAAAATGATGTAAATAAATATAACAATATACTTTGGGGAGAATTTATTGAAAGATTAATGTTGCTCAGTACATTAGGAGAAGTAAGGGTTCTTTAAAAATGCAGCATGAGCTCTTCTATATCTGTCTAAAGAGGCACATGAACATTTGTTTAACATTTCATCCAAAAAGATCTCAAAGAAAAAACAAAATAGCATTCACTCAGAACAGTACTGAAACAACAATTTAGATCATTTGGCTGATAATGATGCTCCAATTATTGTAATGCTTCTGGCCAGAGGCGAGATCAGTGACAATTCCTGAAAGTTTTCATGTACCCATGCAATTCTAAAAATCAGATGGGGCTAGATTTATGATCAAATGCAATGTCTCTGAATTGAAGATTCAGTATGAAAATGTTTCAAAAAGGTTTAAAAATAATGTGTGCCCAAACCAATGACCTTCTGACTCAGAGATGAGAATTATATCACTGTACCAAACTGACATCTCCACTGAGCTACATTAAAGGCAACAATATTGGCAAGAAAACAAAAGTGAACTCAACACTCAATTGGAGACTAGAGATCTTGTTTTAACAAGAGTGTGTTTATGGTTCTGAGCCATTGAATATGAGAAAGGAGATGGGGACTTCAGTGGGAATGCAACATGGATCTATTCACTGCAATTTTGTCAGAGCTCAGCAGGTTATATTGTCAGGAGATAATATAAATAAGACTTGCATTCCCAAGACATTTGATTCAATATTTTTGGATTTTGAAAGCTTTTGATAAAGGTAGATGGAGAGAAAATTCTTCTACTGGTGAAGAATCTATTCAGAGACATAACATTAAAGTTTGCGCTAGGTCGTTTAGAAGGGATGTTAGGAAACATTTTAAGGTGAGATGTTGGCTTAGTAATGTCACAAGACTAGTAGTCATTAGATTCAGGCTAATAGTCAACTGACATGGGTTCATATCCCATTATGCTTGCTGATTAAATTTGATTTCAGTGACTTAACTGTGGAATTGAAAAGGAATCTCAATAATGGTGTCAGGAAGCTATCAACACTTGTCAAACTGCTTCAGTAATATCCATTATGGAATGAAATCTGCCTTGCTTACCTGGCCTGATTATGTGTAAATCCAAATCCAGAGTAACATTGTTGACTCCTCTCTGCTGTTTGAAATGGCTGATCAACCATTCATTTGTAGAAAAACTGCAACAGATACTAGTATGGCATTGCAGTGGTCTGAGAAGGTGGTTCATCATCACCTTCTCAAAAGTAAAGTAGGGATGGACAACAAACAGCAGTTTAGCCAGTGATGTTAATATCCCATTTTTAAAAAAAAAATTTCATGAAAACGGTTGTTAAAGTGCGAAACTCATTCCCACAAAAAAAGCAATAATAGTTTCTGTAATTAATCTTTAAATCTGACATGAATAGATTTTTGCTTCTCTAGGATACGCAAAGATTTGAGTCAGGAAGTGTGTCGCTTCTAAGAAAGGCCCACATCTCTTGTTCCACTCTGGCAGTTAGTGGACCAGCAGTGGACCTTCCCCCAGGATCAATGACTCCAGTGGCACCTTTCTCGAATGGTAGAGCCACTGGGAATATGGAACCGAACCATAGGATAAGTAGTCTACCTATGGGCCTCAGATAGACAGTGGAACTGGCAGGGAATCCATAGCCTTTCTGCCATAGGATTCTACTGGTGAAGAATCTAATCAGATACATAATATTAATCAGAGTAAAGGTGGAAAGGTGATGGGGTCCTTACCCTTCTAACTGATGACATGCACCCCCCGTCACCAAAGCTATCATGGAGGAGAACAGCAAGATTCTACCCATGGAGTCAAGGAAGCAGGAAGAAGTTAAGATACAGTTCAGCCATGGTCTCACTCAATAAACTAAAGGTGATGAATGATCTATTCTCTTTTTCTAATGTTTCTTTTGTAAGTGGCTAAAAGCAGATGTGCTCTGTATGTAGTTGAGTTTACATACTTTAGGCCACATTGTACAGAAATTTATTCTGGCAGGTGAATAACAAAGCATGTAGCAACAAAATGCTATATCGTCTTACACAGGAAAATACATTGCAGATGCTAGAAAATCTGAATTAAAACAGAAAATACTGGAAATTATTAATAGATCAGGCTATAGAGAGAGAAATAATGTCAACGCCTCAGGTTAGTGACTTTAAAGGGAAGCTAAACCAGTTGTCCATCATAAACATTCATCCTTTAGATTTAAGGAATTGGAAATGGCACTGCAGAAAGGGAACATCTTTAATGAGGTGGAGTCAGGGTTTTACTGGGGACATGGGCATTAGATTTGAAATTAAAGATGTGAATGAGCAGTTTGGTGATCATGTGAAATATTGTGGCAAATGGCAGAACGAAGCCATTTTATGTCACTTGAGGGAGAGTTTTTCCAGTGCCAAAATGCAGAAGAAGTGATCATAGTCAGTTTTATTTGCAATTGCTGTGAACAAAGAGTCTATGTAGCATGGTGCAACAACACATAATAGCACAAAAGAGAACATTCAGGAAGTAAGAGGAAAGTAAACTTCACACTTAAAAGGTAGATCGTGGTGGAAAGAGAGTCCTAGGCCTTGATCTATAAATGAGCTCAATAGCTAGACGCTAGAGAGAAATGAGAGAAGTTTATCACATGATCAGCTCCAATAAGGCCTAGAAAAAAAATGAAGCTAATAGCACCTATGGAAATAGCTCTCCAATGGCTAAAATAATGCCTGACACATAGAATAATGGTTACTGTTGTCAAAGAACAGTATTCTGCTGCAGACATCACAGTGGGGGTTCCTCAGGAAAATGTTATTTGGCCTAAGCACATTTATCCATGACTGTAAGAGACAAGGTATTTGTGACAGGTTCATGCTTCCATTCATAAATTGCCAGAAATTGAAGTTGCTAATTGTCTCAGACAGTATTGTAGATTAAACCAAGAGTTAACAGTAACATTAATGCTATGTCATCACAAGGCAGTCATTATCTGCAATGCCCAGCCACCAACAATCCCTAACAATCAATGGCACCAAATTATAGAGTTTCCCATCATCAACATTTTGTGATCAACATTAACCAGAACTTTAACTGGATCAACCATGTCAACACTGTGAATACAAGCAGAGCTGAGTATCCTGTGATGAGCTGTTTACCTCAAGATACCTCAAAGCAAATCCACTATCCATAAAATGCAAGGCAGGCCTTAGATTGATTATGCATCATCTTCTGGAGTACTGAGAAGAAATTCAACAGCATTCAGAAGAAAACAATCCACCCAAAACAATCAGCTACTGAACATAGTACTCATTTGCTATGCTACCAGGGCATGGGTCGCTACAGCATGTTCCATCAGTAGGATATGCTACAGCTCCTTATTTAGGTTAGTTCAACAGCATATCTGAGCCATATAAAAGGTTAACTTTTAATATCTTGTTATCCAATTTCTGTGGAGCTAAGCAGAGTTGAATCATTGTTTCTGCTACCAAATTATACTTGAAGCCTTACATGACTCTTCTAATGATCTTGTCCAACTCATGAGTCAACAATTCTTGACGTGAATTAAGGAACTGTTACATTAGCTCCACAGATATTGGATAACAAGGTATTAAAAGTTAACCTTTCCTTTTGAACATGGCTAGTTTGGCTGTCAAACACCAGAAAAGGCTGACCGCAGCATGCGGTCTTAAAGAATCTAATTTTTCAAAGGGGGTCTGAAAAACTATCAACCCATCATGTTTTTGCTGGATCATCTAAGAAACAATTCATGACTGACTCCCCTGCCTTACACTCACATCACTGAACACTCCTTTTTAGATATCAGAACATCTATAAAATATAGAAAAAAAGATGAAAGGAGGCCACTCTACCCATGGCATCTGCACCAGGCTAAAAACGATCTGTGCAGATTATTCCCATTTTCTGGCATTTTGTCAATACAATAAACATGGGGGACTTCAATATGCAAATGACCTGGGAAAATCAGGCTAACAGCGGATCTCACGAGGAATTTGTAGAATTCTGGAGGTTAAGCATTTGTGGTAGATATCAAGATACTGCTTAAATGAGTTGAGAGTTTCTGCTGCTACTATATTGTCAGGAATTCCAGTCTCAACCCACCCTGTGGTTGAAAAAAATTTTTTAACTTTCTTTCTAATACTTCTAGAAATAATGCTACACCTATCCCCTTTAATCAGTGACCTGTCTGTATCTTTTCACTTATTGTGGATCCCAATGACCTGTTTGATTGCCCCAAACTAGCACCTCACTTCCCTGGGTTGACTACTAGTTACCACTTTTGTTCTTTGCCTGTGTCTCTATTTTTCCAACCAGAGTGCATAATCTCACACTTTTCCCACATTGTATTCCATCTACCACTTCTTTGCCCCTCCTTCCAGACTGTCCAAGTCTTACTGTAACCTTTTGCTTAACACTCTCAATACTACCTGTTCCTCTATCTTTTTGTCATCTGCAATCTTAGCAACAATATTCTCTGTTCCTTTGTCCAGATCATTAATATATAATGTGAATAGTTGTGATCCTGACACTGACTCCTGCAGATTTCCACCATTAACCAGCAGTCATCCTGAAAAAGATCCCTTTATCCCTACTCTCTGTCTTCTGCCAGTCAGCCAGTCCTCTATCTATGCCAGTACCTTGCTCCTAACACCTGTGGGCTCTTAACTTATTTAGCAACCTCCTGTGCAGTACCTGGTCAAAGACCTTTTGGAAATCCAAATAGATCACGCCCAATGGCTCTCCTTTGTTTAACTTGCTTATTACTTCCTCAAAGAAATCTAACAGATTTGTCAGGCTTAACCTCTCCTTGACAAAGCCATATTGTCTCAGCCCTATTTTACCATGCACTTCCAAGTACTCTGCAATCTTGTCCTTAATAATGGATTCTAAAATTTTACCAAAACTAAGTCAGGCTAACCAGCCTATAGTTTCTGGTCTTCTGCCTCCCTCCTTTCTTAAACATGGGTATTACCTTTGCCATTTTCTAATGTCTTGGGAACCTCCTTTACTCCAGTGATTCCTGAAATATTATCACCACAGCTGAGGAGATTGTGGTCCAGGTGATTCATCCACCTTCAGATCTTTCAACTTCCCCAGCACTTTCTCCTTAGTGATGGCCATTACACTCATCTCTGCTCCATGACTGTATCTTGAAGTTTTGTTATGATACTGATGTCATCCACTGTAAAGACTGTTGCAAAGTGTGTATTCAGTTCCATCGCCAGTTCTTTGTACCATATTCCTACTTCTCCAGCCTCCTTTTCTAGTGGTTCAATATCCACTCCTGCCTCTCTCATACTTTTATATGTTTAAAACAAACTCTTACATAAATCTTCTTTTATATTACTAGCCAGCTTACCCTCATATTTCATCTTCGTCCCATTATTGCTTTTTCAGTTGTCATCTAGTTTTTAAAGGCTCCCAATCCATTAATTTTCACTATATTATATGTCTTTTCTTTTGCTTTTATACTGTCCCTGACTTCACTTGTGTGCCATGGTTGCCTCGTTCTCCCCTTCGTATGTTTTTTCATTCTTGGGATGAATTTTTGCTGTGTCTCCAAAACTCATGCTATTGCTGCTCCATGATCTTTCTGGCTAGGCTCCCATTCCAAGCAACTCTGACAGCTCCTCCCTCACGTCTTCATAGATACCTTTACTCAATTATAATACTATTACATCTGATTCAAGCTTGCCCCTCTCAGATTGCTGGGTGATATCTATCTGGTTTCTGCCCCCTGGGGGTTCCTTCACCTTAACCTACCTAATCAAGTCTGCCTCATTGTACATCTCCAAATCCAGAATTGCCTGTTTTCTAGTGGACTTTGCCACAAACTGCTCCAAAAAACAATCTTCTAGACATTCTACAAATCCCTCTTGAGATCCGCTATCAACCTGATTTTCCCAGGCCACTTGCATATTGAAGTCCCCCGTGTTTATTGTAATAGTGTCTTTCTTACATACTTTTTATATCTCTTGATTTGCTTTCTTCCACACATCATTGCGCAAAGAGGCCTGTACATAACTCCCAACAGGTCTTTTTTCCTTTGTTGTTTCCTTAGCTCTACCCACACGGATTCCATGTTTTCTGAATCCACATGACTTCTTACTATTGATTTAATTGAATTTCTTACTAACAAGGCAATCCCTGTCCCCCGCCTCTGCCTGTCCTTTCTCTCATATCACCTTAAAATTTTGTGTTATAAATATCAAATTCTCTCTACAGTTCGCATCATTCTGTTGCTTTTCTTTGTTGACCCATCCCCTTTATCTTTTTAAATGCATTCATCAGTGAGCCAGACAGCCTCATTCATTTTGTTTAAACAAAAGTACACCAGAATTCCTTACTCACTATAACACATTTTTAAATCAGTTTTCAGGATAAAGGAGCATCTTATACTGAGCATTGCTGCATTCCCCATGTGCCCTATCAAAGCATTAGAATTCCGCATATAAGTAATGTTGCCACAGTCTTATGTTATAGAAAAGCAATGATGCAGCCACCCAATGTGCTATCAGATTAATCCATGTCTCATAATGGTATAAGTCAAAAATGTTACAAATCATTATCAAAACCAGAAACATTTGCTTGTACCATTGTCTGCAGAGCACAAGTCTGGACAATGCAGCAAACATTTAACAATAAAAAGTTCCTATGGATATGTGCAAACCCACACTATTGTAGAATATAAATGCCTTCGTTGGTCACATTCAATGTCAAAATGGCTCTCACAAATGATTGACATTGGATATATCCCCAGCTTAAACTTACTGAGATGTAATTAATTGTTTTCACTTCCTAACATGCTTCTGGGTTTTGTTTTTGCTTTTTTAAAAAAAATTTTTATTTGCTGGAAAATGCACTAGATTAGAGAATATCATCAGAGAAACATGATGAATTGCATATGTTAACTCTATTGAACTTATTTAGTGATCTTGATCTCAGACCTCAGTTTAGAAATTGTTGAGTTTTATGACTTTTTTATCTTCCTTACAAGGTATGTTGCTTTGCAAGCATTTTTAAAAAAGGATTTCATGCATTCTGGTAGATAATAAGCACACATCAAAGTCAAAATATTGTATAGAAGAAATATTGGGTGGAATCCTAGAGTGATGTGGGCTATGTTTATATTTATGTCAGAACTGGACAAGAGTCCAGTGAGGCACATCTTGATGTCAGAAGCATCTCACTTCATCTTTTTGATATTTATCCATCTGTTCAAAGATGCTATTACACATCCCTGGAGCAGGTGGGACTTGAACTTGGGTCACCTGGCTCAGAGATAGGGATACTACCACTGCACCACAAGAGCCTTTAAAACTTTTGGTATCATTTCCACATGCTTTCTGTTCAATCTGTTCAGAGATGTTATGACACACCTGTGAAACAATGGGGTTTGAACTCAGACCTTCTGCTTCTGAAGTAGGGACATGATTTCAAAGTAAATGGTAAGTGAGGAGTTTCTGTATGCAGAGATTTGTGAAGGGACAGACTGTGATGGCTGAGAATTGAACTTGGATGACCTACTCAGAGAGCAGCCATACTCTAAAATAGCACCATTGTGAGAACTTGGTCTTGTAGATATTTTCTAATTAACCTGTTCAAAAATGTTATTACATCCTCTGGAGGAGGGGAGACTTGAACCCAGACTCCAGGCTCAGTGGTAGGGACACGACAACTGTGCCACGTGAGCCCCATTATTTAATTGCTGAGTTTATCATAGAGACATACAGCACGGAAACACACACTTCGGACCAACGTGGCTGCACTAACCAGACATCCTAATCTGACAAAGTCCCATTTGTCAGCATTTGGCCCATATTCCTTTAAACCCTTAGTATTCATATACAGCTGCCTTTTAAATGTTGTAAATATACCTATTTTCACCATTTCCTTTGGCAGCTCATTCCATACACGCAACTCCCTCTACATGAAATGTTACCCCTTAAGTCCTTTTTAAATTTTTCCCCTCTGACCTTAAACCTGTGCCCTCTAGTTTTGGATTCCCCTACCCTGGGAAAAGCGCATCGCTATTCATTCTATCCATGCTCCTTATGATTTTATAAACCTTTGTGAGGTGACCCCTCAGCTTCAGGTGCTCAAGGAAGAAAACCTCAACCAATTCAGCCTCACCATATAATGCAAACTCTGCAGTTCTGGCAACATCCTTGTAAATCTTTTCTGCATCCTCTCAAGTTTAATAATATCTTTCCTACAGAAGGGTCCCAACTCCTATACTCTGTGCTCTGACCAATGTGCCAAATGCTTCTTTGTGTGATTCCACTTTCAAGAAACTATGTACCTGCACCTGTAGGTTTCCTTGTTTGGGAATACTTCCCAGGGCCCTACCTTAACTGTGTAAGTCCTGCCTTGGTTTGCCTTACCAAAATAGAACACCTCACATTTTTATAAGTTAAACTCCATGTCACTCCTCAGCCCAATGGCCTATCTGATCAAGGTCCTGTTGTACTTAAGGATAACCTTCCTCAATGTTCACTACACCGCCTATTTTGGTGTCATCTGCAAACTTACTAGCCATACCACCTATATTCACATCCAAATTATTTATATAAATGACAAAAAGCTGTAGACATTGATCCTTGTGGCACACCGCTGGTCTCAGGTCTCCAGGCTGAAAAACAACCCTCTGCCACCACCCTGTCTCCTACCCTCAAATCAATTTTGTAGCCAATTGGCTAGATCTTCGTGGATCCCATATGATCTAACCTTACTGATCAGTCTACCATGTGGAACCTTATCAAAAGCTTATTTCCCCAAGTTTGCTACTTTTCATGTTCTTCTTCACAGTAAATACTGATGTGAAATAGTTGTTTAGAATCTGACTCATCTCCTGTGGTTTCACACATAGACTCGTATTCTCTCCTTAGTTACTATTTTGTCTCTAAGGTAGCATCTCTTTGGATTCTTCTTAACTCTATTTACCAAAGCTAACTTATGCCCCCTTTTTTCCCCTCATTTCCCCCTTGATTATAATCCTACTGCCCCTATACTCCTCTAGGGATTCACATAATCCCAGCTGTCTGTACCGGATGTGCGCTGCCTCCTTTTTCTTGACCACAGCCTCAATTTCTCTAGTCATCCATTATTCAGAAGAACAAACAGAAAGGTCATGGGAGTGGATGTATCTCTAATATTTAAGGATGACATCAGGGTGGTAGTGAGAGATGTTATAGGCTCTATGGAGAATAAGGTTGAATCCATTTGGGTATAAATTGGAAATTCTAAGAAGAAAATGTCACTGATAGGTGTAGTCTATAGGCCAACAAATAATAACATCACATTGTTTATTGCCTACTCCAAAGAAATAACTAATGCCTGTAAAAATGGTACAGCAATCACGATGGGGGATTTTAATCTCATACCGATTGGTTGAACCAGCCTTGAAGAGGAGTTCATTGAATGTATCCATGATAGTTTTCTTGAACGGTATTAATGGAACGGACAACGGAGCAAGCTATCCTAAATCTGGTCCTGTGTAATGAGACAGGAATAATTAATGATCTCATAGTTTGGGATCCTCTTGGAAAGTGTGATTTCAGTATAGTTGAACTTAGAATACGGATGGAAAATGAGAAGATAAAATCCAACACCAAGGTCCTGGGATTAAAAAATGGAGACCACAATATGATGAGGGAGGAAGTGGCTAAAGTAGACTGGAAGCAAAGACTTTATGGTGGGACAGTTAAGGAACAGTAGAGGACTTCCAAAGCAATTTTTGAAAGTGCTCAGCAAAAGTATATACCAGTGAAAAGGAAGGACTGTAGGAAAAGGGGTAATCAGCCTTGGATGTCTAAGGAAATAAGGGAGGCTATCAGATTGAAAGATAAGGCAAAGTGGCAAAGACCAGTGTGAAACTAAAAGATTGGAAAAACTTTAAAGGTGAACAGAAAGCCACAAAAAAGCAATAAAGAGAAGTAAGATAAATTATGAGTGTAAACTAGTTCAGAATAAAAATGCAGATGCAAAAGTTTCTACAATTATATAAAATGAAAGAGTGGCTGAGGTAAACATTGGTCCTTTAAAGGATGTGAAGGGGGATTTAATAATGGGAATTGAGAAAATAGCTAAGGCATTGAACAGGTAATTTGTATCAGTCTTCATAGTGGAGGACATGAATAACTTGCCAGTAACTGATGTCAAGAAGACTACGGTAGGTGAGGAGCTAAAAAAAAATCATTGTCACAAAAGAGGTAGTGTTGGACAAGCTAATGGAGCTAAGGGTAGACAAATCTCCTGACCCTGATGGAATGCATCCCAGGATACTAAAAGAGATGGTGGGAGAAAAGCAAATGCGCTGGTGGTAATTTTCAAAATTCGCTAGATTCTGAGGCAGTTCCAGCAAATGTGACGCTACTATTTAAAAAAGAAAATAGACAACGGATAGGGAATAATAGGCTGTTTAGTTTAACTTCTGTAGTGGGGGAAAATATTTGAATCTATCATCAAGGAAGAAATAGCAAGACATCAAAATAGAAATTGTCCCACAGGGTAGACACAGCATGGGTTCATGAAAGTAAGGTTATGCTACATAATTTACTGGAATTCTATAAAGACATTACGAGCACGGTGGAAAACAGGGACCCAGTAGATGTGGTGTATCTTGATTTCCAAACAGCATTTGACAGGGTGCCGCACATAAGACTTGCTATATAAGGTAAAGGTACATGGCATTATTGTAGATTGGTTAACTAACAGGAAGCAAAGAATGGGGATAAATAGTGCTTTTCTAGTTGGCAGTGACTTGTGATAGGCCGCAGGCATCAGTATTGGGACCACAATTGTTTACAATTTACGTAGATGATTTGGAGTTGGAGACCACGTGTAGTGTGTCAAAGTCAGCAGATGACACTAAGATGAGTGGTATAGAAAAGTGCACAAGACTCTGAAAGTTTACAGAGGATAATAGTTTAAGTGAGTGGGCAAAGGTCTGGCAGATGGAGTACAATGTGAAGTCATCCATTTTAGTAGGAATAATAGTAACAAGGTCTATTATTTGAAAGGTAAAAAAATTGCAACATGCTGCTGTGCAGACAGACCTGGGTGTCCTTCTGAGTGAATGAAAGAAGGTTGGTTTGCAGGTGCAACAGGTAATTAAGAAGACAAATAGAATTTTGTCCTTCATTGCTAGAGGGATTGAACTTTAAAGTAGGGAGGTTAAGTTGCAGCTGTATAGAGTACTGATAAGAGGCTAAACCTGGAGCATTGCATGTAGTTTTGGTCTCCTTACTGGAGAAAGGAGATCCACTAGGTTGATTCAGAGTTGAGAGGGTTGGTTTATGAGGAGAGATTGAGTAGAGTGGGATTATATTTATTGGAATTTAGAAGAATGGGGGTGGAATCTTATAGAAACATATAAAATTATGAAGGGAACAGATCAGAAAGAAGCAGTGAGGATGTTTCCACTGGCAGGTGAAACTGGAACAAGAGGGTATAGCCTCAAAATTAGGGGGAGCAGATTTAGGACTGAATTGTGGAGGAACTTCTTCACCCAAAATGTTGTAAATCTGAGGAATTATCTGCCCAGTGAAGTAATTGATGCTTCCTCATTGAATGTTTTTAAAGCAAAGATAGATAATTTTTTGAACAGTAATTATTAAACAGTGGAGTGGGCTCGAAGGGCCAGATGGCCTACTCCTGCTCCTGGTTCTTATTCCCTACATCTACCGGCCTTGCCTTTCACACTAACGGGAATGTATCTTCTCCTAACACTCATTATTTCATTTTTAAAGACATCCCACTTCCCAACTATCACTTCCAAGATGGCAGTGGAGTAGCAGCACAACATGCGGACTCCTCACCCCAGGAGCCTGGAGTTCATCTATTCCATGCACTAAGTTCATCTGCTTTATCTGTTAGGCCTCTTGCATTGAAGTGAATGCAGTTAATCAGTCTTACCCCATTCTCTGCCAAGGTCTTGCCTGCCTTGACTATTTGACTGGGACCTCTTCTCAACTGTACCAGCCTCAGACATACCTGTTTCAGCACTATCTGTATGGCTTCCACCCTGCCATTTACGAGTTTAAAGTCTCCTGAGTAGCACTAGCAAATCTTCCTGCAAGGATACTGGTCGCCTTCCAATTCAGGTGGAACCTGTTCCTCTTATGTAGGTACTTTCTACCCCTGAAGAGATCCCACTGGTCTAAAAGTAGGTAGTTTATCAAACAAAAACAAATTGCTTGAGAAACTCAGCAGGTCTTGCAGCATCCCTGGAGAGAAAACAAGAGTTAATATTTCAAGACCTGTGACCCTTCTTTTGAGATCAACTATCTTCTACACATTAAATAGATCATCTATGTCAGTATTATTGAATTTGAGCAGATTAGTCTCAGCAAGTCCAAAGATGTGCAGGTCAGGTGAATCGGCCATTCTAAATTGCCCATAGTGTAAGGTGCATTAGACAGAGAGGAATGGTTCTGGGTGGGTTACTCTTCGGAGGGTCGGTGTGGATCTGTTGGGCCGAAGGGTCTGTTTCCACACTGTAGGGTATCTAATCGAATCTAATCATTAGTTACATTTACAGTAGCACAACAGGATTCAAAGTTCAGAAATAATTAATACTAAACTGCTGTTCTCAAATGTCTAGGAAATGGTGGAAGCTGGTACAAATACAACATTTAAAAGGCATCTGGATGGGTATATAAATAGGAAAGGTTTAGAGGGATATGTGTCAAGTGCTGGCAAATAGGACTAAATTAATTTAAGATAATTGGTCAGCATGGACGAGTTGGACCGAAGGGTTTGTTTCCATGTTGTAACTTTAAATGGAAGTTGTGAGTGATGCCTGTATGTGATGTGAGTACTATATGAATGTGCATCTTATATAACCTTTGTATTTAAAATCGGTGTCTGATATCTCTTAATAAAGTCTGGTTAGAAAAATTGTGCAATGTTGAGAGCAATTAAATATTTTAATTTCACTGTTTTGGATCCGCTGTTAGCAAGTCTGATTTGTTCTGGCTTGCTATCCCTTGTATTGTAACAGTTCCTTCAGAGATCAGAGACTGCACTGACCTGGGTGGCAGCTTGGACTAGGTTGGCATGGTTTGGTGTTTGTAGCCTCCACTGCTTGTCCTGGAAGTAGTGAATGTTCAGTCTCTGCACATCCCTGGCCACAAAACAGGCACTAATTTTCTTTTATCTACCTTGTCGCAGCAAATATCAGAAACTGTGCAGGAGAGTTTTGGACCAACAGTATTTGTTTGGGCGCTCATAAAGTTGCCATGAGTACAAAAATTGCTGGTGAATTCTGGGAAAACGGCTGAGTGTTGAGTTATCCCTGGGAATAGGACATAGGAAGTTAGAGCCAAAATTGGACGTAAGGGATGCTTATTGGGATGGGAAGACAAGTTTGGAAACACATGAGGAAGAAACTTGCTAGATCTCACAGTGGAGATTTCTCCAAAAAAAAACTCAATGTTGCTCAAACTTAGCTGACAAAACTTAAGTTCATCCCATTGTGGGGCCATGTTTCCTACTTGAACATCAGGATAAAATGGATTGCTGGCACTAAGTGGAATGAGCTTTGTGTTACTTTACATTCGAACTTTGTTGTTCTTTTCGGAACTGATAAAGGACCATAAAATTGTATGTTTACACTTTTCCATCAAAGAAATCGCATCTGAATCATTACAAACATAAAGCATTGACAGATGTCAGATAAGATATCCCAAAATTACTAAAGAACCAAAAGACTCCTGAAGCACAATAAGCCATGGAACACCAAATTAGAACTCCAAAAATATATTTTAATGTTTATATAACAAATTAAATACATTAGTGTTTATTCAAACAACCTATACTGTATTTTCAGACCACTCAGAATATTTAACACTGGCCCTTGCTATTTAAGTAGCAATTTCAAACAGTACAGACCACTGGAACAATCTATTCTCCCAGACATCCTCTGACCCTTGTAATGTTCTTTAAACTGAATTCCAAACTGAAACATTAATACTAACATATTATTGGTTACATTATTAGAGTATGTGTACTGTTGATCACCACTTTACAGTTTCTAACATTTTACAGATCAAAAGGGTTGAGGGAGGCACAGTTTAACCTATGTTCTAACATATTTTTGGCTAACGGTCAAGACATACTAAAGACAGTATTATAGCAACATCAGTACATTACAGGTCGAAGTTCAAGAGAACATTTCATGGCAACAAAGTACAACACAGTTTTCAAATTAGTTGAATTGTACCGTAGGGAATTGAGAGCAATTCCCTTTAAGAGCTAATCTGCTACTACAACAGAGTAATACTCTACAGCTATTCTTCAGTTAACTACAGGTAATATAAAAATGATACTCGACTTTGACTAAAATGTAATATGCAGCTAACAAAGTCAAATTACACATTTTGAACAGGAATGTACAATCAGCTATTGGAATCTTCTGTAATAATCAGCATTATTTGTGTAATTATTGCATTTTAATCTGGGGTCCCCTCTTTAATGCTGTATTTAAAATGAGTTATGGTCTGTCTGTAGTAAAAATACTACAGGGCTTTGGCTGCCTGCATGACCAGATTAAAATATCTGGACTTTAACCAATTAAATTCTCCACAACCAAAATGCAACATGATTTCAGACAGAAGGCACACTGAACAAAGTATAAGCAGAAAACAAAGCAAAAAGAAATAGAATTTACAAATCTTTAATGCAGATTTGAATCTCAGCATTATCACTGCTGTTTCCAATAGAAACATTGCAAAGACAACTTTTCTGACTAAAGTCTGTATCAACTATTTAAAATCAGTACCCCATCACATTTGAAGAAAAGAATGAGATGCAGCAATATTTTGGGAAAAGAATATTAGTATAAACTATGCAGTAATACAAGTAAATCTAAGTAAAAACCTCAAATGGACAATGTATATGAACAGAAATAACTAATAAGCAATTCTGCATTTTAATTAGAAATGTTACAAGTTTTGACCTATCCCCCAGTTTAATTAGGAATGAGAATTTCCTGATTTCTCGTCTGCCAACCAACTAAATAGAAATGCAACTTCTTGACATTTATTCTATTTAACTAAGTGCATAGATACAATGCTCAAAATCTGATCACCACTTCAGGTGTGTGTGGACAGCTTTAGCAACTGCACCTGAAATATTTGGCAGTATTTGGAGCAACTTTTCATACATTCATTCTTTCCCCTTTTATTATACTGAGATTCAACAGTTGTACTTTTTTGTGGCCCATATTGGATTACCTCAACAAGATTAGTTCATCAAACCTCAGTTCCTTTATCCAATTCCACCCCACATCCCTTATTAGTGATAAACAAACATGTAAAGTTTTTGATATTATATGTACTGCATCCCATTTTAGATCTGAATAAAAAGTATATAACTATCAATAAGGGTTTATTAAACTATACGCTAGACTAGCTTATAGAGAAAAGCAATACATCATCTTAAGCTGATGCCTATTAAGAATTTTCAAGACTGGGTATCATTTTCTTCATTCCCAATCATTAAATAACATTAAATAGATTATTCATTCAGCTGTTTTTCTCACTGCTAAGACCAGCTGCTTTATAGTATTTATTGAACATTTAGTCAACAATGAACTACCAGGTTGGAAATTATTCAGTTTTCTGCTGAACTATCAAACCATTGTACACAGTAACTTTGACAAAACAGAAACCACAATAATGGAACAGAGACGAGGCAACATTGGTCATTAAGGCTCTTGTTAGGGTGCTTGCTGATGCCATTTTGAGAAACAGACAAATCTGGAGAAGGCTATCTGACATCTTCAGGCTCTATTTTGATAGGTTTGAATGCTTCATTCTTCTTTTCTGTGTGATTTAGGACTGTCTGACAAAACTCCTTCAAGGTGCCTATGTTTTCTGTTATACAAAAAAAAGTTTTTTTAAGCAGTCTGGAGATAGATAAGCATCAATTATAGTATGCATTTCATACAAGAAATAGTGTCTGCTTCCACTGCCATTATCTGTGTAGACTGGTTGTAGCTTTTACTCATAAGTTGACATTTAAATGTTTGTGGTCTAACCACATTTAAAAACTCCCTTTTCTCCCCCCTCACACCACAAGTTATAGAATGTACATAAAATGTTATATTAACATAAACTGTTTATGCCATTATTTTTAGAATGCTAATAAAATGAACAGCAGTGTCTCAATTATGTAACATGCACTTAATTTAAATTTGCATTAGGCTTTGGTATTGATAATATCAAAATTGATTCAGTTTTGACAGAATTACTGCATGTTCTTTGTTTATTACTGTTTTCTATGCATCAAAATTATTTTTAGGATAGTCCTGTAATCTCATCTGCTGGAAGATACATCACTTTCCCTCTTCATCAATATATATTGCTCCTTTAATATTACTGAAAGTATGATTTGCACTGGACTGTTTAGACCATCGGGCAAATACAGCATATAAAGTTGATTCAAAGTTTCATTCACAAATTTACTGGTGTGAATGGGAGAGCAGAGGTTAATACATACCAGTAATGTTAAGAGCACATTCCTACCTTAAGCAAACGGTGGCACAGGTGGGCAGTACGGTGGCACAGTGGTTAGCACTGCTGCCTCACAGCAACAGAGACCCGGGTTCAATTCCCGACTCAGGCAAATGACTGTGTGGAGTTTGCACATTCTCCCCGTATCTGCGTGGGTTTCCACCGGGTGCTCCAGTTTCCTCCCACAGTCCAAAGATGTGCAGGTTAGGTGAATTGGCCATGCTAAATGTTACCGTAGTGTTAGGTAAAAGGGGTAATGTAAGGGAATGGGTGGGTTGCACTTCAGCGGGTCGGTATGGACTTCTTGGGCGGAAGGGCCTGTTTCCACACTAAGTAATCTAATCAAACAGCTGAGGAGTTGACCTATCCCTGACTGATACCAAAAAGAGATAATAGGATAAAATGCTCACTCCAAATCATTTTGGAAATACTTTAATTGTGCTTTTGACTCTGGGACATGGAGGACGTGGAATGTCATTTTAGCTGTCATTAGAAAAAGAAAATCATCTCAGTCAGATTAAGATGGTGAAATAGTGGCAATGGCACAGATTGGTAATCCTGAAACACAAACTAGACTGTGTCATGGGTTCAAATCCCACCACAGCAGCAGATGAAATTTAAAACTAATCAATAGCTTTTTAAAAAAAAATCCATTGTTGTAAAATCCTATCTGGTTCACTAATATCCTTTAGGAAGGAAATCTATCATCCCTACCCAGTCAGATTTGTGCGACTGCAGACCCATAGCAATATTTGATTAGATTAGATTCCCTACAGTGTGGAAACAACACCGACCCTCTGAAGAGTAACTCATCCCTACCCTATATTTACCCCTGCCTAATGCACCTAACACTACAGACAAGTTAGCATGGCCAATTCACCTGATGTGCACATCTTTTGGATTGTGGGGGAAACCGGAGTACCCGGAGGAAACCCACGCGACACGGGGAGGATGTGCAAACTCCACACAGACAGCTGCCTGAGGCGGGAATCGAACCTGGGTCCCTGGTACTGTGAGACAGCAGTGCTAACCACTGAGCCACTGTGCTGCCCCTAAGTTCACTCTTAATTGCCCTCTGAGTAATTCGGGATGGGCAATAAAAGCTGACCCAGCCAGTAATGCCCACTTCCCATGAATGCTTTTTTAAAAACTTGAAAAGCCCAATTTGTCATTCTGACAGGGTAGATAACAAAATTGCTTCCCATACTACTACATCAACAAGAATATTGGAATAAGGGGCCAATCATTTAGAACTGTGATTGGCAGAAATTTCTTCACTGAGATTGTCAATCTGTGGAATTCTCCAGCACAGAGTGTTGCAGATGCTCCATCATTGAACATATTTAACATACGAGTATAGATGCAAGAGTAGACCATTCAGCCCAAAGAACTTGCTCCACCATTCAATTAGATCATGATTGATCATCTACCTCAATCCCACCTTCCCAGACTCTCGTGATATTATGAGGTTATTAGCATTAAATAATCTGCCCATTCTGTCTTGAACATGCTCAATGAGTGACCTTCTCTGGACTAGACAATTCTGAAAAGTCACCACCTTCAAATGAAGGAATTTCTCTTCATCTCAGTCTTAAATGGACTATCCCTTATTCTGCAAATCTGCCCCTCATTCTTGCCAAAAAGATTCAGTTTTGACAGAATTACAGCATGTTCATTGTTTATTACTGTTTTCTATGTATCAAAATTATTTTTAGGATAGTCCAGTAATCTCACTTGCTGGAAGATACATCACTTGTCCTCCTTCTTCTTTATATATTGCTCCTTTAATATTACTGAAAGTATGATTTGCACTGGACTGTTTAGACCATTGGGCAAATACAGCATATAAAGTTGATTCAAAGTTTCATTTACAAATTTGCTGGTGTGAATTAATACCCATACAGTCAGGTGCTGTAAGGATTTTGTAAGTTTCAATCAGGACACTTTCACTCTTTGAAAATCTAGAGAATATGGGTCCAGTTTCCTTAATATTTGATCATAGGAGTCCCATCATCGCAGGGATTAGTCTGCTGAATCTACATTGCCCTCCTCCTGTGATAAATATTCTTTTGCACAGAGACCAAAACAACACACAATACTCCATGTATATTATGGCTCTATATAATTGCAACATAACATCTTTACTCCTGTACTCAAATCCCCTTGTGCTAAAGCTGAACATACCATTTGCTTTCCTATTTGCTTTCGACAACAGCATTCTAGCTTTAAGTAACTCATGAACAAGGACAGTTTGGACCCTTTGAACATGAACATTTCCTAACTTCTCACCATTTAAAGAAATACTCTTTCTTTTCCCCCACCAAAATGATTAATTTCAGTTTCTCACATAATATTCCATCCAAAATGTTCCTGTATGTTTACTTAGCCTCACCAAATCCCCTTGAATTTTCCTTACAACTTACATTCCCACCCAATTTAATAGCAGCAAACTGGCAATATTACATTTGATTCCCATATATAAATTAATTATATAGATTATAAACAGATGTGGCCCCAGGGCCAATCCAGTACCACACTAGTGAGAGTCTGTCATCCTGAGAATGATCTGTTTACTTGCTACTCTGTACTCTTTCAGTCTGCTAACCAATTTTCAAAGCATGCCAGCAGATTACCCCCATCCTTCTGCTCCAATTTTCTTCATTAAATTCCTGTGTTATTCTATATGTAAAGCCTTCTGAAAGTCCATGTTCACCACAGTTTTGGTTTTTCTTTCTCTATTAAGGCTGAGATCAGCAGTTTGTTTTTGGCCTTTTGGGAAATCATGGAATGGAGAGTAGATGTGAAAGTGGATTTGAAGCCAAAGTTCAGTCATGATCATCCAGAATAGTGGTGCAGGTTTAACAGCATATGATCCACCCCTGCTCCCATTTCTTATTTTACATCCATTAAATATCAATTAATTAACTGGCATCATATCAGCTTATTTACATTACCTGAAGAGTGAGACTCTCTTGGATTGCTAGAATAAAGTCTGCTTAATTCATTTGACACTTGCTTAGCAAGCTGTAGATCTTCTCTGGATACCATTTGCTGCATTATTTGCCGGCTTTGCTGGTCAGCAATCCTGAGGTTCAGTGGTTTTTCAGCTGAAGATAAAAAATAACAATGTTGAGTCATAAATTAGTTGACCTTATTCTGATGTTGACCTTATTATTGAAAGCAATATAACAAAAATGAATTACTATTACTGCTGCAAATCAAATATAGTTTCTCTATACCTATCCTATTTCGTTTGATAGATAATCAAAGACAACAGGACATAATTATAAAATTAGAGTTAGACTGTTTAGGAGTAGAATCAGGAATCACGTTGTCAACAAAAGTAGCAAAATGTGCAAGTTTTCCCCCAAATAGCCACGGGGTAATTGAAGTTTTCAAGACTGAGAGCGAACTAATTTGTCAGATGGAGTTAAAAGAAACAAAAATACAAAGAAGGATCAATAAAGTCAAAGTGCAACTCAACTGTCATCTACCTGAACAATGAAGCAGCTCAAGGGCCTGAATGACCTACCCTTGTGCCCAGTGCTAACATTAGAACAGTTCTGAAGAATAACAATCGACATGAAACAATGCCTGACAGACGTGTTTCCAGCATTTTCTAGTTTTATTACAATATTTTAGCTGATGTAACCTGCACTTTGTAGATTATTCCCAGGATTTTCATTCTCTACATTGTCTAACAAAGCATATAGTTTGCACAATTAAAATATTTTTCATTATATTTTGCATTTGCAATATCACATCTCCCAGTTCTCATTACAAACTGCTGCCTCAGCTAAGCAGTCAACTCACCCAGCCACAATGGCTATTGCTTTCTCGCCAATTGCAATAGTAGCAACAGTAGGGTGAGATAGAAAGCTAAGGTAATTAGGATATTTATTTTGAAGCTACAAGGCCCTATTTTTATTTAAAGTTTCTCCATGAACTTATGGTAATTTGTTCCTCATATGTATTGATACCAAAATAGCCTAGGAGCTCAGTTGGCAAACTCAGTTCTTCAACCATTAATTACCATACATATAGTCACAGTAGGGAGGTCTGAAATGCAAACTTGTCCAATTTTAGGTGTGCCTCCTAAAATGATAATGCAATGCCTGTAACCATTTATTCTGATGACACGAGAGGTATAAAATCGTAGGGGCCAGCACAGTGCAACAAGGAACAAGCTGTGCAACACAGCAGTAAGATGCAGGTCACACTTCAGAGTCTCCAGCTGCCATGCAATTGTAACTTATTTTAAGGTGGAGACATAGAAGACAAATACAGTTCTTACAAGTGAAATGGCAAAGATCTATGCATAAGGAGGAAACTTCAAAATTACTCATATATACAGTTTTATTTCATGTGTACAACACCTTGAGAATAACACTGTAAAGCGCTTCAAACAGAAATGGGAAATGGAAAAATTAGAGAGTCAGAGAAGGCAGTTTATTGTCAAGGAATTCTAGAGCAATGAAAAAGAAGAGGGTGGATATGGCAGGTGTATGATGTTCAAGGCAAATCTGATTGTGGAATAACAAACCAGCCATGCAACATACGCAGATGAATATTCAGCTCTCATGTGTATGAATGTGAAGAGGAAACCTGTACTGTGGGAACTGCACAAGTCAGTTAACCACAAGTGATTTGGTAAGAGACAACAATGGTAAAGGTTGACCGAAACAAAAAGTCATTTTTTTCCTGAAATGAGGAATTATTCTATTTCAGTTAATGTGTATGTTCCCAACCTCTCCCCTCACTTGAGGCATGGTGATCTTGAGGTTAAATCACTACCAGTCATCTCTCTCTAATGAGAGAGCAGATCTATAATTCAGTAGAGCTATGGTGGTTTTACCTTTTCACCTAACATTGTTTGCACACTAAACCTGACAATAAAGTGAAGACCACAGGACACTGGGTATGTAGGATAAAGCTTCAGAAAATGTTTCCATATTAGATAACATGGACATGAATACATCTTCCTCCTCTATTTGTTTTTGCAAATTATAGGAGCACAGCTGCAGTGAATTTATCCATTCATTACTCGGTACCCCAAAATTATAGGTGGTGCTAAGGGAAAAATGAGTCACATTTACACCATAAATCAGAGATTAGAGTTGGGCAAGTGTCAGATTCACTCCGAAGTTTGCTGCTACACCCACAAGCAAATAAAAGAACTAGTGTTGAAATTAGTTATTCATTTAATAAAATGTGAATTATTGAGAAAAATCACAATACATTTGGTTTTGATTTAATGCTGGAAAATGTTATTTTCCTATTTCATCAAAAGCATATAGTGTGCAGTTTAGCTTTATGCAGAAGACTTATTTGGTGGTCAGTTAACCAATTAGATTGTGTACCTTGTCCATCCATAATGTCTGCAGGAGGGCTTTTTGAATTCTGCTCTTCAGAATACAACCTACAAGCTGTGGTAGATGGATGTCTCTCAGACACTTGAAACATGTCCCGTCCTGTTTGCTCACGTACAAGCATTATGTACTTAGCAGCTATTGATTCAAGCTGGACCTAAAAGAAATGAAAGAAAGATTAATGATGTTTTAATATATTTCCTTTGCTTTCTAAACAGCATTTCCTTTTAAAAAAATATCTGTGAACTGAAAAACTAATCTACATCATAATGGATGGTCTCAATTGATTGCCACATTCGTTCAAAATGCACTTTGAAAATTTTTTTATATGTACCCCTGACACTAGGACATTTCTCATTCCCAAAGTATGCATAGAATCAGAGTTATACAGCACAGAAACCGACCCTTCAGTCCAACTCTTCCATGCCAACCAGATTTCCAAGACTAAAAATTTTCAACTTACATATTTCACAATAACATGATCAAATACTGAGCTCATTAATTGCTTATTCTTCTTAGTAGGTATAATGTATTCTACTCGAGACAAAATAATTGTGCAGGTGGTATTAGGACTTGTTCCATCAGTACAATCTATTCTTGGAGCAGAAAATTGCCAGGATGTTTTTGGCAAATAAATTGTCCTTCAGAACAAACATTGGTGACGAGCCGGGCTGAGAGTTGGAGGGGAAGCATTCCCCACAGCCATTGTGTACTGTGTACAGGCTAACGTAGTGCAGAGTGCAACTTCTGCATCTAAGAGGAAGTAGCAGCCTCTAGAATTGTTGGCTAGCAGCTCCAACAATCCCAGCACACCAATGTTCTATTGGGCACTGCCATGATTGTAGGCAAGAAGCCTGAAGGATCCTGCAGTGAAATAAGTCAGCGGTCTGTGGCCAAGGATTAGGAAGTTAGGAAGAGTAACAAGGTAGGCATTTTTAAAGTGCATGGAAGAGGATACTGTCGTCCCATGGCGTTTCCGATGGGGAAAGGTCACCCTCCGAATTAGTACCTTTCTCCTTCCTGCCATTTTAAACACATTTCTGAAAAAAAAAATCCCATTCCTGCTTGCAATCAACTTTTTTTTTTATGGACTGGGCACTGGGTCAAATGAACTTTAAACAAGTTCAATTGTTCCTTAAATTATTTAGTTGCATATAGTTTCAGGCAGCCAATTTCAGTGCCTGTTCACTCTCTATGAGGAGGGCAAGCACAGGGGTGAGTAGGAAGGTGGTGGGATGCTTAACTGCCTATAATACATGGCCCTACGAAGAACACATCAAGTTGGGGCATGCAATATCCAACCCTAAGAACAGGACCTCAGGTAGGTGTTAAGGTTCCAATTTTTATATACCAAGTGCAGATGGAAAGAATGTATGCATGCACTGCACTTAGTTGAACTCAACAAAATAGGCAACAACTATTCGCTAGCTCATTTCTGAGCGCAATACCTTGACTTGAGTTAACCTACCTGGCTTAATTGGTGCATTCTCCAGTGCAATGCCTCAATCAGAGTTCACTTGCCAACCAATCAACACTCTTCTTGCATACAGTATAAATTACGGGTAATTTATTTGGATAAATTGCCCCAATGAGTGTAATATTAAAAGCTTTGGAAAAACATTTTTTTTAAGTGACTCCGTCAAATGCCGATTTACAGTTTGAAAATTAAGACCAAGTGGATGCATTTGTAACCAAAACAAAATATGGACACACTCGACAGATCAGGAGGCAACTGTAAGAGAAAAACAGACTTGAGATTAAGACCGATGACTCTACAATAAGTCTAAGCTCAACGGTTTGAAAGATTAACTCTGAACAGAATTTAACAGGGAGTAGGCTGTTCAAATTGCCCTGTCTCTGCACCACAGAAGGAAAGTCAATAACCAGTTAACAGACAGAGAAGGAACCTGCGGTACAGCCATGACATGCTATGGATGGGCTAAGATGATATAGAGTGGGACTTTCACTAAAATTGAAGTACCACACTCTTCAGGTCAATCTGATTAACTGGGAGTCCCAGCTGCCCTGGCAAGACCGGATTTTGTTCGTGGGTACTACCAGGGCCAGTAACCAGTCCCAAGGAGGTGGCTCAATGGACCCAGTTAAGTCATGGGGGATGAAGGAGTAGGTTTTAAAGGCCAAGCATTGAGGAAGGCATGGAGGAGGTTTGGCACTTCACTGTGCAAAAGACACCACCCTCCTTTCTTCCTTCATATAAACTTTAATATAAAAATGCTGCCCCAACAGTGGCATGGATAGAGTAACATTGGATCACTTTGGATTTTAACAAGCTCAATTCACCCATAATGATTTCTTTAAATTATGGTGTGCAGGCTGCTGATTTCAGTATCCACCCACTCTTTGTATTTGGGGGTCAGCTTGGTGTGGGTGAGAACATGATAACCTATGCACCTACATCTTATTTTAAATGCTACTCTGCTAAAAACATTCCTGTCCAGGGAACACAAAATCCAGCCCAGATGGAAGGGCAATTCTGTAAGATTGAGCCCCAATGCCTTCAATGAAATAATTATACGAGTTCATCTACCCAGCCTTCTGTGTGACCAAATTCAAATTATAGGTGATAAGAGACACTAAGTCAAGTCTAGATGTTTTGTTACACAGGACAGGGCATATCTCATTCTCACTTTGCTTGCCTCGTTAAAACAAGCTAACCATTGCACTAGGAGAGCCACTAAGTACACAAACACAGCACAAGGACATTGAGCTATTGCGTCTGTTCCAGCTCTTTGAAAGATCTGTTCAGTTACTTCAACAGCCAGATTCTGTCTCCACTTCAACTGCTTCTCCAACTTGGAAGTTTGGGCTGAATTTGAGCTCTCAGACGAGCATCATTGCTGAGAGCCCAGAAATCCACTGATTGTTGAAACATCTGATCCCCAGCAAAAACAAAGCTTGAATGACTGCTTGTCTCTGATCTCTGCTATCAACTGCACAATGTTTATTTACACAAGGTTAGGAGATTTCAAGTACCTGCAGTTAAGAATCTGGATGATTGACACTTTTACTCCACTCTAGTAAATTGACTTGAAATGGGAAGTAATGAATGAATTATTTTTTAAAAATCCTATTGCCACTATAAGGTTTTTTAATTCTTAAATAATGTGAATTGGTCAATAGGTATGAAAGTGTCATTATTGGTACAGGGTTATGTGGGGTCATGGAATGAATAGGGCAGCATAGCTTGACAAAGGGAGCAAGAAGGCCTTTCACAATGCTCCTCATGCAGAATATGGTTTCCCTCTCCAATCTCTGTATTGCCATGAACCAGAACACTTCAAAAAGATGTGCCAAACATTGCTTATGATTTATGAGTCCATGTACAGAATCAGTCCATTTCTTGTCACCGGCTACACAGGCTGGAGCTCCATGTTTCTGTGCTCAAGTGGTGACTAGAGTGACTGAAGTACATCTGTGAGGCAGAGAACTATAGTACCTTCAGGGATGTAATAACCATAAAAGTTAAGGACAAGCAGGCAGATAGGAAATAGGTGACCACCAGGCAGTCTGATAAAACAAGTAGGTAGTGCATGAATTTCCCAGAGGACCCACACACTAATTTGTTTTCTGGTCTGGATATTAGTGAGGACAATAGTTCCTTAGAGGTGAGAGGGAACAGGAATACCCATGACACCTGAGGTGGCACCAGCTGTCCAGGAAGGAGGAAGAAGGGCAGTACTAACAAGTGATTCTTTACTTAGGGAAACAGGTGTTTCTTGGTGCCAGGATCAGGGGTGTCCCAGAAAGTGTGGAACATTTTTCTAAAGAAGGGTACGCAGTCAAAGGTCACAGTACACATTGGCACTTAGAAGATATGTAAAAAGGACGTGGTTCTGCAATTGGAATTTAAGGAGGTGAGTAGAAAATCAACAAGCAGAACATCTAAAATAGTAATCTCTGCATTACTTTCAATGCTATGTAGAAGTGAATACAGAAATAGGATGATGTATCAAATGAATGTGTCGCCGAAAAGCTGGTGCACGAAGAAGAGTTTTATATTCCCAGGGAACCAGTACTTGTTCTGTGGAAGATGACACCTGTACAAGTCAGGCAGTTGCACCTGAACAGCGTCAGATTGGAGTTCCTTGCAGCATATTTTGCTCAGTCAATTATGGAAACTTCAAACTAATTCAGCAGGGGTGTGAGAAACAGGAAAGAATATTCCAGAGTAATACCAGGATTCACAAAATGCTAGAGGCAGATGTAACTAAAATAGAGAACTGTAAATTAATAGGTGGAGTCAGAATAAGAGGGAAAGTAATGAAGTCTAAATCAGAGTTACGTTAAATGTATATGAATGCACAGAGTATAGTTAATAACACTGGGAAATTATAGGCACTGATTTCCAAATGGGATTATGTTGTTGTGCCAATAATGAAGACCTGGCTCAAGAAAGGGCTGAAATGGATGCTCAATATTCCTGGTTACAAGATGTTTAGAAAAGATAGGATAGGAAAGAAATGAGAGGTTGATGCATTTTTGGCTAAAGGGGCATTGCAGTACTGCAGAGAGATGATGTTTTAGAGGATTCAAGGACAGAATCGATTTGACTAAAGTAAGGAATTAGAAGGATGCAGTCATATTGTTTGGTATAATACACAGGCCTCCAGCTAGTGGGAAGGATATAGAGGAATAAATTTACAAGGAAATAACAGAAAGGTTTAAAACATCAGAGAGTAAGGCAGTTTAAATACCTGTATATTAACTGGGATAGTGGAAGTATAACGTGCAGCAAGGGAAAAGCATTTCTAGATTGTGTTCAGAAGGATTTTATACACTAGTATGTGCTCAGTCCAAAAAGAAAGGATGCATTGTTAGACCTAGTTCTTGGGCATGGGGTATACCAAATAGATTAAGCATCAATGAGGAAACATTTATGAGACATGGATCATTGTTTCACAGGATTTAGGAACGTAGTAGAAAATTATATTGCACATTTCAGGATAGGACTAATTAAGTGGCGAACAGCAGACATCAATGGAGTAAGAACAGAGTTGGGTTGAATGGACTGGAACCAAACGATGATGCAAAAAAAAAAGCAGCTAAACAAGAGACTACCTTCAAAGAGGAGATGGTTTGGGCACAGTCAAGGTATAATCCCTCAAAAGGAAAGGGAAAACAAACAAACCCAGAGCTCCTTGCATAATAAAGGGGTTAGAAATTAGGTTAAAAGAACAAAAAAGTGTCTTTTTCACTGTTATCATGTAATTAAGTCAAAACCAAGCTGAATAAGTAAGGTTCAGAAAGAAGATCAAAACGCAAATATGTAACACAAAAGAGATTATAATAAAAAGACTGGTTGCTAACAAAAGGAAATCCCAAAGATTTCTATAAAGACGTCAATAGTAAGAGTGTGGCAAAAAAAAGTGGGGGGAAAGTTAAGAAACAAAAAAAAAAGGGATTTACACTTTGAGGCACAAGATATAATTTGTGCGCTAACTGAATAATTTACATCAATCTTATTTCTGCTCCTTCCTGTCACTGTAAGGGTTTAAACTTGGTTAAAAGTAGGTATTGGTAAAGCTGTCAGTGCTCAAATTTGATAAGGCATTGATAACTCAATAAGATGCATCCAAGGACAGTGAAGGAAGCAAAACTGGAAATACAGATGCACAGGCATATACTTTCCAATTGCCCCTGAATTTGGAGGTGCGCCAGAGAATGGGACATTTTCAAACAGGACACTTCTTTTGAAGAAATTGTAAAGATTGGCCCAACAATTACAGACCAGTCATTTTAACTTCAGTATTGGGGCAACCTTTAGAAACAATTATTCAGAATATAATTAATAATCATAAATTTTAAAATGTAGATTGATTTAGAAGAGTCAGCAAGGATTTGTTAAGGGAACTTTGTGTCTAACTAACTTGTTGGCTTTTTTTTGAGGAGGAAACAGAGAGGGTTGAAGAGGGGAAAGATTATTCAGCTGGTGTACACGACTTCAAAAAGTGTTTGACAGAGTGTTGCACAACACACTTGGGAGGAAACGTCCAGGCTATGGAATACAAGGGATAGGAAACAGAGTAATGTTAATGGGCATTTTTGGTACTAGGAGTTGGTTTGTGAACTAGGAGGTGGTAGATATTGGGAATATTTGTCATATGTATAAATGATTTAGGTCTTTGAGTGCAGGGAACAATTTCAAAATTTGGGGATGACAGAAAACTTGCAAAAATTGTAAGCTATGAGAACTTTAAAAGGGCATGATGGAGTGGATGGATTGATGGCAAATGAAGTTCAATTTGAAAAAAAAAGAGTGGAGGTAATACACTTTGATACAAAGAATACGGGAAGACAGTATAAAATATAGGTACTATTCAAAGGATAGGCATGAGCAGAGATACCTGGGCGGGATGTGTGTGAGAGATAAATATTTATATATGGCAGGACAAGTAGAGAGAATTGTTAACTAAGCTCACAGTACTTCAGGTTTAATAAATAGGTGAGTAGAGTACAAAAACAGGGAGGAGTTGGTGTGGAGAAGAGAAGGAAAAGAAGTGATGTGACGTATAACCTTCTTTTAAAGGTGAATAGAAATGACCTGGAACACTCTGCCTAGAGCAGTAGAGTTGATCAATGCGTTCAGATGAAAATTTATACTGGTATGAGGAAAATAAACTTGTATGTTTATATGAATAGAGAATGAAAATGAGATTGATCTACCAAACTCATCTGCTTAATAACATCCTTCTGTGCTGTAAATATCAAGCTGTGTTACTCTGAAGACTATAACAATCCTTCTCAGAGGATCATGTCACTAATAAACAGTGAAACTATGCTTTTTACGGTCAAATTCTGTTAATGACAAAAATAGCTGTGGATTAAGAAACAATCTTTGAGAATCACCACTGCACACTTCTCTCCAATCTGACAAGTGTTTCACAAGTATATTCTGCTTCTTAGATGATTATGTATCCACAAAACTCATCTGCCTTTAAAATTATTAGTTTTATTTTGCCAAGAAGTCTATTAAATCCTATTTTATCAAATGCCTCCTGCAAGTCCATATGCCTATCAACTGCAGCACCTTAATCTCCATTGTTTCAAAGAAAAAGAGGATCAAGTTTATCAATCAGAAATTTCTTTAATAAATACAGGTAGTCCCAGAGTTGTCAACGAGTTCCATTCTTGAGTCTGTTCACAAGTCAATTCGTATGCAAATCTGAACTCATTACAGGACAATATAAAGGAGCCATAACTACAGGAAATGTTCATATATCAGATCTTTAAAATTACACATAATTGTGCCTTTCACTTATAAGTCCATGTTTTTCCAAATGACAATTTATTTTGTTTGAGATTTGTTATGTAACAAAATACTTTCCCATTTGTTTTTGCAATAACCTATTTTCACTCCTTTAACTCTTATTTCCTTTTTCAGTTTCCTCCTTGTTGATATTAATCAAAATTTTGCTGGGTTAGCCTAAATGAAGTTAAATGAAACGTGGAGAAAAAGACATATGAAGCCTGGTGAAGACCTAATGATTAAAAATATCACTAGTTTTAAGGGTTTCTGCGTTTTCCTAAAGGAATGTGTCCTAGTTTAGATTGAGTATTGTCACTCAACAGTAGAGGACTGAACTATCGCAATAACTCAAAAAACTGAAGTTTGATTTAAAACAGACACAGTGAATCAGATGTGATAATGTCAACTACTTATCAGCTGAATTTGTGATAGTCATAGAATAGTGTGGTGTAAATATCATGTGGTTGATTTGATGACACAAAGCATAAGCAAGAGGTCAAAATTTACGAAAAGAAACAGATAAGCCTCTTTGCAGGGAGAGGCAAGGAGGTCCAATTGAGTTAATTGATCAAACCAACATGGATAGCATGACACATACCTGTGGTCAAATTAATCATTTGCGGGAGACTACATCATGTGAATATTTAAACACAGCTTCCTTTATAGAAAGAGCATTAAAAAAGTTTGCTTTACTGCACAGTTAGCTCACACAGGAAGGAGAGGTCATCTGACCAATGGCTGGGCCAGAACATGTTCATCACCTGTTCTGGTCTGGTCGCTAGACAAGTTCACTGAAACAGATCCACTTGTAATTATTAACACTAAGGGTGAATGTTTTGCAGTTTTGTTTGTAGTGTATTTTAATTTAGTAAACAATATTGAGTATATTTCAATGTTAGAACTACCTTGTGCTATTGCTATTCAGAGTAAATTCAACTGACCAGGGAAAACCTGAGAATGAAAGGATTCCAGGGATGGCGGGTCTGACATATGATGAGAGATTGACTAGGTTAGGATTGTTTTCACTGGAGTTCAAAAGAATGAGGGAGGATCTCATAGAGACACAAAAAATTCTAACGGGACTAGACAGGGTAGATGCGGGGAGGATGTTCCTGATGTTGGTGCGTCCAGAACCAGGGGTCACAGTCTGAGGGTTCAGGGTGAACCATTTAGGATGGAGATGAGGAAACATTTCTTTATCCAAAGAGTGGTGAGCCTGTGGAATTCATAACCACAGGAGGGAGTTGATGCCAAAACATAGAATGTATTCAAGAGGTGGTTAGATATAGCACTTGTCAAATGGGATCAAAGATTATCGGGAGAAAGCAGCATTAGGCTATTGAGTTGGACGATCAGCCATGATTGTGATGAATGGCAGAGCAGGCTAAAAAAGGCTGAATGGCCTCCTCCTCCTCCTATCTTCTATGTTTCTATGTTATACCCTGTGCTTTCTGCATTCAGCTTGATTTTCAATTGAATTATAATTTTAACATTTATCAGGCTTTTCTGTTTCATTTAAACTGCTATGAGGTAGACATGTGGGTTACGCAGTGGCACAAAAAACAGAGTGAAACAAAAACAGAAATTGCTGGCAAAATTCAGCAGGTCTGGCGGCATCTATGGAAAGAAACTAGAGTTAATGTTTCAAGTCTGATGAATCTTCATCAGAACAATGTTTAAATTCTTCATCAAGTAATGTGCGACTTAGCTGTTATGTAGTGTCTGACATACAGTTCCACTACAGTCAATACCACCTGGATTGCACATATAGAATTATGTACTTCATCATCCAGGGGCTTCTCATTTTTCAGTCCCATGAAAAGGAAAAGAAAGGCAATGTGCCCAGCTTGTATATGATCTATTTTTTTCTTTACAAGCCCCTCCCCTAACACTGCTAATTTACTATTTTTAATCACTTTTGAATGTGGCCCAGCCAGCATTTATTGCCTATCCCCAAATAGTCCTGAGAAGGTGGTGGTAAGCTGCCTTGTTGAACCATTGCAGTCCATTTGGTGCAAGTGTGCCCACAATGCCATTATGGACGAATTTCCAGGTTTTGATCCAATGACACTGAAGGCACAGAGATATATTTTAAAGTCTGGATAGTGAATAGCTTGGAGGGGAACTGGTGGGGATGTTTACATGAACTTGGTGTCCCTGTCCTGCTAGATGGCAGTGATCATGAGTTTGGAAAGTGCTAAGGAGCCTTGATGAATTTCTGCAGTGTTATCTTGTAGATAGAGTCATAGAGATGTACAACATGGAAACAGACCCTTCGGTCCAACTCACCCACGCTGACCAGATATCCCAACCCAATCTAGTCCCACCTGCCAGCACCTGACCCATATCCCTCCAAACCCTTCCTATTCATATATCCATCCAGATGCCTTTTAAATGTTGCAACTGTACTAGCCTCCACCACTTCCTCTGGCAGCTCATTCCATACACGTATCACCCTCTGCGTGAAAAAGTTGCCCCAATAGTGCACTCTGATGCTTCTGATGCTCATGGTGGACAGAGTTAATGTTTGTGAATATGATGCCAATAAAGGAGGCTGCTTTATTCTGAATGTTATCAAGCTTTAGAATTGTTGGAACTGCACTCCTCCAACGAAGTGGGGAGCATTCCATCACACACCTGACCTGTGCCGTGGTGTAGATGGTGGACAGTCTTTGCGAAGCCTGGAATTGAGTTGGTCACTGCAAGATTCCCAGTCTCTGATCTGTTCTCATAGCCACAGTACTTAAAATGACTAGTCCAGTTCAGTTTTGACTAATGGTAACCTCCAGGAGATTGTTAGTGGAGGATTCAGTGATGGTGATACCATTGAATGTCAAGAGGGAATGGTTAGATTCCCTCTTGTTGGAAATGGTCATTCCCTAGAACCTATGTAATGTAAATGTTACTTGCCACTGGTCAGCGTGAATATTATCCAGATCTTCTTGTATTGGGCATGGACCACTTTAGTATCTGAGGAGTTGCGAATGGTGCTGAGCATTGCGCAATCATCAGTGAAGATCCCCACTTCTGACCTTATGATGGAGAGAAGGTCATTGATGAAGCAGTTGAAGATGGTTGAGTCCAGGGCACCACGCTAAAGAACTCCTGCAGAGATGTCCTGGAATTGAGATGACTGACTTCTAATAATCACAATCACCATCTTTTGTGCAAGGTATGACTACAATAAGGTTAGGGGCTAAGTGGCTCTGGCAGAACCCAAACTGGGCATCAGTGAACAGGTTATTGCTGAGTAGTTGCTGTTTGATAGCACCGTTGATGACACCTTCCATCACTTTACTGATGATGGAGAAAGGTTGATGGGACAGTAATTGGTTGAATTGCAGTTGTTCTGCTGTTTGTGTGCAAGACATACCTGGGCAATTTTCCACATTTTTAGGTAGATGCCAGTGTTCTGGAACGGTTTGGCTCAGGGTGCAACAAGTTCTGAAGCATAGGTCTTCAGTACTATTGCCAGAATGATGTCAGGGTCCCTAGCTTTTGCAGTATCCAGTGCCTCCAACTGTTTCTTCATATCATGCAAGTGATTCAAATTGGCTAAAGACTGGGTAACTGAGATGCTGGGGACCTCTAGAGGAGGCCAGATTTCACATTCTGATCCACCTGATCCAGCCGATCCAGCCACCTTTTCAGTTCTCAGAACATAGCTCTCTTTCAGTTGAGCATTTTCACATTTGATTTCTCCATATCTTCCCCAATATTAACTCTAAAACTATTGATAATGATCACTGTTTCGCAAGCATTCTCTCACTGAAGTATGCTTTACTTGCCCCTTTTCCTACCTTGAAATTAGATCTGATGCATACTTTCTTCCTTGTTTGCTTGAAAATATATCAGTAAAGTTTTTTTGTGATAATTTCAGAGATTCCACTTCATAATTTTCCTGTTTCAAGGTTTCTAATACATTAACTGATATTCCTCACCATTACTCTATAATTCCTGCACAGTTCTTTCAATTGTCTGCAAATTTGCACCCCAACTGGTGGCCTTTAGTATACACTGGCAATATAGCAGCTGTACCAACCAAATAAATTTGTTCATTGGTCAATGAATCAACTCTTTCTTGGGCTTCTTAATAATGCCTCTCATGCAACCCTCCCCGCTACCATATTTTCGCATCATTCCTGAATACAGCTGCAGTCAGAAATGTTAACGAACTCCCCTTTTTTGAGCCAGGTTTCAGTTATTTCCAATGTACCATGACCCCACATGCCGACCTATGCATGGAGATCACTAAGAGTATTTACCATTTTGTGCAATTTCACATAAGCATTGTAAACTCATCTTTGTCTGATTTACCCTTTATGCCACTGGTGCACTCTTTCTAGGGCAATAATCTCTCTCCTGAGAGATGAATACCAAAATTTACAAAAAACAGGTTAGCATTGAACGGCCAGCGTTGCCTGGCTGCTGTTGTGACCTTTTGACAACCGGGTCAGAATGACACGGTGAAAGACTGCACGAAGGCACCAATCTCACCTGAACATTACACACGGTCCAAGGAAACCTGCATTCGGAGGGGGGGGGGGTGGGGGGGGGGAAAAGTAGAGAATATTGGGAGTGGGAAGGTTGGGGCAAGATTCTTCAGAAAAGCCCTCTTTGTTATTATTTAACCCTAAATTCTCTGCCCATCACTGTATCAACTTGAATGGTTTGGGTCAAAGTGATCACTGTAAACCTACTTTGGGAAGCTGTTCCATTATTTGTGGGGAGAAAGAGTTTCACAAAACATGGGTTGGTGGGATAAATATAGGTGAAACGTTAGCTATGAAATAAAGTGCATGGATGCTAAGATCTTCATTGAGGCAGCTTTTTGTAAGAAATAGAAGTGTAATATATATTTATGGACAAGGGAGTAAGGTGAACAAAATAATCAGAAGGAGGCTGCCACAGAGCTGTTTAAATTGTGATTTGATTTTGTTTAAAGTTGCAACACTTTTGGGTGACAATGGAAGCTGCAGTTTGTAATGACATATTGGACATGTCATCACCCTTAGCAGCCGAAAGATATGACTCATTAGAAGAGTGTGACATTTTAAATATCAGCCCAGCAAATTTTCATGATTTTCCTATTAGAGTCGTAAAGATGTACAGCATGGAAACAGACCCTTCGGTCCAAACCGTCCATGCCGACCAGATATCCCAACACAATCTAGTCCCATCTGCCAGCACGTGGCCCATATCCCTCCAAACCCTTCTTATTCATATATTGCAATTTAAATATTGCAATTGTACCAGCTTCCACCACTTCCTCTGGCAGCCCATTCCACACACATACCACCCTGTGTGTGAAAATGTTGCACTTTAGGTCTCTTTTATATCTTTCCCCTCTCACCCTAAACCTATGCTCTCTAGTTCTAGACTCGCCCATCCCAGGGAAAAGACCGTGTCTATTTATCCTATCCATGCCCGTCATGAATTTATAAACCTCTATAAGGTCATCCCTCAGCCTCCGACCTCCAGGGAAAACAGCCCTAGCTTATTCGGCTTCTCCCTATAAGCTCAAATCCTCCAACCCTAGCAATATCCTTGTAAATCCTTTCTGAACACTTTCAAGTTTCACAGCATCCTTCCAATAGGAAGGAGACCCAGAATTGCAAGCAATATTCCAAAAGTGGCTTAACCAATGTCCTGTACAGCTGCAACATGACCTCCCAACTGCTGTACTCAATACTCTGACCAATAAAGGAAAGCATACCAAACGCCGCCTTCACTATCCTACCTACCTGCAACTCCACTTTCAAGGAGCTATGAACCTGCACTCCAAGGTGTCTTTGTTCAGCAACACTCCCTAGGACCTTAGCATTAAGTGTATAAGTCCTGTTAAGATTTGCTTTCCCAAAATGCACCATCTCACATTTGTCTAAATTAAACTCCATCTGCCACTTCTCAGCCCATTGGCCCATCTTGTCCAGATCCTGTTGTAATCAGAGGTAACCTTCTTCACTGTCCGCTACACCTCCAATTTTGGTGTCATCTGCAAACTTAGTAACTGTACCTCTTAAGCTCACATCCAAATCATTTCTATAAATGACGACCAGCACCAAACCTGTAGCATTCCACTGGTCACAGGCTTCCAATCTGAAAAACAACCCTCCACCACCATCCTCTGTCTTCTACCTTTGTGCCAGCTCTGTATCCAAATGGCTAATTCTCTCTGTCTTCCATGATATCTAACCTTGCTAACCAGTCTCCCCTGGAGAACCTTGTTGAATGCCTTACTTAAGTGCATAATGGTCACGTCTACCGCTCTGTCCTCATTAATCCTCTTTGTTACTTCTTCAACAAACTCAATTAAGTTTGAGAGACATGATTTCCCACACAAAGCCATGTTGACATAAATGCAACAATTCCTCTGACAGTGAACTGATCAGAGTGGTCAGGTCTCACCAAGTCCGAGAAGTGCAAGACAGTGAACATCAGAGCTATTTGATAAAGAACATCTTCAGTAACTACTTTTAATTTGTTAAAGTAGTTAGGTCAGTTTTTTTTTAAATCAAACTTAAACATTTATTTTTCCTAGTAAGTCTTTGCAATTCACTGTTCTTAAATTTCTACTTCTAATAAAAACACCTTCATTGAATGCAGCTGGTTAACAAACTATAGAATGAAAAATGTGAATGCAGTTCAAGCTTTCCTGGAGGGTATGGCTTATAAATCTCATCTATATTTGGAAGTAGAAACCTGGGATGGGCTTTTTGTGATATTCGTGTACAGGTTGATGTCAGAATTGATGCAGCCAAGTTTGGCCCAGCCAATCAGCTGGACCATTGATTAACTGAAGGAAGTGTTTTTAGAGTTCAAAACAAATAAAAAAATAGGATTTCTCAATTTAACCCGTGCATTGAAGATCACATATCAGGATTCCATATCTAAAGACAGAAATGTGATTCTGGAATCAAAATATTTGGGAGCATGGATAACATATTTTGTTGAAAGTTGCAACACTTGCAGCATATAAATAATTCAAATTTATTCCAGTGTTTCAGAATATTAGTTTTAGATGAGATCAGTTTGCTGCTGCTCCTGTCACTAAAGCTCTTGTCTTTGGTATGCCATGCTTGTCTATCTTGCACCATCCTCACACATCTACTGTAACTCGTCTGCACTCACTCTCTAACACCTGTCATCCAACCATGCATCAGTCGATACCTCTTTCTGGTAGCTCTGTTTGGTCTTCTAAAAGTAACCTCTGTAGTTTTTCAGCTCTGATCAAACAGCCAAAATATTGACATTTTCAATTCTGTAGACATTTTTTAAGAGTTGTCTTTTCTCTTGCAATTTCAAGTACCTCGACATTTGTCTTAAGGTTTGTATATGTGTTCCACTTAATTCTTACCTCACTACACTTTGAGGAAGATTAAATCTTTTGCCCTTGAAATACGTTGAATGTTAGTTGAGCCATACAAATACTTTTCTGAGGCAAAATCAGCTATATGTTTAGTATAACAGAATCATTGTTCAGAAGTGGAAGTATTGAAACTTTAGCTTAAAGTGAAAGCCCTCCATCTCCAACCTCCTTAGAAGTGTGAAGATAAATCAAGATACTGTGAAATGGGGTAAAAATGGGTGAGAGAAAAATGTAGAAGAAAATGTCAGAATAATTAGGGGCATTAATTAGTGATCTTAGAATCCACGTTTGAAAGGCTTCTATTTTCTTCCATAGAATTTTCCTTATTGACCAGGATTCTGAGGCATACAGGAAAGAGGATAGAATGTAATAACTTATGAAAACAAATCTTGAATGTTTTTCTTATTAATATTTTCATAAATTTCTTTCTTTCTTTCTAACTTCAATAAAGCTCTCTGATTGGGTTTGCCTTTCAATACTATAGATGGAGAACACTGTAACAACTTCAATACAGATATTTTAACATTGTCACTTCTTCAGTCCAGATTGAGAGTTAGTGGATCAGCTTCTCAACCCAGCTTTCTTATCTCAGCAATAAAGTGAAGCAGGCCTCTGATGCTAGCAGACACAGATTCAGCACAGTAAACACAGGAGCCAACAGTAACTGCTTTATCATGATCTGAACTATGTATCAGACTTGGGCATTGGTTCAAAAGAGAAGACATATGCACCTATCTTAAGATTTACTTAATGAATTTGAAGTCAATAAAGCAAAATTCAGTCAGAATGCAAATTGGTTTGTAAACTTATTTATTACCCTTGGGAACAGTATTCTTTATGAGTTTTATCACATTCATACTTGGTAACATATCTACTTAGTGAAGTCATCTGATAAAGTGTTTTCCACGTTTTCATTTCAATTTTTTTTTGTTTACAAAACAGAACTTTTCTAGACACCTTTAGCTTGGCAAGTTTGAAACAGGGGCAAAGCATTTTTTTGTACTGTATTTCCCTTCTTCCGCAATAGAGGTTAATTAATTCTTGACTTTGCTTGTCAAATTTTACAACTGACGTCATCTGTAGATATAAAACTCATACTAAGGGGAGGCATTGGAAATCTACCATCACGTGTGTGGCTTTACTACAGAGAGTTATTAAGACATTTTGAGCACTGCTGCTCAAATTAGTTGGTGTAAATGTTCCAATCACTAATTAATGCCCCTAATTATTCTGACATTTTCTTCTACATTTTTCTCTCACCCATTTTTACCCCATTTCACAGTATCTTGATTTATCTTCACACTTCTAAGGAGGTTGGAGATGGAGGGCTTTCACTTTAAGCTAAAGTTTCAATACTTCCACTTCTGAACAATGATTCTGTTATACTAAACATATAGCTGATTTTGCCTCAGAAAAGTATTTGTATGGCTCAACTAACATTCAACGTATTTCAAGGGCAAAAGATTTAATCTTCCTCAAAGTGTAGTGAGGTAAGAATTAAGTGGAACCAGGTTGATGTGACTATTAATTCTGTGGACCAATATACTGTTCTCATCATGCATGAAGTTCGATGTTCCAATTTGTAACAACCAAGGTCCTGCTAAGAGAAGCTGTCATTTTTTATTGTGGATGTGAAGGTGAAGTATTGGAAATAGCTTTATTTATAATGCAACCCCTCATTAAACAACAGCAGAGCCATTCTTTTTTTTAAAAAAGGCATTATATCAGATATATATTCACATCATGTCGCAAGACAACACAAATATCTGCACAACTTAAGGTTGATATGGCATATATTAATTATGGGCTTTTTTTTGTAAATTCATGAGCTTATCGAATGGTAGAATTCATATATTCATATTCCCAAATGTTATTGTCTGCACCATTCTGCAGCGCTGCAGCCATAACATATCTCATGGGAACAGTTCTACTTGCTGTTTGCTCACTCCTTAGTGGGATGTACAATGCTTGCAGAAACACGTCATCATGACGCAGTAACTAACTAGGCTAGATTTCAAATACAAGGGATAAATATCTGAAAGCAAAACTTGTGGTCTACACTATTAAGGTCACCATCATCCACTGTCCTGCAGAGGCACTGCAATGCTATCAAATCATATCAAAGTTTAACAAGAAAATCAAATGCGAAGGTTCTGTAATCATTTTCATGCTCAAAATGACTGTGTTCGTGACATTTAGGAATAAAAGAAAAAGTTCTTAGTCATCAAAATTTACATGGAATCTAGGCTAGAGCCTTCAACATAGATTAATCTATCGACTGAGGCACTTATTGTTTTAAATATCTATTAGTATAAAGATTTGACAACAAATACAATTTGTAAGATTTTAAAACTTTGCAATTTATTACCTGAATATTTCGCATCATGGTATCATCACCTTTCATCTTGGCGACAGCCATTTGCTCTTTTAATGTTTCTTGTCTGTGTTGCAAAATCTGCAGTGATTCTTGAATATGTACAGAACCATCCTGCAAAATACAACATTAACTGCTTCATCATCACAAAGGATTTTCACATCAATCAACTAAAGTTATCAGTAAAGGTAATGGCTTAGATTTTGCCAAAAAAAAATTAAAAATGTGAAGTCATTGGTGCTCATTTGAGAGAGCAAACAGCACAGCAATTTCCAGCATCTGCATATCCTTTGGTAAATATGGAAATCAAGATTGCTGTCTGATTTGGCCTGTTCTTCCTCAAACTTCACAAGACTGAATCATCATTGAAAGATTTGGCATTAAAATACATAACAGGCAATGAAGGAGCAAAATTTAACACTGAACGTGCCAGGAAAATATTTAAGGTTGGTGCATTCAGGTGTAAGCAAACTTATAAATGTTATGATGAGTCCAATTACTGCCAAACACTTTAATTGTAAATACAATTTTAGAAATGTAGAGCTGCTTTTCTTTAGAATGTAATTATGGTTGGAAAAGTTTTCTTAAAAAGGATTACAGAAAATGTTATTTTTTACTTGCTCTTTCTCAATCAGATCTTTCTTTTGTTTTCTATTTATCATTTTATATCAAATCCATACTTCCTGGTTTAGATCTGTGTGTCTCAGCCATGATCTTCAATCTAAGTGATTGAAGAAATAAAATGTGCATTCCCGAACATACATAAACCAGAGATCTCCTGTATAGAATCCATGCTGAAAAGGATTTCTAGAAATCAAAAACTGCAATTAAGGAGCCTAAAATAGCTCTGGACAGCTGTAACCAAAATGAATGGTACCTTTTTTTTACTGCTGACTAGAAAATCGAAGCCATACATCATGCTTCTATTCTGCAGCATAATTGTGAATTTTACGAAAATCCTTCAGAATGCCAAGTTACTTTTAAATAAAACACAAGAAAAAGCCAAATTGGGAATTTACAGCTGCAGAGGTCACGTAAAATATACTTTGTCTATAAACTTTAGTATAGCAATATGTTGTAACATTGTTGCGCAATAACTAGATTTCCATCTTTTGCATCATAGATGGTTACATTCCTCTTTCATAATGCATGAGATATAGGAGCATTCGGTTCATTGAATGACAGACTAGATTCAATGACAGCCTCAACTCCACTTTCCTGACTCTTTCCTGTATTCCGTGATTGTTTGAAAAGCTGTCTACTACAGCCTTGAGTATACTTAATAAATAGCCTATACAGACCTGTGTAGTAAAAAATTCCATGAATTCTCTACTCTCAGAAAATGGTTCTTCATGTGTCTTAAACAAACAAATTATTCTGAGATTATGCCTCTGATCCTAGAATCTCCCACACTGAAAAACAACCTTTCAACATCTACCCAGTCAAGCCCCCTTCGATCTTACATGTTGAAATAAGATCTCCTGTCATTCTTCTAAATTCCAATGAATACAAGACCTAACCAAGTCAACCTCTCCTAAGAAAATCCCTCCATACCTGGATCAGCCTAGTGAACCTTCTCTGGGCTGCCTTCAATGCCAGTTATCTTTCCTTCAATAAGAGGAAGTTGATATCTGAGCAGAGCGCAGACTTGAATTGTTATTACACAGGAGGGTTCATTCGGGATTCATGCTGTGAGCATATCCAAAATTACTGCCTGCAGTATTTCACGATCAGGAAACAAAGCGTTGAATCCAATTTATTTTGCCGAGAGACAAATTTTGTGGTAGAATGCAAACTAAAGTTATAAAAAAAAACACTCCAGCCAAAACCTTGGAAAGGCCCATGAGCCCGTCAAAACCACTCCCACCACAATTCATACACAATGCATCCTACTCTAGGTCTTTGGGCCATCTTATACATATCCTAAGGGCAATTTTTGCACAAATAATCCCTGTTTCTGAGCTTCTCATTCTCAAATGGACAATTTTCTTTCATATTACTCATACATAGAAACTATTCAAGGTCCAGCTCGGCGAACAGAACCACAACAACAAGCACCCGAGCTACAAATCTTCGCACAAATCTTGAATAGAAACTATTAATACATTACACAATGAAGATTGTATTGCCTCTGACCCCTGCTTATATCACAGGCGTGTATTTTTCCAGCAAAATCATTAAAGATTATTACTTAATCTGGAACACCAATTTGTTATTCTTCTCTGAACGTATCATTGCCCTTTAGATAAAAGTATTCTAAGTGCAATTACGAGTACAACCTAAGCAAGATTGACAATTTTCTTCAAAGAACTGCATTAATGTCAAACGTGAGATCATGTTTTTAAACTAACATTGTTGACATTGGCTCAAATTGTCTTTAAACTAAGAGAATAAACACCAGTGATGGGACTATTCATTTTTTTTCCCAACCTAAGTAACAACAGTTACAGAAGTTGAAGACTTTTGTCAAATACAAGCCTGTCAAAGATAAATGATTTTACATTCTGGTATTACAGTATGGCAAAATAGCCTGCATAAGAACAGCATAGTAAATTAGGCCTGCTCTGCATATTCCAAACAGTTCCAATTCTAAACAGTATTAACATATGTAAACATAGACATGGATTACCACAGTGCATCAAACAGAATAGGAATTTAAAGCTTGGCTGCTAAGATTTACTATTAGCATGATGCTGATATTCATAGTAGAAATGGAATTCTGCCCAGTGAGTGCAAGGCTCTGGAAAGCGTCTCTTTTACCTACCCAAACATGAACTGCCAGAAGCACAAGTTTACAACTAGAGTCAGTCCAGATAAACGAACCTCTGACTTTTGTTTTTTTTTGGAGTAAATTTCTTAACATTCCACTCCGTGACCAGTGAATGCTGAGAAATTCAAGATCTTCTTAATTTAGAAGTCTGCCAGTCTGCTATCTTATGTACAGTTACTACCAGCATTAGTTTCTGATCATTTCTAAACCTTCATTTTTTGCATTGGATTCAGGCTATTCAAGTTTTGTATTCAATATACATTAGAAGAGGGTCCAGTCTCTTAAATAGATGGTAATATTGGGAAGCATTTTATTATTAAGGCTATACTGTCATTGCTTTGTAGTTTTTATAGAAACAAAAAACAACAACATATGCAATGCTATACAGCAGCTTTACATTGAATTAATTGGAAAATTGCACTCTCATACAAAGATGTGAGATGTACAGTTATGTATTCAGAGAATTAAAAGATATCCTGCCTCACACAAAGCATATTCTATCATGACCGTGCATTAGCTCCCTATTCCACAATCAATCAAGCTTAAAATCTGTGTCTGCAAACTTGCTCAATAGTCTTATCCACCTTACTTCTGCAGCCTGTTTAAGTGTCTGTCCTTTTCCATGCCTTCTAACCTGTACATTATTGCTAGTATACTTCCTGTTATCTCTTTTTTCCACTATTGATGGCACATCCTTCAGCCACTTTGTCCCTACCTTCTGCCACTCTCTTTGTAAACCTTAATGTTGAGAGACTCAATTTTTCCTTCAGGGTTTCCTTCATCCATTTCCGTAGCTTCTGTATTGTACTTTGGGTCATTGTAACATTAAACAAATCATGTAAACCACAAAGGTGGTTATCTGTAGCAGTTATAAAATGGTAGTAGTCTTATGAATTTTGGTTAAATTGTAGCTGCAATGGTCCAAGATGTTTTAGATACGTATATGCTGAAGGAAGAAATGCTCAAGTCTGTTGTTTTGGTACAGTTCATTTTGGTGCCCACAGGAACTGATAACAAGCTGTTGGAATAGTTGTGGAATGATCACTGCACAGTTTTAGAAGTCAGAAAATAACAATTATCCATGTGTATAAACACTTTGGATAGAGTAGACATTAGTGACTGTCATTTTAAACACTAACACATTTACTTGAATTTTGTTCTTTGAATTAACCACAGTTTATGACAATTACATATTCAGTTAGAGGGGTATTCTTTATACATAGTAGACTGTGACATTTTAATTGCATATGTAACCTTTGCCCCAGTTGTACTCTCAGGATTTCTGATTTTATCAATTTGTATCACACCCATGTTTTTTGGGTGAGCCCCAACATTATCAGTTAATGTGCACAGAGTCCACTTTCAGCACATTTGCACTTTGAAAAAACAGTCACAGTCATATACATAGTAACACAGTTAATTACATTAGTAAAAGGGCTGTGAATTTGAAGAATGCGATTTTCCACTTATTCAAAATACACAAAAGCAATTTCCACTTCATGTTTGGCCCATTTTGAGCACTGGCAACATACGTTTATTGAATTGTTCTTTTCTTCAGACACTATGCTTCAGCATATTTGCTTCACTGTGCTACCCAGAAACCAGTGTGCATATTACATGAATGTTTGAACCTTCCTGACATTACTTCAACTTGTAACTGAGTTACAATAACAAATCAGCACACATCACTCATGCCTTCAATTAATAAAAAGGGCTTTTAGGAATAGGAAATCTTAACACAAGGTACTGAATCATGCATTACCTCTGTTTTTATTCTCTTGGGAGACGAGTCATCTTGTTCTGCACATCTAGACCTGCAGTTAAAAACACAAGCAGCTTTTAAAAAATCTAACAATGAGAGTGTGAAATATCAGGTAAAGGAAAAAAATCCAATACAAATTTCTAGAGTTTAAAAATGAAACCCTCACCTGGAGGTTTTATAGCTGTACTTATAGGTTACCTCACGGGAAACTTGTCGAGCTAACGTAAATAGTTCATCTCTCCGAGTGAGCAATGCATTATCCTTTGTACAGAGTTGAGCAGCTGCTTCATTAACAGTTAACTGTAAGCAAATGTCAAATTATGAGTTGCAAAGCTATTTTAATGGATCACTTCATTGAAAAGTGAGTTGCGTACTCATACTGAGCAGAAAGATTAAATCCCCAGTCTATAATGAGTCAGTGGGTCTCAGCTGGGGCTGTGGTAAAGGGCTACTACAACATCAATAACTGATTTCAACATACCTGATATGCAACATTTGAGAAAAATGATTATATTTATTTTTTAACCACTGAAATCGGCAAATGGGACAGGGAAAAGAATCACCATAGCCCCCTTTTTCAATTGCTATCTATTACCCCTTTGACCTGAGAACATGCTGGGCTAAACTGCAATGAGCCTTTTGGGCAATTTGTCAGCAAAACTCAACTCTAAAGTCTCAATAAATCTACTGGGTTAAATAACGGCATCGATTGTATGGCCAAATAAGATTTCAATTTCACTCAAGGTAAGGAAGGATGGGTAGCAAGAAAAATGCTGAAAGAAGCAACATCATTTTTAAAAGAAAGCCTTTTAACACAGTGTTCAAGAAAAAAAACTCACCTTTTTGTTCAGATAAATGAATTAAAATAAAAGCAAACAATACAACACTAAACATTCAGCGACAAACTCCCATAACGTGGCAGCTAAACATTATGGCTGTTAGAATGCATCAACAGACCTGACAACATCTGTGGAGAAAGAAACAAAGTTAACATTTCAGATAAAAGGTTGCCAGCCTGAAGTGTTAACACTGCTTCTCTCTCCACCGAAGCTGCCAGACCTGCTGAATATTTTCAGCACTTTCTGTTTTAACCCAACTTCAATTGTGTTTCCATGGCAAGGTGGCACAATGGTTAACAGGACAGTCTTTTTCTGACAGCATATATGTATAAATTATTTAAGAGGTCTTTTGGCATAATTGATGTCTCTCTCCCACTGGGCCAGAAGGTCTGGGTTCAAGTCCTATTTACCCTTGGGGTGTGGTATAACATATCTGAGCACAATGATTAAAAATACTTTGCTTTCATGCATGTAAGTGCAGCAAGTAGGATTCCAAGGTTGGGATTTATCTATATTATTGGGCAACAAACATGTTGTGTGCCTATATTTGTTCATATTTTGTTTATATACACTAAAATGTTGGCTTGACTAATGAGAGGTGAGGGTCAAGAACGATGAGTTCTTCAAAGTGTAATGTATTTGAAATGGATTGAATATCTTATGAAGCTCAATTTTTTAAAGTTTTACACAAGTCTAATAAATAAATGCAATAGCTATTTGTTATAATTGATTATAACAATTTCACATAATAACTTTCATAAAAACAACTGCCTAGATTTTGCAGATTAATAACAAGAGTTTAAATGATGGTTGCTGTTGAGTAAAGGAGTTAATGATTTTGCTACTTGCAGCAAGGAAAAGATACCATATGATTTTCAAATCATTGCAAGTTACTGGTCAATTTGAATTCCTCCCTTATTAACTTTGCAAAACCAGTATCTTGCCCTCAACCTCTCAGAGTTTCATGAAATTACTAAATTTGTGTTTAACTGACAATTAATTCTGCATAAAGGCTAGCACTACCTCCTAACAGAGGAATCAACTTTGTTCCCAAAAGGAAATTTAGTCAACTGTGAAGTTTCATTTCTACAGATTTTTGTTTTTTCCTATTTCTCATTTCTTTCTTCACTCAATTTTTACTTTCCTCTTTCGGTACTAAACTTCACTAGAATTTATCCTACTTCCTTCTTTGTTCTTTAATCCATTAGTTAAGGTAGTAGACTATTGGTCCTATTGTTCAATGTCCAGATTCCTGTTCTACTCTTTAAGCTATTAGCATCCAGCAACTTATAGGGCACACAATTTTCAAGTTGAAAGGTGAATAATGAGAAGAAATGTGCTCCCTCCAGTAAAATCTGGGCAATGGTGAAAAATGGCTGGCTTAGAAACTGTTCAAAGATGATTAAGATTCATTTAGAAAACAAAAGTCCTTAAACATTTTAGAAATGTTTTCTTCTAGATTTAAACTATTGATAAATTTGCAAAAGTAGAAGACATTTCTTGATTTATTGTAATTTCTAAACATTTTAAAATGTGATTGGTTAACACATTTAAAGAAACCAAACACTCAGAAACAATGAAATCTTGACCCATGAAGTACTTAAGTTACAAAATACTGATATCCAAAACTTTAGGCAAATTAGTGGGGTTTTGTCAAAACTGTGACTTTCTTATGTCATTAATTTGTAGGGTGTACTAAATCTTGTTAGGGCACAAGTTAACTGAGAATCTATGCAGTTAACCAAGATTATTTTTATTGTTAACTTCTCAGCCCAACTTTTACTGGAATGTAAGCAGAGAACATTAATGACTAAACTACTTGCTTTGCACATTCTTGTAACAGATCTGAGTACCCAAGGCAGACAACACTCCCACCCACTATGAACATATGCATGAAGATCTGTCATTTCTGAACTAGGGCGGGGAGCTGAAATTCTGCCCACCTTTGAATACAGAAGTACATGACTTGTCTGATTTTTGTGGCGAAACACCAACATTAAAGAAATATTGGTTTTTACTTGTTTCACTAAAGGATTGCAGAATACAAAATGCTGTAAAGAGAACATGATAAAAGAATGTAGCATGAGATAGAGAAAATTATGTACCTCGTGAAGGGTCAGATGCTTTCCATCTTTCCTTTTGGAATCAAATCGACCATATATCGCACTGTATTTCCGGATTTCTTCTTCTTTGTGAGGGTCACCATCAGGCATGTCAAAGATGTGACTAATCATTTTTGCTAACTTCTTATTGGTTTTTAAAAATTCTTTAACTTCATTTCTGTCTGCTTTTGGAATGCCTTGAATCAGACGCTCAACAGATTCTGTAATTGCAATGACTGCAGCAGCATCAAGAGTTTCACCGTTCTCTTTTGGTGAAGATGGAGATGCAGGATCTGCAGGAGAAAGACTCTGTTCACTCTCAGTATTGGAATGGCCTTGCCAGAATCGTGGTTCACTACATACTTGCAGTGGTGAATTCACTGCCATGACAGACTTGTTAGGTCCTATCCCCTGACCACACATCACAGACAAACATTTTGGAAACTTCATAGGAGGTTCCCGAAGGTTACTATTTCTTTCATGACTGTTAACATTTGATCCAGGAAAAGCAGCTGAGCCCTCAGCTATTTTATACAGTGGGATGCTGCTGACAGGAAGTGTATTCAGTGGTTGATTGAAGACAGAAGGATTTGTCACCCAGTCTCTCAAAGCTTTTTGCAGTCTTCTAACATGAAGAGGTTTGCTAGCCATACCAACCAGGGCCATGATTTCCAGGAATTCCTCCTCCCCTGCTTCACAGAGCTGCTGCACATCATCTCCTCCTTGCTGAATAAACGCATCATAATAAGACAAGAGGTTTGCTCGTTGTAGAATGCGATAAAGTTGCAATTCACCAAGGGTCCTTGGTAAAGAAGTTGCCATGTCAAAAGACAACACCTGTATTTTAAAAGAAATAATAAATTAATTGAGGTTGAAAACCTTTTACGGAAAACATCAGACTTCAGTTGTTTACACAGTGAATTCTAAATACATTCATACCACACTCCACCTCTGCTATCTGTAGGTGGCATGATACAGGCTCCTCTTGTTTGCAGAATAGACATTCTCCAACATTTACAGCCTGATGACATGCCACAGTATTATGCTATATTCTGATACAAATGTATCATGGGACTACCAAGTGCTAACTAAAATACATACTCTTAAAATTTACCATTGCTCTTTATTTAAAGCTAACCTACACAATATATTGAGATGCAAATGATTTTTTTTCCAATATAAAGACATATCAAAAGTATATTATAATAAATATAAGAATAAAGAAATGATAAGATTCCATCCAAGTGGAAACAATAAGCACTCCCAGAACAAAAACTGTCATATTTTGTATTATTCTCATTATAACAATATTCGTGATGACAATATTGGCTGCAGTATTGAACAATGCACTGCAAACGAAGCACATTTATCACAGAAAGTCATCAATTCAACATGTTTCAGAACTTGGGGCACTTCAACCGTACATAGTAATTCAAAATCCAGTCACTGTAAATTAATGGAATTTCAATTATTGGTGTCCTTTATTTATACAAAAAAAATTGACTGCTGTTAGCAAAATAAATGGTGTTGGTAACTCTAAGATCTCAGTAAGTTCTGAATTGGCTACAGCAATTCTAAAGTGATATGTTAAGCAGACCAAACATGACAATGGGCACCCATTAAGCAAATCTAAGCAGTAATAAAACTTGCATTTTTAAAAAATCCATCAGGCTTATTATGAAGCAAGTTATTGAGGTATGAAAAATATTAAATTTCTTCTGTGTCACCAAAAACATCAAATTGTATAGTCAACTCAATCAAGCACATCATAAAGGATAGTAAAGAGACCATTCAGCCCCTCGAGTCTTGTGTTATCATCACTGTCACTATTTAAATTCCAGACAGCAATGGAAATGGGTAGCAAAACTAATCTGTTAATTTATCCATAAACTGCGGGAAGAGGCACAATTACACTTTTACTTAAAAAGAACAATAGACAAAAATGTTATTTATATTGTATCTATTTATAAAATTCCTTCTTGTACATGAGAAACAACAAGACACAGATCAGCAAATCATCTCGGGCTTCTTCTACCAGGATTACAAACTCCTTACCATCATCCACTCAGATCTCATCAGATTAAAACTGATCATTCTAATGCAGCAAACATATTCACCTAAGTAACTACATTAAGCAACATAAGGGATACGCACTAAACATTCAATATGAGATGCCAGACAACTGGAGTTCACATGAATAACTTATCCAAAAAACCATTGCAGCTGAAGTGATACATTAGTGCATTTTGAGAATATATCCTTATTCTCGTCGAGATTCAGACAGAAAATATATATATGGTTAGCACCTTTTATAAACAAACTGATCTGTAGAGTGTAAAAAGTTGCAAGACAAAGTATAAACTTCTCATTCGAAGTTTATATAAAATACAGTTAACAATAGCAGTCCATTGCAAATTCTAAGACATTAAACTGATAAGGTTCTTGTCATCAATAATTATTGCAGAATATGTCAGTATACAAGGGCCAATGTGGCCAGAAGCTCAAAGCTTAATACCCAAATCAAGGACTTGATGGCCAAGGAAGTACATTCATAACAGCCAAACTGGTTAATTATCAATTTCCAAATCTTTCCATCATACACCAATGGTAGACAGTAAGAGTGGAAAATATTCCGGATCAACCGTGTGATAGAACATCACTTCCATCAGCTCAAAATTACAACAAGCATGTAACACTGCACATTGCCACAGTAGGTCAGGTTGAGTTCACATCCGCAGTTAATCGGTCTTAAGATTTCCTATTTTATAGAGATGCTGAGTTTTATTCAGTCAAAAGGATCACAAAGATCCAACCAAACAATTGCAAATATCAAACCTACAGAGTTTCAGCAACTTATAACGTTTTCAAATCTTTGATGGGTAACAAACTTTAACATGCTCCTGGACAACTTATACAGCATGAACATGTTTGAACATTGCTTTAGCGGCATTAAGCAGCCAACAAAACTGGACATGGCTTCGAGGTTGTTCTGCGTATGTAATTCAGTTCCTTGTTCTAATGACAAATGAAATGGAACAGATTTCTTATAATAAATTCCAAAATTAATGCCAAGTGTCACACTCCTAGCCACTATTGAACACATCAGCATATTACCATAATTTCATTCTATTACTTGTTCTTTCCTACCTCTGCAACCTTTACTTCATATTATCTTGACTGATGTCACTTCTTCTTTGTCACTGGTAAAAAAAGCTTTAATGTACCAGTGATCATAGTTTAATGATGAGGACTAAGATGAGGAGCAATATCTTCACCCAGACAGTGGAATTCTTTACCACAAGAAGCAGTTGAGACCAAACCATTGAATGCATTCAAAGAGTTAGACATGGTCCTTAGGACAAAAAAAATCAGAGTCTTTGGGTAGGGTTGAAAGCAGGACAGGGTACTGAATTGGATAATCAGTTATAATTATATTGAATGGAGGACAAGCTTGAAGGGATAAATGGCCTATTCCTGCTCTTATTTTCTATGTGTCTATGACTCAAGACAAAGTACAGCCTTCAGGAAGCATGGCTTTAAAGGATGGAGATAATGGAAAACTTTGTGAAGACAATAGGCTTGATTTTATGCAAAGTTAAAAATGAAGCATTAATACCAATTATGCATAAATACTAAGTGCAATTAGCAGTACCATTATTTTGATTACAAAATCTGGCCCAGGATTTTAAAATGTATTCAGTCTACCAAATTTATGCCCTATTTCTATATTACAATTTTGACTTTATACTGATAGAATTGCTATTAATTTCAGTTAGTTTCGCGTGATTGAATGCACTGACAATTGGTGTTTAAAGGCGAAAGTGAGGATTGCAGATGCTGGAGATCAGAGTCGAGAGTGTGGTGCAGGAAAAGCACAGCAGGTCAGGCAGCATCTAAGGAGCAGGAGAATCGATGTTTCGGGCAAAAGCCCTTCATCAGGAATCAGGAATTGGTGTTTAAACCTCATTAATTATGTAAATACTGGAAAAATATTGGGTTTTGGAAAAAAAATCCAATTATGAAAACTTTGCTTTCTAGCACCAACTAAGCATTTCTTACATTCTCAAATATAAAATATTTTAGTTTAGCTGAAGATTAACCTTTTTGTGCATAACCTTGTGTCATAGCTATTTGTCAATTTATGATGGGATCTGTAGGAATAGATGGTAAGGAAACAAAAATAAAGGAGTCTGTCAGGCAGACAGCAATACAGCTTGCCATTTCATGACTTTTTTTAAAACCAAAAAAACACTCTGCTGATTACCCTAAGGAAGGTGGTGGCAAGTCATTTGCTTGATAACGGAGTAGCTTGTGAGGTCATTGCAGAGAGCAGTTAAGAATCAACCACACTGTGCTGTGGGTGGTGGGAAGGATAAGGAGGCGGGTGTTTAGCTAAAGATGCCAAGTGGATTGGATAATGTAAAGAAACCATGGATTGCATGAATTCACCATGTTGTGAATAAGAACATCTTTAAAAATACAGCTAAAAACAAAGTAGAAAACAATGCTATCAAGCATATAAAAATATATGCATGATTAATATGGATGAATATTTAACAGAAAGCACTCAAAAGGAAAATAAATGTAAAGTTTAATTAAAGAATTATAGAATTAACCATTAAAAGTGAAGCATTTCTTAATGGGAAGTTTATGCTTAAATCTTTTGTCAGTTCATAGGAGAGAAGAACAATTCCTTGGACTTGCTATAAAACTAAATTCCAGTAACTTCTATGATAAACAATTCAATTTATAAATTACTCTGCACAATTCCATGTGATGATAGCATCAATGGCAAAAAACAGCCTTGATTGTTTTGAACTATGAACAAAGTAATTTACGGACAGGGACAATTCCAGCTCAGGAGTTTTTTCTTAAACTGATCTCAAGGCACAGGAAGACATATGATTGAGCTACCACACAACCATTGCAAAAATAATACATTTAATTATAAAATGTTATATCCAGATAAGCACAATTGTGTAAAAAAATGACAAGTAGGTTTTCTGGATAGGAATTTTTCAGACTATTTGTAATATTTAAAGTCTTAGATATCAGCACAACTTGTTGTTACAAAAGCATTTGCATTTTTGGTGTTAGATACATGTTTTATAATTATTTTAAAGTTTATTTAATTAATGCAAACATGAGGCATTTAGTGTCAAAAAGCAGGGCTTATCCTAAACGAAAAACTGAAACAGCTGCAGATGCTGGAAATCAGAAATAAAAACAGAAATTGCTGGAAAAGCTCAGCAGGTCTGGCAGCATCTGTGGAGAGAAGGCAGAGTTAACAGTTTGGGTCCAGTGACCCTTCTTCAGAACAGAGTTCTTTCCAACAAGAACTTATCTTTCTCTCCACAGGACCTATTTGTTGGAAATATAACCATAAGAATTAACTGCGAGAGACTGAGGTTACATCTACTTTTATTAGTTTGAGATATTTATGCCAGAGCCGAACAGCAAGTACAATGCTCAATATTAAGCTGTATCTTGAGAACACTGCAATACCGAACTGTTAAATTTTCCTTAATTTTCTAGGTCATAAGCTGGAAACTCAATAGGCTCAGACAAAAAAAAAGCAGCAAAAATGCAGATTAGCTGATACATTATAACATGTTACTGATTCAGAGTTTGCTATTATAAAAATATAGAATAAAATGTACCACCTTTTATTTAAACATGAATAATAAAGCAAAGTTGATGCTTTCTGCACCTAGTTCATTTTGTTCAAACCGTTCAGGTGTCATGAGATTATAATTGGGCCTACTCTGACCAGTCGTAACTGGTCATAGTAGTAAATGACAACTTTAATGGCTTACTGTTATGTCTGTAGCAGACTCAATAAAATATTAGTCAGTCATTTAGATATTTTTCTGAGCTAGTTTGATCTCCTCTCTCCCCTGAAACATGACAGCTCACTTTAAGCCTGCCCTCACCCAAAATCCAGTCACCCACATTTCAGCAGGGCTGACTGGATAGCAAGGAGTGGAAATGTGTTGAGTTCACCTCCCTTGCCCAGGGACATTAAAGGCTGATGAATACGCCTACCTCCAGTCTCCAGCTGACTCAGCACCAACGTTTAAACCGAGATCCTTCTGGACTGCATGGTGCACTTCCCTGTTCAGCCATCAGGGACAAGATAACTTTACTGGCATATCGGAGTGACTTGGGCTTCTGTTTCAGTTCAACTGGAGCTGTCCACTCCCATCCCACTTTCCACAGAGAGAGAAAGAGAGACTTTCACCCACGTATGGTTGCCATTCTTTACGCTCAGAAGAGTGAATGTAAATCGTGCAAGCTTACTTTTCTTCTGCCAATTTAGTTGGAGGGTCAGCCTCATCACGGCAACTTGTGCCACAATATTTGTAATACAGTTCAAAAGTTGGTGGGAATTAATTGTCGAATTGGATACAAGTTAACCAACGTGAGGTTTCAGGCTATTGAACAATTGAAGAGACGAATGAATCAAACTTCTTCCGCACTAAGAGTTGACACAGCGCCCGCCCACACACCCCAAACACACAGAGGCAGTGGTCACTACATCTCCTAGTCCCAAGCTGGACCTGTCTGACAAAAATAACTGGGTAGTGTCTTCGGTCACCGTTTCGGGCATCAGCCTCTCCCGCACTTTCTGAAGTATAATTATTTTCTAACCCATTTCAAACGAACAAGATGAAATTGAAAGAAGCATTCCAGATAGATTTCTTGAAACATCCTCTTATCAAACATTAAACCTCACACCATCAAGAGGTGGGATTTGGAACATCAAATAACTGTTCTAGTTTTGTGAAGAGTTATTCAAGAAAACTAACTATGGAGAGAGAAATAGGTGTGACATTATGTGGTTTTACAATAGCAAAGCAACTACTTTTAAACAAGTAGAGCGTACAACCGAATGCATATATCTACAAGACAAAGTGTTAACTTGCACTCATGCAGTATTTGGCGAATAAAATGTTTCAATTAAACATGATCCAGCCGATTCTTCCACCAAATTCTTTTTCCTCACTCTCTCTCCATCGCACTACTGCAGCTTTCACGCCTACTTGAATCCATAGTATTGGAGCTCTTTGGGAATCACCCACACAAATACGAAATCCACCCTCTCCTTCCGGTATAAAGGACCGCACAAGCCGGGATTTGAAAGCAAAAAAAAGTAAATATTTTAAACACTCCCACCTCCCCTCCAGCGAAATGAGAGAGAGAAAACAAAGAAACACGCATCACCCAAACTGTCGGCGTACGTTAACAATATCTTCTGTGTTTTAGTCCAAGTGACAGAAAGAACCCCATGTGCAGTGAGTTTGCTGCAGAAATGACGGCGGTACATACCTGGTGCAGTGTACGCTGCCGGCCTTCCTGAGCTTGTCTTCTGTCTCTATGTGTGTTATCTGGAATCCAGTGAGAACTTTCTCTCTTTCCCTGTGCGTGTGTCTGTCCCAGTCAGGACAGTTCAGTCAGGAGAAGGGCTGCCTCAGTCTGACCACACCAATCCTCCCGGCGTAGGGGGTGGAGTGGGGTGTGTGGGAAGGGGGTGGACTGTGTGTGTTGTGTGTGTCTGTGTGTGTGTGAGAGAGAGAGAGAGAGAGAGAGAGGGAGGGAGGCGGGGGAGACAACTCCTGGCCCGGACTCTTACAGATGCATTTGAACAGCAGCCCGCCTCTCCCGCCTTGCCAGCAGCAGCAGCCCAGATGCACAACTTGAGTCCGGGGCTCTCGGTGCTGTGTTTGGATATCTATTCCCCTTCACTGTCTCTTTTTTTTTCGCTCTCAACTTTGCAGTATGTATGTATGTGTGTGTGTGTCAGCCTCCTCCCCCTCCGTCTTCTATGGGATATTCCGGTCTTGCTCATACTCACTCCCACACGGCCAGCGTGACGCAGATCCTGGCGTGGGAGGACGCGGGCCGTGGGAGGCTGGTGGAAGGAATACCAAACATAACTAGTGGAGCGACGAAATGCAGTGAAGTCAGCTTCTTACCAGCTGAACATTAGCTGCAGGGACTGCTTATCACTTCTATTTATAAGCCTGCTTTTCCGTGAAAGTCAATATATATATATACAGTATATATACACACACACACTCACTCCTCTTCGTCGAGCCGTGTTTTTCTCACGGTCGATCTGCTAACAGTGTACATGTGGTAACACCTCGCACTCAGAGCAAGGACTAATCTCGAGAGATTTTTGGGGGGAGGGGAGGCGAGGTCCCCTAGTGATCGACTGACTAAAATGTACAGTTCTGCAGTTGTGTGCGTCTTCATTCTGTAGTTCCTTCTGCAGAGGCGACTTTGAAACAGATGTCCATGTAGCATGCCACGTTTGTATTGATAAACACCCAGAGGAATCACACAGCTGCAGACGATGGGACCCTTTGAAATGTTTCCGGAGTTAAATTCGCCTTATATTGAAAATGCCACAAACCGAGTTTTCATAAGTGCTTCATTGGAATTCTGCAAAGCATCCATCCCCAATTTTATTTCGATACAAAATTATAGACGATAAAACTGGCAATGTTCAAATGAATGTTGTCACACAGTCCAGAAGTTATAGAACGTATTTCTGTTATTCCAGGGACTTGTCAGTCTCATATTAGTGATCCTAGCTCTTTTTATTGTATTGCCTCTTTTTTTTTGCTATTTATCATATAACAGGTGAAGAACATATCAGAGAAAGTGGTGCTACAAAGAAAAAGTCTTCACTTTCATAGCACCGTGGAAACCACCTCCTCTCTGTACAGGACTGCACGGACTTTTAAAAGTTTTTTTTATAAATAAAGAGTTGAAGCTAACTTGGCAAACTCTGCGGATGAAAACAGTGAGCCATAAATTACTGCCAGCAATAACATTTATTGAATATCTTGGTAAATACTTCTGAGCACTGTTTTAGATCTACTTGTGACATTACTGAGCAGTGAATTTGAGTTGACTTTGGATTTTAAAAATTACATTTGTTTGTGATAATTTAAATATTGATTATGAAATCATGGTCCCTATTACAATGTCAATTCATGCACCACTAAAAACTATCTTTCTGTTAATCTAAACCTCTGGTTACCAGTACGACTGAATGGTATTGTAGACAGTGTAGATAATAGTCTATCAATATCCCATTATAATTTATGATGTGAACAGGCAAAATGTGGCAGATGGAGTTCAATGTAAGCAAATGCAAGGTTCTCCATTTTGGACTGAAAAAGGATAGAACAGGGTACTTCTTAAATTGTATGAAATTAAATACAGTCAATGTCCAAAGAGACTTGAGGATTTAGGTGCATGGATCTTTAAAACATCAGGAACAAATGCAGAACATAATCAAGAAACAAAGATGTAGAAGTTATGCTGCAGCTATACAAAACCCTGTTTGTCTCACTTGGAATACTGTGAGCAGATCGGTGGGGCTAGATCTTAGGAAAAATATATTGGCATTGGACGGAGTACAATGGAGGTTTACCAGAATGATATCTGCACTCCAGGGATTGTTATGAGGAGCGATTATACAAATTATGCCTATTTCTCTAGAATTCAGATAGTAAAGGGGTGATCTAATCAAAGTTTTCAAAATATTATCAGGAAAAGACAGGATAGATAAAGATAAACTATTTCTATTGATGTGGGTTTCTGGAACTAGCAGTATAGACTGATAATTAGGGTCAGGAGAAAGTGAGGTCTGCAGATGCTGGAGATCAGAGCTGAAAATGTGTTGCTGGAAAAGCGTGGCAGGTCAGGCAGTATCCAAGGAACAGGAGATTCGATGTTTCGGGCATAAGCCCTTCAGGATAATTAGGGTCAGATCATTCACGGGAGATGTTAGGAACACTTTTACACACAATGGATGGTGCATGTTTGGGCCTCTTCCACAAATGGCAGTGAATGCATGAACTGTTGTTAATTTTAAATCCTAGATGGATAAATGTTTGTTAAGCAAAAGTATTAAGGCTTTATGGGCCAAAAGCAAGTATATGGAGTTAGGCTACATAGCGACCATAATCTCATTGAATGGTGGATCATGCTCAAGGGGCTGAATTAACTAATCTTGTTTCTATGTTCCTGCCTTTTTCAGCTCATGTCGAAGAACTTACTAAATTTAATACAAGTTTTGAAAATAGAAATGGAATAAATAATTACATTAAAAAGAGACTCTGTCAGGATCTGATGGTTTCAACCTTAATGTATTAAATAAGTAAGGAAATTGTGGATACTTACATGATAAAGTTTCAAAATTCTCTTGATTTTGGAATTGTACCTGTGATTTAGAAAGTTATTATTACCATTCTGTTATTTACAGAGGATTGAATGTATAAACAAGCACATTATAGGCCTATTAGTTTAATATTTGTTGTGGAGAAGAATCTATTATTCGGGACAGAGTGATTAAGCACTTGGATAAGTATGAACTGGTCAGAGAGACAGTATTGATTTGTAAAGTATGAGTTATGTTTCATGACCCTATTGAAACTAATGTGGTAAATAAGTCAATGGCTATGGATATGACTCATATAAACTTCCAGAAGGTGCTTGATATATATCCATATAAAAGACTGCTAAAAATGAGTAGAATAGAATAGAAAGCAATCTGTACCTGTATAGGGAATGGGTTAGATGGTAGGAGGCTCTAGGAATCATGAAAATATAATAAAATTGGCAAATTTCACTAGTGGTGTACAAGATCTGTCTTGTGGCCTTAGCTTTTCACTATGTACTCTAGCAGAGACCGGCAAAATATTTGCAATCAAAATATAATCCTTATTGCAACAGTAGGTCTTTGAATACAGAATTTTAAAAATTATAATAAAGTTTGCCATTCACATCTTCACCATTCATGAATTAATTTATGTATACAAAGCCAAATTTCTAATGCAAGTCCAATGTACATTCCTCTGCAATTTTCAGAAAAAATAACAAAAAATGAAAAATTCCAAAATGATTACAACAAAACTGAAATACAGAAGATGTCCATGATGTACTGCAGTGTACTTCCTGCATTAGAAAATACACATCCTCTTCCATGTTGCTTCCTGGAGTATTTGTAAATGGGTGTTCATTGTTGTCATGATCATTGCATTCTGTTGGAGAAGCTTATAATAAAGATACATGTGGTAAGTTTTATACATTTCCTATTTTAGTGAACATCTTTTTCCAGTAATATATTTATATGTTTTAAAAACATTATTTTGTATTCTAATGAACAAATGAAAAAAAAATTAAAAACACATCAATCAGGACTAGGAGCAGGGCCCTTGTGCTTGCTTCACTATTCAGTCTGATTGTGGCCTCAACCCTACTTCCTTATCTGTTCCCCATTATCCTTAACTCCCTCATTTATCAAATCTATCCAAATCAACTTTGATTGTATTCAATGATCCAAACTAATCTTCTCAGCTTCAAATGGGTAAACTCATATAGTTCCCTAGTTCTAGACTCCTCTTTAAAAGGAAACAACATCTCTGCATTGACCCTGTCAAGTTCATTCTGGATCCAATATATTTCAGTAAGCGTACATCTCGTTCTTTTCAGCTTAGTGAGTATAAGCCCAACCTACTGAACCTATCATAAGATAAACATTTCATTCCAGGAATCAGTTGAATGAACTTCCTCTAGACTACAGGATTTCTTCAGTAAAGAAATTAAAACTCTACACAAACTCCAGATCTTGTCTAAGTAAGACCGATCGGCAGCAACACTTCCTTATTCTTATATTTGATTCCCCTTGAAATAGATGCCAACAGTCAGTTTTCCTTCTTAGTCACTCTAGAATCAGCATACAAACGTTAATGTATCAGATCACTATGTACCCTAGAATTCTGCAGTCTGTCTAATTTCAAATAATATACTGCTTTTCTATTCATGCCAAAGTGAGCAAGCTCATATTTTCCCACAATATACTCAATCTGCTAATTTTTTGACCACTCACTTGGTAAGTTGGTGAGTTGGTAAGTTAGATACAGAATTGACTTAGCCATAGAAGGCAAGTTGTGGAAGGGTCATTTCTGATTGGAGGTCTGTGACCAGTGGCATTCCAAGAGGATCATTTTTGGGACCTCTACTTATAATCTATAACTGATTTGGAAGAAAATGCAGGTGGGTCTGATTAGTAAATTTGCAGAAGACACAAAAACTGGTGGAGTTGTAGACAGTGAGGACAGTTGCCAAAGGATGCAATAGGATATATATTAGTTGAACATTTGGGCAGAGAAGTTACAGAAAAAGTTTAATACAGAAAAGTGTGGGGTAATGCATAAAGGGAGGTCAAATGCAAGAGGAAAGTATACAGTGAATGGCAGAACTCTGAGGAGCATTTTGGGATATAAGTCCATAGCTCCTTGAAAGTGGCAACAGAATTCAGTACGGTGTTAAAGAAGGCATACAGTATCCTTGTCTTCATTAGTCAGCGCATTGAGTATAAATGTTGGCAAGGCATGTTGCAGCTGTATAAAACTTTAATTAGGCCTCATTTGGAGTACTGTTTGCAGTTCTGATCAAGGAGTCTTGGAGTGGGTGCAATGGATAGGTGCTCGGTTGTTGCATGGACTGGAATATATTAACTATAAGGAGAGGTTGGATAAATTTGCATTGTTTTACTAGCATCAGTGACTGAGGGGTGACCAAATAGAAGTATATAAAATTATGTGAGGCATAGAGGATGGACAGTTGGAGTCTTTTTCCAAAGATGAAAATGTCACTCACGAGAGGGCATTGGTTTAAGGTGAAGGGGGAATGTTTAAAGAAGATTTGCAAGGCAAGCATTTACACCTTGGTAGCTGCCAGTAAGGTGGTAGAAGCAGTTATTCTAGTAGTGTTTAACAGGCATTTGGACACACATGACCAGGCAGGGAATAGAGGGATATGGACCATGTGTAGGCAGATAGGATTTGTTAAGAATGGCATCGTGGTCGGTGGAGACCTCGTTGAAGTGACTGTTCTTGTGTTGTACTGCTCTATGTTCTATCTGAATCCATTTGTAGAATTTTATATACACTCTTGAAAATTACTTTCTTTGTGTCATCAGCAAATTCAGCTATTATATAATTGGTCCTTTTAATCAAAGCCTTGATTTGGTTTAAGTAGTTGAAGCCAGTAGACGTTGTTTACTTGGACTTTAGTAACACCTTTGACAAGGTTCTGCATGGTAAACTAATTAGTAAGGTTAGATCACATGGGATTCAGAGTGAGCTTGTCAATTGGACACAAAATTGGCTTAATAACAGGAGTTATAATGTTGGTGGAGGGTTTGTTTTTCAAATTGGAGGCTTGTTACCAGTCATGTTTCATAGGGATCGGCGTTGGGTCCACTTTTGTTTATCATTTATATAAATGATTTAGATGAGAATATAAAAAGCATGGTTAGTAAGTTTGTGAATAATATCAAAATTGGTGTTTTAGTGGACAGTGAAGAAGGTTATCTAAGATTACAAAGAGATCTTTGACAATTAGGTCAATAGGCTGAGAGTGACAGATGGAGTTTAATTTGGATAAATGCAAGATATTGTATTTTTGGAAAACAAACATGGCAGACCTTATACAATTAAAAGTAGGGCCTTGGGTACTGTTGTAGAACAGAGAGACTGAGTGATTCAGGTACATAATTCTTTAAAGTTTGTGTCACATATAGACAGGGTGGTTAAGAAGGTATTTAGCATGCTTGCCTTTATTGCTCAGTCCTTTGAGTATAGGAGGTGGGATGACATATTGAGGTTGTACAGGAAGTTGGTGAGGCCTCTTCTGGAGGACTGAGTCCAGTTCTGGTTACCCTGTTATAGGAAGAATCTTATTAAGCTGGAGATAGTTCGGAGAAGATTTACCAAGATATTGCTGGAAATAAGGGATCTGAGTTATAAGGAGAGGCTGAGACTTCTTTCACTGGAGTGTAGGTGATTGAGAGGTGACCTTATATAGGTATTTAAAATCATGAAGGGTATAGGTAAGGTGAATGGCAGGTGTCTTTTCTTTAGGATGTGGAAATTTCAAGACTGGGGGCCATATTTTTGAGTGGAGAAAGATTTTAAAAAGACACAAGAAGCAACATTTTTGCACAGAGAGTGGTTCATGTGTGGAATGAAGTTTCAAAGAAAGTGGTGGATGCAGGAACAGTTACAATGTTTAAAAGACATTTGGATAAGTACATTAAGAAATGTTAGGAGGAATTGGGCCAAGGGCAGGCAGGTGAGACTAGTTTAGTTTGAGATTATGGTCAGCATAGACTGGTTGAACTGAAGGGCCTGTTTCCGTGTTGTATGACTCTATGACTCAATGGCCCCAGCACTGATCCTTGTGGAATTCCACTAGTTGAAATTTCCCACCCCAAAAATTATATATCCTGACTCTCTTTGTTAGCTAACTAATCCCCTATCTATGATAATATGTTACCTCATGCTAATATGTTGAAGCCTGAGAAACCCATTAATGTACCTTGCTGTTACTTCCTTAAGGAACACTAATAAAGTAATCAAATATGATTGTCCTTTCACAAAACCATGATGACTGTTGATTGGACTATGTATGATTTTTTAAAGTTTCCTAATAATACATCTTAACAGTAGATAGTAACATTTCCCACTGACCAAGATTGCCTTTTCATCTGCTGCTTTCGGTGTCCCACCTTACATGAATAAATGTGTCATGTTTGCTATTTTGTGGTCTGCTGGGACCTTTCTAGAATCTAGTCTGTTTGGAAGTGCTATAACCAATGCATCCACTATTTCTGTTTCTAATTAAAATCACAGGATGCAGGCCATCAGATTCAGGGGATTTATCAATCTCTAGTTCTAGGAGTTTTCCAGTATGTGTTTCCTTGTGATTGTTTTAGTTCCTCCTTCCCTTTTACCTTTTGGTTTTCAGATATTCTTAGTCATTTTTCTATCTTTTATAGTGAAGACAGACACAAATAACTGTTCAATATTTCTGCCATTTCTTTGATTCCCATTATTAATTCCTTATTTTCACCCTCTAAGTGAACATTGGAAAGACGTTGTGAAACTTGAAAGGGTTCAGAAACAATTTACAAGGATGTTGCCAGTGTTGGACAATTTGAGGTTGGGGAGAGGCTGAACAGGCTGGGGCTGTTTTCCCTGGAGCATTGGAGGCTGAGGGGTGACCTTATAGAGGTTTACAAAATCACGAGGGGCATGGATAGGATAAATAGACAAAGTCTTTTCCCTGGGGTGGGGGAGTCCAGACTAGAGGGCATAGGTTTAAGGTGAGAGGGGAAAGATATAAAAGAAACCTAAGGGGCAAATTTATCATTCAGAGCGTGATGCATGTATGAAATGAGCTGCCAGAGAAAGTAGTGGAAGCTAATACAATTGCAACATTTAAAAGGCATCTGGATTGGTATATGAATAGAAAGGGTTTGGAGGGATATGCGTTGGGTGCTGGCAAGTGGGACTAGATTGGGTTGGAATATCTGGTCGGCATGGACGAGCTGTACATCTCTATGACAACACGACTCTATTGGCTTAAGTTACTCTTCTCATTTTTAAACACGTAGAAACTCTTACTGTTTCCATATTTCTAGTTTATAAATTTTTTTTTCACACTTTAATTTCTCCCTTTTTATCATTTTAGCCATTCTTTACTGTGTTCTAAACTCTGTCCAATTTTTTGATCTGTCACTAACTTCCATAGTATTATATGCCTTTGTTTCAATTTGATATTATCCTTAACTTCCTTAGTGAATGACAGATGGTGCCTCCTTCTCAAAGACTTTTTCCTTTTCAATGAAATATATAATTTCTGAAACTTAAGGGCTATCTCCTTAAAATTCTATCAATGTTTCTTTGCTGTCCTGCCTTTTAACCTATTTTCCCAATTCATTTATGCTAACTCTGTCCTTTTGTCCTTGTAACTGTTCTTATTTGAGTTAAAGACACTAGTTTTAGACCCACATATTTTACCCACAAGCTGAATGTGAACTTCTCTCAGGTTATGATCAGTTTTGGCTTGAGGCTCCTTTACAATGAGATCATGAATTAATCCAGTCTCCTTGCATATGAGCATTTCTGAAATAACTCCCTCGTTGTTTGATCCTGGAATGTACTACTTCAAGATATTGCAGCCATGTCTCTGAAATGGCAGTATGACCATACATACATGTTTCTGTCTGTGCTGATTGTTTCCCTGAAATCTGCCTATTATAATTTCAATATCTAACAAATCAAAGAAAATAACTTTCTAACTACCAATATTGCGCCTTATCAAAATCCTGGATAAAAGTTCCAGTTTACAAGCAACATTATAAATGCTTTTTACCTCAAGACTAAGTTTGTGTGATGTTATATCTCTTGGAGTTAGATAATGTGGAAATAATGGGGGCTTTTCACTGTTAAAATCTTCTTTATCTGTAGAATGTATGCTGATGCGTTATTTTGTTGCACTTGGCAGCTTTTCTCAAATGTTTTCATTTAAACCTGGTTAATATTTATTTTCAATATAATGTGTTTAAAATAATCAGTCATATCAACCAATTGTTCCTGCCATTTCACTATACCTAACCAACTTCATTACCTCAACCAGCCCTAATACCATCCACCCCATGTCATTCTTTATATAAGAAATGGAGAAATGGCAGAGAAGTTAAGGAAGTACTGCATCTTTCTTAACAGAAGAAAAATATGAGGTCTCCCTGAAATAACTAAGATTCAAGACTCCACTGAGAGTGTGGAACTGAAATAAGCTAGTATAAATAAAAAGGTCATACTGTAGAAATTAATGGGACAGAAAGTTGATAAATTCTTGGGACATGATAGCCTTCACTGTAAAGTGTTGAAATAGATGGCTTTCAACATATTGTGAATAATTGATAACCAGCTTTCAAAAGTCTATTGATTTTGCAATGGTACCTCGCAATAGTACCACTGAAGGTAAGATTTTAAACGCAACACATTTTGAAGAAAGGAAAAAGAGACAGAGACAGGAAACAGGGAACTAAGACCTGTCAGATGGATATCAATAGTAGGGAAAATACTTGAATCATTATAAAGGTTGGATACTTAGAAAATAGGTTGGGTAGCGTCAACAGAGATTTATGTCAATCTCATGTTTGACAAACCTGTTTGAGAAACAGCTTTTTGAGGATATAATTAGTAGAGTCAATAAGGGGGAAACTAGTGGATATAGTTTGTTTGGATTTTCAGAAGGATTTTGAAACAGTTCTGCATAGAAGATTAAACAAAATTAAAGTGCATAGGATGGCAGTAATATACAAGCAGATTAAGGTTGGTTAGGTAGAAAGCAGAGTTGAGGAATAAATGGGTAATTCTCAGATTGGCAGGTTGTAATCAAAGGGTACTACATGTAAAAGAAGCAAAAAAGGCCAAATCACTTTGCTTTCACAATCTATATTTGGATGTGGTGGTCAATTGTAATATTTTTCAAGTTTGCAGATGATACGAATTTTTGTGGGAATGTGTATTGTAAAGAGGATGCAAAAAAAATCTTCAAGGAGATTTAGACAGGCTAAGTGAGTAGGCAGGCAAGTGGCAGATGAAATTCATTCCCACCAGATTCCAAGCAAGGTTCCCAGATACATTATGGTTTTAGATGAGATACCCTAAATTGTTAACTCTCTGGTGAAGAGGGATGAAGTGGTTCCCCAGGTTATTCAACTGCTGTTTCTTTTGGTCGCCCTGAAATTACAGATAGTAGTTTAATACAATTCTGCTGGTACTGATGGCTCAAAGCAGCTCACAGATGCCTAGTTTGAAGTCACCAGATTTGTTCGAAGTCTATTCTATTTCGCACAGCTTTAGTGCCACACAACGTATGTGAGGACGATACTTCATTTCGCAGTTACTGTTCAGTGGTCACTCCAACCAAAACCATCTTGGATAGATGATTTTACAACAGGTAGATTGATGAGGCTGAGGTCGAGGTGGTTCCCTCACTAAGTGCACAGACCCACACTAGCAGCTATATCCTTTAGGACTTACCCAACTTGATCAGTAGTGTTGCTACTGAGCTATTCTTGCTGATAGATATTAAAGTCTTCCACACAGGTAACGTTCTGAGCCCTAATTCCTTCAGTACTTCCCCCAAGTGGTGTTCAACAAGGAAGAGTACTGATTCATCAAACAAGAAGAAGTAAGTAATAATGAGCAGAAGATAGCCTTGCATTTGTTCGACTTGATTCCATGAGACTTTGTGGGGCCTGGGGTCAATATTGGGTTACTTTCAGGGAAAATCTCTCAAAACTGTATGCCACTGCTCTGTGACCCCTGCTGAGTCTGTCCTGCTGGTTCAAGAATGGCGAAGATGTTATCTGGGTCTTTGTAAGGTATGAACCCTGATTATGACTATGTTAGGCTGTTGCTTGAACTAGTTTGTGGGTCAACTCTCCAAATGTTGATGCAAGCCTTCAGATGACAGAAAAGGGGGCCATCCAGGATAAACAAGGCTGGGTTAGCTATTGTTGTTTCCAGTGATGCTAGATAATCTTTCTGTTTTTTATTGCTTTCTTTCATCTTTGTAGCAGATGCAGGTGTGAACAGAACAAAATGTATGAATGTGTCCCAAGATAAATATGGATAGTTTGTATCCAGTTTAAAATTTTACAATTTAGCATAAAGTTTGCACTCACATTTGGAATCCAGAAAGTATAGTTATTTTCAAGAACTCCTGTTTAGTAATAAGAGTGAAGATTATTTCAGTTATCCCAAAGTTTAGCTTGGATTTGATTACTGGAGTTGATATTAATCTTCAATATCGACAGGTTAAATTATTTAATTTGATATATTTGAGGTTAGCACTGCTGCCTCACAGCGCCTGAGACTTCAATTCCCGACTCAGGCGACTAACTGTGTGGAGTTTGCACGTTCTCCCCGTGTCTGCGTGGGTTTCCTCCGGGTGCTCCGGTTTCCTCCCACAGTCCAAAGATGTGCGGGTCAGGTGAATTGGCCATGCTAAATTGTCCATAGTGTTAGGTAAAGGGTAAATGTAGGGGTATGGGTGGGTTTCGCTTCGGCGGGTCGGTGTGGACTTGTTGGGCCGAAGGGCCTGTTTCCACACTGTAAGTAATCTAATCTAATCTCTGTATTTTATATGCTGACGAGATTAATTTGTTAGTATATTATTCAGCCTGATGTTTAGAATCCAGAAAGCAGCCTTTTGTAGGAGACATTGTGAATGATCAACTGATGCAAGAATCATGATACACCACTCCTATTCATCTAATCCATGCTGTAACAGTTCAGTGGGTGTTTGATGCAGATATCTGGTGCACTTTTCCTTTCCACATTTTGACAACAAAATTGTTGATGGCATTTTAATGGGTTACATTTTATTTTAACAAACTCCAAAACAGTTCTGCGCCAAAATGAGTCTGTGCCAAAATGGGCTGCGCCAAACCGGCCGCGCCGAATCACTCGCGCCAAAATAGCTGCGCCGAATAGTCCCACTCCAGTAATTATCTAATTGGTTCTATCTTCAAAACAAATGAGAGAAACAAAGTTAATATAAAAAGGCATGAAAAAGATTGAAGAAACGAGTTTACAGGAATAAAGGATATGAAAGATGGGCAGAGATAAGCAGATTAAACATTTTAATCTTTAAGGGTGAGTTGGATGAGTCAAGTGAGAAGATAAAGAATTAAAATCTCAAATCCAACTCCCAACAGTTTTAATAGGGGCGATTTGAGGGGTGGACACATGAAGTTGTCAGTCACTTAAAATTTCGTAAGAAGTTTGTGTCTCTTTAGAAGGATTTTCATTTTTAACTCATGGAAGACAGACTCACTCAGCATCATTAATCTAGGCATGTAAAAAGAAGCAAGAAAGGCCAAATCCAACAGCAAGGATCTTTTACGATATAGCTTGAGGTCTAGGAGGATTAGGAGATTCATCCAGGTCCAACAAAATTATCTACATATGATAAGACCCCCTACGGAGTGGCTATCTGTCATGTGCATCCTAGACTCTTCCTCACACATGATGTTAGGCATACTGGCGAATTGCTCCCAGCTCCTATCCTACCAAATCGACATGAGGAAAGCTTGTCAAAAGCGTTTGTTAAAGATGTCCTGAAGTTAAATTCTGCAAGGTATCTTCAAAATCCCATTGCCTCTGCCTGCATTCCACCCCAAACTTTTACCAGCCCCAAGGAACTAAAGTAATTTTCTTTTTAAAGCCAACCATTTTCCATATTCAGTTTGTAATATTGGTTGGCTGCATTACTACAAAATTACATCTTGTTTTCCCATCATGGGATGTAAATAGAATTTCTTTTGGAAAAAATGGGATATAAACGGTGAGAAAGGCTATGGACAGATGCATCTACTGGTTGGTAAGGATGGGGTCAAGTATATTTTTCCCTCATATCGGTTCCCTCACCACCTACTGTGAATATCACAGTAAGACTACAGAATACAGGGGAAGAACTAAGAACCATCACCATGACTAGTAAAGTAGTATTAGACAAACTAATGGGGCTAAACACAATTAAGTCCCCTGAGCATTACCTCTGGAACTCAACTCTTTTTTTCCATGTTTGAACCAAGGCTCTAATGTGGTCAGGAGCTGAGTGGCCTTGGCAGAACTCAAATCGGGCATCAATAAAAAGCAGGTTATTGCTAAGCAAGTACTGCTTGACAGCACTGTTGATGACACCTTCCATCTCTTTACTGATAATCGAGAGCAGACTGGTGGGGTAGTGGATTGGATGGGTTGCATTTTACCTGCTTTTTGTGTACAGAATATGCTTGGCCAATTTTGCACACTGTTGAGTATATACTAGAGTTGTAACTGTATTGGAACAGCTTGACCAGCATAGTGGCATGTTCTGGACCCCAACAGCATTCTGGACCATAACATATTGACGTAGCCTTTGCAGTATCCGATGCATCTGACCATTTCTTGAAGTGAATCAAATTGGCTGAATACTGAGATAATAGGGACCACTGGAGGAGGCTGAGATGGATCATCCAATTGGCACATCTGCTTGTAGATTGCTGAAAATGCTTCCATCTCATCTTTTGCACTAACATGTTGGGCTCTTCCACTGAGAATGGGGATAGTTGAGGAGCCTCCTCCTCCATTACATTAATTGTTCACCACCATTTATGACTAGACGTGGCAAGTTTGCAGATCTTAGAGCCAATCAATTGTTTATGGAATTATTCAGCTTTATCTGTTGCTTGCTGTATATGTTGTTTGGCATGCAAGTAGTTCTGTTTGGTAGCTTCACCAGGTAGACACTTATTTTTAGCTATGTCTAGTGCAGCTCATGGCATACTCTTCTGCACTTTCCATTAAACTGGGATTAATCCTGTAGCTTGATGGTTATGGTTTAGTCAGAGACATGCCGGACCATGAGGTTACAGATTGTGCTGGAGTACAATTCAGCTGTTGTTGATGGCCCACAGTGCCTCATGGATGCCCAGTCTTGAATTGCTAGATCTGTTTGAAATCTGTCCCATTTAGCATGGCGATAATGCCACATAACATGATGGAGGGTTTCTCAATGTGAAGGCAGGCTTTCATCGCCACAAGGACAGTGCAGTGGTCACTATTACTGATACTATCATGGACAGATGCATCTACTGGTTGGTAAGGATGGGGTCAAGTATATTTTTCCCTCATATCGGTTCCCTCACCACCTGCTGCAAATCCAGTCTAGCGGCAATGTCCTTTAAAACCTGAACAAATCAATCTGTCGTTCTATTGTTGAGCCCCTCTTGGTGTTGAACATTGAAATCCCCCTCCTAGAGTACACTTTCTAGTCTTACTGCCCTCTGTGCTTCCTTCTAGTGTTGCTCAAAATTTAGGAGTGATTCATTAGCCAAGGGAGGACAGTACATGGTAATCAAGGAGGTTTTCTTGCCAATGTTTAACCTGTAGCTATGTGACTTCATGGGGTCCAAAGGTAATGTTGAGGACTCCCACGGCAACTTCCTCCTACCTGTAAATCATGGTTCTGCCACCACTACTGGGTCTGACCTATAGGTGAGACAGGACATATCCGGGGATGCTGATAAGATATGATTTGGTGAGTATGACTATGTCCAGCTGTTGCTTGACTAGACTGTGAGACAACTCTCCCAATTTTTCGCATTAGCCCCCTAATATTAGTAAGGAGGACTTTGCAGGGTGAGAGAGCAGTTTTTGCTGTTATCTTGTCCAGTGCCTAGTTCAATGCCAGGTTCACTTAGTTTAATTTCTTTGTTGAGACTTCATAGCAATTGATACAAATGAGTGACTTGATGGGCAGTTGAGTCACATGAAGGCTAAACCAAGTGAGAATGGCAGATTTTCTTCCCAAAGGACATTTGTGAAACAGATGGGATTTTCCTGGCAATCAACAATGGTTAGTAAGTAAAAAGTGAGGTCTGCAGATGCTGGAGATCAGAGCTGAAAATGTGTTGCTGGTTAAAGCACAGCAGGTTAGGCAGCATCCAAGGAACAGGAAATTTGACGTTTCGGGCCAGAGCCCTTCATCAGGAATGAAGGAATTTCCTGATGAAGGGCTCTGGCCCGAAACGTCGAATTTCCTGTTCCTTCGATGCTGCCTAACAATCAACAATGGTTCCATGGTCAATAGTAGGTTGTTAATTCCACGTTTTTAAAATTTAATTCAAGTTTGAACATCTGCCAAGGTGAGATTTGAACCCAGGTTCCCAGACATTAGCTGATTTTGTGTTTTAACAGTCAGGTGGTAATAGCACTTGGCCATCGCTTAGGGAATGTTGGCCTTTAATTCAAGGGAGTTTGAGGGAAGTTTTGCTGCAATTGTACAAGGTGGCTGGTGAAACTGTATGAAGTACAGTGAGCAACTTTGATCCCCTTATTTAAGGAGTGACATTATTTCATTGGAGGCAGTTCACAGAAGTTTCACTAGGATGATCGCTAGTGTAGAGGGATTGTCTTTTGAGCAAAAGCTAGACAGTTTGAGATTCTATGCACTGAATTTCAGAAGAATCAGAAGTGATCTCAATGAAACATAGAGGATTCTCAAGGACCTTGACGGTGTTAATGCTGAGGGGATGTTTCTCCCTATGGGATAGTCCAGGAGGAGAGAGCATAGATTTAGAATTAAAGGGTGCCAATTTAAGACTGAGGTGAGGATGAATTTCTTCTTTCAGCATGTTGTGAGTCTGTGGAACTCCTTGCTACAGAGAGCTGTGGGGGCAGGGCCCTTGAGTATATTTAAGGCTGAGATGGATAGATTCTTCATCAGTAGAGAAATCAAAGGTCCACTCAGAAAAGTAGATATGAGGAAATTCAGATCAGACATGATATTTGAATGGCAGAGCAGGCTTGAGGGGCCAAAAGGCCTACTCCTGTTCCTGTTTCTTAAGGTCTTATGGATTGATAGTGGTCTAAAGGTTAAAATAAAGTGTTATACTTGAAATTAATCTTTTTTTTAATCTGACCTGTTGATTGCAGTAAGGAATTACAAATCTTTTAAATACATACCATAATCACTAACCACACTCTTGGATGATAGATGAGGGTATACCACATGAGTAAGCATATATAAAAATGCTATGGCGTTGCATGGAAATTTTACAATGGAGTGATTACACCTCTGGACAAATCTAAGATTGTGTAGTGATTGGAAAAGGGCCAGATGGATTGCATTGAGTATGAGATCCCTGCTTAGAACTGTTCACCTGGGGCCAATCAGGAAGCCCTGGCTGACAGATATAAACAGGAGTGTCGGGGGTGGAGGGGGGGGGAAGAAATTAAAAAAAACATGAGTGTCAGAGATTCCACTCACTCTAGGGACTAACTCTGAGCTGGTTGGTCAGAGTCTATGTTCCGTGTATGTGTAAATAAAGGGTGACTTGCTGACGGGACAGGCCTCCATGAAGTTATTTCAGGTTGAATTCAGTGTTATGTTTTATCTTCTGCAGGCAGTAAAATCGGTTTCTTACAGATTTCCTTGAAATTTTAGTTTCAGTTGTAGAAAAAATTATTCCTATTAAAGATCTGAAAAAAATGATACCATTAGGTGCTTCATCTATCAATCCAGTAGAAATTCTGTCAAATTCTTGCAATACATTTACATCCTTCCTTAAATGAGATGACTATTACTTATACTGTACTACAGATGTGATCTTAACAATCAGATACATAATCCCCCTACTTTTGTTTCAATTCCCCTTAAATTAAACAAAAGCTTTCTATTAATTTTCTTATTACTTGATGTATCTGCATACTAGTCTTTTGTTATTCATTGACAGGAGCACACAGATCCCTCTGCAGCTCAGAGATCTGCAATTATACGTATTTTAGATAAAATGCTTTCTCATTTTTCCTGCCAAAATGGACAATTTCACATTTTGCCACATTTTTCTACATACTGATCTTTGGCCATTCAACTGACCTATCTATATCCTTTCGTAGGTCCTCTGTGTCTTCTTCAAAACTTACTTTTCTACCCATCTTTAGGTCATCAGCAAATTTAACAATTATACCATTGGCCACTTCATCCAAGTTATTTACTTAAATTGGAAAAGATTGAAGCCTCAGCACGATCCCTGTAGCACACTAGTCATTATGTCTTGCCAACCAGAAAATTAGCCTTTTATGCCTAATCCCTGTTTCCTGCAAGTTAAACAATCTTTCATGTACACCAATTTGCTACCTAAACACCATTAGCTTTTATTTTCTACAATAACCTTTGATGTGACATTTTATCAAATGCCTTCTGAAAATCTAAACAGTACATTTATCAGGACAAAGTGAGGACTTGCAGATCAGTGCCGAAGAGTGTGGTGCTAGATAAGCACAGCTGGTCAGGCAGCATCCAAGGAGCAGGAGAATTGACGTTTCAAGCATAAGCCTTTCAACTATTAAGATAAAGGGTTTATGCTTGAAACAACGAATGATTTGATGCAAGCATAAGAGGTACAGTTAGTAAGTTTGCAGATGACAATAAAATTGGAGGTGTAGTGGACAGCAAAGAAGGTTACCTCAGATTAGAATGGGATCTTGATCAGATGGGCCAATGGATCGAGAAGTGGCAGATGGAGTTTAATTCAGATAAATGCGAGGTGCTGCATTTTGGGAAAGCAAATCTTAGCAGGACTTAAACACGTAATGATAAGGTCCTAGGGAGTGTTGCTGAACAAAGAGACCATGGAGTGCAAGTTCATAGCTCCTTGAAAGTGGAGTCGCAGGTAGATAGGATAGTGAAAAAGGTGTTTGGCATGCTTTCTTTTATTGGTCAGAGTATTGAGTACAGGAGTTGGCACGTCATATTGTGGCTGTACAGGACATTGGTTAGGCCACTGTTGGAATATTGCATGCAATTCTGATCTCCTTCCTATCAGAAAGATGTTGTGAAACTTGAAAGGGTTCAGAAACGATTTACAAGGATGTTGCCAGGGTTGAAGGATTTCAGCTGTAGGGAGAGACTGAACAGGCTGGGGTTGTTTTGCCTGGAGCGTCGGAGGTTGAGGGATGACCTTATAGAAGTTTACAAAATTATGAGGGGCATGGATAGGGTAAATAGACAAAGTCTTTTCCCTGGAGTGGGGGTGTCCAGAACTAGAGGGCATAGGTTTAGGGTGAGAGGGGAAAGATATAAAAGGGACCTAAGGGGCAACGTTTTCACGCAGAGAGTGGTACGCATATGAAATGAGTTGCTAGAGGAAGTGATGGAGCCTGGTACAATTGCAGCATTTGAAAGGCATTTGGATGGGTAAATGAATAGGAAAGGTTTGGAGGGATATGGGTCAGATTCTGGCAGGTGAGACTAGATTGGGTTGGGATATCTGGTCAGCATGGATGGGTTGGACTGAAGAGTCTATTTCCATGCTGTACATCTCTATGACTCTATGACTCTTGCTACTCGGATGCTGCCTCACCGGCTGTGCGTTGCTCGCACCACACTATTCAACATAGTGCATCTATCCATTGCTTTTACTCACAGCATATGGTAATTCCTCAAAGAATTGGTTATATGTGATATTCCTTCCCAAAATCAATGTTCTAAAACTATGATTATTGCCATACCATTCTGATAAATTACTGTCATGCTGATCATCCAACTCTGTATCCTGTTCCTGCTTTTTCCCATAATCTTTTGCCCTAAGGACTCTATCTCCTTGTTAAAGAGATGTTGACAGATTAATGAATGGGCAAACTGTGGAAAATTGTTTTCAGTGTAGGCAAATGAAAGGAAATATACTTTGGACCTAAAATTGGGATAACAAAACACTTTGTAAATGCTAAAAAAATAAAGAAAGTAAAAGTCCAAAAAGACTTAGGGGATCTAAATGCATATCAAATTCAAATGCCTTGAAAATCATCTAAAAGCTATTAGGATAATGGCTTTTTTATCTAGAGGACAGGAATACTGATAAGTGTTATGCTTCAAATATTCAAATCCCCATGAATTGACCACAAATGATCTGTACTTGACACCACTCACTAGGAAGGGTATGTTGAGTACAGTGTAGATTCACCAGAGTAATACTTGAACTCGAATGGTTAAATTTCAAGAACAGATTATCTCAAATAGTATTGTATTCCTTGGGATTTAGAAGATTCAAAGCCAATTTGATGAACGTCTTCAAGATATTAAACAGATAGATAGAAATAAACTATTTCTGTGAGTTGTGGGGTCTAGACTGATGGGGCATAAAAATAAAGTCTAAAAATTAGGATTTTTTCTGGTGTGAAATTCAGAAATATTTCAATGAGCAAAGGATTAAAAGAACTTAGTAATTCTCTTCCACAAACCACAAATATAGTTTGCTCAAATTTTAACTGCATATTATACTTTTTTTATACTGAAATCAAAAATGATATAGATCAAAGACTCCATATATGAGTTAGATGCTGATTTCATTGTACAGTAGGAGGAGCAGGCCTGAAAGTTGAAATGACCTGTTCCTGTGTAATCATGCACTAATTTTGCTTCACCTAATTATAACCGTCCTGGAGGCATTCTGGACGTTATTGGATTTAAAATATTGAATCTGATTGGTTATCTGAGAAGACCTATTTATCATAGCAATATATCATAGTTCACTCAGGGAGTCCAAATTGTTATGGGAACTATACTTTTTCAATGTAAGTTGTAGCTTGCAGCTATGGATAATGAGGGTAGAGGCTCTAATGGCCTTTCCATCACAGGTTTGACCAAGAATCTCTCACTCTTATAAAGGACAAAGAACAAAGTACATTACAGCACAGGAACAGGCCCTTTGACTTTCTAAGTCTGCACTGATACATATCCTCTATCTAAATTTGCCATCTATTTTCTAAGGGTCTGTATCCCTTTGCTCCCTGCCCATTCATGTATATGTCTCGATACATCTTAAATGATGCTATCATTCCCACCCCTAACACCTCCGCTGGCAACGCATTCCAGGCACCCACCACCTGCTGCGTAAAGAACTTTCCATGTATATCTCCTTTAAACTTTTCCTCTCTCACTTGGTACTTCTGACATCTCGTAATTGAGTCCTCCACTCTGGGAAAAAGTTTCTTGCTATCCATCCTGTTTACACCTCTCATGATTTTGTAGGCCTCAATCAGGTCTGTCCTCAATTGCCTTCTTTCCTGTGAAAATAATCCTAATCTACTGAACCTCTCCCCATAGCTTTCACCTTCCATACCAGGCAACATTCTGTTGAACCTCCTTTGCACCCTCTCCAAAACATCCACAACCTTTTGGTAATGTGGTGATGAGAACTGTACACAGTATTCCAAATGTGGCCAAACCAAAATCTTATACAATTGCAATATGACCTGCCAACTCCTGTACTCAATACCCCATTCGATGAAGGAAAGCATGCCATATGCGTTCTTGACCACTCTACTGACCTGCATTGCTACTTTCAAGGAACAATGGACCTGAACCTCCAAATCTCTCTCGAAATCAATTTTCCCCAGGACTTTTTCATTTACTGTATAGTTTGCTCTGGAATTGCATCTTCCAAAATGCATCACCTTGCAGTTGTCTGGATTGAGCTCCATCTGCCATTTCTCAGCCCAACTCTCCAATCTATCTATATTCTGCTGTATTCTCTGACAGTCCCCTTCACTATCTGCTACTCCACCAATCTTAATGTCATCAGTAAACTTGCTAATCAGATTACCTATACCTTCCTCCAGATCATTTATGTATAACACAAACAACAATGATCCCAGCACAGTTCCCTGTGGAATACCACGGGTCATAAGTCTCCATTTTCAGAAGCTCCTTTCCACAACTACTCTCTGTCTCCTGTTGCCCAACCAGTTCTCTATACATTTAGCTAGAACACCCTGGTCCCCATGTAACTTCATCTTCTTCATTAGCGGAGCCTTAACAAACACCTTGCTAAAATCCATGTATATGACATCTACATTCCTTCCCTCATCAATCAACTTTGTCACCTCTTCAAAAATTCTATTAGGTTTGTAAGACATGACCTTCCCTGCACAAAACCATGCTGTCTATCACTGATGAGCCCATTTCCTTTCAAATGGGTATATATCCTATCCCTTAGTATCTTCTCCAGTAGCTTCCCTACCACTGATGTCAGGCTCACTGATCTGTAATTACCTGAATTATCCCTGCTACCCTTCTTAAACAAAGGGACAACATTAACAATTTTCAGTCCTCTGGGATCTCCTTTATTTTCAAGGATGCTGCAAAGTTATCTGTTAAGGCCCCAATTATTTCCTCTCTTGCTTCCCTCAGTAAACTTGGAATGGCTCCCACCTGGTCTGGGGACTTGTCCACTTTAATGCCTTTTAGAATACATGACACTTCCTCCCTCCTTATGCCGACTTGACCTAGAGTAATCAAAAATCTATCCTTAATCTCAACATCCACAATTTCCCTCTCCTCAGTGAACACCAATGCAAAGTATTAATTAAGAACCTCTGACTCCACACATATGTTTCCTCCTTTGTCCTTGAGTGGGCCAACCATTTCCCTCATTACCCTCTTGCTCCTTGTATTTGAATAAAAGGCTTTGCGGTTTTCCTTAACCCTCCTCACTAAGGAAATCTCATGATCCCTTTTAGCCCTTTTAATTTCTCAATTCAGATTTGTCCTACATTCCTGATATTCTTTTAAAGCTTCAACTGACTTCAGTCACTTAGACTTCATGTACACATCCTTTTTTCTGCACAACCACCTGATGAATGAGTGATGCTCTGAAAGCTAGTGTGCTTCCAATTAAACCTGTTGAACTACAACCTGGTGTTGTGTGATTTTTAACTTTGTACACCACAGTCCAACACCAGCATCTCCAAACCATGATCCTTTCTCCTCTCAGCTAATCTCACATATCCATGGTTCCCTAATCATGACATTACTATCACTCATTTTTACAGGAACATATCTCTCCTGTACTCTAATCAACCTCTCTTTAAAAGACTTCCACATATCAAATATGGATTTCCCTTCAAATAGCTGCTCTAAAACTACATTCCCCAGCTCCTGATGAAGTTTGGTAGAGTTGGTCTTCCCCCAATTTAGTACTCTTCCTTTAGGACCACTCTAGTCTTTCTCCATCAGTATCCTAATACCTAAGGAATTGTGATCACTATTCCCAAAGTAATCCCCCATTGAAACTTTAACCATCTGGCCAGGCTCATTTCCTAACACTAGAACTGGTCCACAATTCTTAAAGGGGAGGCTGTTATCTGATGCTGGAAATCATTGAAAAATTAGGCATAAGATTTTCCAATGCTGCTTTGGAGGCCTTGGAGCAGGTGGGGAGCAGGGGCTATGTCATCTATCACTGTGGGCTTGTCAGTCCTATGAGATGCTTTCAAAAGATAATGGAACCAGATTGCCAAGGAGGTCAGTATAAAAGTCTAGCTCCAAAGACTTGGATCTAGAGCCAGAAGAAGATCAATGAACTCATACAATATCAGTGAATGCACCTTCAATACATAATCTGCCAAATGTACCTCTAGGCTCATATTGTTCCAAACACCAGACCCATTTCATTCATCAATCAACAATCTCTACAAAGCACGACTCATACTTCTAGCATTAATAGCTTCAACTCAATGTCAAACAGCAATACCGCTGAAAACTTCACAACTGTATATCCCAACACACATGCATACATAGCAAGCTGTTCAAACTCATCATCTAAACTCATTGTACCAAACTCATTTACATTCCCTATCTGTGCAGGACAAAGTGGGACTGAACTAGAAGCATTTAAGCACAGGGAATAGGCATGTATTTACCTTCTTCATGATGTTCTGCTATCATTGCTGCAGCTTTGATTGAAGCTGTGATCAGCAGTCAGGCTGAAATCAACAACCATGACTGTATGCTGATATCTAATCCTCCTTTTCACCTCCCACTTCTTCCTCATTCCACATTCTCTTCTAACTTAGAAGCTACAGATGGTGTAAACATACACATCTTGCTTTTCTTTATTCCTGCAACTACAATCCCTTCAAATACCAAAGAACGGCAACCTGGTCAGGCAATGAAGGAAGAAGCCAATGATGAAGTAGAAGCACTATCACTAGCATTCAAATCAGATACCAGCTCAGATCATGACAATACTTGTACTTTCAGGCTAACTAAAGATAGGATCTGAATGTGTGAAGCATTGCACATAGATGGGTTGCAGTCAGAGGAGGGTCAAGGGAAGTACATATACTAGCTTGCAGAGGATTCAGATGATAATTTTGGCAACTGACTAACAAGTATGAGTGTACACACTGAAATTATTGGAGCATTTGTAGCACCACACGTGAGACACCAAGGATACATTTGGAGATGAGGAAAGAGACAGCTGAATTTTGTGACCAAACAGTTAACCATATGAAGATCAGCATTACTTATGGACAGTTTCCTTTCTCAATAAAAATAGCAAACCATTTGCACTTTCCCACAGTGTGCAGCATCATTCTCAGCAGATATTTTTGTTCATGCTGCTCCTCTTCCCATTTTGTTCCTTGTTTTCTTACATTTCTGTTGCTCAAATCTATAGTTTCTCACATACTACACAGGATTACAATCACCAAGAAATTAACATTATTGCAAATTGTCAGAATAATTCATTCCAATTCTACAACTTGCTTCAGTGTGATTTAAACTCAACATCTTTGTGCTTCCAGTTAATGCCATAACTATGACACAGCTGTAACCACATGTATCATGAAGGTGCCCGTCAATGGTCTTTTTATGGTGCAGAGGATTTCAAATCAGATACTAATTTCGGTGTACAGGTATGTGTAGAAACTGATGTCATGTTTTTAGATGGAGTCATCAAAGCTCACTATATTGATAAGAGGTAGGACATTGCAAAGAATAAATGTTTCGGTGTGGAAAGGGTAATAGCATCCTATTTCTGACTCCAAATCCTGGGTTTCACTTGTTGTTCATTTTCATATACCCTAATGATTGACATACTACTTGTCCCACATTGCAAATGTTGTAGGAATAATGAAACACTGACACATCCTTGTTTTGATAATATAATTGGTTTGCTACTCATCAACTATAATAGATTTTCAGTAAACTAGTCAAAAGCTGGATTTAGATTCCAATCATCGAAGGTAAATAACAATGTTATTCTTAGAAGAAGCCAAACTCATATGGGTACCATGGATGATAGATTTCAGTTATGTGAAGCAATTAGAGATGTAATCATAAGAAAAGAGAAGAGTAAGGAAAGGTTGCTTAAAGGCATCCATAATCATGAAAATATTTGATTGAATAAATATGGAGAAGCCATTTTGAATAGCCAGAGCTATGTGTCAATTTAATTGGAAAAAGTGCAACAAGTGAAACCCAGGACTTGGGGTCAGAAATAGGATGTGAGGAAGAAAGCTTGCACAGTGAGGTGGTGAGGTCTGTCTAAAAGGGAAGTGGAAGCAGATTAAGAAATAAGTTTGAAAATAAGTTGTTCATATACATGAAGTTGAAAATTTGCAGTGCTTTGGAAAAATAAGACAGTGACCTCAGTGGATAATCTTTTTGAAAGGTTAGCAGAGGCAAGACAGGTTGATTCGCTTCCCTTTATCTCACTAAAGCATCCAACTCTTTGTGCTTCTATTGATTTGAGTAATAGATTTATTGTTTTAGTTGTGCAATTACTGCTTAGAGCTCACGTGGATGAAGTGTGCTGATCTCATGACTATACATGGAGCAGTGGATTATGACCTCATTTTAATACAAACCTAATCACATAGGCTGCATTTTATTCTGAATGATCTTTGCATGAGAGCTAAGCAAGTTATTACATTTATAAAACATTTTTAATTGAAGGAAATTCATATTGTTCTTTTTGTAAAGTAATTCACTAATAATTTATGTTTGATTCAAACATGAAACCTATGCCACACATAAAGCTACATTTGTGATTGTGTATGTAACTCAAGTATGAGTCCAAATTAAATATTCTTCAAAAAATAAATGCATGTGAAGCATAGAAAAATAATTAACAGGTAGTAGTGTTTTAATTAGTGACTGCTTGGTCATGATGGAGCATGACTCACCCAATGCAACCAAAGCTTTTAACTCCCTCCTGCCTACCCGTTATTCTAATATACCCATATTAAAGTGATATAATATTAAGGAAATATTAATGAAATATTGCTAATTCTGAAGTGAAGTCAACAAAGCATAAATGAAATTTACCAAAATGAGCATGTGTTTATAGTAATCCTTCCTACCTTTTAGTTAGACAATCAAATGCAGTTATCACTTGAAATGTTTACAATCATACTTGAAGCTAAAACTTGAAGTTTCATAATATTTGCATGATACGTTATAGTTAAGTCCCACTATTAACTAGACCTTGCAATTTGCCTACTATCACATGCTATCTCCCTGGACCTTTACTCATCTCTGGAACATCTGGATAACAAATATACCAATATCAGGCTCCTACTTATTGACTACAGCCACACCTTCAAGACCATAATTCCAAACAAACTAATCTCCAAATTCCAAGACCTAGGTCTCTACCGTGTGGCCAAATTTTGTCCGACTCGCTGATGAAATCACCATTGAAGGCTGTATCCCAAACAATGACAAGACAGAATACAGGAAAGAGATTGTGCGCCTCATGGCAAGCTGTAAAGATAAAAATCTCTCCCTCGACATTAGCAAAATGAAAGAACTAGACATTGACCTCAGGAAGCAAGGCGTAGAGCACACCCCTGTCTACAACAATGATGCCGAGATGGAGAGGATAGAGAGTGTCAAGTTCCGAGGAGTGATGATCACCAACAATCTGTCCTGGTCCACCCATGTTGACTTTGACTCTCTGGTCAAAAAAGCACAGGAGGCTTCTCAGGAAGCTAAGGAAATTCAGCATGCCCATAAAGACTCTTACCAAATTTTATAGATGCATTATAGTAAACATTCTATCCAGATGCATCACAACTTGATATGACACCTGGTCTGCCCAGGACCATTAGAAACTACAAAGAGTTGTGAACACAGTATAGTGCATTACACAAGCCAACATTCTATCCATTGATACCATCTATACTTCCTGATGCCTTGAGAAGGCAGCTAGCATAATGAAAAACTCCTCTCATTCCAGTTATAATCTCTTCCAACTTCTTTGCAGTCATAACTCTGTTCTCATACTCTAATGCACTTCAAAAACTTAAACACAACTACCTACAGATTCAAGAACAGCTACTTTCTCGCTGTTATTTGGCTTCTGAATGGATCTCATATTTTTAATTTAATGTTGATCTTGCTCTTTGTGCACCTTCTTTGCAATTGTAACTCTGTTCTCACACCCTAATGCACTTCATATGGTCTGATCTGCCTGTAGTGCACACAAAAGGAGCGGCATGGTGGCACAGTGGTTAGCACTGCTGCCTCACAGCGCCTGAGACCCGGGTTCAATTCCCGACTCACTGACTGTGTGGAGTTTGCATGTTCTCCCCGTGTCTGCGTGGGTTTCTTCCCACAGTCCAAAGATGTGCGGGTCAGGTGAATTGGCCATGCTAAATTGCCTGTAGTGTTAGGTTAGGGGTAAATGTAGGGGTATGGGTGAGTGGCGGTTCGGTGTGGACTTGTTGGGCCGAAGGGCCTGTTTCCACACTGTAAGTAATCTAACCTAAAAAAAACAAAACTTTACCCAGTACCTACATTCATCCGACAATGATAAAATCAAATCAAATCTTAATATTTCTCATTGGTTTTAATTTCTGTTCAGTCTTACTATGACTGACAAGGACCAATTTCTGTTGAAGTGGGTTTTTTCCCTCTGCCACTGTTAAATTGCAATTGCTGTATAACCTAGGACAAATATTATGAAATTATGCAAACTTTCCAGTGTAAGATTAGTTAGGATGACAGACATCACTATCTTCCAAGCTACATCTAGTTCACACAAATGTGTCCTTTCTTTATCAAGTGTCATGCAAACTATGGTACTAATTGACGATAATAGACGTGTGACAGTATTATGTCATGGTTGGCTCAGGACAGGTCATAGAAGATTTAGAAATGAGTAATGAGTCACACTTAGTTAACCTAAGCAGTGATCTAAATATGATTGAATTCAATGTCAATGTTGAACAGGAGTAATGTAAGACAGTTACTAAGAGCTGAATTTTACCACAGGCTTCAGGAACTCCACTGTAGGGCCATATGCGGATCCCAAACCCACGCTTGGCAGCATTGGGACCAGCTCAACAATATTCCTGTGCTTGGTGTCAAATTAACGATAAGCCTGCTTGAAATTGAGATACTATTGGTGGGGGTAATTAATTTTAATAATTTTGAAGATCTAGTGGGAAGCCTTCATGGGAAGGTTGGAAACTCATAAGCATACAGTATTGGAGCCATGCTGTATTCTATCCTCCTCACTGACCCTCCATGGGATATGAAGTCTCAGACTCTGATGGCCTCCAGTGCTGGTGACCTCCCCATCTGGCAAGAGTTCACTATCACAGTGATATTGTCCCTTAATAGGAGACAGTAATTTAAATTGGCTACCTGTCTGTATGTGCAGACATATATTTGGCCTCTGAGCCCATAATTGGGTGAAGGTGGGAAGTATGTAGGGATTTCACCCTCTACACGAAATTCTAACTGGACAGTAAGGCTAATGGCAATAGATTAAAATTCAAAGGAAATGACCAGTAGTGTCTTTTAAAGATAACTGCTGGTTCTCAAGTACTTATTACATTAATTAATGACTTAGATGCTGATTGAGAGTAAATTGATGTGCCCGTAATTTGTTGGGTTCATTTGTCCTGTTATTTTGTGAACAGATTATATCTGGAAATTTTCACATTGTCGGTTGATGCCAGTGGGATAGCTGTACTGGAACAGCTTGTCTAGGGGTTGCAGCTAATTGTGGAGCACAAGCCTTCTATTGACCAAAAGCTGACAGGATCCATAACCTCTACAGTATCCAGTTCCTTCAACTGATTCTTGATATTACATGGAATGGTTCAAATTGAATGAGGGGCCGGCATCCACTTGGTGCCTGTGGCTGAAGATGCTTGTAAGTGTTTTGGCCTTGTCTTTGCATTGATGAGCTGGGTACCTCTGTTGTTGGGATGGGGATTAATTGTGAAGCCATCTTTTCCAGTAAGTTGTTTAACTGTCTAATATCATTCATGATTGGATGTGACAGAACTGTAGAGGTTAGATCTGACCTATTGATTGTGGGATTGCAAAGCTCTGTTAATTATGCGTTGCTTATGTTGATTAGCACGCACGTAATCCTGTGTTTTCACTTCACTAGGTAGACTTATTTTTTAGGCATGCCCTGATTTTGCACTAGACATGCCCTCCTCTAGTCTTTATTGAACTAGAGTTGATCCCATGACTTAGGAGTAATGGTATACTGAGGAGATATGATGTGCCAAGAAGTTACAAACAGTGGTTCTGCTGCTGTGGATGACCCACAATGCCTTACAGATAACCTGTCCTGAGTCACTACATCTGTTTAACATCTATCACATTCAGCATGGTGGTTTATCAGTCCTCGCAGCACATAGATACATCTGAATAGCTCCCATTTCAGAGTGCAGTTAAAAAGGCAACCTCAGTATTGCAATAAAGAAAACTGAAAATGTAATGTTCTCCCTGCCAGTAAATGGCCTCTTCATTTACAAACCCCATTCTCTCCAGGAGATTTACATAAACTAGGTATCCCCAGGTAGTATAAGTGGGATTCAGAGGAGGCCAGGTCTTGTGGTCTGCAGACCAACTGAGATGTGATTATAATCTGACACCCAAGGATCAAACCCTAACAAGGGTAGATGGATTCACAGTCTGCGACTGTCTTGGAAGAGAAGAGCACTAAAGAAAATCCCTGACAGGAAGTCCAGAGATGGTCCTGTAAGTAATTACTTGGTAATTATCAGACAATGACAGCAACAGAGACAGCACCAAGTAGTACTGGTTTTATCCTTTGTACAACACTAGCAGTGTTGGGTCCTGATGCCTGGGCAATTCAGGGCCTTCATGCCGTGGAAAGTACACTCCAATTTCATGGCTACACCTTCCTTCATGAGAAGCATCAATTACAGGTTAGGTCCAGCTTGATTGACATAGAGTGTGAATACTGGAGTTTAATTCTGATGGCGGGCAAGATCATATCATTTCATTGGATCACTACTCTCCTTCTTAAATTGGAAAACCCCCCAGTCAGCTAAGAAGTCTTCCTTATTTCAATGGATCCTTGGAGCTTAGAAAGTCATTTCTCAATAGACAGTTTGATCATCTATGAACCAAACAAACAAACCAAACTCTTCAAAGAAGGACTTTTCAAATTTCCAGCTGGATCATAAGGATCATATGTTCTAGTCTTACTCACAACCTTCTGCAAGTTAATGTTGAACACAAGACAGTTCTAACCAACAAAGAACAGGTGAGATTTAATGTAATATTACTTCACTGCTAAAATTAGGCTCACTCGAAGTGGATCTCTTAAAAAGAAATATTACATTTTATTCAAGCAGTGGAAAGCCCAAAATGCAACACATGAGCGTGGAGTTGAATTCACAGTATAATAAAAATAATTGAACCCTTCATTGATGCTCAACATTCTGGCTATTTCTTTCAACAAGCTTATGACCTGTAAATCTTATGTGCAACTGCAGCCAACACTCATCTCCACCCCAGATATCAAGGATCACACTATAAGATACTTGACAATATCAGCAACAGAATTGCTAGCAATGCAAGGGATGGTCCTAACTGCACAGCTGGGTCAGTATGCAAAGGGCAATAAGGAACTGACAAGGTGAATGAAAGTGAACAGAGGTTTCTGGAATTATGCAACCATAGACTTTATGGTGAACAGTTAATTCCAAGCTGTTGGCATGAGATAGAGCTTATCATCACCAGATATACCATCTTTGACAGTGTCCCCAACATTTCAGCTATCACAACACTGATCACTTTTTTGTGTGTAGCAAAGTGCCTTGATGCCAAAACTTTTTCCCATATTCTTCTCCATGGTGCTATTAGACAATTTGGTGCTATTTAGTGGGCGGAACGGTGGCACAGTGGTTAGCACTGCTGTCTCACAGCTCCTGAGACCTGGGTTCAATTCCTGACTCAGGCAACTGACTGTGTGGAGTTTGCACGTTCTCCCAGTGTCTGCGTGGGTTTCCTCCGGGTGCTCCGGTTTCCTCCCACAGTCCAAAGATGTGCGGGTCAGGTGAATTGGCCATGCTAAATTGCCCGTAGTGTTAGGTAAGGGGTAAATGTAGGGGTATGGGTGGGTTGCGCTTCGGCGGGTCGGTGTGGACTGGTTGGGCCGAAGGGCCTGTTTCCACACTGTAAGTAATCTAATCTAATCTAATTTTGGTGATTTACAAAGAGATGTCAGTTTGCATATCAAATCTACCAGCAAACTCATCAACTTGCAGGACTGTTTGCTAAACTTCATGCTGAAACCAATTGCATGAAGACCTAATCCATGAATTGCTGTACACTGATGACACTATGTTAACATCTCAGACTGAAATTTATTTGCAGCAAGCTGTGGGTCAATTCCCCTGGGCTTGCAAGGTGTTCAGATTAAATATCAATGTCAGCAAGACCATGTTTAGGCTAGGGCATAGAGACTCCACCTTCCATTTCAGCTGGTAGATAAGAGAGCATGGCAGAAGAGGTAAAAAATAACCAGTCAACCTAGAGCCATTGTTATTCATCTATGCTGATGTGGAAAAATTTGTAACTCATGAGTTGGCCTCTGTAGCCACAATGATGTTTAATCCAGAGGTGCCAGACACTCCAGGTTAATTCTGTTATCTCCTGAGATGGAAGGATCCTTTTTATTAAATTTATGTATGTCTGTGCCTCCTCAAAACTCAATGCAGTTGTATTCAACTTCAGGTAAAGATGATAACCCTTTTCTAAATTCCTATTTATTCACTTCAAAAATCTTAAAAAAAATGTTTGTACCATTTCTAATTGTGAAGTAATTTATCAGCCTCAGAACTGCAGTAGTATATCATTTATTCCAGTTTAAAGAAATGTGCTACCTCAGTAGGACTTTGCATTCAATCAGTTTCAAAAATCTTTATATTTACACTTCAAGTGCTGTCAAAAAACTTAAAAATCACACATCACTAGGTTATAGTCCAACAGGTATATTTGGAAGCACTGGCTTTTGATACACTGTTCCTTCTTCAGGTGGTCGAAAAACTTGCATTGGATCCAAACACATGCAAAAGTATTTCAAATTGTATTCTGCTATAGTCTGATATTATTATTGAACAAGTCAGATCTCAGACTGAGATCTGTTTTAATAGAATTCTAAAAAATTATTGTTGTAGTCTTTCACTTAAATATGAGCACACAATGCTCCAGATGTGTTTTAGCAATAAAATTAAATTTATTGTGCAAAGGAAATGAAGATAAAATAGGTAAAACAAGTTATTGACACACAATACAATATTTCATCAATTCCAACAGCACCCCTTTATAGTACTCAAACACAGATCATTTTCAACCCATTCACATCTGTAGTGTTTGACTTAATTGCGGCTTTGTGTTCCTGGTCTTGAGAATTTAATAAGCACTTCCTTGAGTATTTACACAAATGAGTTTAGACTGTCTGAGCTTTAAATAAACCTCTTCAGGGTTCTACCCAAACACTTTTGATGAGGAGATTTCAAATTAATATATCGGAGCAATCTATTTTCTATCATTTCTAAACTATCTCTTTTCTTTGCGAGAAACTGACTTACATATTTAACTTCCATCAGGATTTCTGTGAACTAAACCCAAAGGTTTTCCAAGCTATGAGTGTACACCCTAAGCAAACAAAAATGATTCTAAATCCTTCTGACTGGAAGTCTGATGCGCTTCACTCTTTCCTCATTAAAAAAAAATCTCCAAACGTTAACAAAATCCCAATAGTATTCCAAGATCTATACCTCACACACTGTCTTTTAAAAACATCCAAGGGCCCAGAAAGCCTTACAAGTTGATCATTAAACTATTTAATACACAGATCAAAATCGACATTCCAGTGGTTCAAAATCCAAACTTTAAAAAAATGTATATTAAAAACCTTACATCACAATTATCAAATTGAAGTTAGCCTTTCTTCAGAAATATAGACCTTTAGGCAAATATTCTTCAACCATCATGGTACATTAATTTCACTGAAACTGGAAGTGAAATGATAAATATTCATTCCCCTGTAGTAACCCCAGTGACACTTTTATTCTCTGTTTAATTATTTACACAATAATTTTGGTGAAAAATAATTTAGAATGTGTAAAAGTAAAGAGGCCAGGACAGTTCAAAAGCCACAAATTCATTCAAGAATAAAAATCTCATGTTCAACAAATTATGTAACACATATTCTGTGAATTATTTAATTACTGTGTAGCTACAATGTGCCTGAAATAAATGAAGTAGTGCCACACAAATGAATCAAACATCTTTCAAAATAAGTTAAACTGTTTTGCCTTCAAACGTATTAATCTTATGTGTATAGCTAAATTTGCTGAGGGTTTTTCCCATTGGTAGCAATATTGATTGGTTAAGTTGATCCTACTTACCCAGGAAAATAGTATGATTTGTTTTGGCAGCAATTTGAATTATGTTTGTAAGTTACAGTTTACTTAATATTATATCAGAATGATACAGAAATTGTGTCAGTGAATGACATTGAAATTATTCATAAGTACTGAGTCAGTACCTGAAAATTACTCTCTTTCGTTGACTTCAATAGGAAATGGATTAGTGGTGCTGGAAGAGCACATCAGTTCAGGCAACATCCAAGGAGCAGCGAAATCGACATTTCGGGCAAAAGCCCTTCATCAGGAATAAAGGTAGAGAGCCTGAAGCGTGGAGAGACTCCCTTAGCTTGTCTCTCCACACTTCAGGTTCTCTGTCTTTATTCCTGATAAAGGTCTTTTGCCCGAAACGTCGATTTCACTGCTCCTTGGATGCTGCCTGAACTGCTGTGCTCTTCCAGCACCACTAATCCAGAATCTGGTTTCCAGCATCTGCAGTCATTGTTTTTACCTTCAATAGGAAATATCAACTCAACTCCACCCAACCCCACCCACTCCCTCTAGCTGGTGACTATGTTACTGAGTTTGTAGTTCAAAGGAAGGAATGTGACAACACCCCATAAAATAGCTAACAGTTGTCGTTCAGTTTTTATTAGTTAAGTTTATTTAAAAGAAACATTGTGAATTATTCAATTTTTCTTGAATATCCAAGATTAAATTGATTTATTGCAAAGTGGAAATCATTAAAATTGTGTCAAAAATGAAAACTGGTACTTTCCAAACTATAATTGGAATCAAAATGATGTTTACGTACAACAGGCAGACTGATCAATCTGAGAAACATTTCATCTGCATCTTAGACTATTGTAATATAAAACTGTAATTAAAGTAAGCTAGCTGACAGAAAAAAAATACCTGCCATAAAATCTGCATCTGGTTAAATGTTCATTGCAGCAATGACTAATAGCTTACACCATGGATTAATTTAATACCTTAAGAGGCAATTTCTTCAAGGCCATCATATGATTTTAAAATTCCTTAGCTCCTTATCCAAAATGTGAATCACCTCATTATCTGTCATTCTTTTCATGCAATGAATTAGTAGGGTGTTACTGAGTGACAAAAATAGTGAAGAGAATTTTTGTTTGCTAACTATACAGAAATTGTCCATTGGCTCTTTCGAAATTGATTTAGGATTTTGCAACAACTGCCATAGGAAAAATGTTCTTAATGTATTTTAAAGTCAATATGATTGTACTCATTTAAAAAAAAAATTCTCAAGATGTAGGTAAAAGGAAGGCTGGAAAATGGGAAGCCTTCAAAAATGAGATAACGAGAGTCCAGAGACAGTATGCTCCTGTTGGGATGAAAGGCAAGGCTGGTAGGTGTGGGGAATGCTGGATGACTAGAGAAATTGAGGTTTTGGTCAAGAAAAAGAAGGAAGCATATGTCAGGTATAGATGGCAGAGATCAAGTGAATCCTTAGAAGAGTATAAAGGCAGTTGGAGTATACTTAAGAGGGAAATCCGGAGGGTAAAAAGGGGACATGAGATAGCTTTGGAAAATAGGGCTAAGGAGAATCCAAAGGGATTTTGTAAATACATTAAGGACAAAAGGGTAACTAAGGAGAGAAGAGGACCCCTCAAAGATCAGCAAGGTAGCTATGTGTGGAACCACAGGAGATGGCGGAGATATTAAATGAGTATTTTGCATCAGTGTTTACTGTGGAAAAGAACATGGAAGATATACAATGTGGAGAAACAGATGGTGACATCTAGAAAAATGTCCATATTACAGTGGGGGAGGTGTTGGACGTCTTAAAATGCTTAAAGGTGGATAAAGCCCCAGGATCTGATCAGGTGTACCCTAGAACTCTGTGGGAAGCCAGGGGAGTGATTGCTGGGACCCTTGGTGAGATATTTGTATCATCGATAGTCATGGGTGTGATGCTGGAAGACTGGAGTTTGGCTAACCTGGTGCTACTATTTAAGAAAGGTGGTAAGGACAAACCAGGAGACTATAGACTGATGAGGCTGATATCAGTGGGGGCAAGGTGTTGGAGGGAATCCTGAGAGACAGGATTTACATGCATTTGAATAAGCAAGGACTGATTAGGGATAGTCAACATGGCTTTGTGCATGGGAAATCATGTCTCATGAACTTAAGTTTTTTGAAGAAGTAATGAAGAGGATTGATGAGGACAGAGTGGTGGACATGATCTATATGGACTTGAGTAAGGCTTTTGACAAAGTCCCTTGTGGTAGACTGGTAAGCAAAGTTAGATCACATGGAATTCAGGGAGAACTAGCCGTTTGGTTACAGAACTGGCTCGATGATAGAAGACAAAGGGTGGTGGTGGAGGTTTGTTTTTCAGATTGGAGGCCTGTGACCAATGGAGTGCCACAGGTTTGGTGCTGGTCATCATTTTTGTCATTTATATAAATGATTTGGATGTGAGCTTAAGAAGTATAGTTAGTAAGTTTTCAGATGACACCAACATTGGACGTGTTGTGGACAACGAAAAAGGTTACCTGAGAGTACAATGGGATCTTGATCAGATGGGCCAATGGGCCTAGGAGTAGCAGTTGGAGTTTAATTTAGATAAATGTGAGATGCTGCATTTTGGTGAGGCAAATCAGGGCAAGATTTATACACTTCATGATTAGATCCTGGGGAGTGTTGTTGAACAAAGAGACCTTGGAGTACAGATTCATAATTCCTTGAAAGTGGAGTCTCAGGTAGATAGAATAGTGAAGAAGGCATTTAGTATGCTTTCCTTTATTGGTCAGAGCATTGAGTATAGGAGTTGGGAGGACATGTTACGGCTGTACAGGACATTGGTTAGGCAACTTTTGGAATACTGCGTGCAATTCTGGTCTCCCTCCTATAGGCAGGACGTTGGGGAACTTGAAAGGGTTCAGAAAAGATTTACATGGATGTTGCCAGGGATGGAGGGTTTCAGCTATAGGGAGAGGCTGAATAAACTGGGATGGTTTTCCCTGGAGCATCAGAGGCTGAAGGGTGACCTTATAGAGGTTTTTAAATCATGAGGAGCATGGATAGAGTAAATAGACAGAGTCTTTTCCCTGGGATGAGGACGTCCAGAACTAAAGGGCATAGGTTTAGGGTGAGAGGGGAAAGATTTAAAAGTCACCTAAGGGGCAACCTTTTCACACAAAGGGTGGTACATATATGGAATGAGCTGCCAGAGGAAGTGGTGGAGGATTTTACAATTACAATATTTAAAGTGCATCTGGATGGGTACCTGAATAGGAAGAGTTTAGAGGTATTTGGACCAAGTGCTGGCAAATGGAACTAGATTAATTTAATATATCTGGTCGGCATGAATGAGTTGGACCAAATAGTCTGTTTCCATGTTGTACATTTCTATGACTCTGTGTGGGCAGCATTGATAAAAGTTAACATATAATGAAAGCTGATAGTTGGTCTTCTATTAAACTGCTATTGTGGTTTGATAAAACTTGAGTTTTGTGTTTCAGATGGCAACAAAAATTCAAACTGTGGAGTCTGTTTCCATCAAATCAAAGACTGACAAACGGTTTCTTCCACTAAAACACATTTGTGCATCAGCTGGGTTTTTTGACAATCTGATGGCTTCATAATTATTTTTATTGAAGTTAGCTCTCTTCCCAGATATCTTTTAAAATTTAATGTAATTTCTCAAATATCATGGTGAGTTAGAATGTATTTATTTACTGGATTATCTGTCAATTTCTTTGGATTACTAGTTCTGAAGCATAAGGACTACATTGTACTCAGCTGTTTAATTAAATAGAGTGCCCATTTGTTGTCTCAAAGAAAAGCACATTTGTTTTAAATTACATTAATAAAATAAACCTGATGGCATAAAGTGAAGTGGCAATATAAAAACTCAACAATACATCTGAGCCTGCAATGTACCACTAATACATGTATTTTTAAACATAGCTAGAAGTGTATAGTAAGTACATGAACTTAAGTTTGTACAAGGCCATTAATGTAGTTAAATGTCCCAAGGGTACTTCACCAGAGTATTATCAAACAAAATTAGTCATCTAGTCACATAAGGAAACATTGTGCTGACGACCGAAAGTTTGATCAAAGAAGTAAGTTTTAACAGATATCTTAAAAGAGGAACAAGTAGTGGATAAGCAGAGAGATTTTGTGGGGAATTCCAGGATCTACACAAATGAAGGATTGACTGATAGTGGAGCCAGTATTATCAGGATGTGTAAGAACCCTTTGATTGGAAGAGAAAATATTAGTAAAATATATTGATTCTGTAAGAAGAGGTGGGATGGTAAAGTTCAGGTCATCAGATATGCTGATTATTTTCACAGTACAAGAAAAACATTGACAGCTTACTTCTAGTTTTATAAAATTGAGATGATGTAAATTACTATATAATTCAAAATTAATCTGTTGAATTAATTTGCATCGGAAAGACGAGTGACACGTTAGATATGGCTCTGAAATGAAAACATTGAATATGATAGAAGAATTTGCCTAAACTTTGAGGAGACAACTAATGTATGAACTTCTTGGATGATTTTCAGATCAAAAGGCTGAAGAATTGTTAGATATTTTTTGACCTTGGCTTAAACTTAAGTTACGAGTATGTCATTTTATATTTTAAAAGAAGAAAACAAAAGAACTACAAATTCTGCAAAACAGAAACAAATACACAAATTGCTGTAGAAGCTCAGCAAGTCTGCCAGCATCTGTGGACAGAGATCAGAGTTAACGTTTCAGGTCGAGTGGCCCTTCCTCAGAACTGTTTTTTGTGTGTGTATGTTATGTTTTAAACTATCTGTTTTAATTTGAGGTAAAATTGGGAATGAGATCTCCTAATAAACAAAAACAAAAATTGCTGGGAAAACTCAACAGATCTGGCAGCATCTGTGAAGACAATACAGTATTAATGTTTTGAGTCCAGTGGCACCTTTTCAGAATTGTGATCTTCTACTGGTTTTGCCTGATGACAAGTCTATGTGGCCTTATTCCTATGGGAAAGCACTCCACATCAATTCCTATTGAAATCCAGTTTTCATACATAAACATCACAAAGAAAGAACCAGCTGGCTTTGCTTTATAGAGACTGAAAGACTTGAAAGCAATCTGATTCAGGGATGCTAGAGAGACTGAGGGTTCTAACAAGAGAGAGAAAGAGACAGAGAAACAGTAGCTGCTGTGAGCAGTAAAGAGAAAGGGTCGTCTTTGTTAGCTATCGGGCAGAATGCAAGTGGAAACTCATTCAATGATTGATAAAACAGGATCTGAGAAGATTTAGGGACACTGGAAGATTCACCCTGGTGTGGCCAGGACAGGGAATGACTGGAGTGGACTTGACAGCCAGGGGTTTATAGATTCTCAAAATAGAGGTGGAAATGATACTGGGTGTTAAGAGAAGAAGGAAGCCTGTTGGAAGCTGATTATTGTAATGACTATAATTCAGTGAATAGAGAGAGATAAACTACAAATACGAAAGTAACTGAGTTGGGGTATATTTTCTGCAGTGCCTGATTGGGGAAGCTCATGGAAATCAAGCACCTGCTATTCCTGGAATTAACACAGAAGTTAAATCTTTTACCAAAGTACACATAAGTTCCCCAGTTTTCCATTCTGTTTAGACCCAGACAATCAGAAAACACAAACCAGGCTGCTGTACTTAAGAAGATTTACTATTTATTATTAATAAATTCCAGCAATAGATAAAGAACTATGAATAGCGACATATAGCTACTAATAAAAACTCTTACTCTATTTTTTAAAATTCCCTGTACACATGTACACACAAACACACACACAGATAGATAAGAAGAAAGTAGTGTTTGGGTGGAGGTGAAAATGCTGAGGAAGCATTTCAATGGCCTTGTCCACAGGGATCACTGAGATAATCATTTTGCTTGCCAGAACTTGCTCTCTTCCAATTCATCTTCTCCTAATTCCTTTCACCTCCTCACAGAAGGCACAGGTGATTGGCTCACAAATTATAAAGACTCTGACTTATTTGTTGAAACTATCATCTTACATAAACTGATGAAAAAATAATTGGCTTTCTTCAGGCTTCAGATATTCGCTACTATAGAGAGACGCACGTGTCCCCTTCAAGATATCTCTGAAGATTTCTGTCAGTATCATTCCCATCCACAAGCTGTTCAGCTATCCAGGAACTAATCCTATAATTGTTGGCAGATTGTTTTGTGGAATGGTGATCAGACAAACAATCAGCTACATGTTGCTGGCCAACTCTCACTTTGTACACATCCCTGGTACAAGCCAGTCTGTAGCCAGTTTCTCCACTGGTTGATCAAAGCAGCAACATAAACACCACTTACAAGTGTAGCAATCATTTCCACATATTTAGTTTTAAAGTCATCCTTTTCCTATTTAAGTCCACAGTCGAAAATAACAAAAAATAAAAGTATTCTGTCCTTACATGATATATAAGATATCTATGACTTAATGTTTAGTCAATGCTTATTTGAAGTTTATTGTTATAGTAAAAACATGAACTCTTTTCCTGTGATCCTTTTGATCAGTAACTGGGAATTCAAATTTATTTTTAAAAAGCTATTGGTTCTACTAGGATCATAACACTTGCTATTCAGCCATGATCTTAAGTGGTAGTGTAAGCTCTATTGGCTGAATGGACTATTCCAGTTCCTATTCCACTGCTTTACAATTGTGTTCATGTCAGACAGAAAACCATTGTTTTTCATGAATTTTGAAATGAGATAATCTCACACAGCTTTGCCCCAATATATTTTCAGTAGATAATCATGAAAGTGACACCAAGATTTTGGAATTTTCATCACAGCTGACTTCTTTTAATTTTATTTTTACTAATAAGTCCAATTAAAGAATGGAAGCACAAACATACACTTTAAATTTGTGTTAGCAACAAGCAGAAGCCAATTTTCCCCATTGTAATCTTAGGCCAGTGGCTTCTCAGAATTAAATTGAAGAGATTCCAATGAGGACAGTTAGAATCAGAGGAGATTTTATTCCTTCAGTCTGGGAATATTGGACCATAGGTCCAGGAGAGAAATATCAAAGACAAATCCAATACACCATTCAGTTCCTGTACAAATTTATTTTTATTTATTTTTCTGAGAGTTTGAAAACAATTATTTTAATAAGACCATAACATCTGAAGACATAGGAACAGAAATTAAACCATTCAGCCCATCGAGCCTGCTCTACCATTCAATCATGGCTGATAGCTTTTTCAACACCATTTTCCTGCTTTTTCCTGTAACCTTTAATCATTTTGGCAATCTAGAAATCATTGATCTCTGTTTGAAACATACTCAATGACCTGATCTCCACAGCCTTCCACGGCAATGAATTCCACAGATTCACCACTCTCTGGTTAAAGAGGTTTCTCTTTACCTATGTTCTAAAGGGTCCTCCCTTTACTCAAATGTTGTGCCCTCAGACCCTCATCACTCCTGTCAATGGAAACATTTTCCTAATGTTGACTCTGTTCAGTATTCTGTAAGTTGCAATCAGATCCCTATGTATTTTTCCAATAAGAAAGGGAAAATGAAACAAAATAAATAACAATTTGTCAAAGAATTATACGATTTTTCAGTTTTAGTTGGTTATACCTACCAAAAAGAAATTATTTGATTGTTGTATGGTGATGTCCAAAATGCTTGGAATAAAACTATGTTCATTTCACAAAATATAATAATCAGACCAATTTTGCTGCTGAGCTGCTTTAAGTAAACTTGAGGAATCCCATCAAGCTTGCTTGATTTAATATGATCATGGCTGATCAAACATTTCTGTACCTTTTATCTAACTATCCCATTAACCTGTTACATCATTGATAATCCAAAATGTATCAATCTCTAACTGTACTCGAAGACTGAGCTCCCACAATCCTCTGTGGTATAAAATTTCAAAGACTCAGCATTCTCTTCATAAAAACAACTCTCATCATCTTGATCCTAATTGACTCCCTTACTTTTAAATTTTGCCTCTCCTTCTATAATCCCCATTGATGCTAAATACTTTACCTGCATCTACTTAAATAAAACAAAATATCATGGATGTTGGAAATCGAAAATAAAAAAGTCTGGAGTTTTCTTCCTTAGAACAGAGAAGGCTGAGGTGGGATTTGATTGAAGTGTATAGAGTTACGAGGGGCATAAATAGGGAAGCTTAGGAGAAATATTTCCCTTTTGTAGAGGGATAATAAACCAGGGGTATAGTTTTAAATTAAGGAACAGGAAGTTTAAAGGGGATTTGAGGAAAATGTTTTCACCCAGAAGACTGTAAATATTTGGAACTATGGCTTAATAGGTGTATTTTCTCCTTTTTTTATGAAGTGAGGTTGAAACTGAGGTATTGAGCGATATGCCTCAAGTCAATGAAGTAAACAGCTTATGAGGTCTTGGGTTTTTATTTTAAGTTGGAACAATAAAAGCAGCCTGAATGGGTGTGGTCAAACTCCCAAAGAACCAGGATTATAGGTTCACTGCCAGTAGCTACTGGGGTTTGGAAGCTCTAATATATCTCTCCTTGTTACAACAAACACTTAAGTTCTCTCTCTCTCTCTTTTTCTTTTGATATTCTTTTCTCCTGGACTAGAGAATTGCATATGAGAAAATCAATTTTACTTAATTTACTTTTGGCAAGGGTGTATTTATATGATATTATTATTTTGGGGCAGTTGCTGTTTAGATTAGATTAGATTACTTACAGTGTGGAAACAGGCCCTTCGGCCCAACAGGTCCACACCGACCCGCCGAAGTGCAACCCACCCATACCCCTACATTTAGCCCCTTATCTAATACTACGGGCAATTTAGCATGGCCAATTCACCTGACCTGCACATCTTTGGACTGTGGGAGGAAACCGGAGCACCCGGAGGAAACCCACGCTGACACGGGGAGAACGTGCAAACTCCACACAGTTGGTCGCTTGAGGCGGGAATTGAACCCGGGTCTCTGGTGCTGTGAGGCAGCAGTGCTAGCCACTGTGCCACCGTGCCGCCCACAACATAATCTATAATTCTGTTGGGTTCTCCAAATGAATTAAATTTTTCCAATGCCTCTTTATTTTGTTTGTATTTTAGTGATATTGTTTTGCTTCAAGCCTGGTAGCTTGACCAATGGAATTGCATCCAGAACACAATGCCTGGCATTAGTGTTTAAAATTTAAAAAGCTAGAGTCTAGGCTATTTCCTTGCTATGTTTTGAGAGGGTTTGGTTTGGTCTATAACAGAACTTACAGCCTAAATGGGAAGTAGAGGCAGGAACCACCAAGACATTTAAGAAGTATTTAGATAAAGACTTAAAATTTCATGGCATTCAAGGCTATTAGGATTAGAACAAATAAATGCTTAATGACCAACACAGAGATGATGAGTTGAAGGGCCATTTTCCATGCTGTTAAAAACTCTATGACTCCAGAAAGAGAAAGTGCTCAAGGAACTTCAGCTTCTAAGACTCCTTTTCACACCTTCATGTACACCCATTTTGGATATTTGTCTCTCTTTTATCATAATTATCACTGCCTTGCTCTGGCACCCACACAATCTACTTGCACCCCTCCCACTCTGTCAACAACATAAAACCTATCATTTTTCAGTTCTTTCAGTACTGAAGATGACTCATACCAGACTCAAAATGTAAACTCTGTGTTTCTCTCTCTCCTGATGTTGCCAGACCTGTTGAGTTTCTCCAGTGCTTTCCGTTTTAATTGCCTGCAGTTAACCTGTCTATCCCTTTAAGTATTTTGTAGGTTTCAATGAGTTCACTTCTTATTCTTCTAAACTCTAAAGAGAATGTGTTGCCAGTGGTGGTGGTGGAAGTAGAATCAATAGGGATATGTAAATGACTACTGGACATGCATATGGACAGCAGTGAATTGAGGGGTGCATAGGCTAGTTTATTTTATTTTAGATTAGGAAAAATCCTCGGCACAACATTGTGGGCCGAAGGTCCTGTCTGTGCTGTGTTCTATGTTCTAATACAGGCCCCAGGTTGCCCATTTTCTATTGATAGCACTGTGCTGCCATCTTGGGAACAAGTCTGCTGAACCTTCCTTACACTCACTCTACGACAGTAACATCTTTCTTTAGATAAGGAAACCAAAGCGGCACACACTACTCCAGGTGCAGTATATCACACATTAAGCTTTCATTCTGTAAAAAAAATCATTTGTTTAGTGACATTTTTTGGATCGTTTGGATCCACCTGGTCCACCCAAACTGCAAACCATTTGCAGCTGAGAATGCAATGAAGTATCATTCTCTCAATACTCTATGAATAGCCACTAGTCGGCATGGAGGTTTCACTTTCCTTCATGTATGAAGGCTCAGTACCTTGATACAAGTTGGCTGGCACCAGGAACTGTGCAATGTAGAATGTCAGAACTGCACCAACTACATCAAGTCACAGTATTGTTCAAAGAAATTTCACTATATTCATGGGGGCTTTTCTACTGCAGGATATACTCAAATGCACACGCCTGCTGTTATGGTGTCAAATGAGATTTAAAATTCAGAAAACAAACAATCCAATCCTCCTCAGTATCAATTTTGTTCAGATCTGGAAAATAAATGATGAAAACTAAAGACAACATTGATACTTCAACTGTTACTGAAAAAATCTTTGGATTGGCAGATGATGTGCAGTACATAGAATTATTTCCTGGGAAACTGCAACCCTCTTGATGGGCAATTTAAACTGCAACTACTGAAAAGTTCAGATTAATCATTGGGCTAAGAACTATATAAACACGTTTGTCTTCCTTCCCCAGTAAAAGATTCAGAATCTCAGAAGTTTGCTGAAGAATCAGTTGTCACCTCCTAACCTCTTTTCTTACAACCTCTTGAACAGGTCAAATAATGGCAGATTGGAGTACAGAAGTTGACAAGCACCTTACATTGACACTGAATCCAATTGCCACATGTATTCCCTGTAAGGAGCACACAGTCATGCAGCCTGGAAACAGACCTTTTGATGTAGCTTGTTCTAAACTGACCTAGTCCTATTTACCAGCCTTTGGTCCATATCCCTCTAAATCCTTCCTATTCATGTACCCATCTAGATGCCTTTTAAATGTTGTAATTGTACCTGCCTTCACCATCTCGCAGCTCATTCCATACAGACACCACCCTCTGCCTGAAATATTTATCCCTCAGGTCCATTTTAACTACTCTCCCTTTCATCGACGCCCTCTAGTTTTGGACTCCTTGACCCTGAGGAAATGACCTTGGCTATTCATCCTATCCATGCCCCTAATGATTTTATAAACCTCTATAAGGTCAGCCCTCAGCCTCCTAAGCTCCAAGGGAAAAAGCCCCAGCCTATTCAGCCCCTTTCTGTAACTCAACCCTCCAGTACCGGCACATTTATTAACTCCATCTTTTGAATAGACAGCGGCAGTTTTGTCTGTTACTGGATCACAGTAAATGTTGCCAAACACACGTGGTGCAATACTGCATTAGTAATCTGTTCAGAACCAGTTTCCCCAGACAGGTGCAGGAAGCTGCGGGGGTGGGTGGGTGTGCTGAGAGGGCATGATCCGCCTCTGAGTTTCTTGAGTGTGTTTGATGAGGAAAGAGAGCCACCTCCACAATTTGATGGTTACACAACTCCGCGCCCGAAATTTTCAAGGTTACAGGTGTTTCAATCCAATCAGTTGCCACAACAAAGGGACCAGCCAAATAATACAATGCAATACAAAGGGATTTTAGGTCGAGGTCAACATTTAGTTTGGATCCTATGTTAATTTTTTTTGTTCAAAATAAGTATTTAGTTAGTGGTAATTTGCAGCGCTAACGAAAATAACTTGGTTGAAGAGATGCACACTTCACTTTTGCTTTGGGAATTTCTTTACCACTCAGGTTAGCATGTAGTAAATTGATCAAATTACCGATCAGAGTAAATAGATCGCTTAGAGATCAGAGATTAAATTAGGTGTAGTGAGTTTGAGGGTCGCAGTGCTGAACTCAATAAAAGCTCGATGAGTAATTATTCAGAATAAACTAGATGTGGAGGCTGCTTCACTTTATCTACAACACCCTCTGAATGAAAACAGCTCGAGGGTAATCCCAATCAATTGACTTGTCAAGGTCTAACAACAGCATTAGAATTCATATGGCGCCTGGATTGTTGTACAACGTCCTAAGGTGCCTTGCAGAGGTATTTTAGAACATTACATTAGGGCATAAAGGCAGATTTTAGGACAAATGAAAAGCTTTGTCAAAAATTTCGATTTTAAGCGATATCCTGAGGCTGATAAGCGATAGAGATTGGAGCGGTATTGCAATCAAAAAACAGAGTTCAGGACGCCCCCCGTCATTATACATTAGTAATAAAGTATTAGCCTTCCAGATTTTTAATTTCCACTTAGAGGGGGAGAGGGGAAACTCGAAACGAGCCACCAGCTGAGAGACTTCTGTCGGCGCTATTATTGTGTGTGGTACCTTATGAACTCAACAAGTCGAGATCCTTGACATAACCATAATCCTTCCAGTCCGATGACGTGAAGTGCTGGAAACTCATGTTTAATCAGAATTCAGAACAAGTCTTAGCCAATACTTGTTTGTAGTTAGACATCAAAGATCTTTGGGTCAAAATCCCGTCACTCCCTCTACTACAGCATTATATGTGTACCTTCACCAGATGGACTGTAGCGGTTCAAGAAGGCAACTCACCCACCACCTTCTCAAGGACAATTAGGGGCGGGAATCACTGCCGGCCCAGCCAATGACGCCCACATCCCTTGAATGAGTTAAAAGGCAGCGAAGCCCTATTTTTAAAGAATGATTAGTTCTGATTAATTTACGGTCAGTTTGATGTTGTTTACATATGATACAATAGTCATTAGATTTCTGTTAGAATTTGCCACTATGTAACTGTCAAAGTAGAGAGAAATAGGTACATTATTTATTCAATAACGTTGATTTTAACTTGGAACTTCTTGTAGCTTTGACATTTATCTCAAATACCAAGGGCGCAAGTGGAGATTTATCATTTCAGAGGGATAAGGGGAAGTTAAGCTGAACGGCACAGCAGACTCGAGAGGCCGAACGGCCTCCTTCTGTTTTAATTAAACTTCCTTGCGCGTGTGTGTACTTAAGGGAGGTGGAAGTTTTCAGCGACCGCGCCCAGATGCTTTATCATTCATTATTGATCATAACTCGACCTTGTTAGATCACGTTCACTTTGTGTCTGACAAGTATTGTACGGAACAGGAAAGGTCTTGGCATGTTTTGAAAAAAAAACGCTGGGTTATAGCATCGCTTAGAAAATAAATATACATTAACATATTTATAGGCAAAGATCGTGTAAGTTTAGTAACAACGTTTGGCTCTGTAAAACTGAAACATTAAAAATACGCTTGAAGGACAATCTCCCGGATTCTGCAGATGCAGTAGCAGCTTTCGGCAGGACCTGGAGTTGTATTACTGTCCAACGCGAACATGTTCATAACCATGATGGCACTGACATAATTGATAGCACATCTCAGATTGTTCCTATCCTTCAGACTTGATGCACGCGATCTATCCAATGCTACAAACATAAAGAACATTAATCATTAATTAATGACTAATCTGGTTGATTATACAATCCTTCAAATATTAGAATAATTCTTTGCCATATCCGTCTAAGGAATTCTGATATTAAAAAAGTCAGTTGCTGCAGCGATTCCTTCCAGTTTCCCGTTTTGCGTTCTGGTTTGAGGCCCAAAAATTTTAAACCTGACTTTCAAAAGCAAACGGGATATCTCCTGGCCGGTCCGACTTCCTTTGACGTTATACGCCAGCCGCAAATGCCTCGGAATCCAACGCTTGCCCGTTTCAGTCAGCTCTATAGTACAGCAGAGAGAGAAAGAGACAGCATTAGGCGCAGCCAGAAAGCTCACTACCAGCTCAGCGACACATTGTGGACTGCTGTGTAGCCAGACACCTCCACTCCCTTTCCAATGTGTACCTTCGGTTAGTGAATTCAGGAAACCCAGGATAGTGTTCCGGCTAACTCGCCCGATAAGTTTTCCAGCTGTTTTCTTCGGGCTTTGTCCAAGTTCTCAGCAATTCTACAGGGGACTGGAATCTCACTCATGCATGTGGAGGTGAGTGTGTATCATGGGGCACTTTCCCACACAGACACCCACACAGCGCCGCCCACATAGCAAAATAGAAGAAGATAACTGTAATAAAATGATCACTTTATGCTCATCCTGGCATTTTCCTTTGTGCACTCGCTTATGTAATGGGTCACAGTGGACTGCTCAGCCGTGCGACGTACAGATGTTGAAATACAAATGAATGTTATTTATCATATCTGCAAAGATTTTTAAATTCACTTGTACGCTCTGTAGTTATTCAACTTTGCAGGTAGCTGGGAGCCCTTAAGTAAGAATAATGTACACTCGAAGGATGCATCCATGCTTCAAACCTATGGGACCCCTGAATAAAGTGGGAGGTTTGTATGTATGAATTTGTAAGCACATAGCCTGATAGCATGATGTTGGAAGAAGGTCAATCCTGTAAATGCCTCGTTTAAAGCTGAGACGGTTGAATATTGTATCTCATCGAAATCAAAACAGTTGTTCCATTTTCCCAATATGTTATAGTTTTTATATTCAATAGTCAGCCATACAAATTAGAACCAGACCCTTTGTCCAACTAAGCCAAGTGGACCATGTTCCCAAACTAAATCAGTCCCACCTGCCTGCACTTGATCCATAACCCTCGAAATCTTTCTTATTCACGAACTTATCGAATCGTCTTTTAAACGTTGTAGCTATAACTGCATCCACCACTTTCTCTGGCAGGTCATTTCACACATGATCCACTCTGTGTAAAACGTTGCCCTCTTGTCCTTTACCTTAAAAATCTGTCCAGTTACTTTGCATTCCTCTACCTAGTTAAAGGACCCATGTCATTCACTTTATTTATGGCCCTCATGATTTTATAAACATCAACAAGGTCATCCCTCAACCTCCTACACTCCCAGTCCAGTCTTTCAAGTCCATTTTAATATCACAAAGCTTCCACTTCCAGCAACATGCTGGGAAACCCTTTCTGAACCATCTCCCCTGTGGTCATCTCCCTCCAAAACAGGTTTACCATTTTGGATGCTGTTGGGGAGGGCACCAGTTGTCAAGATCATGGCTCCGTGGTGGGCATTGCTGCTCAGAATGGAAAAAAGACTTGTAGGGCCATAGTCATAGGGCGTTCTACTGTGAGGAGAGTAGATAGGCAGTTCTGTGGCCAAACATGGGACTCTGGATGGTATGTTGCCTCCCAGCTGCTTGGATCAGGATGGTATGTTGCCTCCCAGCTGCTTGGATCAGGTATGTCACGATCGGCTGCAGAGCATTCTAAAGGGGGAGGGTGAACAGCCAGTTGTCTTACTACATATAGGAACAATGACATAAGTGGAAAACAAGATGAGGTCCTGAAAGAAGAATTCAGGGAGTGAGGAGAGAAGTTAAAGAGGAGGACCTCAAAGGTAGTGATCTTGGGATTACTGCCAGTGCCATGTGCTAGCCAGCGTAGAAATGGAAAAATAGGCAGGATGAACACATGCCTTGAGAGATGGTGTAGGAGGGAGGGGTTCAGATTTATTGGACATTGAGACCGGTTCTGGGGAAGGTGGGACTACTACAAAATGGATAGTCTACACCTGAACCAGACTGGAACCAATGTCCTTGGGGGAGGTTTTAAACTAATGTGGCAGGGGACTGGGAACCAGAAGAGAAAACAAGTAGGCAGTGAGATGGAGACTGGAGACTGTAAGAATTATGAAGATAGCATTAATAAAGGGAAGAGTGGGAAGAGAGCAGATGAGCGCAAAAAAAACTGGTGGCCTGAAATGCATCTACTTTAATGCAAGGAGTATAGTGTGTAAGGCAGATGAACTTAGGGCTTGGATTGGTGCCTAGGAGTATGATGTTATTGCAATCATAGAGACTTGTTTGCAGGAAGGGCATGATGATTGGCGACTAAATGTTCCAGGATATAGACACTTCAGACAGGACAGGGAGGGAAGTAAAAGGGGGGGGCAGAGTTGCATTGCTGGTCAGGGATGATATCACAGCTGTGCTAAAGGAGCAGACTATGGAGGTCTTGGGTAGTGAGGCATTACAGGTGGAGCTGAAAAATCAGAAGGGTGCAGTTACATTGTTGGGGAAGTATTTCAGGCCTCCCAACAGTGAGCATGAAGTAGAAGAACAAATAAGTAAACAGATTATGGAAAGAAGAGTTTAAAGAGTTTAAGGGTTACTACGGATTATATCTACCATAAATGCAATTGGTTGCCAATCTTATCAAATCGAGTGGATCGGTTGGAGAAACAGTTAGAAGCAATGAGGAACTTGCAACAGTAACAGTATGTGATGGATGGCAGTTGTAGGAAGGGGGGGGAGGAGTCTCAGATACAGTCACATAGATGGGTTAACTCCAGGAACGTTAAGAGAGGTAGGCAGCTAATACAGGAGTCTTTTGTGGCTATAATAAAAAGTGAGGTCTGCAGATGCTGGAGATCACAGCTGAAAATGTGTTGCTGGTTAAAGCACAGCAGGTTAGGCAGCATCCAAGGAACAGGAAATTCGACGTTTCGGGCCAGAGCCCTTCATCAGGAATGAGGGGAGGAAGAGAGCTTCTTCAAGGAAGGCATCCTTGCAAGAGGATTCGCAGTAGGTTAAAATCTTCGAGTAAAAAGTGAGGTCTGCAGATGCTGGAGATCACAGCTGAAAATGTGTTGCTGGTTAAAGCACAGCAGGTTAGGCAGCATCCAAGGAACAGGAAATTCGACGTTTCGGGCCAGAGCCCTTCATCAGGAATGAGGGGAGGAAGAGAGCTTCTTCAAGGAAGGCATCCTTGCAAGAGGATTCGCAGTAGGTTAAAATCTTCGAGTAAAAAGTGAGGTCTGCAGATGCTGGAGATCACAGCTGAAAATGTGTTGCTGGTTAAAGCACAGCAGGTTAGGCAGCATCCAAGGAACAGGAAATTCGACGTTTCAGGCCAGAGCCCTTCTTCAGTAATGAGGCCTCTTTTGTGGCTATACCCATTTCAAACAGGTATGCTGTTTTGGAAAATATAGGGGGTGATGGATTCTCAGGGAACTTGGAACAGCCATGTTTCTGGTGTTGAGACCGGTTCTAATGCAACGAGGGGTATGTTGGGTTCCAAGAGATCAATTGTCTTAGGGGATCCTCTAGTCTGAGGTACAGGCAGACGTTTCTGTGGCCAGCAGCGAAAAAACAGAATGGTATGTTGCTTCCCTGGTGCCAGGATCAAGGATGTCTCAGACAGGGTGCAGAATGTTCTCACGGAGGAGAGGGGCCAGCAGGAGGTCATTGGTTCCAATGTGGACAATGCCCGATGAAGGGCTTATGCTCGAAACGTTGAATTCTCTATTCCTGAGATGCTGCCTAACCTGCTGTGCTTTGACCAGCAACACATTTGCAGCTGTGATCTCCAGCATCTGCAGACCTCATTTTTTACTTAATGAAAAGGAAGGGAAAAGATTGAGATTCTGAAGGGAAAATACAGAAAGTTAGGCAGGAACTTAAAAAGGAGGTCCTCGAGAGTAGTAATATCTGGATTATTCTCGGTGCTACGAGCTAGTGAGGGCAGGAATAGGAGGATAGAGCAGATGAATGCATGGCTGAGGAGCTGATGTATGGGAGAAGGATTCACATTTTTGGATCTTTGGAATCTCTTTTGGGGTAGAAGTGACCTGTACAAGAAGGACGGATTGCACTAAATTGGTATTAGGCAAGAACTTTCAAAAGCTGACTGGGGCAAATGTTCGCAGGTAAAAGGATGGCTGGAAAATGGGAAGCCTTCAGAAATGAGATAACAAGAATCCAGAGAAAGCATATTCCTGTTAGGGTGAAAGGAAAGGCTGGTAGATATAGGGAATGCTGGATGACTAAAGAAATTGAGGGTTTGGTTAAGAAAAAGAAGGGAGCATATGTAAGGTATAGACAGGATAGATCGAGTGAATCCTTAGAGTATAAAGGAAGTAGGAGTATACTTAAGAGGAAAATCAGGAGCGCAAAAAGGCGACATGAGATAGCTTTGGCAAATAGGGTTAAGGAGAATCCAAAGGGTTTTTACAAATACATTAAGGACAAAAGGGTAATTAGGGAGAGAATAGGGCCCCTCAAAGATCAGCAACGCGGCCTTTGTGTGGAGCCACAGAAAATGGGAGAGATACTGAATGAGTATTTTGCACCAGTCTTTACTGTGGAAAAGGATATGGAAGATATAGACTGTAGGGAAATACATGGTGACACCTTGCAAAATGTCCATATTACAGAGGAGGAAGTGTTGGATGTCTTGGAACGCATGAGGGTGGATAAATCCCCAGGAGCTGATCAGGTGTACTGTAGAACTCTGTGGGAAGCTAGAAAAGTGATCACTGGCAAATGGAGTTTAATTCAGATAAATGCAAGGTGCTGCATTTTGGGAAAGCAAATCTTAGCAGGACTTCTACACTTAATGGTAAGGTCCTAGGGAGTGTTGCTGAACAAAGAGACCTTGGAGTGCAGGTTCATAGCTCCTGGAAAGTGGAGTCGCAGGCAGCTAGGATAGTGAAGAAGGCATTTGGTATGCTTTCTTTTATTGGTCAGAGTATTGAGTACAGGAATTGGGAGGTCATGTTGTGGCTTACAGGACATTGGTTAGGCCACTGTTGGAATATTGCATGCAATTCTGGTCTCCTTCCTGTCAGAAAGATGTTTGCCGGGGTTGGAGGATTTGAGCTATAGGGAGAGGTTGAACAGGCTGGGGCTGTTTTCCCTGGAGCATCAGAGGCTGAGGGGTAACCTTATAGAGGTTTACAAAATGATGAGGGGCATGGATAGGGTAAATAGACAAAGTCTTTTCCCTGGGATGGGGGGAGTCCAGAACTAGAGAGCATAGGTTTAGGGTGAGGGGGGAAAAGATATAAAAGGGACCTACGGGGCAACTTTTTTATACAGAGGGTGGTACGTGTATGGAATGAGCTGCCCAGAGGAAATGGTGGAGGCTGTATAATTGCAACATTTAAGAGGCATTTGGATGGGTATATGAATAGGAACAGTTTAGAGGGATATGGGCTAGGTGCTGGCAGGTGGGACTAGATTGTGTTCGGATATGTGGTTGGCATGGATGGGTTGGACCAAAGAATCTGTTTCCATGCTGTACATCTCTAGGACTCTGGAGGCAATAGGGTAATGGTGATGGGAGATTTTAATTTTCTAAACATTGACTGGGATACACTTAGCACCAGAGATCTGGATGGGGTAGAATTTGTAAGAAGCATCCAGGAGAGTTTTCTAGAGCAGTATGTCAATAGTCCGCCGAGGGAAGGGGCCATATTAGACCTGGTTCTGGGAACGAGCCAGGACAGGTGGTAGAAGTTGCAGTGGGGGTTTCTTTGGAAGAGTGACCACAATTCTGTAAGTTTTACAATACTCGTAGATAAAGAAGAGAGTGATCCTAAGGGAAGAGTGCTAAACTGGGCCAAGGCCAATTAGATCAAAATTAGGCAGGAGCTCAGAAATGTGGATTGGACACAGCTATTTGAAGGGAAGTCCGCATTTTATATGTGGGAGGCTTTCAAACATCGGTTAAAGATGGTGCAGGATAGGTATGTCCCGTTGAAGGCAAAGGATAAGAAGGGCAAGAATCGTGAACTGTGGATGACAGGAGAAATTGTAAGACTAGCCAAGAAGAAAAGGGAAGCATACGTAAGGTCTAGGCAGCTAAGAACAGAATGGGCCCTGGAGGAATATCGGTAGAATAGGACAAATCTTAAACAGGGAATCAAGCGTGCTAAAAGGGGTCATTAAATAGCTTTAGCGAGCAGAATTAAGGAGAATCCCAAAGCATTTTATTCTTACATAAGAAGCAAGTGGGTAACTAGAGAAAGGATTGGTCCACTAAAAGATAACGAAGGAAGGCTATGTGTCAAACCTGAACGAATGGATGAGATTCTGAATGATTACTTTGCATCAGTGTTCACTGAGGAGAGAAACATGATGAATCTTGAGATTAGAGATAGAAGTTTGATTAGTCTGGATCGCATTGACATAAATAGAGAAGTGTTGTGTGGACAAGAGGTTAAGGTGGACAAATCCCCAGGACCAGATAGGATCTATCCCAGGTTGCTGAGGGAGGTGAGAGAGGAAATAGTTGGGGCCCTGACAGATATCTTTGAGACAACCATAAATACAGGTGAGGTGCCGGAGGACTGGTTGGATGTTCATGTTGCCCCCCTGTACAAGAGTATGGATATTCTGGGTAACTACAGACCAGTGAGCCTGATGTAAGTGGTGGGAAAGTTGCTGGAGAAGGTACTGAGGGATAGGATCTATTTATATTTAGAAAAGAATGGGCTTATCATTGATAGGCAACAAGGTTTTGTGTGGGGGAGATCGTGCTTTACCAAGTTAATAGAGTTCTTCGAGGAAGTGACCAAGTTGATAGATGAAGGAAGGGCTGTTGATGTCATATACATGGATTTTAGTAAGGCATTTGATAAGGTTCCCCATGGTAGACTAATGGAGAAAGTGAAATCACTTGGTGTCCAGGATATTCTAGATAGGTGGATAAAGAACTGGTTGAGCAACAGGAGACGGAGTAGTAGTAGTTGAAGGGAGTTTCTCGAAATGGAGATAGGTGACCAGTGGTGTTCCATAGGGGTCAGTGTTGGGGCCACTGTTGTTTGTAATATACATAAATGATCTGGAAGAGGGCACTGTTGTTATGATCAGCAAGTTTGCAGATGACATGAAGATTGGTGGAGTAGCAGAAAGTATAAGGAACTATCAGAGAATACAGGAGAATATAGATAGACTGGAGAGTTGGGCGGCAAAGTGGCAGATGGATTTCAGTCCAGACAAATGTGAGGTGATGCATTTAGGCAAGACTAATTCTAGAGCGAATTATACAATGAACAGAAGAGCCTTGGAAAAAGTTGCTGGGCAGATAGATCTGGGAGTGCAGGTCCATTGTACCCTGAAGTTTGCTGCACAGGTGGATAGGGTGGTAAAGAAGGTATATAGTATGTTTGCCTTCATTGGAGGGGGTATTGAGTATAAGAGCTGGCAAGTCATGTTAAAATTGTACAAGACATTGGTGCGGCTGCATTTAGAATACTGTGTACAGTTCTGGTCGCCATATTATCAAAAGGATGTGGACGCTTTGGAGAGGATGCAGAGAAGGTTTACTAGGATGTTGCCTGGTATAGAAGGTGCTAGCTATGAAGAGAGGTTGAGTAGGTTAGGTTTGTTTTCATTAGGAAAAAGGAGATTGAGGGGACACCTGATTGAGGTTTACAAAATCATGAAGGATATAGACAGGATGGATAGAAACAAGCTTTTTCCCAAGGTGAAGGATTCAACAACGAGAGGTCACACTTTCAAGGTGAGAGGTGGAAAGTTTAAGGGGAATACACACGGCAACTACTTCACACAACGGGTGTTGGGCATTTGGAAGGCATTGCCAGCAGAGGTGGTGGAGGCAGGCACGGTAGATTCATTTAAGATGCGTCTGGACAGATGCATGAGTAGGTGGGGAGCAGAGGGATATAGATGCTTAGGAATTGACCGACAGGTTTAGACAGTAGATTTGGATCGGCTCAGGCTTGGAGGGTGGAAGGGCCTGTTCCTGGGCTGTAAATTTTTTCTTGCTCTTTATAATATCCTTTCTATAGCAAGGCAACCACTGCTGTTCTCCAGAAGGGGTCTCACCAACATCCTATACAACCTCAGCCTGACATCCCAACTCCTGTATTCAAAGTTTTGAGCAATGATGGAACCATGCTAATTGCCTTTTTAATTACCATGCCTACACGTGATGCGTATTTCAAAGAATTATGTACCTGAATCCCAAAGTCTTTCTGTTCTACAACACTATCCAAGGCCCTAATATTAATTGTAAAAGTCCTGTCATTATTTGTCATTACTAAAATGCTGTCCCTCACATTTATCCAAATTAAACTCCTCAGCCCATTGACCCAACTGATCAAGATTTCTTTGTAATCTTTGATAACCTGTTCACTGTCTAATATACCACCAATTTTGCTGTAATCTGCAAACTTACTCATCATGCGTCCAATACAATCATCCAAATCATTTATGTAAATGACAAAAGTGGACCCAGTACCAATCCCTGTGGAACACCCCTGGTCAGAGGCCTCCAATCTGAAAAACAATCCTTCACTACCACCACCCTCTATCTCACACCAAAAAGACAATTTTGTATCCCACTGGCACACTCACCCTGAATGCCATGTGAGCTAACTTTACTAATTAGTCTACCATGTGGAACCTTGTCAAAGGCTTTACTAAACTCCAAGTTAACATCTACTGCTCTGCCCTCATTTATCCTTTTGGTTATTTCATTTAAAAAGTTTTTGAGACACAATTTTCCTCACACAAAACCATACTGACTATCTCTAATCAATCCTTCTCCAAATGCATGTAAGTCCTATCTTTCAGAATCACCTCCAACAACTTACCCATTACCAATGTCAGACTCACAGGTTGATAGTTCCTAGGCTTCTCCTTGCAACCTTTCTTAAATAAAAGACATAATGTTAGCCACCCTCCAGTACTTGACCTGTGATGATATAGATGATACAAATATTTGTGCTAGAGCCCCTGCAATTTCCTCACGAACTTACCACAATGTCCTGGGATACACTTAGAATCATAGAATCTCCAGTGTGGGGAACCAGGCCATTTGGCCCATCAAGTCCACATCAACCCTCCTAAAAGCATCCTACCCAGACCCATCAACCTATCCTATCCCTGTAACCCTGCAATTACCATGGATAATCCACCTCGTCTACACATCCCTGAACACTGAGGCAATTTAACATGGCCAATCCACGTAACCTGCACATCTTTGGACTGCTGGAGGAAACTGGACACCCGCAGGAAACCTGAAAACCAATACAGACTTGGGAAGAAGATGCAAACTCCACACAGACAGTTGCCTGAGGGTGGATCGCCTGAGGGTGGATCGCCTGAGGGTTGCCCTTAGCATTGTAAGGCAGCAACACTAACCACTGAGCTGCAATTTTGCAGTACCTGGTCAGGCCTGAAGGTTTATCTACCTTATGTTTACTAAGACATCCAGCACTTCCTCTTCTGTAACTTGAATTGTTTTCAGAACTGCACACAGTACTCCAGAAGATGCCTCATCAATGTCCTGTACAAACTTAACATGATATCCCAACTCCTGTACTCAAAGATCTGAGCAATAAAGACAAGTGTCCTAAATGCCTTTTTAACCATCATGCCTACATATGATGCAAATTTCAAAGAATTATGTACCAGAACACCAAAATTCTCTCTATTCTCCAACATTATCTACTACCATTAATTGTATACGACCTGTCCTTATTTGTGATTACCAAAATGCCATACCTCACATTAGTATTTATTTAAGTTGTCTAGCCTCCATCTCTCTCTCAACAATTAAAACCAAACATTAATGTTACAGACAAATCTGGAGGATGAATACATTCCTCCCTTTTCACTCCTGAGGTGGGTATAACAGTAATAATGATATGAATTATTGGGATGTCTAAAAATGTGAATCTTTTCAATTCTATATTAAAGCTATGTAGAAATAGTCAAACCATGTGTAAGTCTACGAAGCAACAAATCGGAGAGATTGAATTAGCAGGTGAAAAGTTTGTTACCATTAGAAACTCACTTAGTTAAAAGTATAAACATTATTTAAAAAGGTAAGTCTCATCCTGAATTTTGTAATAGAGTGCAAGAAAACAGAATAAGTTTTATGGTGGGAGAGGTGGAATTTCAAAAAGAAAGTTAAAGACCATACGAAAATGTAATTCTTTTTTCTTATGTTGGTCTTGAAGTTCCAGTGGGGTTAGGACATAAGACATAGAAAAATACAGCGCAGTACAGGCCCTTCGGCCGTCGATGTTGCGCAGACCAAAGCCTGCCTACCTAACCTACACTAGCTCAATAACCTCCATATGCTTATCCAATGCCCGCTTAAATGACCATAAAGAGGGAGAGTCCACCACTGCTACTGGCAGGGCATTCCATGAACACTCAACCCGCTGAGTAAAGAATCTACCCCTAACATCTGTCCTATACCTACCACCCCTTAATTTAAAGCTGTGTCCCCTAGTAACAGCTGACTCCATTAGCGGAAAAAGGTTCTCACTGTCAACCCTATCTAAACCCCTAATCATCTTGTACACCTCTATCAAATCTCCCCTAAACCTTCTTTTCTCCAATGAGAACAGCCCCAAGTGCCTCAGCCTTTCCTCATACGATCTTCCTACCATGCCAGGCAACATCCTGGTAAACCTCCTCTGCACTCGTTCCAATGCCTCCACATCCTTCCTATAGTTTGGCGACCAAAACTGCACACAATACTCCAGATGAGGCTGCACCAGAGTCTTATACAACTGCAACATGACCTCAGGACTCCGGAATTCAATTCCTCTACCAATAAAGCCCAGTACACCATATGCCTTCTTCACAGCACTATTTATCTGGGTGGCAACTTTCAGAGATCTGTGTATATGGACACCAAGATCCCTCTGCTCATCTACACTACCAAGTAGCCTACCATTAGGGTTGTGGTGAAGAGTCTCTTCAAATTACAATCGGTGCTTTTCCAATATGGGTGCTGTGGCACTTGAAAGTTTCTTCTAAAATTCTCTATCTCTGATGCACCCCAACTTTTCGAAGCTTGAAAAAAAATGTGTTGAGAAAGAGCTGCTGTATTATTATTCCATCCTACATGCCTTTTTGAAGTTACTGCACTTCGGTAACAAACAGCTGATAGATCTTCAAGGTACAGATTCAGTTACGACTGTGGGCAATTGGTACTTGATATGGAGGCAATCCATGTTGAAGAAGAAGTTTTAATCTCCCACCATCAGAATGCTACTTAAATAGATTAGGAATTCCTTAGTGGCCTCTTTGCATAATTAGTTTGTTACATATCCTTTGTCTCTGGTCAATTCTTCAAATGAGAGGTCTGTTCTTATAGTCAGTTTCAAATATATTAATGCAAACTAATTCCTTGGCAATATTTTTTATGTATTTATTTTTGTAATTCCTTGTTGAATTTTGAAGGTCATTTTCTTTCAAACAGAAGTCCCAAATATGAATCAACAGTATTAAATGTTAACAGTCCATACATAACTTCATGACAATAACCAACTTAGTATACTATATAGTACAATTTTTATATACACACACACATAGATACATACACTGGCATCTTTCACCATGCACAATTAATTGGACATTTTTCTTTACCCTTCAAATCATGTTATTTTTGTGGCATATTGCTGGAAATGCAAGTTGCTATTGATGTCAATGGAGGAGCTGGAACCACCTGAACATGGCGTCAAATTGTTTATCTCATTCCATATTAAGCCATGTGAACCACTGTCATCTGCAATTTTCCTCCAGCCCACAATCTCTTTCCCACATTTCCATTAACACTGCAACCTCCCCAATCACTTCCCACCTTACACTGAATCCTGACACCAGTCAGTGATGCTTCCTTCCAAAACCCCATAGATACTCCTTGGTTGATGTGCATTGATTATCATGTCCTTGTTACATGTGTGCATTGCCTTTAAGAGAGTTCACCTGTATTGTGATACCTGTTTAAATAAGTGACTCAGAGGTAATCAATCCCTACTGAGGCAACTAATTATTAGATCATTACCACTAATTTGTCAGTAGAGTAAAAAGTGAGGTCTGCAGATGCTGGAGATCAGAGCTGAAAATGTGTTGCTGGTTAAAGCACAGCAGGTCAGGCAGCATCCAAGGAACAGGAAATTCGGGCCAGAGCCCTTCATCAGGAATTTCAGTCAACTTACTTCCTTTTCCCACAATCCCCTTTAATGACTTCAGCAATTGACATCACATTTTCTTCTGTGATCTGTTCAGCGTAGTCAGTAGGTGTCTGCAACTCCCTGGACCATTGATGATGAGGCCCAAGACCCAGTTTTACAAGTGCCTCAGACCCAACCATTCAGCTACAGGGACAGTTCTCCTTTGTGACCCAATCAAACTTTTAAACACTGATGATTGAAAGTTTAGAATTAACCAACACACTGGCTTCCTTAAATTATTACTAAGCACTAGTACTAAACAGTATGGAAAGAATTTTATAATATGCCACATTAGAAAAGTAGCTAGGATTATGGAGCATGGAACTATGCTCCATAATCCTAGCTGTCTGAATAGCAACATTTTTAGAGGGCTATTTTCACAACAATTTGTCATCTATCCCACAATTCCAATACTTATTAGAAAAGCTGGAGACACAGAACCAATGTAAAATCAGATTACTTCATATTCTACCAATTTGCTTTCCAAAGATGAAAGCATGAATTCTGCCAGATTTCACATTCCAAATTTGTTCTGTTAAATCTTTATCTCATCCAAAAAAATGTATCCCCTCTATTTTTTTTTCACCTAACTATGAAATTTGGCTTTTTGTTATTTTCTTCAATATTGTTCGGCACCAATCCCTAGGAAGTTATTCAGAATATCACCATTTTCTTTTCTTATCCTTGCAAAAGAAGGATAGTCACAGTTGAAGTTGCATCGTCAGCATTTCTTTTGTTCTGTGTTGACTCACCAGCTCTCAAGCAGTTCGGTTGTTCCCACCTACATAAATTCAAGTTAGCTGCTTTCAACATGTCTTCCCAGTATAGTTCATGCACCACAGATAAAAAGCACACTTGAATGAATACTAAAATGTCTTTGACTAAGTATTTTAATTCATTCCAGGTAAGATATGCTGGACGTCAAGTATTAGGCAAAATTAAAGAGCATAAAAGGTATGTTCGAACCAATGCTGGTAAACCTTTCATTGAGGACATGTTTCAAACACAATGTCCATGTGACAATTCCTAAACACATACATCATAAACTGAATTTCTATGAATGCTCATACAATCACATAGGGGTTAGTAGTAATAATTTTAAAAAATGTACATTGCATTTTCTTCTCTCAATCTCAGTACTATTGAGCAATGCATAGCCAATGAAGCAAGACAGTCAATCTGTACCCAAACATCTAAATGTTATTCATTTTTCCACATTTCCTGTGGGATTTTCCTAAGAGGAAGGAAAGTTAGTCACACTCTGAAATCATGGAGAAAAACAACACAGAAGGAGTGCATTCAGCCATTTGAGTTCATGCCAGCTCTCTATAGAGTAATTCTGTCAGTCCCATTATTTACTCTATTCCCATAGCCCAACAAGTTTATTCACTTAAGTGCTCTCCAATTTCCTTTAAAACCATTGACCAAATTTGTGTCTGTTACCCTGTTACGCAGAGAGTTCCAAGTAACTTCAACTCCCTGTGTAAACAATTTCTTCATCATACCTCCCTTGTAAAAATACCATCTCATTTCATTTTTCTGTATTTTTGATTGTCAACTAAATTGGGAAATGGATTGTTTTAAAACCCAAGGATTATGCAAAAAAACTGCATTTTTTTAAAAAGTAGATCATTGATATTCATTGTAAGTACTAATTACACTGCTGTTTTTAATCAAGCAGTGGAACAAGGTTACTTCAGACAAACAAACTAGACACTGCTTAGAAAAAGAAATAGATTCAGACAGCAACAAGTAGCTTCTTTAAAAAATTAGATTCCCTACAGTCGGCCCAACAAGTCACACCGACCTGCCAAAGAGTAACCCACCTAAACTCATTTTCCTTTGACTAATGCACCTCACACTATGGGCAATTTAGCACGGCCAATTCACCTGATCCGCACATCTTTGGATGGTGGAAGGAAGCTGGATCACCCAGAGGAAACCCACACAGACTCAGGGAGAATGTGCAAACTCCACACAGACAGTCACCAGAGGCTAGAATCAAACCTGGGTCCCTGGCACTGTAAGGCTGCAATGCTAACTACTGAGCCACCATGCTGCCCTAGCCAATTTGTCATCCTTGCACATATGATTGACTAAGGCCTTTTGCAACACTATATGATTGATTCCAGGTATCTGATCAGCTTGTGGAGGGTGAGTAAGATAGTCTGAAACCTTCAGGCCTTCAGAAAGGAAGCTGTCCCTGGAGTGAAAAAACACATACAGCACAAAAATAGCCAGTTTATTTTCCAATATCAGTTGCTGCTTTTCACTAATAAGTCAGAGACCTTATAAGTTGTGAACCAATTGCTCTATGCCTCCTGCAAGAAGTAAAAGTACTTGGAAAAGAGAGAGGCCACTAAATAGCAAGCTTTGACAAGCCAAAAGGATCATTTCACTGAACACCATTTAACTGCTTCCCAGTTCTTCCCAAACCCAAAATTACAATAAAGAGAATTGCTAACAGCTCTAGAGTTGTGGTTTAACCAGAACTTTGTAAAACAAACCAAAGCTCTTGGAAAACTCTGCCATTCAGATGAAAATTAACACAACTATCTTTAAGTATCAATTTTTCTGCCAGTATTGGATATCCTTAAACAGGGTTCCCTTTCTGCTAGGCTACTTGAATAATTTCAAAGAACAATGTTAAAGATATAGAACAGCAGCATTTTTTGGGGTGGGTGAGGGAACTTCAAATCCACCACAGGATCACCCTATCAGATGTCTAACCCTAGCAAATACGCTGAAGGAAGTGAAAATATTTTACAATTGATATGTCTATAGTCATTAGTTGACTATAGAACCAGAAAGTGGTGGTATAAAGAAATGGGATACTTACCAATTAGAGTCGAGGTTAGAACCCTTCAGGAAGGGCTTTTGCCTGAAACATCGATGATCCTGTTCCTCGGATGCTGCCTGACCTGCTGTGCCTTTCCAGCACCACTCTAATTTTGACTCTAATTTCCAGCATCTGCAGTACTCACTTCTGCCTACTTACCAATTAGTCCAAATGTGGTTTGCTTGTATCCTTTGTTATTTAATGCCTTCATAAATAATCTGTATACAGGAGTCAAGTACGTGGCTACATTTTCAGGCAAGAAAAGAATTAAGATTTAGAGCTGGAAAGATCATTTAGAACCTTGTGTCTGCTTTGTCATTTAATAAGATCATGACTGATCTTCCAGCTCAGCAACACCTCACTGCACAAATGCCCATATCCCATGATTCCTTTAATATTCAAACATTTGTTGAATTGTGACTAAAATATATCCAATCACTGAGCATTCACAGCTCTTGGTAGTAGAAAATTACTAGTGTTCAAAACTCTGAGTGAAGAAATTCTCATTGCAACTCTAAGATGGCCATTCCCCAATACTGAGCCTGTGACCTCTAGTTAAAAATCCCCACTGAGGGGAAACATTCTTCTGGTATTTACATAGTGTCAATCCCCGTTAAGAATATTTTATGTTTCAATGAGATCGTATTTTATTCTTAAAATTCTAGGAAATAAGAGCCAAATTTACTTGATCATCATGAGATAATTTCCCCATCCAATTACCCTATGTTAAAGGACCCTGCATTCTTTTTAAGACGGGTACATTTTTCCTTCAGAAAAGAGGCCAAAACTGTACCCATTTTTCCAGGTGTGATCTCACAAAGGCCTTACACAATTACAGTAAGAGTGCTTTAATCTTAAACTCAAATTCTTTTATTACAACAGTTGGCATACCATTTGCTTTCCTAATTGTTTGTAGTGCTGAAAATGTGTTGCAGGAAAAGCGCAGCAGGTCAGGCAGCATCCAAGGAACAGGAGATTCGATGTTTCGGGCATGAGCCCTTCTTCAGGAATTGTTTGTAGTACCTACAAATCTTCTTTTTCTGTTATTTTTATACAATGACATTCAGGTCCCTTTGAATACCAACATTTCTTAGTCTTGCACCATTTAAAAATATTCTTATTTTCTATTTTTTTCCTACCAAAGCGAACAATTCACATCATATTCCATGTACAACATGTTTGTCCACTCTTAACCCATGGAAATCCTCACAGTTTTTTTCCACCTGTGCAGTAAAGTTGGATGCAAAACACTGTCCTCCTTCAGCTATCTTACTAACTTAAATAGCTGATGCTCAAGCATTAATCTTTATAGTACCTCAAGTTACAGCCTGCTAACCTGAAAATTATCTATTGATTCTTACTGTGTTTTATGTCTATTAATTAATTGTAGCCCATACGAACAGTCCTACTTCCATCAGCCCTACTTTTGAGTAAATTATACAAAACAGGAAATCGTGGCTTTGAAAGCTGTATAGGATAAGCTACAAAAATTTTTATACTATTCTTGGGAAGTATAAAGTGCTAGGGACAAAAGAAAATCAATAAAGAACCGCTACTTAAGTGGTTACAAAATGTGCATGGAAAATAAAATAAATCTGGGACTCTGACAATAAATTGATGCTATTATAAGAATGGCTCAGTGACAGCAAGAAAAGCAAACCAGATTTTAGAAATTCATTTTAAAAGTTCAATATTGAGACAAGATGGAAAATTATCCTGTCACTTTATAAATCATTGGTATGACCATATTTAGAAATTTTTGCACTATTCCTATTGCCTCATTATAAAAAGGATATTGCAGCAACTAAATGATAAGAGAAGAGAGAAATCAGACTGATTCAGGGGTCAAAAAGGTTGGATATGTGGAACAATTCTGTAAACTGAACATGATTTCATTGGAAATGAGGAGATTAAGTAGTTATCCAGTTGAAATGTTTAAGATTCTAAAAGATTCCAGATGATTTTGACCACAAAATGTTATTTTAAATTTGTGGACGTGTGCATTGAGGTTAAGTTCAAAGCAAATCTATGGAATGCTTGGCCTTGATATTGACTCTTCAGGATGGGTACAAGATAATTGAAAACAGAATGCTAGTTAATGTGACAGACTGAAAACTAAAAATTGTGTAATATGCCACCAACCTACCGCATTTGCTCCTGTTATGACATTGGATTATATGTCATGCATATATGCCATATTGATGGGGCAAACTGCTTTGTTACAATATATAAATTTGGTTCCCAATGTGCAATAGGTTCTCAAGGCTTTCCAACAGTGACACCTTTTTTTTGTCTAGGATTGTTATCAACCAACTGATACAACCTAATTTTTATAATTGAATACGAATTTCATTATTCTTATATCACGTGATTATATGGATAATAGAAAGCAAAATGTATTGCTCTTTCTCCATATGCTACTTGTCCTTGTGTGAGACGCACAGATCATGGAAAATCTTGAAGGTTTTTAAACCAGCAAAAAACTGTTCTTTTAAAACAATCATACAAGTTCAAAATAGGTTCATCTTGTACAGGGGGAGTATATGCAGTAAAATCTACTCCCACTGGATTTGCTTTTTCCTTTAAGTTAAAACACCCACACCAGCCTGCACAGTAAGTCAATAATGAGGCCACACAATTTTAAATACCATATCCGTGGTTGAGTCACAGATGAATTAAACTATACCAATTCTTCACATCAGATGTAAAATGTGCTTCATTTGAAAGTTAAGTTGTTTGGCCTTAATTTAGTCCTTATTACAGTACATCCACAACAATTTGACTGTATTGACCTTCTACACCAGAGTGCACAATAATCAGTAGCCTTTCATCATGACTAATCCTCCTTACCTGTGGAGAAATTAGAATTGAATAAATATTTGCTGGGGGAAATGCAGGGTTTTGTGGAAGAGCAGAGAGAAGAAACTAATTGGATAGATCTGGCTTCCTTCTGTGCTGCATCATTGAATGATGCTGTGTCCAAAATGTGAGTAGGCCACATCAGTTTGGTCTACTGCCATTTCTCTCAATCCAAATTCTTTACCACTGGAAAAAAAATGAGAAATGTTTTCTTTTCTGTGCAACACCCAAGATGGAGATAATAAACTAAAGAACTGCGGATACTGGAGACCTGAAACAACAATAAAAAAATTCTGGAGATTAGAAGAAGAATGAAGAATCTTTACCGAACTGTGCAGGGCTGCATTTACTGGAAACAACAGGAATCTCAGTGATTGGCTGGAGACCCAGTAAAAGCCCCATGTCAGAAATATATTAACTGTTTATTTAACAGCCCTGACTGGCATTGGGACAAGATGATTGCCTATAAGCCTTGTCATCACAGACTTAATTGGGGTGGAGGTTGGGATTCACCCACCACCCTCCCGTGTAATTAAATGTACTCCCTGCTACCAACTCCCCACAGGGAATGGCATTTCATTCCATTCAATGTCTAAATCAGGAGGTGTAAGTTAGAGTATCTAATTCAATGTAAAATCACCTTTAGAAAGCAAAACAAACCATAGGAAAAATGATAGTTAAGAGAGACAGTTAGATAAAAGAGTCAGAAGAAAAAATAAAGAATCTCCAATAATAAAATACAAATAAATGGGATTGCACATTTATAAAATTATTTTCCTTCAGGACAGAAAGATTGTTCATTAGTAACTAAAACCTACCATACTTGGAACTCCTCCTGAACTGAGCACTCTTGACACACAATGTGGATAGTAATAGTGTAAGAAGGTGCCTCACCATTATCTTCACAAGACAATTTGGAGGGATCTACATATACTGATCTTGCCAATAATTTTCACATTACATGCATGAGTAAAAAAGCACAAAATTTCCTTGAAATTAAACGGGCAATCCCTTTTTCTCTGCCTGTTTCGTGACTTCCATAAATTCATGCCATTGTATGAGTATGAATGTAGATACTGGTTTCACAAAACCTGTGGAGGTAAAGCACAACTCAGACAGCAACACGCCACATTTAACTGCACAGGTATATGTTGTATATTCAGACTCTGATTAAGCTCCATACTATTTGACAACACCATAAGGACTTGGATGGTTGAAGGCAGATAGAGTCATAGAGTCATAGAGATGTACAGTATGGAAACAGACCCTTCAGTCCAACCCGTCCATGCTGACCAGATATCCCAACTTAATCTAGTTCCACCTGCCAGCACCCGGCCCCTATCCCTCCAAACCCTTCCGAATCATATATCCATCCAAATGCCTTTTGAATGTTGCAATTGTACCAGCCTCCACCACTTCCTCTGGCAGCTCATTCCATACACATACCACCCTTTGCATGAAAAAGTTGCCCCTTTGGTCTCTTTTATATCTTTCTCCTCTCACCCTAAACCTATGCCCTCTAATTCTGCACTCCCCCATCCCAGGGAAAAGACTGTCTATTTACCCTATCCATGCCCCTCATAATTTTGTAAACCTCTATAAGGTCACCCCTCAACCTCCAACACTCCTGGGAAAACAGCCGCAGCCTGTTCAGCCTCTCCCCATCGCTCAAATTCTCAAACCCTGGCAACATCCTTGTAAATCTTTTCTGAACATTTTCAAATTTCACAACATCTTTCCGAAAGGAAGGAGACCAGAATTGTACGCAATATTCCAACAGTGGACTAACCAATGTCCTGTACAGCTGCAACATGACCTCTCAACTCCTGTACTCAATACTCTGAAAAATAAAAGAAAGCATACCAAACGCCTTCCTCACTATCCTACCTACCTGCGACTCCACTTTCAAGAAGCTATGAATCTGCACTCCAAGGTCTCTTTGTTCATTAAGTGTATAAATCCTGCATTTTGGGAAAGGAAATCTTAGCAGCACTTCGCATTTATCTGAGTTAAACTGCATCTGCCACTTTTCGGCCCATTGGCCCATCTGATCAAGATCCTGTTGTAATCTGAGGTAACCTTCTTTGCTGTCCACTCCACCTCCAATTTTGGTGTCATCTGCAAACTTACTAACTGTACCTCTTCTGCTCGCATCTAAATCACTTATGTATATAACAAAAAGTAGAGGACCCAGCACCGATCCTTGTGGCACTCCACTGATCAGAGGCCTCCAGTTTGAAAAGCAACCCTCCACCACCACCCTCTGTCTTCTAGCTTTGAGCCAGTTCTGTATCCAAATGGATAGTTCTCCCTTTATTCCGTGACATCTAACCTTGCTAACCAGTCTCCCATGGGGAACCTTGTTGAATGCCTTACTGAAGTCCATGTAGATCACATTTACTGCTCTGACCTGATCAATCCTCTTTGTTACTTCTTCAAAAAAACTCAATCAAATTTGTGAGACATGATTTCCCACACATAAAGCCATGTTGACTATCCCTAATCAGTCCTTGCCTTTCCAAATACATGTACATCCTATCTCTTAGGATTCCCTCCAACAACTTGCCCAACGCTGAGGTCAGGCTCACCGGTCTATAGTTCCCTGGCTTGTCCTTACCACCCTTCTTAAACAGTGGCACTTTAGCCAACTTCCAGTCTTCCGGCACCTCACCTGTGACTATCGATGAAAGAAATATCTCAGCAAGAGGCCCAGCAATCATTTTGCTAGCTTCCCACAGAGTTCTACGGTACACCTGATCAGCTCCTGTGGATTGATCCACCTTTATGTGTTTGAAGACATCCAGCACTTCCTCCTCTATAATATGGACATTTCGCAAGTATCACCAATAATTTTGTTACTTTCTATACCTTCCATGTCCTTTTCCACAGTAAATACTGATGCAAAATACGCGTTTGGTATTCCTCCCATTTTCTGCGGATCTGCACAAAGGCAGCCTTGCTGATCTTTGAGTGGCCCTATTCTCTCCCTAGTTTTCCTTTTGTCCTTAATGTATTTGTAAAAACCCTTTGGATTCTCCTTAACTCTATTTGCTAAAGCTATTTCATGTCCTCTTTTTGCCCTCCTGATTTCCCTCTTAAGTATACTCCTACTGCTTTTATACTCTTCTCAGGATTCACTCGATCTATCCTGTCTATACCTTACATATGCTTCCTTCTTTATCTTAACCAAATCCTCAATTTCTTTAGTCATCCAGCATTCCCTATACCGACCAGCCTTTCCTTTCACCCTAACAGGAATATAATTTCTCTGGATTCTCGTTATCTCATTTCTAAAGGCTTCCCATTTCCAGCTGTCCCTTTATCTTAGGATCTTGAAGAAGTAAAAAATAAAAATCTACATTTGGAGGTCTCCCAATAGTCTCACCTAAACTTGTACCTGATTGCCATCATCCAATAAACTACACCTTGTTTAAGCGAGAAACACTTCTTATTAAGATTCGCTGATAGTTTTCTCCTACTATTGTAAACCAATGCCCTTAGATCCAATCAAGTAAAGGCAATGGTTGCAGCAGACTACTGTGCAGACACTGCAAATTACTGTCTTGCAACTTAGTAATGGTGAACATCTGTTATTCATAATATTGAATCTGGGCTATTATATGTTCAGATATTGACATAGGAATCAATAAGGAGAAAAAGATGACACAAATAGTGTGACAACACATATTGACTGAAAGTGGAGTGGCACACATGTGGTTCAGAAAGCTTTTTAATATAATTATATCTTTATAAAAGGTTCATTTATCTTATTTATGTTTTTATCTTCATACATTTCCATAAAAGGTTTTGAGTCAGCGTAGTTAAAGCTAGGAGACAGCAATCTCCAATTGTTTTGCTGCGTCAGTGAATTATAGAGACATAGGCATGTTGATGATGTGGAGATGAACTTTAATCAGGTGGGCTGAACAAGCTGATTGAAAACATTGTGAAGTGGTTACTATTCCATGACTGTCTGTCTGTCCGGCCTTGCACCGAAAATCAAATCTACAATTCTATGGACTCAAAGGAGAGATTTCAAAGTCATGGAAGGTTTAGAAATATTGGTACTAAACTGAGTTTAGGATGTGCTTTTTCAACTTCTTTGATTAACTTCTGTGACCTGCATAGCCAGTTTTGAAGCTTGAAATCCATATAAAAACTTGCTTTTACTAAAGGTCCCAGTACAGAGCTGACAGTTTTGCAAAGAATACATATGATTCGATTAGATTCCCTACAGTGTGGAAACAGGCCCTTCGGCCCAACCTGTCCACACCAACCCTCCGAAGAGTAACCCACCCAGACCCATTTCCCTCTCACTAATGCTCCTAACACTACGGGCAATTTAACATGGCCAATTCACCTGGCCTGCACATCTTTGGACTGTGGGAGGAAACTGGAGCACCCTGAGGAAACCCACGCAGACACGGGGAGAATGTGCAAACTCCACACAGACAGTCACCTGAGGCTGGAATTGAACCTGGGATACTGGTGCTGTGAGGCAGCAGTGCTAACCACTGTGCAACCCTATGTGTCCAAGGGAATATGAAGAGCAATGTAATGACATTTTCAGTTATTACATGACAGGTGCCGCGTAAGCAGACATTGTATGATTAAATGTCACATAATTAAATCTTGGGGAATGTCTCCAACCAGAATTGACAACACTATTAACAACAAAATAAACATCTCACCTCTGCACTGTTTGGGCTGAAGGCAGCAACTTCATTTTGAATAGGCCAAAGTTTCCAACTGGGCCAAATTAAAAACAAATTGCTGCAAATAATGTGAATATGAATGTAAGAAACCTACAGATTAGTGTCTGTGCAAATAACATTTGGTACACATTAGGGTTGTTCTCTACTTCAGCACACCAGAAATGTTTCAGTATGGAAATGCAGAAGGGTTGTCCAACAAATGAGCTAATAATGGTAAACAACCGTACAAACATAACAAATAAACCATTTGACTCCTTGAGCCTGCCCTTCCATTCAATACGATTGTGCCTTAACTTTTCTGCCTGGCTAAATAATAATTAATTTCCTTGAGAATCGAACATTTGTCTAACTCAGCCCTGAACATATTCAATGACCCAACATGCTGGGGCTTCTCATGATGTTATATTAGTGTCACTACCTCTGAGCCAGGAGATTTGGATTCAATTTTCACCTGCTGCAGTGATTGTCATAACATATCTGAACAGATTATCTGATGAAAAGTAACCAGTGCACGCTGGAGAAGATGATGATATAGACTAAAGACCTTCTGAGATAAGATATTCCTTGTCGGTTTTAAATGTTTTTAAAAATTGTGCTCCCTCGTTCTAGAATCCCCATGACCAGAAACATTGACTTTGCCCTATGTAGGCACAGTTTCTCAGTAGTTTGTCTGGTACAGTAAGACCACCTTTTGTATTCCAATGGTTAAATGCCAAACCTGCTCAATTTTCGTGCAAGGCAACTCCCCTGTCTCTGAATTTACTCTGGAAAAATTCTCACTGCTTGCAAAGCAAATATATTCCTCCTTAAGGAAAGTGACGAAAATTCTCCATATTACTCTGAGTCTGGTCTCACCAGTGTCCAGTACAGTTGTAGCAAGAGTTCTTCAGCTGTAAAGGAGGGTCACTGGACTTGAAACATTACCTGAGGAGGTGATAGCCTAATGGTATTATCACTAGACTATTAATCCAGAAACACAACTAATGTTCCTGGGACCCAGGTTTGAATCCAATCACAGCAGATGGTGGAACTGGAATTCCATTAAAAAAGGTCTGGAATTAAAAAATTTACTGATGACTATGAAATCATTGTCAAAATTTAAAAAAATCTAGGTCACTAATGTCCTTCAGGGAAGGAAACCTGTTATCTTCACCTGGTCAAGTCTACATGTGACTACATATCCACAGCAAGGTGATGGACTTTCACATGCCCTCCTTACTAACATCTGGGGGCTAGTGCCAAAGTTGGGACAGCTGTCTCACAGACTAGTCGAGCAACAGCCTAACACTGACTGTAAGGTAGATTCTGTGAGTTTGGCAATGTCCCAGATATCACTATCACCATTCCTGGATGTGTTCCATCCAACTGACAGGTCAGGCTCAGCAGTGGTGGAGGAACAGTGGCACACAGATGGAAGGGAATTGCCTTAGGAATCCTCAACTTTGATCTTGGACTCCAGGAAGTCCCATGGCATCAGGTTAAACACAGGCAAAGAAACCTCTTTGATGATCAGGTATCGTCCTTCTGCAGCTAATGTATCAGCACTCCTCCAAGTTGGCTAGGCAAAAGTGAGGACTGCAGATGCTGGGAATCAGAGTCTAGAATAGAGTGGTGCTGGAAAAGCACAGCAGGTCAGGTAATATTTATCTTTCTTCTTAAATAAAAGGCAGTATCCGAGGAATAGGAAAATTGACGTTTCGGGCAAAAGCCCTTCGATAAAATATTATGGACTGCAGCAGTTCAAGAGGCAGCTCACCACCATTTTCTCAAGGTCACTTCCTCATTTCCCCTTTCCCCACCCAGCTCCAACTTTCCAGCTCAGCACCACCCTCATGACCTGTCCTACCTGCCTATCTTCCTTCTCACCTATCCACTCCACCCTCCTCTCTGACCTATCACCTCCATCTCCACCCCCACTCACCTATTGTACTCTATGCTACTTTCCCCCCACCCCCACCCCCCTCCCCCTCTCATTTATCTCTCCACTCAGCAGGCACTCTGCCTCTATTCCTGATGAAGGACTTTTGCCAGAAACGTCGATTTTCCTACTCCTCGGATGCTGCCTGACCTGCTATGCTTTTCCAGCACCACTCTAAATCTAGACATACAGTAAATACTGGCCAGCCACTCGGATTTCATGAATGAATGAAAAATAAACTTTTCTCTCCACAGATACTGCCAGACCTTCTGAGTCTCAGGCCACTCTGTTTTTTGTTTATAGCAGGAGTTCCCTACTTTTATACTCCAAAACTTTTGTAATAAACTCCAATATTATGTTTGCCTTTCTAAATATTTGCTATATCTACTTGCCAACCTTTAATGATAAATATACAATGACACTAGGTGCTTCTGTACTGCAGAATTATATGGCCAATCCCCATTCAAATACAATTCTGCTTCACTTCAAATTGGAATAGCCACTCCATTTCCCATATTGTACACCGTCTGCCTTTGAATTTACCCACTCACTTAGCCTCAGACGTAGACGCTTTATAGCCTTCTCTCCACACCATTAATCCCTTTACCCATCTCGTTAATGCAGCTATGAATAGTTGATGCCTCAGCACTAGTCTTGTGACATTTCACTAGTTTGTCAATCAAAATGATAAAATAATTACACCTTCGAGTGATTGCCCTGCTTTTCAATGACCAATGGAAAGTTCAACTGCACCCCGCAACCAACAACAACTCGTCCTAACAAGTTAGCGACTGAACTTTCGGGGTGCCAATTTAGTTTTATATTCCGGAAGGTTTGATGACATGAGTGCAAGTTGCCGCTCACTCTGTGCGGACAAACTTTCCTTTCCAAATCTTCAGTCATTTTAATGATTAATAAAGATGATAAGACTTCTTAAAAAAAAAACTTCGAATGATTTATCTCAGCAAACTAATCCTGAACTTCAAAATTCTCCTGCAATGTTGGTAATTCCAACCAAACTGAAGCAGATCTCAACGCAGCACTTCGCTGCTGGGGATCACTGGGGCAGGTTTTTCCAACACACAAGGCGCATGCGGTTCCTGGCAGGCGGCGAGAAAACGAAAGTGAAGGGATTGTGCGAGCGGGAAGTGAGACGAAGAAAGAGGAGCGCTACTGTGGCCGACATTTCTGGGTGTAGCGGGGGGGGGGGGGGTCGGAATGTGGCAGTGGCAGCCCGGCAGCGCCCTGGCCATCTGGCTCTATCCGGCAGTCGCTCTGGTGATCGGGACACCGTCACTGCCCAGAGGTATCTTAGCGCGCCTTCAACTTAATCCCAAAATGCATTCTTCAAAATCCAAGGAAGCGAATCCTGGCCAAATTGTAGCATTCTGACACCAGGTGAAGCTGCAGACTTGGCGACAGGGGACAGCCGACAGCCACCCTTATTGTGGACTCGGCTATTCCCTGCTACACAGGTTTGAGAAGTGCAACAATTTGTATCCTCACCACACGCCGTCCCCTCTTCATAAGTAATGTTTATTTCATGGCCATGGAAATTCATTTGGCCACGACAGGAAGTGTTTTGATATGTCAGTGTGGCCGCGTTCAGTTTTGGTCTTCAGATAATTAAAAACCAATTAGCGAATCATATAGCTGCAGTGAAATGGAAAGTGGTCAGCTGTATGCACCCACCCACCCCCCAGTCTGGCAGCCTCCACTGACTAGCTATAAGGTATTTTTCAATCCACCCCGATCCCTAGGGTAATTTACACCCTAGATACTTTTCATTGTCTTGAGGATGGAGTGCAGAAGTACGTTTCAATATACCTTAACGTGGACATGTGGGAGACGAGTGAATTGCTTGAGTGAAAATTAGAGCTGAAAGCACCGTTTAGGATATTCAGCAACATTTTCCCTCTAAACCGTGTGGTTGTGCAGTATTTTGAAATGTATGATATAGTACAAGAAAGCTGTCTATAGCAAAGGTAAATTAGTGGCATCATTATTTAACATGCAATATTTCTAGGATGTAATCCAGAGTCAAAGAAGTAGGTTAATTGCAGACTGTAGAAGAGTATATCAGGAAAGGTGCAAAGTACATCTGAACAGTGAAATGCCATTCACATGAAAATAAAACTTTGGGTTCTGAGCATGCCAAACAGTGGAAGCAGAAAACTACAGTGAGAGTTCAACAATGCCAATAGAAACAAAACCAATGGTTCAGATCAAACCTCTCAGCATTCCCTCAGCACTACATTGGAGCATTGTTGTGCTTTTATCTTAGATGTGAACAGATAATCTTGTCACTCCTAGGGGAGAGCTATCAACTGAGCCATGACCGAACAACCAAACTGTTCCTAATTTCAAATGTGCAGAAAACCAGATCTTTGTTTTTCAGTGAACATTTATTAAGCTTAAGGAATGAAAAGATAACATGTTATATATTGCAAGAGTGTTCTGATTAATTTGTGTAATTGTCCTACAACTGGAAAATAATGTAAATAGGCCTACAAGATATAATATTAAACACTAGAGCAATAATTGTGAGACACTATTAAATGGTAGTATATTAGAAATCTGTTAGAGTTTACAATTTTTAAAACTTTATATATTAAATACAGAGTAAGTGATCTGGTCTGCTCCAAATTTGATCAGGGAAATTGTCTTCATGACTTTATTCTTTAGTATTATAGGCATTTTATTTTAGAAGAAAGATAAATATTGTGTTGCAGTACTTCAATCTTAAATTTTCAAAAAGGAATGATAAAATAATGTGAAGCTTCAAGTTATTGTACTATTTGTATTTTTTATTGTAGAAATGATATATGACGATGAAGTATACTACAAAAATGGAAAGAAGCTTTTTTGTTATGCATTTTCTCAAAAGCTTAACTTCGTGGATTATTGGTCAACAGTTGAGGTAATATACAAGTATATGGTTTTCATAAGCCTTGAATGACAAAATAACTTGGAACCCTTATAAATCCAGAGTCCAGTTCTCTGGATTATTCATTTAGTACCATAACCATTAGCCATTATTCCGCAATAATGGATAATTATACAGCAGCTCACAATTGTTCTTTGTAAGAATTTGTTTGCTGCAAATATTTTCATCTTTTATGTTTTCAAATACTTAAATTACATATTACATGATTTGTTTCTTATTAATGGCTGGTAAAACTTTCCAAATTGAAATAACCCATTTAAAATCTCCAAGGTCCTTCATTCTTTCATTAATAATCCTTCCCCTTTCCCCTTTGTTATTAACTTATCAAATAGTAGAGTTCTTCACAGTTTACTCAAAATCTTTGATAATTTTGTGGCACTCACAAATTAATCAAGGGGTTTCCCTTTGCTGAATGACCCTGGAGAGCCCATATTTTTGACTATGACAAGTTATAACAATTGTTGGATTCATTAATACAAATATTTCATTTATAGCATTATTATTTCTGAGGCAATTGCAATGCTCAGCATGCCGAGTTTTCACCATCCCCCCCAGACCTCCCCCTCCCCCTCAGCAAAGGACTCACCTTCATCCCCCTCCGTCCACGCATCAATGAATTTAATACACACCGTGACGTCGAACAATTCTTCCGTTGGCTCTGCCTCCGAGCTTACTTTCACAATCAGGACTCCCGCCCACCTTCCGAGGACCTCTTCATCCACCTCCAACACACTGCATCCACCTGGACACCCCGCGCTGGCCTGTTACCTGCCCTCGACCTCTTCATTTCCAACTGCCGCCGGGACATTAACCGCCTCAACCTGTCTACCCCCCTCCCCCACTCTAACCTCTCACCCTCACAACGCGCAGCCCTCCAATCCCTTTACTCCAATCCCAACCTCACCATTAAGCCAGCGGATAAAGGGGGCGCAGTGGTAGTCTGGCGCACTGACCTCTACATCACTGAAGCCAAACGCCACCTCGAGGACACCTCTTCCTACTGCCCCCTTGACCATGACCCCACTCCCCATCACCAAATCATCATCTCCCAGACCATACAGAACCTCATCACCTTAGGAGATCTCCCACCCACATCTTCCAACCTCATAGTCCGGGAACCCCGCACTGCCCAGTTCTACCTCCTTCCCAAGATCCACAAGCCTGACCACCCTGGCTAACCCATTGTCTCAGCATGCTCCTGCCCCACTGAACTCATCTCTACCTACCTTGACACTGTCCTATCCCCCCTAGTCCAGGAACTCCCCACATACGTTCGAGACACCACTCACGACCTTCACCTCCTCCAAGACTTCCGTTTCCCCGGCCCCCAACGCCTCATCTTCACCATGGATATCCAATCCCTCTACACCTCCATCCGCCATGACCAGGGCCTCCAAGCCCTCCATTTATTCCTCTCCAGACGTCCCCAACAGTACCCTTCCACCAACACTCTCGTTCGTTTGCCCGAACTGGTCCTCAGTTTCTCCTTAACAATTTCTCCTTTGAATCCTCCCACTTCCTCCAGACCAAAGGGGTAGCCATGGACACAGATATGGGCCCCAGCTATGCCTGTCTCTTTGTTGGCTACGTAGAACAGTTGATCTTCCGTAATTACACCGGCACCACTCCCCACCTCTTCCTCCGCTACATTGGCGCCACCTCGTGCTCCCGCGAGGAGGTTGAGCAATTCACCAACTTCACCAACATATTCCACCCTGACCTTAAATTTACGTGGACCATCTCTGACAACTCCCTCCCCTTTCTGGACCTCTCCATTTCCATTAATGACGACCGACTTGACACTGACATTTTTTTACAAACCCACCGACTCCAACAGCTACCTGGATTACACCTCTTCCAACCCTATCTCTTGCAAAAATGCCATCCCGTGTTCCCAATTCCTCCGCCTCTGCCGTATCTGCTCCCAGGAATACCAGTTCCACCATAGAACACACCAGATGGCCTCCTTCTTTAGAGACCACAATTTCCCTTCCCACGTGGTTAAAGATGCCCTCCAATGCATCTCATCCACATCCCACACCTCTGCCCTCAGACCCCACCCCTCCAACCGTAACAAGGACAGAACGCCCCTGGTGCTCACCTTCCACCCTACAAACCTTTGCATAAATCAAATCATCCGTCGACATTTCGGCCACCTCCAAAAAGACCCCACCACCAGGGATATATTTCCCTCCCCACCCCTTTCCGCCTTCCGCAAAGACCGTTCCCTCCGTGACTACCTGGTCAGGTCCACGCCCCCCTACGACCCACCCTCCCATCCTGGCACTTTCCCCTGCCACCGCAGGAATTGTAAAACCTGTGCCCACACCACCTCCCTCATCTCTATCCAAGGCCCTAAAGGAGCCTTCCACATCGATCAAAGTTTTACCTGCACATCCACTAATATCATTTATTGTATCCGTTGCTCCCGATGCGGTCTCCTCTACATTGGGGAGACTGGACGCCTCCTAGCAGAGCGCTTTAGGGGACATCTCCGTGACACCCGCACCAATCAACCACACCGCCACGTGGCCCAACATTTCAACTGCCCCTCCCACTCTGCATCCTTCACCGTCGCTCCCTCACCACCAGACGCCTGGAGGAAGAACGCCTCATCTTTCACCTCGGAACACTTCAACCCCAGGGCATCAATGTGGACTTCAACAACTTCAACATTTCCCTTCCCCCACCTCATCCTAGTTTCAAACTTCCAGCTCAGCACTGTCCCCATGACTTGTCCGGACTTGTCCGACCTGCCTAGCTCCTTTTCCACTTACCCACTCCACCCTCTGCTCCCTGACCTATCACCTTCATCCCCTCCCCCACTCACCCATTGTACTCTATGCTACTCTCTCCCCACCCCCACCCTCCCCAAGCTTATCTCTCCACGCTTCAGTCTCTCTGCCTTTATTCCTGATGAAGGGCTTTTGCCCGAAACGTTGATTTCGCTGCTCGTTGGATGCTGCCTGAACTGCTGTGCTCTTTCAGCACCACTGATCCAGAATCTGGTTTCCAGCATCTGCAGTCATTGTTTTTACCATATCATTCCTGAGTGTGATTGATTTACAGTTAGTCTTGTAACAAGACCTGAATGCTTCAAAACCCTTTAAGGTGTCTCATCAATCAAAAGAGCTTTGACTCAGCTTTTGTTTTTACAGTTTATAATGGAAAGGCAATGGCCTAGTGGCATTATCACTGGAGATAATCTGGAGACCCAGGTAATGTTCTGGCTTCAAATCCCTCCATGGTAGATGCTGGGATTTGAATCCAATAAAAATCTGGAAGTAAGAGTCTAAGGATGACCATGAATCCATTGCGAATCGTTGGAAACTTAAGAAAGGAAACTTCCATCCTTACGTGGTTTGGCCTACATGTGCCACCTGACCCACAGTACAATGTATTTGACTTTAACTGCCCTCTGGACAATAAATGCGGACCTAGCCAGCAGCAGTCTCATCCCATCAATGAATAAAAAGAAAAAACAAAGTGTTTAGAGCTATGGTATGTGTAGTCATAGAAAATAGAGTCAAGAAGATCAATTGTGTTTGAAAGGTACCTTTTTTTTCAGTCAAATAACTATGAATTTAGCATCATTTCTTTCCTTTCCTATGTGCTAACTTAGGGCAGCAAATTATTTGAGTAACTATGTACTCTGATTGCTGTGGTTCATGTATTTGTGTATAAAAGATTCTGATCCCCTTGAGATTGAGGGTAATTAGTTTCTACTCCAATTCGATAGATTTATCAGTTGTCTCAGAATCTAATGCCCAATCTGCAGATTCTGCCATGTGCATGGAAGTTGGTGCTTGAATGGTCAGGCCCATGACTTTTTGGAGGTTTGTGTGACTGCTCCAGCACCTCAACTTCACCTCTGTATGTTCTTGATGAGAACTCTTGATATGTTTGCTACATTCTCTATTTTGGTTGGTCATCCACCCATTAATTGGTAGATATTTTGATCCTACAAGAATACTTAAAGGTTCAGAAGTTTCTACAGATGATTTTTCCCTCAATAAGTGGTTATGATTTGAGTTGCAATGTCTAAGAGGGTGATGGGGGCAAGTTCAATCAATGCATTCAAAAGGGAGTTTAATTATTATTTTTAAGTCATGAATTTTCAAGGCTGTGGGGAGAAGAAGGGAGAATGGATTGAGGTGAATTGTTTATCCAGTGAGCCAGCACATACATAACAGGTTGACTGCACCTCTTTTGTTATAACCATTCTGTGCAATGACGTGTTTAATAATGTTCTCCTGGAACATTGGCTTAGCCTGATATTGTTATAATTGCTTAAATAATCATATGTATAGAATCCCTACAGCAAGGAAGCAGGCCATTTGACCACTGAGTCCACACCCTCCCTCAGAAGATCTTCCAACCTAATGAAGTTATGATTTGATTAGATTAGATTATTTAGAGTGTGGAAACAGGCCCTTTGGCCCAACAAGTCCACACTGACCTGACGAAGCGCAACACACCCAGACCTATTCCCCTACATTTACCCCTTCACAAAACACTATGGGCAATTTAACATGGCCAATTCACCTAACCTGCACATTTTTGGACTGTGGGAGGAAACCAGAGCACCCGGAGGAAACCCACGCAGACTCAGGGAGAATATGCAAATTCCACACAGTCAGTCGCCTGAGGCGGGAACCTAGACCCACCTTATTACTGTAACCCTGCATTCCACATGGCTAACCCATCTAGCCTGCTTATCCCTGGACATTGTGAGCAATTTAGCATGGCCAATTCACCCCATCTGCAGAAATTTGGATTGTGGGAGGAAACCCACACACATACAGAGAGAACATTCAAACTCCACACAGATATTCACCCGAGGGTGGAATCAAACCCAGAAACCTGGCACTGTTTGTGGAATGTAGCAACATTTCTTTTTCACCTTTTATTTGTTACTTATTGAGTCATAGAGATATACAGCATGGAAACAGACCCTTCGGTCCAAACCGTCCATGCTGACCAGATATCCCAACCCAATCTAGTCCCACCTGCCAGCACCCGGCCCATATCCCTCCAAACTCTTCCTATTCATATACACATCCAAATGCCTTTTAAATGTTGCAATTGTACTAGGCTCCACCACTTCCTCTGGCAGCTCATTCCATACATGTACCACCCTCTTTGTGAAAAAGTTTCCCCGTAGGTCTCTTATATCTTTCCCCTCTCACCCTAAACCTGTGCCATCTAGTTCTGGACTCGCCCTCCCCAGGGAAAAGACTTTGCCTATTTATCCTGTCCATGCCCCTCATAATTTTGAAAACCTCTATCAGGTCACCCCTCAGCCTCCGACGTTCCAGGGAAAACAGCCCCAGCCTGTTCATCCTCTTCCTATATGTCAAATCCTCCAACCCTGGCAACATCCTAGTAAATCTTTTGTGAACCCTTTCAATTTTCACAACATCTTTCCGATAGGAAGGAGACCAGAATTGCACGCAATATTCCAACAGTGGCCTAACCAATGTCCTGTACAGCTGCAACATGACGTCCCAACTCCTGTACTCAATACTCTGAACAATAAAAAAAAGCACACCAAACGCCTTCTTCACCTCCTATCTACCTGCGACTCCACTTTCAAAGAGCTATGAACCTGCACTCCAAGTTTTCTTTGTTCAGCATACATTAGCCACAGTAACTGATGAAATAATATCAAATCCATAAAAATAAGTACACTTAAAAGTATTCTTCAGAGTTGTTGATTGTGTCACATTGTGAGCTATACCACTTATGCACTAAGTAACAAATCTCGAAACTCCATAATGTCTTCAGTACTCCAGATATTATGATAAATTGTGGCAGTGATTGGGTCTCTATTGTCTATGGACAATCTACAACCAACAAACTACTCCGAAATAAAACAAAGAAATGTGATGCTGGTGATCTAAAACAAACACAAAAACTACTTGAGAATCCCAGGAGATCTGGCAGCATCTGTTGAAAGACAAACAAATTAATGTTTTAAGTCCAGGGACCCTTTGTCAGAACTGCCAATCTCCCTGATTCCCATTGATTCCAGTTTTACTAAGGCTGTTTGATGCCACACTCAGTGAAATGCAGCCTCGATGTCAAGGGTAATTACTCTTACCTCATCTCTGGAATTCAGCTTGCTTGTCATATTTTAACCAAGGCTACAATGAGGTCAGGACCTGAGAGGCCCTGGCAGAACAGTCAGTAAGGTTATTGCTAAGCAAGTGCTGCTTGATAGAACAATGCTATCACTTTATTGATGATTGAAGTAGACTGATGGGGCAGTAATTGCCTTGGTTGGATTTGAAACAAAAAAAACTGCAGATGCTGGAATCCAAAGTAAACAGGCATACACCCAAAACGTCACTTCTCTACCACCTGATGCTGCCTGGCTTGCTGTGTTCTTCCAGCCTGTTCCATGTTGTTCTGGTAAGGTACACCAATAACCATTAAACATTTACCCACCATGTGGAAAATTACCCAGAAACTTCCTATACAGAAAAAGCAGGACAAACCTAACCTAAGTAGACAAGCAGGAGGCTGAAATACACCCAAAACATCAACTCCTCCACCTCCTGATGCTGCCTGGCTTGCTATGTTTTTTGAGCCTCCTGCCTGTCTACTTAATTAGATTTGTCCTGCTTTTTCTGAATAGGAAATTCCTGGGAAATTTTCCACATGGTGGGTAGATATTTAATGGTGTAGCTTACCAGAACAACTTGGCTAGGGACATGGCAATTTCTGGAGCACAAGTCTTCAATACTATTACTGGAATGATGTCAGGGCCCCGCAGCCTTTGCAGTAAGAAGTGCCTGCAACCATTTCTTGAAATGATGTGGAGTGAATCAAACTGACTGAAGACTGGTATCTGAGATGCTGGGAACCTCTGGAGGAGGCCAGCATTGATCATTCACTGGGCATTTCTGGCTGAAGATTGTTGTGAATGCTTCAGCTTTATCTTTGTATAATATCTTTGTATGGAACAGTAAGTAATTAAGAGAACTAATGGAATATAAGCATTTATTTCAAGAGGAATTGAATACAAAAGTATGGAGGTTATGCATGATTTATACAGGGCACTGATAATACCATATCAAGAGTACTGTGTACAGTATTAGTCATCTTATTTAAGGAAGAATATAAATGCATTGGAGGTCGTTCAGAGATGTTTACTAGACTAATACCTGGAATGGATGGATTATCTTATGCAAAAAGTTAGACAGGCTAGGCTTGTATCCATTGGAGTTTAAAAGAGTAAGAGTTGACTTGATCAAAACATATAAAATCCTGAAGAGTCTTGATAGTGTAGATGTGGAGAGGATGTTTCCTGTTACGGTATAATTTGGAAATAGTAATCATTGTTTAGAAATCAGGGTTTGTCCATTTAAAACAGAAATGAGGCGAAAATGTTTTCCTCAGTGTCATGAGTCTTTGTAACTCTATTCTTGAAAAGGCTGGGGAAGCAGATTTCTTGAATATTGTTAAGGCAGAGGTAGATGGATTCTTGTTAAGTAAGAGGTTGAAAGGTTATCAGGGTAAGCAGGTATGTGGATTTGAGATTCCAATCAGATCAGGAATGATCTGATCAAATGACCGAAGAGAATTGAGGGGCTGAATGGCCTACTCCTGTTCCTGGTGCGTATGTTTGTACGTAATTAATGAAAACTGAAATCATGGCTGGAAGTAGCTAATCACTGGGTATTTTGTTTGTCCATCTTGGAAAACACAAATTACCCTTTATTTGATTATTTTAGATTAGACTTACAGTGTGGAAACAGGCCCTTCGGCCCAACAAGTCCACACCGACCCACCGAAGCGCAACCCACCCATACCCCTACATTAACCCCTTACCTAACACTATGGGCAATTTAGCATAGCCAATTCACCTCAATTTACTTCTGCACTATATTACAAGCACTAATTTGGAGAGTTTGTTCAGCCTATTGATGAAGTTTCAACAAAAGCATGGTCTAATTTTAAAGCTAATATCTTTTCTTCACAGGTGAATATAAAGAGTTCTGAGTTAATGGAACTTACCTACCCTGCAGAAGAAAGTAGTTTTCATGAACCAGAAACACTCAGAGACTTTATTAAATATTTTTACTATCAAGTTGTATCATCTTCAAATTCATCAGCTACTGAATTCATCATAAATATCGAACGCTGTAATTGTAAAACCTGTTTCAAAGTAGAACCAAAGGTGCTTCCTGCAAGATACACCATTACTGTAAAAAGGCAACGTAAGTTTTAAGGTTATTTGAGATTTAATCATTCTATTTTGATGTTGCAATATATGAGTTCCGAAATGTAATTTTGATTGAAGCTATATCCATAATTTAAGATTTCTTTAGTTTATCATCTTGCTCAACTGTCTTATTGAGTTTGATTGTGGCAACAACTCTGAACATGTTTTACTATTAACTCTACTTTTGTCCCTACCCCAGGGACAAAAGTCTTGTCTCCACGCTCCTTGTATCAACTATGAAAACATGTGAATTGGAAAAGGTGATTCCCATACAAGACAAAATAGTGCATATGTTTTCTACTATTTTTTAAATTCTCTCACAATACTGCCATGGCTCTTTTAATAAAACATACAAAAATATAGAGCTGAGCACATGTTCAAATGAGTTACATTATTTAAGATAGCACTGCACATATCATGCAAAATAGAGCAAAGACTAGCTGTGTTAGTATATTATGTTTAATGAAGTAAAGCATTCCAAGATGCTCCAAATGAGCTTTCTGTGACAAAATATGGCACTCAGCCGTATGAGATGTTAGGTTAGTTGATTAAATCTTTGTCAATCTTTCAATTCTAGTGGGAACAGGAGTAATATCAGAGGGGCGAAGGGTTGCTGCCATTATTATAAATAGTAGAGACAGCAAAACTCAGGGAACATAAAGTGAATCAGCCTAGTATCAATTTTGGGGAATTTATTTGAAAAATTTATGAGACCGAATTAGCTTCCAATTTGAAAAGTGAGGTTTAGTCAAGGTGCATGAGCAAGGGCTTACTAAAGGTAAGTTATGCTTGACAATGTTGATTGTATTATTTAAATTATTTGAGCTACTAAATGTTGTATATGTGAACGTTTGAAAGATATTTGCCGAAGTGCCACACAAGATGCTTATTAAGAAGCATGGAACCCTTGGAATGAAGCTCAAGAAGTTGTATAAATACAGAATTGACTCAGTGACAAAAAGTAGACACTGGTGAGGGGTGAATGTTTTTGAGACTGAGAAATGTTTTGCAGTCATGTTGTCGGAGGGTTATTTGTGGTTATGTTATAATTTTCAACGTATATGAACAACCTGGACCTGGGTGCAGTATTATAAAGTTTGCAGATGATACAAAACTTGACAAAGTCAATGATCATGATGAGTTTAGTTATATGTTTCTGGATAAAAGAAATCGGTTAGCAGATGATGTGAAGTGAAATACTTGGTGAGTAACTAATATAAATAGCATAATATTGAAAGTGTGGATGAGCAGAGACACCTGGCATTCACAAATCTTTAAAGATAGCATTTGATAAGGTGATTTGTTAATGCGTTAGTCACTTGGGTTTATAAACAGAGGAATATAAAATAAAACAAGATCATGGTAAACTTTATAAATCATTATTTGGGCATCAACTACCATGTTATAAATCATTCACACTTCAAGAAATATGCAATGGCCTCAGGAAAGGCTTATAGGATGTTTAACCAGAATCATTTCAAGGATAAGGAACAACAGGTATGAGAAGAAATGGGAAGAATTGGCTAAGAGGTGATGTTGTCAAGATGATGAGGTGTTTTCATAAGGAACATGGGGGATAAAAGTTTTTTCTTGAGTGAGCATTGATCCAAAGTTATGTATTCAAAATGCCTGGGTAAAGGTCTGGGGGAGAAGAAAAGGATATTTTTTTCCACAGTTACCAGTATCTGGATCAGTCTATATGGGATGATTTCAAAAGTAATTTTAAAAATGATTTAGATAGGTATTTGTGGAAATCACAGGGTTTAAAACAAAAAGACAATATGAGGTTAAGCATATCTGCTCTTTCCAACTACTCATTCTTCTTTGATCTCTTCCTGGTAAGCCTCCTCCAAACAATTCCTAGATTATTTGCATCTTTCCTGAGGTGTAAATTGCCCACAACACTCTAAACTTTGATTGATATAATCCTGGAATCGTTTTTGTTTTTACTTTATACTCCTTTACAAGCACTGTCACTAATATTCATTTCAAAGCCCACCTTGTCAACTCAGTATAGATGTGAGAGGCCAAATAGCTTCCTTCTATGCGCTCAGTTCATATGCCTGTATGCATAGTGTCAAAACTGCAAATTCACACTGAGAATATCTGCGAATTAATAAACACATCTGTGAGAATTTCAGGAAACTGTGAGGAAATATATTTTTAAACAGGCAAATTTACTGAATAGCAGCAATGCTGGATTTAAACTATGACCACACACCAACCAGTGTATCATGTGGAAGAAGAAGAGAATGCAAGTAACATTCAGTAGGTTAGGCCAAATCTCTGAGGAATGAAACAACTGATGAAAGGTCATTGATTTAAAATATTAGCTGTCATTTTCTCTTTGCAGAGGCTATCTGACCTGCATTTGTTCCAGTGCTTTGAGGGCTTTCTTTTTCAGATTTTCAGCATCTACAATACTCTATTTTGGTATACTTTACGGACTGGTTCCCAAAAGACAAATTGGGCTAAGTTTTACGGTTCCCTGCTGGTGTGTTAGAAAGTTAATGACAAAAAAAAACGACAGATGCTGGAATCCAAGGTAGACAAGCAGGAGGCTGGAAGAATACAGGAAGCCAGGCAGCATCAATAAAACATCAATAGACAATAGGTGCAGAAGTAGGCCATTCTGCCCTTCGAGCCAGCACCACCATTCATTATTATCATGGCTGATCATCCTCAATCAGTATCCTGTACCTGCCTTATCCCCATAACCCTTGATTCCACTATCTTTAAGAGCTCTATCCAACTCTTTCTTGAAAGTATCCAGAGACTTGGCCTCCACAGCCTTCTGGGTCAGAGCATTCCATAAACCCACCACTCTCTGGGTAAAGAAGTTTCTCCTCAACTCTGTTCTAAATGACCTACCCCTTATTTTTAAACTGTGTCCTCTGGTTCGGGACTCACCCATCAGCAGGAACATGCTTCCTGCCTCCAGAGTGTCCAATCCTTTCATAATCTTATACGTCTCAATCAGCTCCCCTCTCAGCCTTCTAAACTCAAGGGTATACAAGCCCAGTCGCTCCAGTCTTTCGACGTAAGACAGTCCCGCCATTCCGGGAATTGACCTTGTGATCATACGCTGCACTCCCTCAATAGCTAGAATGTCTTTCCTCAAATTTGGAGACCAAAACTGCACACAATATTCCAGGTGTGGTCTCACCAGGGCCCTGTACAGCTGCAGAAGAACCTCTTTGCTTTTATACTCAATTCCTCTTGTTATGAAGACCAGCATGAATTAGTTTTCTATTAACTTCTCCACCTCCTGACACTACCTAGGCTTGCACTGCTCTTCCTGTGTTTTACAAGGCATCTGCCTCTAAAATGCAGTGTTTGTTCTTCCTATCAGTTTCCCATCTACTCAAACATATGGGGCGGCACGGTGGCACAGTGGTTAGCACTGCTGCCTCACAGCGCCTGTAGACCCGGGTTCAATTCCCGACTCAGGCGACTGACTGTGTGGAGTTTGCACGTTCTCCCCGTGTCTGCGTGGGTTTCCTCCGGGTGCTCCGGTTTCCTCCCACAGTCACAAAGATGTGCAGGTCAGGTGAATTGGCCAAGCTAAATTGCCCGTAGTGTTAGGTAAGGGGTAAATGTAGGGGTATGGGTGGGTTGCGCTTCGGCGGGTCGGTGTGGACTTGTTGGGCCGAAGGGCCTGTTTCCACACTGTAAGTCTAATCTAATATCTCCCATTTTACTGAGGTTGGGGTGATATGAGCAGCCATTAAGCCCAATTAATGGCCTTTTGTATTCCTCATTCTGCTATTTTGCTTAGGATTGGTAAAGCACTCCCTAGGTCAGTAGCCCAACATCTTTTATTGTGCAATCTAATATCAGTCAAGCTCGGGGCTCATGTAGAGAGCAAATTTTTTTGGGTCCTCTTTGGCTATCAGAAACATCTCCATAGTGTCTTCACTGCAATGTCTGGCTTCTTTTTAATTGTCTCCCTGCAACCAATCCAATCACCCCTCATTGGGGTTTGCCAGTGTGGTCCACCAGTACCCTAAAATTTAGCTTTAAGTCAGACTGGATAATGTCTGCTTTGTGAATAGCCTGACGTCCCACAAAAGCGGCCCCCACCACTCAAACCTGGCACTGCAGGGGCAAAGCAGAGCTGCCAGACAATCAGATTGACCAGCAGTTCTCTAACACGGAACTTCCCTGAAGGGGGTGAAAATTCCCTTTTCTTTCAATTTCAAAAATGTATTTGTAAAAATATCTTTATATACATAGTTACTAAAGCAGTTAGTTCTGTACATGGCGTATGAAGAAACAAACAAATATTGGAGTTTGACTATCCAAACAAATAAACCCAAAGACATTTCTTTCTTATACACGACTATGTTTACATATTTCTGAGGCATCGGGAGGGTCCACATTTAACTTCAGCAAGAAAAGCTCACAGTGGTCTTTCCCACTGCATTTTGGCAGCAGCTGTCTCAAGCTTTCGTGTGCAGCACGTAGACCTGAACCTTGGAATGTGCTCATCTGCAACATTTAGTTGAGGTAAACCCCTTAGCCTGGATGACCAACAGGTTTTTGGCAGTCCAAAGACCGTCCTTCACTGAGCTGATGGTCCTCCAGGGATAGTTGATGTTTGTCTTGATGTGCGTCCCATCCCATAGAGTCCTGCATCATGGAGAATCTCAACTAGTACCGTCACATCTCTCTCCAGACTTCCTTTGCAAAGGCACATTCCAACAGGAGATGTGTGACAGTCTCCCTTCCCCCTCCCCCTTTTCGAGTGTGGTGGTGCAGAGAGTCTGGTCGTACCTGAAGGATTTGAAAAGTAGTCAGATAGTGCCCTTTTTACCACCAGCCAAGTGATGTTTTGGTACATGTCAGAAAATCTCATCACCAGAATTTCTGCCGAATGACTTTGTCAGTCTGCTCAGGGAACAACCCAACAGAATCCACCGTCGCCTTTTCTCGCAGGGTCTTGAGGATGCTTTGTGTTGACCACTTCCTGATGGACATGTTTCTCGTTGCAAATTTTTTCACGAAGGACAGACGATATAGAACTGTCAAACTACTTGGAGCGTTCCATGGCGATGAGGCCAGTCCCATCTTTCGCAACACTGGGGACAGATAGAACCTCAGTCATTGTGTCACTAAGTGACTATGTACCAAGTGTCTATGCAGCCACACACAAAGGTGACCATCAGGATGAGGGCAGCTTTGGGTACATTCTTCCCCTCAATCCGAGTTTTGTACATGGTGTCCCTGTGGACGTGGTCCATCTTACACCTCCAGCGGCATAGGTTTTGGGAATGGACTGTGTCTGTGCCATGTACACTAACTGAGAGAGTACCTTACACCTGATGACCAGGATTTTACTTCTAATGGAGAGGTAGCGGTACTCCCAAAAGCCCAGTTTCTGTCTCACCTTGACTTCTCCCAAGATTTTGTACGCACCCTGACCTCTCCAAACCATACTCCTAGCAGCTTTAGTTAATCTGTCCTGACAGGGAATTGAATAGAGCATCAGTTTGCTCAGTTCCCAAAGAATATGTTGTCTTGGTTTATCTTGGCTCTCAAGACTAGTTCACACTGGCCGTAGATGCTCAAGAGTCTAATGATCCAAGCAGAAAATGGTGACATCATCCATGTGCAGGGAGGCTTTGACCTACAGGCCTCCCCTGCCTGGAATAGTTCCCCCTCTCAGGCTCGCATCTTTCCTGATGAACACAGCAAAAGGCTACAAGACAGGAGCGAGAGAAAGGTGTGGAATTCCCACCCCGGACAGTTATCAGTGCTCCCAGTGTATAATGACTCCAGAACAGGCAGCTTGGGTAGGGTCGTGGAAAGATGAGAATGTGGCGACCTGTATAATCTAGTTTATAGTTTTCTTTCAATTCTTTCCATTTATATTTTGGCGTGCATTTTACAAATAACACCTCTGTGCTGCTGGTTCATCTGCAGTGTCCGATGTGTTTGTTCATTTGGCTCATTCGTCAATTCCCACCCAGCCATTTCAATTTTTTCTCATGCATTTCTGCAAAGAATTCAGACATTCCTCTTCAGGAAGAACAGCACAGTGCCGACTTTAAAGAAAACAACACTGTGTCTCCACAGAAGAAAGAGTGCTGGAGGAAGATGCGCTTATGTTTAAATAATCAAGTGTGAAAACCTAAACAATTGAGATTTAATATAATCTGTATTTCTTGCAGAATTTGAACTGAAGCTGATTTCTCTGTTTGTGGCTGGAATTATCCTGTTCGTTTATGCAAAATCCATTAGCAGGTACTTGCATCTAATCTTCTTGTAATACTAAAGTGTCCACAGTGTAATGGATTCATTAGCTTTAGTTACTGTAATGCAAGTGCTATCCTTATTATCAAACATCTAACACTAAACAAAAAAAGTAATTGATTTCCAATGTTCTTACTCTTTTGTAAATCATTAAAAAGAAGGAAACAGTAATTGGGAAGAAAGATATATTTTGGTGAAGTATTAAATTTGCCACATTGCTCACTATCTGCATCATATTAAATGGCGTGCATTTCCATGGCTGAAAATATTTAGTTATTTAGTGTTCTGAAATACTGAAGTAAATGCTTATGTGGTAGGGTGGGGCTAAATCAAAGAGTTTCCTGTGATAGATGTTTTTGATTGAGCTGTTCAGACATGTTGTGACACACTTCTGAAGCAGGTGAGACCTCCGGCCTAGAGGTAGGGACACTAACACTGTGTCACAGGGGCCCTAGTTTCCTGTAACATGGGTTATTTCACAAATTATTGCAACCGTAAATTATTATTTGTAAGTAATCTTTCTTTCCTCTTGCAGGAATGAATTATTTCATTATTGTGTAGGGTTTACTCTGGGAATCTTTGTGCCATTAGTTCTCCTTCTCCTCATGTGTAAAAGAATAATACAAGTAAGGAATTTTTAAACTCATATCATCTGTTTAATCTGTTGTTCTTTCACATACACTGTTTTCTCAGCAGCACGGATGATCTGGTCCAAATGAACATATGTAATAGAAGTAGGAATGATACATTTTTCCCTAAAGCCTATGCAGCCATTCAATAAGATCATAGCTAATCTCTTTGTATTTTGAATTCCACATTCCCATTTACCTCAAATAACCCTTGGTTTCTCTGCATAACAAGAATTTATCAACCTCTGTCTTAAAAATATTCAATGACCCTACCTCACTACCCTCTGAGGCAGAGAGTTTGATAGCTGCGCACACCCTTTGAGAGAAAATAATTCTTTGCATTTTTGCCCTGAAAGGGCAACCTCTAATTTTAAAATCGTGCTCCCTTGTTTTCACCTGATTCAGAAAAGGAAGCATCCTTTCTGTATCCACCTTGCCATGACTATTCAACATCTCCTATGCTTCAATCAAGTCACCCTTCACTCTTCTAAACTCCAACGGAAACAGATACAGCCAGTAGATAACCCGTTCATTCCAGGTATCAATCTGATAGGCTTCCTAACCATGACCAATGCATTTCTGTCCTTCCTTTAATGAAGAAAACAAAGCTCCACACAGTATTCAAGATGCGGCCTCACCAATGCCCTGTACAACTGAAGCATAACATCCTCACTCTTCTGTTCAATTCCTCTTGTTAATATCTCATTACACTTCATGATTACTTGCTGTACCTGCAGAGTAACTTTCATGATTAGTGTACTAGAATATCTAGATCCCTTCACATTATGGGATTCTTCAAACATTCTCCCTTTAAATAATACCCTGCTTTTGTGTTCTTACCATTAAAGTGTATAACTTCACATTTTCTCACATTCTAGTTCATCTACTGGATTTTTGCCCACTCACTCAACCTAGCTATATTTCACTTCAACAATTTCATCTTCACAAAGGACTTTCCTATTTATCTTAGTGATGTCTATTAATTTAGCGACCATGCCTTTGCTCCACTCACCTAAGTCCTTGATACCCAAGGTCAGACCCCTACCTCCTGTTTTCTGCTCCCCAGCCAATCATATATCTGTGCTAATATGTGCCTCCATGCCATGACCTTTTGTTTTCTACAATAACCATTGATGTGGCACCTTATCAAATGCTTCTAGATTTTGTACAGTATAATTACAGTTTAATTATCAATTCTGACAATTTCTCCATGACAAGCATGAAGCTAACCAGCCTAATGTTTCCTGCATTTTGCCTCCCTTCCATCTTGAATGGAGGAGTTATATTTGTTACTTTCCGTTCTGATGGAACCTTTCCTGAATTGAGAGAGTTTTAGAAAATTAACACCAATGCATCTATTAGTTCGTTAACTACCTCTTTTAAGAGCCCTGGATGAAGTTCTTCAACATATGGAGATGTATCAGCCAGAAGTTCCAACAGTTTGCAAGTACCATGTCCCATCGTGATTGTAACTTCACTAAGTTCTTTTCTCTCTCGCACCTGCTAATTAATGGCTATTACTGGAATGTTTTTGTATGTTTTTATGGTGAAGACTGAGGCAAAGTATTTGTTCATCCGTCATTTATTAGGTCACACTGCAAAGAGTCATAGAGCTGTACAGCATGGAAACAGACCCTTCGGTCCAACTTGTCCATGCTGACCATAGTATCGTATATTAATCTAATCCCATTTGCCCCTATCACTCTAACCCCTTCCTATTCATATATCCATCCAGATGCCTTTTGAATGTTGTAATTGTACTAGCCTCCATCACTTCCTCTGGCGGCTCATTCCATACACACATCACCCTCTGTGTGAAAAGTTTGCCCCTTAGGTCCCTTTTAAATTTTTCCTCTCTCACCTTAAGAAAAATCCTCTAGTTTTGGACTCCTTACCCTAGGGAAAAGACATGGGCCAGTCACCTATCTGTGCCCGCCATGATTTTATAGACATCTATAAAGCCATCCCTCAGCCTCTGATGCTCTAGGGAAAATAGTCCCAGCCAATTCCGCCTCTCCCTATAGCTCAAATTCTCCAATCCTGGCAATATCCTTGTAAATCTTCTCTGAATCCTCTCAGGTTTCACAACATCCTTCCTATAGGCAGGACACCAGAACTGCACACTGTCTTCCAAAATGACCTAACCAGTGTCCTGTAGCTGCAACATGACTTCCCAAGTCTAATACTCAAGCACAACAAATGCTGCCTTCAGGGTCCTGTCTCCCTACAACTCTACTGCACATTGTGGCCCTGGTTGAAGGGTGTGGTGATTCAGGAGAAACATGGACAATTCAGTCCCTTGAGACTGTTTGGTATTTAATTAGATCACAGGTGATATTTACCCACCTGTGTTCCAGAACTTGACTGCCAAAAATCTATCAATTGTTTTTATATTTTGCAATTGACCTATCATTAACAGCCTTTTGATTGAAAAGTGTCAATTTTTACTAGCCTCTTATGTAGAGAGCTGACCCAGATGTGAAAGTCCAAGTGGCCTCCTTTTGTTCAATAACTGTTCTATAATTCTATGAAGACGTGCTTACTGACACCACCCTTAACTTTAAAATCAGAAAGAGTCAATTTATGTCTCTAGTGAATACATATGCTATTTATTTTAAATTTAATAAAAGGAAGTATGATTATCAGAACCTTAAAGTGAGGTATATATTGTATGGCAGTGAGCTATGATGCATGTCCTCATGTGTGGAACTAAAACACATGCTATATAACTGCTACCAAAACACATGCATCTTAAGTGATCATAAAAATGACTATTTTCAGAGCATGTAGGAGGTGGAAACAAAAGATGTTTCTTATCCAGTTTTGTAACACGATGACATTTTCAGTGGATTAGAATGTTCCCTAAACTGCCCAATTTTATTGTTTCTGTAATTAGCTATGATCTAATGTTCGAATAAGTTAGAACTAATATTTTCCTCTTCAGATTTTAACTTAACTTTTACCTGAATTGTTCCTGACTTCAGTCTTCATTTTGTCTGTCTCAAATGGAGGGTTTGAGCTATAGGAGATTCTGAATAGGCTGGGGCTTTTTTCCAGGCATCGTCTGAGGCTGAGGGATGACTTTATAGAGGATTGTATAATCATGAGGGGTATGGTAAGAGTGAGTAGCTAAGGTATTTTTCCCTGGGTATGGAAGTCCAAAACTATGGGACATAGGTTTATGATGAGAGAGGAAAGGTTTAAAAGGGACCTGAGGGGTAATTTCTTCACACACAGGGTGGTGCATGTATGCCAGATGAGATAGTGAAGGTTGGTACAATCTGCATGGGTACATGAATATGAAGGGTTTAGAGGGATACGGGGCAAATGGGACTAGATCAATTTGGGATATCTGGTCAGTGCAGATGAATTGGACTGAAGGATCTGTTCCATGCTGTATAACTCTAGGACTGTTTCATAGTAGTGACTCCACCTGAAACCAGGAAAAGCAAGTTCAAGTGAATTAAAACCAACTTAAGTCAAAAGGGAACATACTGTGCAGTGCACCAATTAGTTTTGTCAGTCATCTGGAAAGCATCTTCATCTTGGGGTTTTGACTTTGAATATTTTGTATGCAAATATTTTCTTGTTAATCGTAATAACATTGGTGTTATTTTTTTGAAATGTTTTCTGCTTGATCAATCTGCAATTAAAATGTCATCAAGCTGTGTGGAGGGAAGAAGTAGTCTCACAGCTGGTTGAAGGAGATCAGCCACAGATTTCACCTGTACTTGGTTAATTTTACAAATAGGAGCGGATAGTCTTTAAGAAAAGTAATGGTATATTCAAGCAGGATGTACTTAATACATAACAGACATTAAATGTACACTCAAAGTACAGAACAACCTTAGTTATCCAAATGTCAATTATCCGAACAAGATTTCAAAGTCCCATAAGAACGTTATCCGAACAATTGATTATCAGAACAAAGTACTCCCCGCCTGTCTCATTAGGACAATCAAGGTTGTTCTGTAATCTGTAGTTCAGAATTGGATTGCAGTAACTCTGTTTTATGCAGCTTTAATATACATAAGTTTCTCCTGTTGTTTTCTATTTGTACCATATGTTTGTTTTTAATTTAAAATATTTACTAGTTTATTATTTTTCTTATAGGGATCTTGTAGTTAAGTTTTCTGGGACTCTGAGGAATGGTATTAAGCTTAAAGTGTATTGTTTAATTTTTCCAGAAATTGATTTGTTCTTTGTTATATATTGATAGTGGAGGGGAATGTATGTGATGGAAAAATACATAAATGGACCTAATGTTAATTCAGTTATTCTTTTCCATTTAATACTATTTATACAATTTTGTTTTATAGAGAAGAACTTTCTTGTTGCTGATGATTGCAAGTTTTCCAACCTCAGCGTTTCTGATTTATTCATGTGTTATAAATCAATCTCAATACAGGAAATATTTATATGGTAAGTAGAGTGATAATATTATTGGTTAATTAGTAAGACAGAATTTGAGTATTACTGAAAAAGCACTTTGTCAAACGTTTTGTTTTGCATTCGTCAGGGCAATTTTCGAGAACATCAATAAAGGGGAAAACCAGCAATTATACTATGAGAGTGCTGGTTGATTGGTAAGGTGGACTCTGGTAGAGATGTTGCCATGAGAATGCAGCAGTTAATGGTGATTGACAGGTAACTGCCAGGCTTTGTTTAGCTTTCAAACCTGGCAGGATGAGTCTGGTCAGGGCTTTGCCTTGAAATTTGAACCAGCAGGTGGCTACTGCCAATGATATTGTTTAAAAACAAGTGCAGCAAGTGTACATATTCTTTCTGTTCATGATAAACAAATCCCTGTGCATTAATGTATGCAACTTCCAGTGCTGGCAGCAGCATCCCATTAGTGGTGAACACCACTCATGTTGCTTCTGCATAGTAGCAGTGTGAAGCAGGTAGCTTCACCTGTAAGTTTTGCATTTATACTTAAAAGAAAGTTGATAATGAAATATGTTGCATTACTTAGTTCTGTAGAAATTAATAATTGCTGGTTTAAAAAACAGCATAGGGACCTGTCTTGCAAGACAAAGGGCTGTATTCTGTCTTTGTGCCTTTTTTGAATTTAAAGTAGGCCAATATTTATTTGGTTGAAATCTTGTCATGAAGAACGTACCAGTCAGTATCCTTTTCTTATGCAGAATAAATTATTGCTAACTTTGAAATTTGATATTCTCTCTCTGTCTTGATGACTGCAAGATGAAAATCATCAATAATATGCCATTTTTTTCAGCAAGATCTTCTAATAATTCCTTTGTTATGCTAACTTCTTAATGGGACTGTGTCAGTTAATCAGTCTAAAATTGATCAGATGGTCATCTAGTTCTAATCTTTTTTCTGTTTCTTCTACCTTGCCCTTAACAGGTTATCTTTTTGTGGTTAGTTGTCTTAGTTATGTTATTTTCAAAAGGCGTAAGCCGTTGTCAGATGAACATAGTATAACTCTGCTCACCTGGACCCTACAGTTGGTTGCATCGGTATTGATATACTGTGGTGTTACATGCAGTCAGTGTGCTTATACTGTCATTGTAATTCTCTTGTGTGGAAGCAACCTTCACCACCCAATTAATTTGATCCGCTACATTTACAGGTTAGTGTTTATTTTAATGTCTTGCTTTCAGTTGTTTGATATGATGCATGTGAAAATGTGTAAATAAATTCATTCAATGGGTAGAAGTGTCAACTGATTTCTACTGAGTATTGTAGTTTGAACATACATGCAGGAATAATTATATTTGTGTTAATTCTATGTATTGGTTGAATTCAAGAGATGCTTTCATGTAATTCACTTAATGTAAAATAAATAATTATTCCTTTTTTATGATGCATTTCCATCTGTATTGCCTGGAGGCATTGACACACTCAATAATGAATGATCTCACAGGTGTGGGTTCCATTCAGTATCTTGTGTAAGTGTGCACCTCACACTGTGTGTTAACTTGCAATTTGATCAAGCCTAAGGCTATCCTCACTAAGGATTGTTTGTCAGTTACTTTTGTTGCAATACTCTTTGTTCATATATTCATACAAACATCAAATGCATCTGTCAATAAAATGAACTTCATGGGATTTTTAACGCATGCACAAAGCTTCATAAAGTCACAGTTGAGTACATATAGATAAGTCTTCCAGTAGATGGTGCTCTGATACAAGTAAAACTGAAGTGAACAAAGTAAAACTAGTATCAATAAAACAATATTTTATTGCAAATAACCAGCTCTGAGGCATCCAAAAAAAATCATGAAGCACAATCTGCTTATTGAGATTTAAATTGATATTATCGTTACGGATTGGCATGTTGAAAAAAGGGAGTGTACCTATGACTCATGCAGTATAAACTGGATGTAATAGGCACTGCAGGCAGGCGCATTATATGCTTTCTGTGTTGAATTAGCTTTTTCATTTATTTGCCGTAATTATTTGACTTTATTGCTGTTTCAAACCCACCCACTAGGTCTACATTTCCGCCCATTGTCCTGCTACATTAAGAAAGTTTATTAATTGACACATTCTCCAGCTAATTGGATTAAATGTGTACGTTTTCAGCCCATTCCCCCTCCCCCCAGCAGGGATATTTGCCCCTCCCTGATTTGAAACAGAAAAAAGGTGTTCATTCCAAATTTCTGTCGAAGTTCTATACCGCATAGCCATGCAGCAATTTAAAAACTTATCATGCACTGAAATAAACAAGTTACTCTCAGCTCTGTGAAAGGTCAAACCACCAACCCCACCCTCAGCCCAAAGACCATTTGCAGGGAACATTGGTTCCATCACGATAGCAAATTCAAATGTTTTGTCAGGAAACGTTAAAAACAAAGCTCAGAACAAAAAATAAATTTGCTTTTCTCATATAGATGGCATATTTGCTGAAACCCAAGTTGTAAATATGCTGGTGATTTTACCGTTTTTCCTCATCTCACCAATACAGTCCATTTGTTTGACCCCCCTTGTGACCAATTGTATATTATAACTACAGTTATAACTATTTTTTACTCTTACGACCAAGAAGTGATTCTGTGATCTGAAGACAAATGGGGAAAATGGAAAAATTGATAGTTTTCCTGTCTCAATGTGCAAAACAACATTGTTGAAAAGTGTTTAACACAGAAATGAGGCTGGGAGTAGTCCTTGGTATCAGGCATAAGTGCCCAGTTGGGAAGATGGCATTGTTGCCAGTGTGCTGATCTGGTTGAACTTCCTACCTGTATACTTTTCAATACAATATATGAACACACAAATGCTGGAAATATTCAGCGGGTCAGGCAACATCTGTGGAGAGAGGTGCAGTTAGTTTCTCAGGTTGCTTAAAATTCTAACAACACAACTGAGATCTTCTTGGAAGAGAGCAGAGGATGCTGCAAAGTATTTTGGGAAAGGTCAAGTGTTAATCAGGAAGATTAAAGATCACTGAAAGGAGGGCACTGATCATCAAGTGAGGTTATGGATGAGATTGGGCAAGACCAAGGTCATTGGACGTGGGTGAGTGGAAGTGGGCTTGGTAGTCCTGGATCTTAATGACTGTCGAAGAACCCATTCACCCATAAGGCACAAGGTTTTTTTTTAGTTTCAAGATCAGATCATCATGAGAGGGTGCTTCTTTTCTGGGGTCATGGCCTCTGTTGCAGTTTTGAGTGTGCTGTACCATTGCTCCTGAAGCCTTGGTTGGAGAAGCAATAGTAAAGAGGACGGATAGGGCCAGCTAACTTAAACAGTGGGACCAGATTCTGACTATGGTCAGAAGAGAGCAGGCAAGGGACCAGTCTTGCACAGATTAGTGGCATTTCCCAGAGTCTGCTCCTGCCTTAAATGTCTGAAGATGTCAGAAAGGAAGAATCAGTGATTGCTGAGAATATCTACAGAGACAGTAGCTAGCATGTGTGTATGTCAATTTTTATTTAGTCTTACATGGGATATGAGATCTTCTGATTCAGTATGTGGATGTACCTACTAGAGAAGGTGCAAAACTTGACTATCTCTTGGGAAATAAGCCAGGGCAGGTGACTGAGGCGTCATTGGGGGAGCACTTTAGGGCCAGTGACCATAATTCCATTTGATTTAAAATAGTGATGGAAAAGGATAGACCAGATCTAAAAGTTGGAGTTCTAAATTGGCGAAAGGCCAATTTTGCAGGTATTAGGCAAGAACTTTCAAAAGCTGATTGGGGGAAGATGTTCGCAAGTAAAGGGACAGCTGGAAAATGGGAAGCCTTCAGAAATGACATATCCAGAGAAAGTATATTCCTGTTAGGGTGAAAGGAAAGGCTGGTAGGTATAGGGAATGCTGGATGACTAAAGAAATTGAGGGTTTGGTTAAGAAAAAAAAGGAAGCATATGTCAGGTATAGACAGGATAGATCGCGTGAATCCTTAGAAAAGTATAAAGGCAGTAGGAGTATACTTAAGAGGGAAATCAGAAGGGCAAAAAGAGGATATGAGATAGCTTTGACAAATAGAGTTAAGGAGAATCCAAAGGTTTTTTACAAATACATTAAGGACAAAAGGATAACTAGGGGGAGAATAGGGCACCTCAAAGATCAGCAAAACGGCCTTTGTGTGGAGCCGCAGAAAATGGGGGAGGTACTAAACGAGTATTTTACATTAGTATTTACTGCAGAAAAAGACATGGACGATATAGAATGTAGGGAAATAGATGGGGACATCTTGAAAAATGTCCATATCACAGATGAGGAAGTGCTGGATGTCTTGAAATGCATAAAGGTGGATAAATCCCCAGGGAATCCTGAGGGACAGGATATATGTGTATTTGGAAAGGCAAAGACAGATTATGGGTAGTCAACATGGCTTTGTGAGTGGGAAATCATGTCTCACAAACTTGAGTTTTTTGAAGAAGTAACAAAGAGGATTGGTGAGGGCAGAGCCGTAGGTGTGATCTACATGGACTTCAGTTAGGTGGTCGACAGGGTTCCCCATGGGAGACTGGTTAGCAAGGTTAGATCTCACTACAGGGAAAACTAGCCATTTGGATACAGAACTGGCTCGAAGGTAGAAGCGGTGGTGGAGGGTTGTTTTTCAGACTGGAGGCCAGTGACCAGTGGAGTGCCACAAGGATCGGTGCTGAGTCCTCTACTTTTCGTCATTTACATAAATGATTTGGATGCAAGTATAAAAGGTATAGTTAGTAAATTTGCAGATGACACCAAAATTGGAGGTGTCGTGGACAGGGAAGAAGGCTATCTCGGATTACAACAGGATCTTGATCAGATGGGCCAATGGGCTGAGAAGTGGCAGATGGAGTTTAATTCAGATAAATGCGAGGTGCTGCATTTTGGGAAAGCAAATCTTAACAGAACTTATGCACTTAATGATAAGATCCAAGAGAGTGTTTTTAACAAAGACACCTTGGAGTGCAGGTTCATAGCTCCTTGAAAGTGGAGTTGTAGATATGTAGGATAGTGAAGAAGACGTTTGGTATGCTTTCCTTTATTGGTCAGAGTATTGAGTACAGGAGTTGGGAGGTCACGTTGCGGCTGTACAGGTCATTGGTTAGGCCACTGTTGGAATATTGCATGCAATTCTGGTCTCTTTCCTAACGGAAAGATGTTGTGAAACTTGAAAGGGTTCAGAAAAGATTTACAAGGATGTTGCCAGGGTTGAAGAATTTGAGCTATGGGGAGAAGTTGAACAGGCTGGGCTGTTTTCCCTGGAGCTTCGGAGGTTGAGGGGTGACCTTATAGAGGTTTACAAAATTATGAGGGGCATGGATAGGGTAAATAGGCAAAGTCTTTTCCCTGGGGTCGGGTAGTCCAGAACTAGAGGGCTTAGGTTTAAGGTGAGAGGGGAAAAATATAAAGAGACCTAAGGGTCAACTTTTTCATGCAGAGGGTGGTACGTGTATGGAATGAGCTGCCAGAGGAAGTGGTGGAGGCTGGTACAATGCAACATTTAAAAGGGTGAGTATAGAGGGATATGGACCGGGTGCTGGCAGGTGGGACTAGATTGGGTAGGGATATCTGGCATGGACGTGTTGGACCAAAGAGTCTATTTCCATGCTGTACATCTCTATATCTCTATTTGTTGCCCAATTGCCCGTGATCTGAGTTGCTTCCAGGCCATAACAGTTCAGTGTCAACCATTTGCCTTGACATTTGAAGTTATATGTAGGCCAGAGCAGGTGAGAATGGCAGACATCCTTCCTGAAAGGACATCAGTGAACTAGATGGGTTCTTACAGCAAGCAACAATGGTTTCATTTTTTGCCATTGCTGAGACTAGCTTTCATTCCAGATTTACTAATTTAATTTTAAAACTTCCCAGTTGCCATGGTGGAATTCGAACCTAAGATCTCACAAGATAAGCCTGGCTTTTGCTAACATAATTGAGCTAATCCCAATATGCCACCACTTCCCCCAGGAAGACTTGAAGTCCTTTGGAATAGGGGTGGGCTGGAGAAGAGTGTTCAGTATCAATGGCTTTAAAAATCACTACAACCTTAAACTTCTCCATCAATTTCTCTTTCCAAGGCTCCAGTGTGAAATTCATAGACAGCCACACATCACTGCAACAAAGCTGTGAGAAATGTCCTCGTTAAGGGCTAGAGAGTTTGTAAAATTCAGAATGGATACAGAAAGCCAGGCCCAAAGGCATGTGCTGGGGAAGTTGTATTAGACAAATTAATGGGGCTAAAGGCAGATAAGTTTCCTGGCTCTCGGAGCTTGTATCCTAGGATCCTAAAAGAAGTCGCTACACAAATAGTGGATGCATTGGTTTTAATTTTCCAAAAATCGTTGGATTCTGCAGAAGCACCAGAGAGAGGGTTAGAAAACTGCTAATGTGACACTCTTATTCTAAAAGGGAGGGAGGCAAAAGTGGGTAACTATAGGCAGATTTGCCTAACATCTATTCTTGGAAAAGTATTGGAATCAGTTTATAAGGAAATAATAAAATATTTGGAAAATCAATCTAATCAAGTTAAAGTCAACATGCCTTCTAGAAAGGGACTAATGTGTCTGCCTAAAGCACAGCAGGTTAGGCAGCAACCAAGGAACAGGAAATTCGATGTTTCGGGCCAGAGCCCTTCATCAGGAAGGGCTCTGGCCCGAAACGTCGAATTTCCTGTTCCTTGGATGCTGCCTAACCCGCTGTGCTTTAACCAGCAACACATTTTCAGCTCTGATCTCCAGTATCTGCAGACCTCACTTTCTCCTAATGTGTCTGCCTAATCTATTACAGATTTTTGAGGAAGTTTCAACCAGAATGGATAGAGGGGAACTAGTAGATGAGTTATATTTGGACTTCCAGAAGGTGTTTGATAAGGTATTTCACAAAAGGTTAAGTCATAATATAGGACTCCATGATGTTGGAGGTAGTGTACTGTTATGGATAGAGAATTGGCTTATAAACAGGAAACTGAACGTGGATGTAAAGAAACCTCTTTTCCAGGTTGGTGACCCATGACCACTGGGTGCCATAAGGATCAGTGTTGGGACCACAACTGTTTACAGTATATATTAATGACTTGGAGGAAGGGAATGTAGTGCAGCCAAATTTTCAGATGACAGAAAAATAAGTAGACTGTGAGAGGGATGCACATTTGTTTACAGAGAGATATTGATAGGTTAAATTAGTGGGCAAAAAAAATTGGCAAATGGGATGTAATGTGGGAAAATGTGAACTTGTTCTTCCTTCCTGAATAAATAAAAGAACAGTATTACTGCAGAAAAATTGCAGAACGCTGCAACATAAAAAGGGATTGGGGGCACTGTGCATAAAACAAAGAAAGCTAGCACAAAAATACAGCAATTAATCAGGCTAATGGAATGTTAACCCTTATTTCAGGGGATTGGAATAAAAGAATAGAGAATTCTTACTGCAACTGTACAAGGTGCTGGTGGACAATGAGCAGCTTAAGTCCACTTATTTAAGGGAAGATATAATTTCATTGGAGGCAATTCAGAGTTGGCTCTCTAGGATGATCCCTGGTATGGAGGGATTGTCTTATAAGTAAAGGTTAAACAAATTGGGATTCTGCTCACCGGAGTTTAGAAGAACGAGAGCTGATCTCATTGAAACATACAGGACCCTAAGGGGCTTGAAGAGTAATTGCTGAGATCATGTTTCCCCTCATGGGAGAGTAGGATCAGAGGGCATGTCTCAGAATAAAGGGGTGCCAATTTAAAACTGAAATGAGGAAGAATTTCTTCTGTCACAATTGAGAGGAAAGTGGGCATGAGGAATGTCGAATCAGCCATGATCCTATTAGCTGACAGAGTAAGCTTGAGGGCTGTTTGGACTAATCCTGTTCCTTTTTTTTATTTGTGTTTTGTGGGCATTGTGAGCTTCCCATATATATTGTGATCCAAGCTTCAACCTTTATACATTGTAAAGGGTTGCAATTTATTGAGGTGAATTTTTTGTTTGAACACAGGAGACATAAGCTCCAGATGTGGATTTCTCTCTCTAATGGAGGTGTCCATAGTGCATAAGTTATTCAGCACTCCCAGGAGCCTACCCCCACTCCCCTTCCACTGTCATGGACCCTCAAAACATTTCAATAAAGTAGTCCAGACCCTAACTCTGTTAGTTGTTTTAAGCAGGTGTGATGCGGATTAACTTGCATCTTTCATGTTGCACTATGTAGCACAACAGAAGGGTTGCTAACCATGTTTAGTTGCAGCAGAAAGACAGCTTCTCAATTGTTCTTTGTAATTGCAGAAAAATGAAACAATTATTTAAAAAACAAGAAGTTCGCTTCCTCACTGAGGAAGAGTACAAGGAACAAAGTGAAGTGGCAACTATAAAGGCTCTTGAGGAACTCCGTAGACACTGCAAGAATCAGGATTTTCCGACATGGGAAGTCATATCTAAAGTCAGTTCTCCAAAAAGGTAAGTGGTATCATATCATTGTCCCTCTAAAAGAAGTTATTTGTCTTAATCATGGATTTTTATGTACAGCCAGGTGGGCATTCACTCGCACATAAGAAATACGAGCAGAAGTAGGGCATTCCTCCCTTTAAGCCTGCCTTCCCAACTGTTTTTGTATTGTCAACAATGTGACCCCTTCCAAATCATTAATGTTGGAGCACTGTATTAGTTACGTCTTTCCAACCTGAAAAAGACCAGCTAATTCTGACATTGTCATCTATGTGTTAAACAATGCTCAATGTGTTAAACCTTATCAAATGTCTTCTGGAAATCCAAACAGACTGTATCTACTAGTTTCCTTTGTCAACTCTGCTTATTATTTCCTCAAAGGACTCTAGACAACTGTCCATCAGTGATAAAATGCCTATTGACCTTTGCTTCCTGCCACTGAACTAATTTTTGATCTAATTTGCAATTTTCTCTGTATCCCATCAGTTTGTAATGTTGGGCCTTCTCAAAAACCTTGATAAAGCCCATGCACAATGCATCATGTCGCAGTTTTCAGCCCAATCTGCTGAATCATCTTTCAGCTGAGTAAAATTGGCCATTTTCCAATTTAGAACTTGTATTCAGTCAATCTTTTATTCCTTCCGATAACGACACTATCTAATTGAATTGTGATCACCACCAGTTTGAAAAAAGACCTTTCCCACTGAAACCACTTCCACCTATCTCCATCATTCCCTAAAAGTCTCGAACTGGCCGTTTTCTTGTTGAACTTGTTAAATTCAAACTACATTAGTTCTGTTGTTGCACTTTAAGAATTCTGTATTTCTGTACTTTTACACTGAATTACCAATTCAAGTTAAGGTATTTGAAGTTCCCTGCTATGACTGCACTTTTATCTGTATGCTTCTCAGCAATCTGTTGACATGTTTGCTCTTTTAAACTCACGTGTTTTTTTTAGAATCTACTGTCCAATGCCTAAGTGTGAATACCCTTCTTATTTTGCAGTTCAACTCATTTGGCTTCATTGGATGCTCCTTAGAGTCATAGAGGTGTACAGCATGGAAACAGACCCTTCGGTCCAACCCGTCCATGCCGACCAGATATCCCAACCCAATCTAGTCCCACCTTCCAGCACCTGGCCCATATCCCTCAAAACCCTTCCTATTCTTATACCCATCCAAATGCCTCTTAAATGTTGCAATTAAGCATATTATCCCTCAAGATTTTTAAAATCAATAACTTGACCTTATCTTTAATATTTTCTTTGGACCTATCAGAAGATCTTGTAACCAGGAATGTTCAGCTGCCATTCCTTCAGCCACATTTTAGACATTCATGGCATTGTTATCTAACTTCCAACCATCATATTTGTGTTCTTACCTCATCTGCCTCATTCATTGGGTTCTGCAGTGCACCATTGCACCATATACACCACTAAATGTCCTTTGATGTCTATTTCCAGCCTTTGGCTCCTTGATCATACATGTTCGGTTAATTTTCAGCTCACTGTTTCCCAGTTCTGTTTCTCTTTTTTTCTGAAACCATGTTCAGGTTCCCACCCCTCTGCCAAGCTAGTCTAAATCCTCACAAACAAATTGATCCCAGCCTTGTTAAGATGCTGCAAGAGTGGCTGTACAGATCCCACCTCTCCCAAAATTGGTCTGAATGCCTTGTACTTTCTGTCTAGCGATGCATTCAGCTAGACTTTCTTCCTACTTCTGTACTGAATTGAGTGTGAAGTTGGAAGTTACACAGATTATTATATTTGTTGTATCTATTGAGGACAGAGTTGAGCCTAATTGTAATGCCCCATGCCTTTCATTGGGCTGTCAGCTTTAATTGAGAGTCGCATACATGGAACATGGCTGAGTCACAGAAGGGTGTGTGGTGCGATTGAAATAGTCAACACTGCTGTCTCTCAGCGCCAGGAACCTGGATTCAGTTCTACCCTTGGGTGGCTGTGTGAAATTTGCACATTCTCCCGGTACCTACACTGGTTTCCTCCGTGTACTCTGGTTTCCTCTCACTATCCAAAGCTGTGCAGGTTAGATGAATTGGCCGTGCTAAAATACCCATGGTGTCTAGGGATGCATAAGTTAGGTGGATTAGCCATGGGAAATGCGGGGTTACAGGGATAGGGTGGGAGGGGGGGATATGGCGCGTCTGGATGGGATGTTCATCGGAAGGGTTGGTGTAGACTCAATGGGCCAAGTGGCCTGTTTCCACACTGTAGGGATTCTATGGGAATTGAACTCATCATGGCATCATATAGCAAAAGGGGGGACAAAATTAGCAAGATCAAAAATAATGTGGTATTCATGGGAGCGAGTGCCTTTGTGTCTTTTTTACTTTTGGATGTTTATTAAATTGAAATCCTGTCTGCTCAATCAAATGTTAAAAATCCCATATGTAAACAGAAATTGCTGTAGAAACTCAACAGGTCTGGTAGCACCAGAGAGAGACAGGCAGACAGACAGAGTTAACATTTTGAGGCCTGTGATCATTTGTCAGACATGCTGAATCCCTCAAGCGTTTTTTGTTTTTATTTCAGTTTGCCAGCATCCACAGTTGTTTGTTTTATTTTGGTGTTAAAAATCCCACAGTATTTTATTCAACGGAAACATTGCATTCTCCTATTTAGCATTTATTCCTCAATCAAAATGCAAAACCTGGCCAGTCATGTAACTGCAAATAATATTGCCACATTTATTTGGAAAACAATGTCCACGTTTCAAAACTAATTGTTGATCTGTGAAGTACTTTGGATTTACATTGACAAAAGGGTGAATTATCATACTTATTCATTATTTATTTTAATTTTGGTTCTGAGACAAAGATTATAAACTTAGAAATGTAATTTTCCGCAACTGGTTCTTCTAGTCCAGTAAGCATTACTCTTCAGATTACTTATTGTTAATTCTGCTGTATCAATAGTAATATTTGCAAAGTATTAACAAGCAGATGTTTGCTAAGGTATGCATGTTTACTCTGCCTTCCCCAACTCACTGACATCAGAGTCATTATGTCATAAATTTGAACGCAAGTCACAGTACATTCTACTACAGATCCATTTATTGGAAACTTATGAAGACAATTATCTGGCATGCCTTGCTATTTCTGGGTGAATAGAACATGTTTCCTATGACAAACATTTTAAAAATGCAAAACTATTTTGTGGATGATTCCAAAATTGGTACTAACAGCTACTAATATATAGCGTGCACAATACTGCATACCGTTTTTGTTCATGTAATTTCAAACTACCTTTTTCTTGCCTCCCACTTGCAAAATCAACAGTTTGGAGATTCCAATTCTGTCAAAAGTTCACCAGAGCAATCACTGTATAATTTATCAGGGATGTGGAAGAACAGGCTGGCAGTTACCTTTGCTAACTTTTCTTCAAAAAAAAAGTATAATTTACTGTTTCACTATATAGTAAATGCGAAGTTGAAATTCAGTTGTCTGATTCAAAAGTGGAGCAATCTGCTGTTACATCTGATCAATGAAGTTTGCGTCACATATAGACAGGGTGATTAAGAAGGCATTTAGCACACTCTCTGTCATTGTTCAGACCCTTGATTATAGAAGTTGGGGCATCATATTGAAGCTGTACAGGACATTGGTGAGGACTCTTCTGGAGTGAGTTCTTGTCCTGTTCCAGAAAGGATATTATTAAATTGGAGAGGGTTCAGAAAGATTTACCAAGATATTACCAGGAGTGGAGGCTTTGAGTTATAAGGAGAATCTAGATAGGATAGGACTTTTTTTCACTGGAGTGTAGGAGGTTGAGGGGTGACCTTAACGAGATTTATAAAATCACAAAGGGAATAAATAAGGTGAATGACAGGTGTTTTTTTTCCCTTGGGTGTGGGATTTCAAGACTAAGGGCCTTATTTTTAAGGTGAGAGGAGAAAGCATTAAAGACTGAGGGGCAATTTGTTTTACAGAGAGAATAGTTCATGTGTGGAAAGAATGTCTAGAGGAAGTGGTGGATGTGGATGCAGTTACAACATCTAAAAGACGTTTAGATAAGTACATGGATAGGAAGTATTTACAAAGATTTGGGTCAAGTGCAGGCAGGTGGGATTAGTTCAGTTTGGGATTGCGGTTGGCATGGACTGGTTAGACAGAGTATCTGTTTCTGTTCTGTATGACTCTATGCACATCCCTGTTCAGCTTTTCATTTAATTTGCAGACTTGCAGAATTCATCCTAGGATCTTATCATGTCACACCAGAGGAAATGCAGAACCATGAGCAACACTACGGAATTGGTGGTTCATTTTTGGAAGACCAACTCTTTGTCAAGGAAGAAAATAATCATCCAGTCTCAGAGAATAGGGAAATGGCAGCTGCAAATGGAAATGAAGCTGCTGTGATAACGAATTAATCTTGCTTCATTCACATTTAATTAATAACTTGAACTGTTGTTATGACTAGAAATTGACCAATATCAAAAGATTGATAGCTTGAAATTTGAGAGTACTATCATCACTGATTGATCACTTCGACAATTGAATGCGCAGACACTAAGAAACTTGTGAGTTGTGCTGATTAGTGCATACATAGAGCACATTATATTTATACTTCTTACAGGAAGGTTTACACGAAATGGGTATAGTTCGGTTTGAGGAATCTTTGACTACACCAACCAGTAGATCCTATCATTATTGAAAGGCTTTCAGTTGAAGCCGAGACAATGGGGCCCATCTATACCACAAACACCAAGAAGACATTATTTGAACTGGATGGCTCCGGCAGAATCTCCAGTGATTATGGTTTTTCTACAGTGACTATTGGGTTCTTTCCTCTTAATGAGAATTTCTGTCTTTGAAAATGGAAGACAAGGACATTTAGGCACCTCAGGGTCTTATTACTGACAGTCAGTCAGTTAATTGTAGGGTTTCATTGATGGTTTGGTTATAATCAGTACTTCAAACCATCTTGTCCTTAGTTTTTATAACAATCAGCTAGCTTGACTTGATAAATAAAGAAAACAGGTTGTGTGGAACTGATCTGCAAACTGGAGGTTAGGTTCATTGTGATATATGTTGTGTTCCCCTTAAATCATTGTAATATAAATATTGTTTCCTTGTCCAGGAATGGAAGTAGAGGCCATTAGATCAATATAAGATAATTATTGTATTCAAACAACAATATTAATCGTGCAACCGGCTTCGCTATTCACATTTTAATGAAACGGATTTCTGTTGAGCTGTACCATGTAATTTTGTTTAATTTTACATCCAACTCAGGTTTAAACAAAGGGCTGTTTTGTCTGAAGTTTATATGAAAATTGATTTGAGATGGGATTTGTTCTAAGTCACAATGATCTTGTAGCCATTTTATTCAGAGCAAAGTAACAAATCATATTGAATGACCTGTGAAAATTAAATTAGGATTATATTCTGTAAATGTACTTACTTCTGTGTCGGCCAGCAGAATTTGCTTTCCAAGTTTTATTCGTTGCCAGTGGACAAGCACTTTGCCTCATGATGACTGGAAGCCTGTAGTGGAGAATCGTGGATACAAAGCCATTTTGTAATAATGCAGATTTAAGCATGTTTAATTTTGTTTTGGTGTGAGACACAGAATAACAAAAAAAAATTAGAATTTTTTTTTCAATAAGGAATTCTTCATTCAAAAGAATGAAGATGTATGGAGAAAAAAGACTGGAATTTCAAGTATTCTTGAGACAATAATGCTGAAAATATCTACTTAACTCAATTATGAAGTTGTCTCTGAAACTACCGTCAGTTTGGCATAGGTTTTTTCTGCTGATAATTTGCCCAAACTTTCCTCTTTGGGAAGTTCAGCAGCTTTCACTTCAGAATTTTCATCCTGTAAAATAATAGCTTAAGATCCTGTTCCTGAATATTTTATACAAATATTAATTTTTAAATGACGTAATTCTTTTTGTGAGAGTTTATTTTTCTGGAAAATATTTTTTCTTATTGTTGAGCTCATTCAAACATATTTTAAGTTTAAATGTTCATCTACAAGTATCTGTCTTTCCTACAGTTTTTGTTAGAAGTGATATCTAAGTTAGAATTTAACTCTCAGTTGATAGTTTATTTATAAGTAAATAGGACTATGTTTCATCTGGCAAGTAAACTGAACAGAAAGCATTTTGTGCAGTACTCTTCATTAGTGTCTGACTTTGACAAATGTGGAGGAATGATTATTTGGGTTTAATCTATGCGAAGGTGTTGAGAATGATATTTGTTTAGAAGGAAAAAAAATTAATGATAAATCTGGCCCTCAAGGTTAATATCCTCTGGATTCCATGTATAAATTTATTATTGCTCTTCATTAAAATATTACATATTGATGAATATTGTTCTAAGATGTATCTCATGGTAAATGAAATGGTAGTTTTTGTTCGTCCAAACTAGCTAAACTGTCAGAGAGCACAAGAATGGCCACTCTTCTAAAAGAAGTTTGAGGTAAGAGCTCCCTCCTATGGAGGCACTCAAAATAGACACCTGTACTATTATTACAGCATTTTCCAATTATTTCAATAGTCTGGACAACTCGAGGGTTTTATTAATGCAGTCTTAGTACTTTCATTTTGAGTTAATACCAATCTTCTTGTGTGTCTTGGTTTAATTGTTTATAGCAGGATGAATCCAGTCTAAAATAATTGCATGATTGGACTAGGTTTTCACTTTTCATCAAGACTCTGGTGCTTTAACAGTCGAACATATGTTAGAGAAGTTTGTTTTCTAATTTTTTACATATGTATTATTTTATTAAACATTGCAATTTAAATAGCTTTGTAAAATGTGATCACAAAGTTGGTTTCGTATAGCATTTTATTAATAAAACAATGAATTTAATATATAAGCAGTTCTTTGAGCACTGGGATAATCAATGTATAATTCAACAACATAATTTATCTTGCCACATTGTTTAAAGACAATCTAAAAATTTCACCAGTCAAGAGCCCACAACAAAATCGATATATCTTATACATAGTGCTATTTGTAATACATTGAAGGCACTAACAATTGTACAGACAACACAATGAAGCACCCTACTTCGAGCAAAAATAGGTCAATCCTCAATATTGAAAATTAGTAATGACAATTTGCTATGCTTTTAGGTCTTTAATACCTAGGAGCAATTCAGAAGGGACCTGAATAAAATAGTAAAGTTTAAAAATAAACCTTATTTCTTTTTAAATGCCTGTGGCTTTCCCACAACTCTCTCAAATCGCACGCTGAAACATTCACTGGATCTCTTCTTGCCAATTGACAGAAAAAGAATAAGAGAAGCTGCAGTTCCCTTGTAGTCCATTGCCCCCCCCCCTCTCCTTTTTTTTCAATTTTGACCTGAATTCAGGATTCCTACCCCTGCCAAAACCATACTGTTTGTTTGGCCTTGATTTGTTGCTCAATTTAATAGTGGGCCTCTAATCTTTCATTTTTAAAACAAGGTGTAATTGTGTATTTCATTCTTGGATGAGTCATTTATTTCAAAGTAGAAACCTTCAAGAGAGCTCCTGCATTTCAAATTCTGTATTTCATTTACTCAGGCTGACTCAGCAATGTAACACTGTGAATAGCTGTCTTTTTAACTGATTCAAGAGTTTTGTATCCATAGATACATCTGAATTGGGTTTTTGCAGATTTACACAAAATAACGTGATCTTCAGTTGAGTTTTACTGTAAAGGTGTACATCAAGACGTTTGGTGACCAATTTAAAGTTGAAATTTAAGCAAATATTTGGAAGCATGGATTTGTGTGAGAATAGATAACCTGTAAACATTTTACAACCAGTTTTTTTTTCTTTTTCCTTGTCGAAACATAAGTGAGTCAGAAGTGCTAGATAACTTGTTAATTGCTCTATTTTGAGTTCTGGGGTGAGAATAGGAGTTGAGGTTTCATAGTTTAAAATCAGCCAGCTTGCTAAAATAAATTAAATTAAAAATATTCTACATTTCATGTACTCTACTGATAAAGTTAAAAAATAGAAATATCTCCATTAAAATACAGTGCAAGCTTTAATTGCCTGTGCAATGTTCATAGAGGAATTTGGAGCTGAAACTTAGATATACTAAATTACAAATTTTAAACGAAAACTAGGCTAGTTCTTGAATCCTGGTATAAATAGTGGCTACATGTCGAATTTAAAAAACTATTAACTCAAAGGTGAGCTTTATTATTCAGTTATTTCCTCCTTCGAAGCATCTATCCTACCAAAACATCATAGTGTAAGAAGATGGCTTCCTGCATGGAGACCGCTGGTGATTTCTTACTCAAAAGATGCTGCAAGCCAATTTTAACACACTCACTGTGACAGATGTCAGTAGTTATTTGACATGATAATCCTAATTCAACATAACAATTCATATAGATTCTAGAAATTCAGATCCTGAACTGACTACATTGCAATAAAATCACTTACACTCCGGCATTTGACTTTTTCTTAGTTGCAGTGTAATGCATTGTAACTTTACCTCTGTTTGATAGTTTAACCCCAATTGTTCAGCAATTTAGCTATATTTTTAATGCATGGTTTTAAGAATTCATGTGAATGTTTTGGGTGAAGAATGTTATGTCCTTCATACAGGCACTTAAATTCTGCAATAGATGCTCTAAATTCACTGAAATGTGCTGTAGAACCTTATAATTTCTGAAATTTACACTATTAGCTGTCAGTGTCTTACTGATAATCTGGGAATATTGTGGAGCTATTCTTCAGTAACTTTCCTGTGTTTGTTTTTAAAAAAACATTCATCACGGAAGATTATGAATTCATTTCTCTCAACGCTTTCAAGTGCTTTGTAATCTTTAAATTTGATCATCACGAGACATCTTTTTGACTTGGTTGGATAGTGCTTGTTTGCTGAGGCAATTCTGGATCAATGTTCTGGTTCTCATTTCCTGGCAGTGGCATTAAATTCCTAGGCAAATCTGACTGGTGTAATCCATTCTCAGTGCCTTGTGTGGAGCTGATGCTGATCTCATCAGGTTCAGAGGCAGTTACTGGGACTGCTACCTTTTCTTCCTTCTTGGAAGTGGGTGATGGTTTAAGATTTGGAGGGCTCCCAACTGGCCAAGTGTCTGCAGCTATTGGACAATCATTTTCCTCCTAAAGTGAACATAAAAATGAATTCAAAGTATAACTGATGATTGCTAGATCCAGATAAATTATGAGGCTTTAGCTGGAAGGATTACTTCCAAAATTAAAATTACTAGTTATTATCACTTTAAAAATACTGGAATCAGAGTAAGTGGAGCTGAGGGACAACAGTTTTCAGAGCCCAACACTAAGAAGTGTTAAGGGAGAGATCACAGTATGCAAGTCTTGAGAACACTAGAGGACACTCACAGGTTAAATTGAAGGGTAGAAGTCAACAGGAGTTAGCAAGATAGTCAGCCTGAGAACAATGCAGAAACCTCATGGTAAAATGTGATAGACAAATGAAATCAACAGGAATCAGCTTGTGAGCGAGCCCAAGAATACTGCCAGAGTTCCATAGTTAAAAGCAGCAGGATAAAAGTCAGAGGAGGTACAGAGGATGTAGCTTATGATGGCTTTGGCATTATATTTGAGGACAGGCACAATTAAAGTATTACTTACTACTACTAAATCTCAAAATGTTTTCTGACTAAAACTTTTAGTTTTGCAGAATATTTATTCATTTTTAATACAACTCTGCTTCGTACAACAGTAAACCAAAAATTGTAACATTAAAGTATAGGCAGGGTGAGATCAGAAATATGAAATTGTCAATTAACCTGTAGCACTTGATGCTCAATAGTTGCATTGGTCTTCGCTAATTTCACCATCTCCATAACCTGATAAAAAGCGAATGCAATAGTGACCCATGGTGATGAGCTGATGGCCCAGGCGGGTTTTGTAACATCTTCTTGTTCCTCTTGATATTTTGTCTTTTTTAGAGGACGCTTGGTTTCAAGATGGGGCATCATACTATCGGAGTGGTGTTGGATGAGATCAATGGTTGCTATGGGAACGGGACTAGATGGAACTGGAATCCGTTCTGCAAGCATCTTCTTTTCTAAATAGTCAAAATGAGACAAAATAAAAACGCTCCATTTGAACTTCCATTCAATAAATTACAAGATGCTACAGAAACTTAAATTTTCCACTTTTAAGCAACATAGTACTGGAGTAAGTACAATTAATGGAAAGGTTCAGGGTGTGTTGTTGAACGAAGAGACCTTGGAGTGCAGGTTCATAGTTCCTTGAATGTAGAATTGCAGGTAGAGAGGATAGTGAAGAAGGCATTAGGTATGCTTTCCTTTATTGGTCAGAGTATTGAGTATAGGAATTTGGAGGTCATGTTGCAGCTGTACAGGATATTAGTTAGACCACTTTTGGAATATTGTGTGCAATTCAGGTCTCCCTCCTATCAGAATTTGAAAGGGTGGAGAAAGAATTTACAAGGATGTTGCCAAAGTTTGAACTATAGGAAGAGGCTGAATAGGCTGGTGTTGTTTTCCCTGGAACGTCAGAGGCTGAGGGCTGATCTTAAACAGGTTTATAAAATCATGAGGGGCATGGATAGGGTAAACAAATAAAGTCTTTTCCCTAGAATGGGTGAGTCCAGAACTAGATGGCATAGATTTAAGGTGAGGCGGGAAAGTGGTGCGATGCATGTATGGAATGAGCTGCCAGAGAAAGTGGTGGAGGCAGGTATAATTACAACATTTAAAAGGCATCTGGATGGCTATATGAATAGGAAGGATTTAGAGGGATATGGTAAATGGGACTAGATTAAGATTTCTGGTTGGCAGTGACTAGATGGGCCGAAAGGTCTGTTTCCATGCTGTACATCTCTATGACTCTAAGTACATCAACTGTGAAGCACAATCATTCAATTTAAAACATTTATTACTTTAATTATTTTAATAAAACAAGATAAAACAATAACAGAACAAATTGAGAATTTGGGAGGAATTTTGTTAACATCGAGAATGATTAGAGCAGGTCCAAATTATGGGAAGATTTTATATGATTGCGAGGGAGAAGGAAGTGGAAGAACACATGGGCAGAGGGGTAAGAATTAATTCAAGTGGGAGAAGCATAAATAAATATTCAAGTTAGTTAAACATAAAGATTGGACCAAAGAGTCTGTCGTTTGCTATAGATTCTACATAATTTGCAATAGTTGAACTCTGCTTAAAAATCCTTACGCCTTGTCATATATTCAGGTTGACTGCTCTGGTTAAGTGGATGACCTTTTAAAACTAAGAATGAACCTGCTGGGTGATGTGCAGAAGAACACACTGTTAGTCGTTTGCAACCTAGCACACATTCAGCAGTAGGTTAACCACAGTTACACTTCTGCAAATATCATTGGCTAACTGTTGCCTTAATGAAAACAGAAAATGCTAGAAATAGCAAAAGCAGCAGCCATGAAGAGAGAAATAGTAAATGTTTCAGGTTGGTGTTAACTCTGCTTCTCTCCACCACAGATGTTCCCCAAACTGCTGCTGAACATTTCAATCATTTCTGTTTTTATTTCAAACTTACAGTATTTTGCTTTTCCCACAATAAGTTCACTGTAATGCTTCCCTTCAAATCTTTGACTTCTAAGTAATGTAAATGTACTACCGAACATGAAATAGACCTTCATACTATTGGACAGCATTTTTCATAGTTGGATGCTGTATGATCCAGCTATAGTTGATCTTGATACATTCTTCTTTTTCAGGACACCTGTCAGAATTTCCTGAAAAATTCCTTCCATTACACACCATAACACCTCAGTTCAGTGAAGTTCTCCAGAGTGCGAATATGAGTCCCTTTAAGACCATCTTCTGGACTCAAACATTTACTCGTTAAGGTGATTCATGCCAGTGAAGTTACTTATTTTATTCTAAATTTTTTTACAACTCATTTGTACATCTGCCTTACAAGGATGGTTTGGCTCAATGTATCTTTACAGGTATTGGCACTTCCATTCGAAGGGACTATTGTCTTGGCCTGAGATAGTAAAATGGATTATACTCCACTGCACACATGCTACAAGTTTGGAGCTTAGGAATTTGCAGGTCATTTCTTCTACCTCTACAAGGTGGAGGATTGGGAAGGATAGAAAAAGTGAGTAAACTATTTCCTGTAGCAACTGTCACCTGGCTGTTGCCAGAGGTCAAGAGAGAAGCCACTTATTCCACGGTTTTACTGTGGAAGGGAATTAAAGACTGTATATGCTTTGAACATATTATTAAGTAGCATTTCAATTAAATGCTAATCAGGATTGTCACGCTTCCTGTAACACACAATGTTAATAAATACCTTCATCTTCATCAGGCACTGCTAGCCATTGGATCAAGGCAAAAAGTAGGAGAATTACGAGAGAGGCCATACCAATTCCACGGAATGTTTCGGGAGCACCTGAAATCCACATCAAATGATATTGCTGTAGTTATATACAAATTACTGATGAATGTCTTTCATTTGTATTAGCAACTTGTGAGGTTATGAAAGGCTGCCCCAGCTAAAGACAATATCATTCTCCCTTGACATTTGTGTACATGCATGTTCCTGTTGGGGTTGTCTCATGACCTGAAATACACTATCTGAAATGGTAGTGGAAGCAGAGTTAATGTAACTTTCAAAAAGGAATCAGAGGTACACTAGACAACAAAAGAAATACAGGGCTATAGGGGAACAAAAAATGGAAGTCGATCTAAATGATAGGAATAATTAGTCCCTCAATACTGTTCTGCTTTTCAAAGAAATCATGGCTAAACTGTAACCAAACTTCACAAACCTGCCTTTGTTCTATATCACTTAATGCCTGTAGCTAATAGAATTTTCCATTTGATAACTCTGGTATGGGTAAGTAGCTTTCTATCCCAGTGTCTACATTGCTAATGAGTACTGAGTGGCTGAGGCCCCAGTTTGATTCCTTGCTGGATGGCATTGGTCACATCCTGTCAGTGAAGGTACCTATTCTCTACCCTCACACTCTGTCTCCTGCCAGCCAGCCAAATTCCCATCAAAGGAATTGTGTTTGATTCTACAAGCATCTGTTTTAGTTAGGGGTATCTTATAAAGGACTTTATCAAATATCTTCTGGGAGACTAAGTGAATTTCTATCTCCCTGAGCAATACTTTAATTACCTTTTCAAAACATTCAAATCAGATTCAAAATGAACGACCTACTCTTTGAAAATCTACCAATGAGCCACCACAATGTGATGGAACAAATAATTCTCTGAAACAATCTTCCCCAGTCCAGTGGGAATCATCACACCTTAAAAACTAATCAGACTGATATTTACCCATTGAGCACCAATTGGATACGTACAATGCCTGAGACTTTGCTTGTGCGTCTGTTCATTAATCAGTTCATTTACCCAGTGATCTTGACCACTTTTACTTCCCTTTTTAAAAAAGTAGATTCTGGTCCAGCAGTACGGAATATTCATAGTTTAGCAGCCTCATACTGGCTTTTAATCTCTCTGATCAGCTGAATAACTGTTAATGTGGTCCACTAATGTAGTCATGAAGAGGAACTGAAAAGGTGCATTCCTTTAACCACTGAAACATTAATAATCTACACAAATTGTTCTGCTAGCAATTTTTTTCTACAACATCCACATTTACATTCTCCAAAAGGCAAACCAACTTCATTTAGAAAACAGAAGAGAATTCTGAAAGATCAGGACAGACAGTTTAGCAGCACTTAATGGTCATACACTGCAATGAAGCATAATGTAAATAAAAAACTTTTTTTTCCAAGGTGACTCGATTGTCGTAAACACATTGAATACTATATTTATTAACTGTTCTATTTATGAATGTAACATTTTTATTAAAATAAATGACATGCCTACCTCTAAATTAGCTGAAGCACATCAAATGCTTCAACACAGCTTGAAGCAAGATAATGAGGATAAAAAGCTGCTGCTGATACATAAATAATAAGCTACTTACACCCAATTACTGATATACCAAGTCAGGAGATAGGGGAAAAAATTAATCACATCAGTACTTACCAAAGGCATTTACCATTACTCCCCCTACCATAGCACCACAGCCTCGGCCCAAACCCAGATGAAGCCCTTGTAAAATTCCTTGGGTAGAAGTCCTTAATGCAGGAGGTACAGCTGCACTGAGACAGGAGATGCATGCAGCCCATACAGATGCATGGGTAACACCTACATAAGAGAAAAATCTTATCAACATTTAATATATTTACATAATGACATACATAGTTTTAATGATCAGACATGGATTGCTTTACACAGTTGAAAGAAAATGCACGCTTTTATAAGGCAACAAGAAAACCAAAACAGAGGAAAAAAAGGTGTTTGGTTTTAACTGAATGAACTGCATCTCTCTTTTTTATGATGCGTGCAACTTGTATCCTTGACAAGATACAGCAGAGAAGGCAGCCCGCCACTTGTGCCTTTGGCAGCTCTTTGAAAGAACTACTTAGATAGCCTTAAGCTCCATAGCCACATACTATTTTCCCTTTGAAGCACTTTGTGGACATTATCACTTAATCTACTTCTGCCACCCTTTCTGGCAGTGAATTTAAGATCATAACAATGTGATGTGTCAACATCAGATAATCAGTCCATAACAGAAAAGAAAGGAGGATTTCTTCCCCACCAGAAGTGAAAATGATGGTTCAATTTACGTAATTCTGCTCATCTAATGGGTAGCAGGCAGAGGAACCATTTTACTTGATAGCTTTAGTACTGATATTTCAGGGAAAAACATAATAAATATTTTCTTTTTGCCATATGTTAAGGTTTCGAAAAGTTCTTACGTCGGCCTTACCTTGCAACACCTCCATGGGGAGCACATACCATGCATTTTCCAAATAGGATATATACAAAAAACGAGCTGTGTTACAGGCCAAGCCAATGTACAATACCCTGGGACACAAACAGAAGCATAGTTAAAGCAATAACCCCTATGGAAATAATCCAAGTATGTTAATCCCAGTTTCAGTGAAATCTAAAACACGAATGAGAGAGATGTAATGTGTCTTTGAGACCTGTGTTTTCCCTTCATGTATCTATCCTCTGAAAGCTGGTGGTGACAAGGTAAACAACAGCTACTAGCAGACAGATTTTGTCCACCAAACTGAGTCTGGTCACAAGTGGATTGATCTTTTCGCTGGCCTGTCCATATACCAATGGCATGATAAATAATTGATGCAAGAGAAAGTGTCTCATGTAGTAATAGACTACACAAAGGGATCACGTGCAGTAGTGGTATAAGCATTGCTTTTAGGTTTATTTCAAGCATCTAGTGTAAATTACTTTGGCCAATCCAATTTCAGTTACTAGTTGAAATAGGCCTAAAGCACAATACTGTCTGCAAACATGGCACAAATTGGAAATGCCAATCACAGAGAATACAAGGTAGTAGGTGTGGGAAAAGAGCTGTTACACTAGTACAGTAGAGATATGCTACTGATGTTGGAGCTCAGTGGAGGAAACTTTCTTCAGGATACAGCTGTACTTGATGGCTGACACTGAGCACTCCACTCCCCAGTATTAACATTCTTGATGAGTTGAGAACTATGGAGCAGAATGGGACATGGCTTAAAATGGACAGGATAAAATCAGCTGCCATTAAATGCAACAGCTGATACTGAATTCTACTGACTCGAATAGAATGAATATCAGGTGCTGTGTGTATCTATGAAAACTGTGTTAAGTCAGATGCAATAGAGGAATTTTGACGTAGAAAAATGGGCAGTTTTGTGTTACATGGGAGAGTTAAAGTCTAAAAAATAAATTTCCCAATGCAAATCTATCTTCAACCCATTAATCTGTCTGTCTTTATTTGAGGCTAACGCCCAAACGGGGGCCCAAACCACCCCAAAGAAAATTTTAAGTATGATAATGAAGCTGCTAACCTTTTTGTCATTTATATAGTTGATAATAATTGCAGTTTGCTCTGTTTTCCAACCCTTGGCCGAAAGCTTCCTCTGGCAAGCATGAGGTGATGGAAGTCAGGAGATAAATACCTTTTCACCTATCTCCTGGAAGAAAATGCTTACTTGAGGCATCTTCAAAAGCAGCCACCAAACCAATGCTCTCTGTAGCCTTCACCCACAGGTCTATTGTCCTGACAGATAGCATTTGACCTCTCTCCACCATAGGTTTCCAACATATAACACCCACCCCACCGCCGCCCCCCACGCCAACCCACACCTCCATGTAGACTTCTGATTCTTCTCCAAAGCAATTAATGATCCGCACGACTCCTAAAGGAAATGTGATCTTTGTCTGACACTTGCAATGCCTCAATCACACAGCCTCTGGCTTTACCACCTTCAGCACCTCCAGAATCAAGAGCCCACATGTTGAATGCCTCCTCCCCCACAATCAAACATCACTCACCCTGACTGAGGTCCCAGATAAAATCCTCCAATCTGACAGTGTCCCCCTTCCTCCAATGGAGTCTCCCCTCTTGGGCCCTTCCTTCAACTAGTAACTCATTTTCCTCAGGTAACTAGTAATTAGTGGCCTGAGGAAAACACTCCTGCTTCTCTTGGACAAGACAATAAAGGTCTTTGACTAATGCACACAGGATGAGAGTCTCTAGGGACCTCGAGAGCCTTCTGTCATCATTCATCAGCTGGAATTCCTCAGACCAGGGAAATCCGGCTGACTGTGGTTAGAATTAGACTTATTCTTAAAATGAGACCACACTATTTCATACATATACTTAAATGACCAATCAGCTCCTGACTAAAGGTTATTTACCAACCTTGTCCTGATTTCATCAAAACAGGATGCAAGCAATTCACATGTTTAGCTTTTTAATGACCTCTCTCCCCACCCAATGCAAACCAAACCGACCCATTTTGGCCATCAAAATATCCCCTACAATATTTTAAGAGAATATTAAAGGATCACGCAAATCAATCAGCAAAATGCATTTCAGAGCAGGCTACTGCAAGCTGAACAAAAACAAACTACAAGCCAATTGTTCTCTGTGATGTAAATTTTATAAGAAACAGAATGGCCAAGGGAAGCAGGCCATTCAGCCCATTGAGTTGACACTGACTTTCCAGAGTATCCCACCAAGACTCACCCCCCTACCCTAACCCTGTAGCCCTGCATTTCTCATGGTTAATCCACCTAGCCTGCACATCCCTGGACACTATCGGACAATTTAGCATGGCCAAATCACCTAACCTCAATATTTTTGGACTGTGGAAGGAAACCCACGCAGACACGGGGAGAATGTGCAAACTTCACACAGACGGTCGGCTGAGGGTGGAATCCAACCCAGGTCCCTAGTGCTGCGAGGCAACAGTGCTAACCACTGAGCCACTGTGCCACCCCTGTTCATTCTGATAAATCAAATGTTAACAACATTCAGATGCTTTCAATGTAGATAAACAAACATTGGCCTAGATTTTGATGTAGTTGTGAAGACTTCATAGCTTCTCCAAAATGGAGCTGGAAACCCAGATCACCAGAAGGTGAAGGGCTGTAGATGGTGGGAACTCTACCACCTTTAAACCACACACCATCCTGACTTCAAGCTATATTGCCATTCCTCGCTGTTGCTGGATAAAAATCCTGAAACGCTAATGCTAACAGCGCTGTTGGTGTCTCTACACCAAGGGATCTGCAGCAGTTCAAGAAGGCATCTCACCATCATCATCTCTATGGCAATTAGAAATGGATAATAAACTCTAGTTTAGCTAGCAATTCCTACATTCCATGAACAATTTGTTAAAAAAAGTATTTCCACCAGTAGAGATAAAAAAGCAAGACATTGCTGATACATAAGGGAAATTAATAAACACCATTACTGAGTTCAAGCAGACCTCATTTTTGCTGGACTGAAGATCCTACTAGGTAGAATCTTTTTGAATAGATATAAATGTTCGAATAGGGTGGAGAAGGTCTGTGGAGCTGTCAAGTTGAGAAGTTATTTAAATCCCTGTCCTTTAACTTCCTGGGAGAAGAAAACAACATGTGTCTACAAATTGAAAATATCTATCCTTGTCATTTCAATAGACATTTACGACTGCACCTTAAATACCATCCTAGTAGCATTATTTCTGCTTGACTTCTTTCCACAATCTAGCATTGTCACAATGGTTAGACTGTTAGGTCACAGTTTGAATAATAGCTCCAAGAATATTTTAAAGGATTAGTTGGCTTTTATGTGAATACACGTGGATGATAAGACATTTTTGTTTTTAGAAAGTATTAAGTATTTGAAAAGTTTCAAATGTATTTAGCTTTTACGAATGAGATTGGTTTTATATGGTGCAGACTAGAGTCATACAGCAGAGAAACAGCCCTTTCGGTCCAACCGGTCCGTGCCAAACATAATCCCAAACTAAACTAGTCCCACCTGCCTGCTCCTCACCCATATCCTTCCATCCTAGGGAAAAGATACCTACCGTTAACCCTATCTATTCCCCTCATGATTTTATAAACCTCCCTAAGGTCAATTCTCCATCTCCTGCACTCCAATAAAAAGGTGCCAGCCTATCCAGCCCTTCTATATAACTCAAACTTTCCATACACAGCAACATCCTGGTAAATTTTTTTTGAACCCTCTCCAGCTTAATAATATCCTTCCTATAGCAGAACTGCACACAGTACTCCAGAAGACGCCTCTTCATGACATCCCAACTCTTATATTCAATGGACAGAAAAATGAAGGCAAGCATGCTAATTGCCTTTTAACCACCCTGTCTGTATGTGATGCAAACTTCAAAGAATTATGTACCTGAACTCCTAGGTTCCTCTGTTCTACAACATCACCCAGGGCCCTACCATTAATTGTGCAAGTCCTGCACCATTGTAATAATGCTTAGTGTTTCACTTTGTCTCATTTTAGCCAGGGTGGATATTGGGTGAAATGGCATTGAAGATGTCAGAGCAAAGGATAGTGAGTAAGGCATGGTTTGGCATGAGTTAGCACTAACTTGGCACTGGTCCTACAAGAAGCTATAGGGATGAGTAGAGGGCATGGTTAAGTATGTTGGCATGAATTAAGCATGAATGAGTTTGAGAGGTGAGGGCTAATATTGAACAGACACAACTGGGACCAAGTTCTAGGTAACTGAGGCAGACCAGTTAACCACCCTGCCTTGTCTCTTGACAGTCCCTGTGGTTGCCTCCAATCTGCATCCAGCAGTGAGTCCAACTGTATCTGACATCTGTCCGCTCCCTAGAACAAAGATGTAACCGCTTGTGAAACTTTTCCTAAGATGGGTGCAGCAAGCCAGAAAAATTCCCTCCACTGCACATTACCTCAGGAGTGAAAATCCAGGACACGTTAATATTCTGTTAATGAAATTTGTTTATAATTATTATTTTGATTGAAAATCCATGCTGTTTCTGGGTTTCAGTTTTGCCTCAAACAAATGAATTTACTTGCCCTGAGCATAAATTTCCTTCCATACAAAACTACTGTCTTTAAGTCTCATTTGTAAGTCTTTTTTTAATTGTGTGCTGTACCAGACAACAAGTGAATATAACAGCTTACCTGATGTGACCGACCAGTTCAATCAATTTATGGCTGAAGAAGTAAGCAGTCAGTTCTGATACATGACTTAGGACTGAGCAGATTCCAAAAAGTGTAGTTGTCCCATTCAAGTCTTCCAGATGCCAGTAGAGGAATGTAAACACAAAGCCGTAACCAAAGCCCATGAACCAGGCCACAAATAGCACAGAACCATATTGCACACTGCAAATTATTCTCAGAAGCTGTCTAAATTCAAATTTTTTTGTTCCCGTACTCTTAGACTCTTCAGCATTACTTGTGACTCCAGAATCTTCTGCTGAAGGATTCTGAGCCACTCGCTGAATTTCAATAAATTCATCGCTTTTATTCTCCTCAGGTTTTAAATGACTGTAGTCAAATCTGAATTGGGTTGATACAATTAGTGCTATAGACATTAAAACTCCAAAAACAATAAAGGTTATCCTGTAATTCTTGTAATCAGGTATTTGACAGCCCTGACCCTGAACAGGAACCTCAATGTGCGTGTGGTCAATTGAGATGCCAACTGCCAGCATGGTAATACCCCATCCTAAGGACCCCCACATTCGCTGCAATCCATAGCGATCTCTGTGTTTGCCGAGGTACTGTAGGGTAACAGTGTCTACGATAGTGACCGCTGGTGCACTGAAAAACTCTCCGACGATAACAACCAACAATATTAGCAAGAAAATATTTTCAACTTCTGCCAAGTTGTAAGTGATCAATTTGTCGGGTTGCTCAATTGCGGCAGATGTACTGCTGACTGTGGTGGAATGTAATGTCCTACTGGAATTTATGGTTGCTGTTGAATTCTTAGCACTTGGAACAGCTCTTTCCTGTAAAGCATGACCTCCTTCTGTATTGACCAAGGAAAACGAAAAGCTAAGATTACCCATGTATCCAAAAGGTTGACTTGTGAAAATGTCCCTCTGCATCCGACTTTTATTTGACTCGGTTGAGAGAAAGTGGTTTGTGGATGCAGTAGTGGGTAATGCTGAGAGAGTAGAGTAATTTGAAGCTGATGTGGTAGGCATGGGATTCTTTGACTCACATTTCATGGAGGCAGGTTTCACGAAACCAATTCCCAAGTTGAAGACAATCCAACACATAACTGAAAAGAGAAGGACAATCTTGCCTTTTCTAAAACGATCTGCTATGACTCCCCAGAATGGTGCACTGCAGAATTCAATAAAATACCTTATTCCCACCAGAAGTCCACCTTGGCTGGCCAACATACCAAGTTGTTTATAGTATACAGGTAGCAATGGGTACAATGATCCATACCCAGAGTAAAAGAAGAAGTAGAACACTTTGGAAATAAGGAGATCATTACTAATTTTTATACAACGTCTCTCTAGCCAATCCTGTTCCTCTGTTTCTGTAGCTTCTGTTTCTGAATGGATAGGATTAGAAGGTGGTTCATTCCTTGCTTCTCTTGACATAGTGTTGAAAGATTCAGAGAGAATATATTTTCTTTTCTGTTCCTCTTCATCATCAGAAAGGATAGCAACTTTGTCATCACTCGCCATAGTTAACTGAAGTGGTGTTCAGATTCCTTCACTGACCTACAAAGGAGAAGAAAACATTTAGAAAAACCTTTACATGAATTTAAAACTAAAGTCTTAAATTCCATAGAATATTGCTAACAGGTTTCAGGAAAAACTGCCTTATTTGTAATTGTCAGGATCGCATTGGATAGCTATTCCATTTATTGAACGGAAGTCATTTATCTGTGTCTTTAATTTCTAAATCAAAAACACGTTTTAAATGTACTTAGACCAAGCTGAGAATCAAACATGGTATCTGTCTGGCAATGCATACCCTAGCTTCCCACTATTCCAGGCAGTTAAAAATCTCATTTTATACATTAAGTTCCCCAATTAAAGTTGACATTCCTCCTTTAATTATATCAGTACACATAAACAAAATCACAAACTTTTCCATTGGTTTTAGAGTTCAAACACAGTGCTTATAAACAATGTACTCTTTTGTTGTTATCTGCCACCCATTCATCTCAGTACACAGAATCTTTAAAAATGCCATGTGATAAAGCTGATTTGTGGTTGGGCAGTGCAGGAAGTTTGGGATTGCTCTGCAGCTTTGAGAGAATATTTCTTGCAGTCAGTCATCAGAACCAGAAAAATCAAATAATTCACCTTCAGACAGAGGGCTCGATGAAAATCCAATTTTTAAAATAAAGAGGACATTATCTGTTTCTCAATAATTAATGATAGACTCACAAAATTGCAGAATAAAACCTTCCAGTGAAAATAAAGATTGATTTGTGCCCTTGCGCTATTGATTATGGAGAAACCAGAATTCTCCTTTATTATCTTAAAGTTGCAATTTCAACCATGGTTGGGAAATTGAAAAATAATAAATGAATTTAATGCTATGGTTTAGCTTTTAAATGCAGTGAGTGGCTGTGTCATATAGTCAGTAAGGTCTTAGGCCATACCACCAGTCTGCCTGAGTGAACAGAACTTGTCAGTGAAGTTACAAATGGCCTTGGTCACTTGGGATAAGGCCAGGGAATTAAGATTTTCGATCTTGAAAAATATTCACCAATTCACATATATAGGACGTGAGGTTGAAATCAGAGTTGGACCTGTTTCCCACGGTGAAAGACCCAGCTGAAATCATCAAATGAATGACAGACGATGAATAACTACTGTGTTAAGCATTGAGTGTGCAGTGTCCACTTAGTTTTACATTGGCACAGGGTCATGTAAGGTGAAGAGGATGAGAGATGTTGGAGGAAGATGTCTATAAAAATAATCAATTCTAAGTGAACAGTCATAACCTGCTTCAACCAGGCAACAAGCAGCATCCATTGTTGGTTAGATTTGGCTTTGCCCTTTTCTCAGAATGATCTTGAGTACTTCAAGTTTGAGATGATAATGTAATTGCCAGGGAAGAGAACATCTGAATCCAATCAATAACGCAAATAACAGTATGCTCCAAAATCAATCAGATTGAATGACTGCAAAATTAAACAGTGCAGGAGGAGAAGGATGTATATGTTACAGTGGGTGAATATTATACTGCATCAGGTACATAAAAAGCAATGGGGGGGGTGCAAAATTGACATAAGGAAGAGAGAAAATGAAATTGAAAATTAAAACTGAACACTTTTGAAATCTCTAACAAAAATTCAAATCTGAAGAAAGATAATTCCATATTAGTCATTCTAAGTATCAAAGAGGTTTTTCCTTAAAATTCATTGATGGGATGAGGGCATCACTGGTAGCCAGCATTTATTACCCAGCTCAAATTGTCCAGAGGGCAATTTAAGAGTCAACTACATTACTGTGGGTTTGGAGACACATGTAACCCCGACAAGGTAAGGTTGGCAGTTTCCTTCTCAAAAGAAAATTAGTGAACCGGATGGGTTTTTCTGACAATGAACAATGGATCATGGTCACCATTAGACTCTTAACTACATTTTCTTTTGTTCAGTTATTTATATGAAGTGTAGGAAACAAAGTTGGTGTGCTGCAGGTGCAGATGGCCAAAGTGGAGGATGATGTTTTGACAACATAGGAGGCTTGGCTCAAAGAAAAAGTTGGACAGAGAACAAATATTCCCTGATACAGAAAAGATCGTGAAGCAAAGAAAGAAGGAGGCATATTATAGTACTGAGGAAGATAAGACAAAGCTGGAGAGATTGGATGTTCTGGAGAAGTCAAGGACAGAATCTGTTTGATTACTATTAATAAACAATAGAAGTAAATCACTCGACAGGCCAACAAATTGTGGAACAAATATAAAGCAGTAAGTTTGCTAGGAAATTAGGGAGATGTGGTAACTGTACACTAGTGATAATAGAGTACTTAATTGATCCAAATAGCCTAGCAGAATAATTCAAAAAGGAAGAGAGAAAGGGAGTTTCTGAAAAAAGGTACAGGATAATTTTCCTGAGCCAAATAAGAGCATGAGAAGTATCTGACAGTTAATATAAAAGCCTTTAAAGGCATATAATTAGTAAAAATATATCAAGGGGAAGACTAAGTCCATTATATATCAATAAAAGGGAATATACAAATGAAAGCAAAGGGTATACCTGAGGGATTAAATGTGTATTGCCTTTACCCGGAAGGGATCTTGCCATGCTGAAAGAGGAGGTAGTTGAAGTGCTGATGCTAAAAATTGATGAAGAGAAGCTAAGAGAAAGGTTGGTTATACTTGAAGTGGCTAAGTCACCAGAACCTAACAGAATGCAGTGTAAGGGCAAAGACTTAAGAGAGTAAGGGTTGACAGTAGAGATGTACTAACCATAATCTTTCAATACTGCTTAGATAATGAGAATTGGCAGAGGACCACAGAATGTGCAAATATTACATTCTTATTCAAAATAGATGTGTGCGTAAACATAGAAATTAACTTCAGCGCTAGAAACATTTAGAAACAATAATCCAGAACAAAATTAACAGTGTGGATAAGTGTGGATTAATTAAGAAAAGCTAACATGGATTTGCTAAAAGAAATTCATATTTAATTTATTTGAACTTTTTTTTAAGATGACAGATAACATTAAAGAGGGTAAGGTAGTTGATATGGTGTACATAGGCTGCCAAAAGACATTTTACAGATTTGCGAGTAAAAAGTTGGCTTAGTGACAGGAACCAGGATAGTGGTGGATAATTATAACTTGGTCTTGGATAATGTATGCAGAGGTGTACTCCGAATGTCGCTTCTAGGTCCACTACTTTTCTAGAAATATAAACTTATATGTGTTATGAACTGAAGGATTTCTGAAGGACCTACACTGATGGACTGGATGGACATATTGCAGATGACATTTAATGTAGCAAACTGCTAAGTGATACATTTCTGGTAAGAATGAGGAGGGGCAATATAAATTGAATGGAGAAACCTAGTGTATTTGTACACAATTCACTGAAGTCAGAAGGACAGATCGTGAAGGTGCTTGAAGAGGGATGTGGGATCCTGAGAATTATAAATCGAGACATACAGTACAAAAACAAACAAGTTTTTCAATGGATATTTGTTAATCTTTGGAACTCCCTTCTCTAGAAGGTTGTGGATGGTCCAACATTGAGTATATTCAATACTTGGATTGATAGATTTATAGAGTCATAGAGTCATAGAGGTGTACAGCATGGAAACAGACCCTTCGGTCCAACCCGTCCATGCCGACCAGATATCCCAACCCAATCTAGTCCCATCTGCCAGCACACGGCCCATATCCCTCCAAGCCCTTCCTATTCATATACCCATCCAAATGCCTCTTAAATGTTGCCATTGTACCAGCCTCCACCATATCCTCTGGCAGCTCATTCCATACACGTACCACCCTCTGCGTGAAAACATTGTCCCTTAGGTCTCTTTTATATCTTTCCCCCTCACCCTAAACCTATTCCCTCTAGTTCAGGACTCCCCGACCCCAGGGAAAAGACTTTGTCTACTTATCCTATCCATGCCCCTCATAATTTTGTAAACCTCTATAAGGTCACCCCTCAGCCTCCGACGCTCCAGGGAAAACAGCCCCAGCCTGTTCAGCATCTCCCTATAGCTCAAATCCTCCAACCCTGGCAACATCCTTGTAAATCTTTTGTGAACTCTTTCAACTTTCACAACATCTTCCGATAGGAAGGAGACCAGAATTGTACACAATATTCCAACAGCGGCCTAATCAATGTCCTGTACAGCCGCAACATGACCTCCCAACTCCTGTACTCAATACACTGACCAATAAAGGAAAGCATACCAAACGCCTTCTTCACTATCCTATCTACCTGCGACTCCACTTTCAAGGAGCTATGAACCTGCACTCCCAGGTCTCTTTGTTCAGCAACACTCCCGAGGACCTTACCATTAAGTGTTTAAGTCCTGCTAAGATTTGCTTTCCCAAAATGCAGCACCTCGCATTTATCTGAATTAAACTCCATCTGCCACTTCTTTGCCCATTGGCCCATCTGATCCAGATCCTGTTGTAATCTGAGGTAACCCTCTTCGCTGTCCATTTCTTTGGTCTCTCTCAGGAAATCAAGGAATGTAATGAACAGGGAAGGAGGGACAACTGGGATAGAAGATCAATCATGAATGCACTGAATAGCAGAGTAGGCTTTAAGGCTGAATAATTTGTTGCAGCTCCTATTGTCTTTGTTTTCGTTTCCAAAGAATGCTCAACCTTTATAAAATACTGGTTTGACCTCAGCTACGCTACTGTGTTCAATTCTGGACGCTACATTTAAGAAGGATGTGAAGGCGTTAGAGAAGCTACAAAAAACAATTTCACAACAGTTCCCAGGATGAAGACTTTAGATATATGGATGCATTGCAAAAACTGGGGTTGTTTTTCTTAGATGAAAAGATGAAGGGTAGTTTTGATAGAAATGTTCAATATCATGAAGCGTCTAAGCAGAGTAAATCACAAGAAACTGGTATCATTGGGTCAAGAACAAATAGATTTGCTTTAAGGAATTGCAAAAAAAAGTGTGATGAAATGAGGAAGGACCTTTAACATAGTGAGTTCTGAGGATCTAGAGTGAAAGGTTGTGTGGAAGGAGGTGCAACTGAACTTTCAAAAGTAAACTGGGCAAACACCTGAAGAGAAAAAAATTGGTGTTATGTTCAGCACAATATCATGGGCCAAAGGGCCCATTCCTGTGCTGTACTGTCCTATATTCTACCTTCTATTTCCAGGCTTATGAAGCAAAAATAAAGCAACAAACAGGACTACACAGCAATGGATTTCAGTCAGACTGAATTGAAGAAAGTAAAATCAGCCAGAGATCATGATTTCATCTGCAAAGTGAAGATGTGTGGGGAAAGAATCAGCTTTGGCTTTGATGGCTGCATGTTTATCAATACACTGATGTTCACCGTCTAGCCTCAAGCATTAAGGATTGCCAGTTGGATGAATTAGCTGTGAGCTGCTGACTCCCATGTAACTTTGGTCTAATATCAGTTGTCAGCATAAAATGAGGTGAGATAACTAGGGAAAATTCTTGACAATCAGATTAGAAAATCCTCATAACTGAATCAAAGCCCCTCTTTCGAAACCATCATTCTGTACTGCCTTCCCAAGTACAGTGAACCTGTCATTACCAAAGCATCTTCAAGGCTTCCCTCATTCAGCCTCCGCACCCAATGACTTCCCATTCTCAGTGACTGTAATATCCATTTCAGCTCATGTTCTCACTCTTCTGAGTTCACAATCACCCTCTATGTTAACATCACCACCACTATTCATAGCCACCCCCTTGACCTTGACATCTTATGTGATCTTACAAGTTCTTGTGTATCAATTACAAATAAGGCCATCACTGATCACTTCCTTTTGTCACTTTCCACCCACACCCCCCTTTCATGCTCCAAACCAATCTTCCATACCCATTCCTGGGGAAAACAAAAACCTAATTCAGTATCAAAATCCCCTCCATGCACCACAACATTTCTGTGGCTAATGGTTTCCTCAGCTGCACTTTCACCTTCTCCTTTGATGTATTAGTTTCTCACCCATCTCACTCTCAAGTCCAGTGGATACAGACTTGAAAGGACATGGTAGACAACTGACTTAGCTATTCAAAGGTAGCTTGTCTGTACCATTGAAAACCTGTTCTCATCTGGTAAACCTACTCACTATTCTGGAAACATTGTGAAGTACAAACGAAGTCCCGTCCCTTTGCTTTCTCCTAAATGTAAACCAACTTCTTAAACCTTCCTCCTATTCACTTTTGCTTCCAACAAGAGGCAAGGAGATAATGGACTTCTTTGTCATGAACACTGAGACAATCCAATCAGTTGCTTCTGCCACATCCCTCTTTTCCACAAGATGCATGGCCATATGACCAAAATAACATAAGGCATTACAAGACACGTTCTCCCCGTGTCTGCGTGGGTTTCCTCCGGGTGCTCCGGTTTCCTCCCACAGTCCAAAGATGTGCGGGTCAGGTGAATTGGCCGTGCTAAATTGCCCGTAGTGTTAGGTAAGGGGTAAATGTAGGGGTATGGGTGGGTTGCGCTTCGGCGGGTCGGTGTGGACTTGTTGGGCCGAAGGGCCTGTTTCCACACTGTAAGTCTAATCTAATCTAAGACATAGAACTGAATCTGGCCATTCAGCCCAATCTTCTCTGCCATTCGATCATGGCTATATGTTCCTCAACCCCATTCTCCTTCCTTTTCCCATTACCAATCAAGAACCTTTACATCTCTATCTTAATTAAACTCAATGACTTGGCCTCCAAAGCCCTCTGTGGCAATGAGTTCCAAAGATTCAATACCTTCTATTTGAAGTAATTCCCCTTATCACAGTTCTAAAGTTTCCTTCACTCATAGGCTGTCTCCTCAAGTCTGTCATACTGGTGAAAACATCTTCTCCATGTCCACTGTATTCACGCCTCTCCTTATTCTGTAAGTTTCAATCAAATTCTATCACCATCCTTCTAAATTCCATCGAGTTCAGACCCAAAGTCTTCAAGCGCTCCTCACATGACAGGTCCTTCATCCCTAGGATCATTCTGGTCACTGTCCTCTTATCCCTGTCCAATGTCAGCACATCCTTCCTTGGATACAGGGACCAAAGCTGCTCATAATATTCCAAATTTTGTCTGCGCAGTACATTTCTGCTCTTATATTCTAACTTTCTTGAAATTAATGCTAACATTGCATTTGCCTTCCTAACTGCCAACTGAACTTGCATGTTAACCTTCAGAGAACCATGAACTAGGACTGTCAAGTCCCATCAAAGTGTATAGCCTCACACTTTCCCACATTGTATTCTATCTCCACTTCTTTGCTCACTCTCCTAGCCTGTCTAAGGCCTTCTGTGGCCGGCCCACTTGCTCAACACCATCTATGTCTCCACATATATTTTTGTCATCTGCAAACCTAGCAACAATTCCCTCAGGTCCTTTGTCCAGATTAGTTGTGGTCCCAACAATAACCCCAGTGGAACTCCACTAGTCACTGACTGCCAACCTGATAAAGACACCTTTATCCCCACACTCTGACTTCTGCCAGGCAGCCAATCCTCTACCCATGCCAGTACCTTGCCCCTAAGACCATGGACTCTTATCTTATTTAGCAGCCTCCTTTGACAAGTGCGGCATCTGTCAAAGGTCTTTTGAAAATCCAAATAAACCATGTTCCTTGGTTCTCCTTTGTCTAACTTGCTTGTTACCTCTTCAAATGACTAAACTTTCTTAAATGATCCCCATTATCCTAGCCCTCGACTCAGCTCATTTTCTAGTTTTTCTCCGATCTTCCTTCATGCTCTCTGAGTTCATGACATCATGGTCACATCTCTGGTTCACTCAATTCTATTAAACCATAACCATAAAATATAGGAGCGGAGTATGCCAAATTAAGATATTGAGTATCCAACTTCCCTTCATGACCTCCATGTTAGTAAGTATTATGAATGGTTCTCTCTTCAGATGCTCTCCCTTTTCACCTTTAAAACTGCCATTGTCATCCTTCTCCTCAAAAAAACAACATTGACCCCCATCATCCTTACACTGTATCCGCCCATCTCCAAACTCCCTTTTCTCTCTGAAATCTTTGAACGCCTTCTTGCCTCACAAATCCATTCTTTTCTTCCTCCAACTTCATGCATAAATCCCTGCATTCAGGGGTCTGCCCATGCATTGGTAATAAATTAGGTATTTTCAAAGTCACAAATATGAGTGTGAGAAAATAAACTTATCCTCCATAATCTTCTTCACCTTTCTGAAAACTTTGGCATAGTTGGCCATATCATCTTCTGCCAACAACCAACCACTGTCATCTAGGATTGGTCTCAATTAGTTCTATTCTTATCTAATGTAGCCAGAGAATAACTTGGAATTACCATTCTACCCTTGCACACAGCATAACCCATGTGTTTCCCCTGGTTCATTCCATGGTGACTTCCAATTTTGCACTAACATGCTGTCCCTTAGAGATATCATCCAAAGGCACAGCATTAGTTTTCATGCTGATGATATCCAACTCCATTTCATACCTCACTATTTGAATTCTCTGTTGTAGCAAAATTGTCGCATTGCTCATCTAACTTCCAGTCATGGATGAGCAGAAATTCCATCCAATTCATTACTGGAAAGACTGAAGCCATTGTTTTCACAGCCAACTCCAAATCTGCTCCCTCGCTACCAATGCCAAAACTCTCCCTATCAATAATCTGAGAATTAACTAATCTTTTCCCTACTTTGATGCTATGTTTAAGCCCAAGATTAGTTTCTGTCTTCATATGCAGTCACTAAAATGTCTATTTTCACCTCCCTAACATTGCCTGTCTTTGCCTCTGGTCTCAACTTATCTGCTGCCAAGACCCTCATACATGCTTTTGTTATCTCTAAACTCAACTATTCCAATGCTATCTTGCTACTCACTCACATTTTATTCTCCATAAATTTGAGGTCATCCACCATACAGCAGTCCATGCCTTAACTTAGCAATAAGTCACATTAGTGGCCAAAACAGCTCAGTTGGGAGAACTTCAGACTGAAGATGAAAGGGTCCCAGACTCAATCCTGGGTTTCAGCACGATGAACAAGCCCCTTTCATTTCGGTGTTTATGGGGAGATGATGGCCTAGTTGTATTAATGCATCGCTATTAATGCAGCGACCCAGGCAATGCTCTGATGACCATGGCAGATGGTGCAATTCAGTTAACGTCTGGAAATAAAACCTAATAACGACGATGAAACCAATTTTGGAAAAACCCAATTGGTTCATTAATGTCCTTTTGGAAAGGAAACTGCTGTCCTTGCCTGGTCTGACCTACATGTGACTCCGGACCAACGTGCAATGTGGTTGACTCTTTACCGCCCTCTAAGTAATTAGGTATGGGTAATAAATTCTAGACTAGCCAGTGATACTCACCTCCCGTGAAAGGACTGAAAAGAATCTATGACTCTATAAAAGGGGCTCACTCATGGCCTTGCCCCTCTAGATCTCTATAATCTCCTACATCTCTACTACCAACTGCAAGAGAATCACTGACATTGAACATTTTTAGAAAAATAGCACAGGGGCACTATAGATGTTGGTTTCAGAAGCTAAAGTTAAGGCATGCTGTTGGAGTACAGTAGAAAGATAGTTTAACTTCTGAATCAATACTAGCTTCCAATGTGCTGGGATATTTCATTCTCAACATAAGCAAAATCCATTCTTATAAACACAAAAAAAATCAACAATAAACAATTTTTTAAAATCCTGGGAATGTGGGCTTCACTGGCAGAGCAAGCATTTATTGCCCATCACTATTTAGCCTTGTGAAGGTTGTGGTGAGCTGCCTTCTTGAACCACTACAGTCCATTTGATACAGGCTTGGCTGCAGTAAAGTTAGGGACAGAGTGCCAGGACCTTGATCAAGTAAACACAAGGAACAGTGATATTTTCATCTCCATCTTCATTAATGCACCCCCCTCTCCTTCCTGGACCTCTCCATCTCTATTAATGACAACCGACTTGACACTGACATTTTTTACAAACCCACCAACTCCCACAGCTATCTGAATGACATCTCTTCCCATCCTACCTCCTGCAAAAATGCCATCCCGCATTCCAAATTCCTCCGCTTCTGCCGTATCTGCTCTCAGGAGGACTAGTTCCACCACAGAGCACATCAGATGGCCTCCTTCTGAAGAGACCACAATTTCCCTCTCCACGTGGTTGAAGATGCCCTCCAACACATCTCATCCACATCCCGCACCTCCGCCCTCAGACCCCGCCCCTCCAACCGTAACAAGGACAGAACACCCCTGGACCTCACTTTCCACCCCGCCAACCTTCACATAAGCCGCATCATCTGCCGACATTTCCGCCACCTCCAAATGGACTCCACCACCAGAGATATATTTCTCTCCCCACCCCTTTCCACAAAGACCATTCCCTCCATGACTACCTGGTCAGGTCCACGCCCCCAAACAACCCACTCTCCCGTCCTGGCACCTTCCCCTGCAACCACAGGAATTGCAAAATCTGCGCCCACACTTCCTCCCTCACCACCATCCAAGGCCCCAAAAGAGCCTTCCACATCCATCAAAGTTTCACCTGCACACCCACCAATGTCATTTATTGTATCTCTTGCTCCCGATGCAGTCTCCTCTACATTGGGGAGATAGGACACCTTCTCACAGAGCGCTTTAAGGAACATCTCCGGGACACCCGTACTAATCAAGCCCATTGCCCTGTGACACAACATTTTAACTCCCCCTCCCACTCAGCCAAGGACATGCAGGTCATGTGCCTCCTCCACCGCCTCTCCCTCACCACTCGACGCCTGGAGGAAGAACGTCTCATCTTCCGCCTCGGAACACTTCAACTCTAGGGCATCAATGTGGACTTCACCAGTTTCCTCATTTCCCCTCCCCCCATCTTACCCTAGTTCCAACCTTCCAGCTCAGCACCTCCCTCAAGACCGGTCCTACCGTCAATCTCCCTTCCCACCTATCTGCTTCACCCTCCCCTCTGACCTATCACCTCCATATCCACCCCCATTCACCTATTGTACTCTTTGCTACCTTCACCCCAGCCCCACTTCTGCCGCCACCTCCACCCCCTCCTCAACTTATCTCTCCACCCTACAGGCTCACTGCCTCCATTCCTGAAAGAACTGTCCAAAACATTGATTTTCCTGCTCCTCAGATGCTGCCTGATCTGCTGTGCTTTTCCAGCATCACTCTGATCTAAACAGCGATATTTTACCAAGTCAGGATGCTGAATGGCTTGGAGAGGAACATGCACAAGGTGCAGTTCCCACATTTCTGCTAGATAGAAGTAGCAATGAATTTGGAAAGTGCTGTCAGAGAGTCTTGGCAAATTTTTGCAGTGCCTTTTGTAGATGTTACACCTACTGCAAGTGAGCGCCATTGGTGGAGAGGGTGAATGTTTGTGGATATGGTGTCAAATCAAGTGGGCTACTTTCTCCTGGATAGGTCAAGCTTTTGAATGCTGTTGAAGCTGAACCAACCTAAACAAGTGGGGAGTATTTCATCACACTCCTGACTTGTGCTTTGTAGATAGTGAACAGGGGGGAGAGGAGCTGAGTCACTTGCTGCAGGACTCCTAGCCTCTGACTTGCTCTTGCAACAACAATACCTAAATGGCAAGTCCAATTCAGTTTCTGATTAATAGTATTGACCAAGATGTTGGCAGTGAATAAGTCAGCAATGGTAGTACAGTCAAAATGTCCAAGGGGTGATGGTTTGGTTCTCTCTTGCTTTTGTCTGACACTTTTGATGGCGCAAATACTAATTGCCACTTGTCAGCCTAAGTCTAAATATGGTCCACGTTTTGCTCCATTCAGATATGGATTCCTTCAGTTTCCCAGGAGTCCCAAATGATGCTAAATATTATGTAAGCATCAGTGAACATCCTCCACTGCTGACTAGTTGAAGGAAGGAAGATCAGTAATTAATCAGCTGAAGAGGATTGGGCTAAGGATATTTCATGGAGAAACTCCTGCAGGAATGTTCTGGAGCTGAGATGACCGATGTCCAAAACCTTTGTGTGCCTCCAATCAGTGTTGAGTTGTCTGCACGATTTCTATTGATGATAGCTTTGCTAAAGCTCCTCTATTTCACGTTCAGTTAAATGCAACATTAACCTTAGGGACAGCTGCTCTCACCTCCTTTGTTCATATTTGAAATAAGACTGTAATGAGGTCAGACGCTAAGTAACCTGGTGGAACCCAAATTGAGGGTCAGTGAGCAGGTTATTGCTGAGCAAGTGCTGCTTGATAGCATTGGTAATAACCCGTTGCTTTATTGAAGATTATGAGTACATTGATGGGGGTGGTAATTGACCAGGTTGGGTTTGCCCTGTCTTGTTACACACAGGACTGATAATTTTCCACACTGTCGGGTAGATATCCGTTTTGTAGCAATAATAGAACAGTTCAATTAACAATGTGGCAAGTTCTAAAGCACGAGTATGAACATTTCCAAATGCTCCACAAACGTTAAAAATTCCTAAACTAAAGCATTAAAATAGCAATATTTTGATGCCCTCCTAATGTCATTGCTTGACTGTTAGCATGAATAATTAATTGCACATTCCCACGAGTCTGCCCTCATTTCCAAAGTAGATTTTGGCAGTTAACATTAAAAAAAAACTTGGTGCCTCTTAATTTGATACATATCAAAACTTTTTCTCTCTAGACAAAACGGCTGTAGATAAGGTACCATAATAAGCTTTGAAGTCATAATCTAGGCTAATAGTCCTGTAAACTGTTGAAGATTTCATATTAAACAAAGATCACATTTGTCTATTGTTATGAATATAGGACATTACAGGAGAATTATGTTTTAGAATGTCTCATTTAACTTAAGGTAAAATAAAATGTCCTGGATAGGGGGATGGCAATCACATTAACTCTGTCCCAGAGGCAGGTCCATGTGAATCATACCTTTTGAAAATTATGTATCAGGTTGTATACTTTGACATAGAAAAAGAAACACTTTTTTATATAGAGAAAGAGAGGGACAAAGTTTTTAATACTGTGGGGGAGAAGCAACAACTTCACTTGTGAAAGGTGCGGTAAACCTTTTTTGTGTTAGCAACAAGGCAAATTCCTTGTAAAAGGTTATTTTATACTTGAAAGGAAGGAACTGGACTAACAGGATTTTTCAAAGTTTCAAAACAGAGAGTTGCCAGGATGCATCTTCTTGGTGGAATTCTGTTTCAGAATGTTCAGTCTCAGTTAATTTTTTTTTAAATTAAGAGAAAAGGTTTGGCCTGTTGTGGTAGAAAGAAGTGGGCCTGCTTGAAAGTTGGGTTTATTTTGAGACTTCTCCTTGCTTTGCTACATATCTGCCATGTCTTGTACTGCAAATCTTGGTTGCATTAGTTACATAATATATATAAATCTCTTCTTTAGTTTGGAGTGTCCTTTTATTCATTAGTAAAAGTTTAATCTATGTTGATTTTAGTTTGCCATGGTAAAATGGTTAAAAAAAAACTTGTCCTGCAATTCTCTCAATCGCCAAGAATTCCATCCTCATTTAAAACTTATCAATCTGTATAGGGATTGTACTACTATGGTGTTAACAATCCATAACTCTATTCAAAGCAGAGGAATGGAAAACTCAGCAATTGGCTTAGTTAAAATTCAACCCTCTTTAATTGATCATTCATCTCATGGCTGTTTGTATAATGGTTGTGCAATTTATTGATATAAATGTAGTTAATGTATTTTAAAATTGATTATTTCAACATGACATGGTACAATATGAAGATAAGGTTTTTCTTGTAATTCTACTGATGGTAGCAATGTGGTAATGCCTTTTTTTAAAACAGTAAGTTAACATACAGTACTTCTGCTGTATGCCAAACATTTAAATTAAGGACACCATGCTCCTTGGACAACACCAGTGCCACTTTAACTACAGTCATTGCTGACTTCATGTGGGTGCAGAAGGTAATATCAAAGTTTATGCTTACCAAGGTGATCTAATAAAGTTTGAACACTTGTTATTATCAAGGTATGTCATTTGTTCATTTAACTATCTTTGCATTTCCACAGAGCCTTATTATTTACATATATCTTTATAGGTTGTGATGTCATTTCTAAGCAACAAGGGACATCCATTAATGCCCAAAATAACAATCTCAAATTGTTACAATAACGTTGTGTTACAATGAAACTTAACTTAGATTTGCAACATCTGTAAACAATTAAAACTCAAGAATAAATCTATTTTGTAGTAGAAATGCTATTAAACAACATGAAATAATAATTAGAGTGTAAAACGTATTCAATCTTCAGTTTACTGGCTGACTAAAAACACGATATACAAACTGAGAGTTATAACTGGAAATGCCACTATGGACTTTCTATTAATGAATGTGCTCTTTTATGAAAGCTGTTTTCTAATCAACTTGTTCAGGGATATTAATATACACCTCCGGAACTGGTGGGACTTGAATCCAGACTTCCTAGCTCAGAGATAGGAACATTACCACTACACCACTTTGGACTTTCTCAGATGATATGACCAGCTCTTCTCAACCAGCCTTTACCAGTAGTTCAATAGCTTGATAATTGCCAGGGGTCCATACAGCTGGATTTGCTTTGTCGAATATACAACTAATAATAATAATTTTCCTTCAAATAATTACTAGTTTTAAAATTGTTCAGGCTTTGGCCATGTCATGCTGTTTCCAGTTTCACTATTGAATAAAGAATAAGGGAATGAAGCTGCAAAGGAACTGTCAAACATTGCAAGTCATTATGTGGATAAAATGACATAATTATAAAATAAATAAAATTATAAAAATGTCTTCTACCAAGTAGTTACTTATCTTCCAAAGTGAAAGCTCTGATGTTCAGTACTTATTAACAGTATGATATGTTTTGATAAGCCATGAAACAGGAACAGATATATTTACATAAATCATGACCTCACTGTGGCAGTCACTGTCAGTTCACATCAAACTTGTTTGTTCATTAACACTGCCTGCATTACTAGTCATGACAACTAATGCCAGCTGCTATCCAGTTGCTCACTTGCAATAAAAATGACATCTGCCGCATCAGTACATTTACTAAGCATTGGATAGACATCAAAGTCAATTTTGTGTCATGTATATCAGGTCCTTCTGATACTGTGGCTGTCTCGTGACAAAGTGCTTATGCCCCAAAAAACAAAGAACATCTGTTACAAAGGTGACTTTCCAATATGTTTACAATAAATTATACAGAAACTAATAACTATTTTCAAAATGAAAGATTGTTTTCTGATTAATAGCATTATGAAATTGGGATTTAAGTATTTCAAGACAGATTAGAATCTCTTAAAGTTATTGGGCAGTGTTATCTCAATTGTCTCATCATCCTAAATGTAATGATTGAAAACATCATACTTACCGGTATTTCTAACAAACTATCAGTTTATGTGCTTTAAAGGTTGTGAAACTGGTTGCTCACAGACATCCTGAAAAAAGATACTTGTTTTAGAATGCTCCAGCCCCTTCACTGACATCATGGGATTCAACTCCAGTGACATCATGAATAGGCAGCGTAGGCCATAATTCTACTTCTAGAAGGAGTGATAACAGTATTTATATTTAAAGGGTAAGTCATAAAAGAAATCCCCACCCGCAAGTAAAATATGCACATTAGTTGCAAAATAATACCACAGAAGATTTTGATATAAAGGTTTGGACTAAAATCCCAAAAATAAAGATTAAGTCTTTTTTTCTCAATTTTCAGAAATTGTACTTGTCATAAGTAATGGATACCATGGTACAACAGCAAAGTATAGTTATTTCCACTGGACTGATGATCGCACCCTATACATGTCTTGGCCAACATGACATGGGGTTTTGCCAGAAGTTACTGCTGTAGATGTACATGCTAAGGGGTCTTTTTAAAATATGGTCACTCTCACCCATGATGTAGCCACACAAAAATAGCATGCCAATGTTCACTGCCAAAGGCTCATCAAGGGAATAAAAGTAGGTAGGACACTACAATTTTCTTTACCATTACAGTCTACTCTTGAGTTTCAAATCCATTCATGATGCAATAGAGTGTCAAATAATTTGAAACCAAAAGAGAAAATGCTGGAAAATCTCAGCAGGTCTGGCACCATCTGTAAGCAGAGAAAAGAGCTGATGTTTCGAGTCTAACTGACCCTTTGTCAAAGCTAAAAAAAAGGGAGAAATAGGGAGGTATTTATACTAGGCTGAAAGTAGGTGAGTCATGGCTGCAGAAGCAAAGGTGATAATGACGGTGCATAGAGAGGTTATAGGGAGATTAGGAGCTGTGAATGACCAAGGCTGAAGCTAGTGTTATGTGACAAAATATGTGGGGGATGGGGGGAATGGGTGAAGCAGAGGCAAAATGGAAAACAGGGGAGAAGGGTAGCAAAGGGGGAAGAGGAGAGGAAAAAAGTGATGAGAGAGTGAGGAGTGAGAGAAAGAGAGACAATTAAGAAATAAGAGGTACAGAACAGTGAAAAAAATATAAGAAAGGTAAATAAAATAAATGAAATATAATTATGGAGCAGAATGAAAACAGAGGGGTCGAGATGGGATAATCATCTGAAGTTGTTGAATTCAATGTTGAGACTGGCAGGCTGTAATGTGCCTAGTCGGAAGAGGAGATGTTGTTCCTCCAGTTTGCGTTGAGCTTCGCTGGAACATTGCAGCAGGCCAGGTAAGTTTGCAGATGACTCAAAGGTTGGTGGAGTGGCGGCTAGTGTGGAGGGCTGTTGTACATTGCAATGGAACATGACAGGATGCAGAAATGGGCCAATAGGTGGCAGATGGTGTTCAACCTGGAAAAGTGTGAAAAAATTCATTTTGGAAGGTCGAATTTGAATGCAGATTACAGGATTAAAGGCAGTATTCGTGACAGTGTGGAGGTACAGACGGATCTTGTTCCATGTCCAGAGATCCCTTAAAGTTGCCACCCAAGTTGATAGAGTTGTTAAGAAGGCAAATGGTGTGATGGCTTTCATTAGCGGGGGATTGTGTTTAAGAGCCGTGAGGTTATCCTGCAGCTCTGTAGAGCCCTGGTTAGACCACATTTGGAATATTATGTTCAGTTCTGGTCGCCTCATTATAGGAAGGATGTGGAAGCTTTAGAGAGGGTGCAGAGGAGATTTACCAGGATGCTGCCTGGGCTAGAGGGCATACCTTATGAAGAAAGGTTGAGAGAGCTAGGGCTTTTCTCATTGGAGTGAAGAAGAATGAGAGGTGACGATAGAGGTGTACAAGATGATGAGAACATAGACAGAGTGAATAGCCAGAGACATTTTCCCAGAGTGAAAATGGCTATTACAAGGGGGCATAATTTTAAGATGATTGGAGCAAGGTTTAGGGGAGATGTCAGAGAGTGGAGGATTATGGGAATTCACTGCCAGCGGTGGTAATAGAGTCAGATATATTAGGGACTCTTGGATAGGCACATGAAAGGCGGTACAATGAAGGGAATGTAAGTTAGTTTGACTTTAGAGGACGATAAGAGGTCAGCACAACATTGAGGCCTGATTCGCCTGTACTGTGTTGTACTCTTTTACGTTCTATGTTCTGTTAAAGAAGACTGCATTGGTCCCTTGGTGGATTCGTTTACTAAGGCAACGAATAGTCTGAACTATACTGGTAACATGGATCCCAGGTTAGATCCCTGGTTTGTGCTGTTAAGAAATCACAACCAGAAGTTATATAATTGACCACAGTCCTCCAAGTTAAGAAGAACTGAAGTAGCCAAAACTATTGCCAGCAATCTCCTGCTCAAAAGGTCCTTATGCGGGCAACAAGTGAGAATTAAATTTGTGGTTGTGACGCTATCAAGGTAGAAGAGCCTGCTGAAGCCAAACACCTGGATTGACTGATAAAGACTGGTTAATTGAATAATATATTAGGTGGAGTCTGAAGCCCATGTTATATTAATCAACCTGTTTAGGCAAGTTATGATACATTTCTGAGGCAGGTCGGACTTAAACTTGAACCTAGAGGCCCAGAGTTAGAGACATTACCACTGCATCACAAGAGCCCTTATCTTCTTTTGCATGCTCAATAATACTTCTTTTGTTTCTATGCCAGCTCTGTGTAGTTTGAGATATGGGGTTATTATCTTGTGACTGAAAATAGCTTTGTCCTTCACTATCTTTAAATAAACCTAATATGTCTATTTCATACTGCAGAAAAATGACAACAACATGGAAAATAAGAGTCATTGGAAATTTCTTCAGCTAATGGCACAGGAACGAGGTTAAAATTGAATGCAGCAAGTATACTGTTCAAACTAGAGCACATGCTGACTCCAAACACATTTTTCACCGACTCTTCACATTAATTAAAGTGAAAAATATGAGGAACATATTCATATTGTAAGTATATACTTATAGACCATAGAAATAAGAATTGCCTTTTTAAAAGAGATTTCCATTGCTTTATAGCGACTGGGGCTATCCTGACAGACCATTCACTGATATGTGCCAGTGCATGTTTACTAAATTATTTGGATATGCATGTTTATTGGATAAGATTCTTGTCACTAGGACTTTGCATTCATTGGTAGTCACAAAATTGAACAGAAACTTCAGAATCATTCTCATCAAACTAATGACCAGTACAAGATAGAGAATGACAGTGGCTTCTCCTAGTGTTTCCATAGCAACAAAGATATAGCCAATCACAAGGATAACACATCACTCATAACTATCCCTCTGGTTTTCTGGTGTTTACTATAGAGTCCTCTCCTGATAAATAAATCGCACCAATAGCAAGCATTGTCTTCAACAGAGAAGCTGCATTGTTCATGTGGCTAGCAAGTATTTAACAGCTTGATTATTTAAAAAAAGCTAAAATTCTAGAACAAAATCATTAATCTTTATGACCATCGCTGGTTATGCTCACAAAATAAACACTGGCAGGAATTTTTTTGATCAAATTCACTAAAGACACCATAGCCCCTCCACCCGCCTCCATTTCATCCATGCTTTTTCTCTGGTAGACTCACCCTCAAGAGTTAGTCTTTGTTTTTTGTTTGTTGTTAATTAGAGTTGTTAATTACACACCTCTGGAGCTGCTGGGACTTGAACCCAGATCTCCTGGCTCAGTGATAGGGGCACTACTACTGTTCATTATTACTATTATAAGCTACTAAATGCCAATGTTGCTAAATTATTTGCCTCATTTTAAATTCCTCAACTACTGTGGTAGGATTGCAAACTCAAATCTCCCAATCATTGGTCCATTGGGAAGTGATGGCCTCATGGCATTACTGCTAGACTATTAATCCAGAAATTCAACTAATGTTCTGTGGACCTGGGTTTGAATCTCACTCTGGCAGATCGTGAAATCGGAATTCAATTTTTAAAAGCTGGCATTAAGAATCTACTGTAATCGACTATGAAATCATTACTGATTGTCAGAAATACCCATCTGGTTCACTAATGTCTTACAGGGAAGGAAATCCACCATACTCACCTGGTCCAACCTACAGTTGGTTGGTTCTCAATTGCCCTCTGAAATGGCCTAGCAAGCCATTCAGTTGTACCAGTCACTACAAAATCTTAAAGAAATGGAACCAGACGGATCACCTAGCATCGACCAAGGAACTGAGAAAGATAATGACAGAAACAGCCCTGCCGACCCTGCAAAGTCCTCCTTACTGACATCTGGGGGCTAGAGGCAAGATTAGGAGAGCTGTCTGACAGACTAGTCAAGCAACAGCCTGACATAGTGATACTTATGGAACCATAACTTACTGTGTTCCAGACCCACCATCACTATCCTTGAATGTATCTTCTCCCATTGGCAGGATAGATCTGGAAGAGGAGGCAGCACAGTGGTATACAGTTGGGAGGCAGTTGCCTTGGGATTCCTCAACATTGACTCTGGACCCCATTTAGTCTCATGGCTTCTGCTTAAACATGGTCAAGGAAGCCTCCTGCTGATTACCACATACCGTCCTCCCTCAGTTGATGAATCAGTACTCCTCCATGTTGAACAGCACTTGGAGGAAGCAGTGAGGATGGGAAGGGCACAAAATGTACTCTGGATGGGGGATTTCAATTCCACCACTAAGAGTGGCTCAGTAACAGTACTACTGATCGAGTTCATTGGCCCTAAAGAACAAAGCTGCTAGACTGGGTCTGTGGCAGGTGGTGAGAGAACCAACAAGGGAGAAAAATATGTCTGACCTCATCCTTACCAATTTGCCAGATGCATTTGTCCATAACAGAAACTGACATCTCCCTGACAATATGGAAAATTCCCCAGATACGTCCTGTGCATAAGAAACACAACAAATCCAATTCCACAGTCCTTGTGGACTTGAAGTCCTACCTTCACCCTGAGAATAAGTCCATCATTCTGTGTGGCACTAGCACTGTGCTAAATGTGGCAGCTTTTGAACAAACCCAATAACTTAACAACTCAAAACTCAGCATCCATGAGGTACTATGGGACATTGATAGCAGCAGAATTGTATTCCAGCACAATCTGTAACCTCATGTCCAGCATTACAGATACCAGTCTTCAACCAATCGGATTTCCTCTACGTGATATCAAGAAACGGCTGGAGACAATAGATATTGCAAAGGCTATGGGCTCTGACAACATTCTGGCAATAGTACTGAAGACTTCTGCTCCAGAACTTGCCACTCCCCAAGCCATGCTGTTCCCGTACAGTTACAACACCGGATCTACCCGACAATGTGGTAAATTGACCAGATATATACTGTGCATAAAAAACAGGACAAATCCAACCCAGCCAATTCCTGCCCAATAACAGATTCTCAAACATCAGTCAAGTGATGGAAGGTGTCATCAACAGTGCTTTCAAGCAGTAACCTGCTCAGCAATAACCTGCTAAGTTATGCCCAGTTTGGATTCTACCAGGGTCACTCAGCTCCTGACCTCATTACAGCCTTGGTTCAAACATGGACAAAAAAGGTGAGAGTGACAGCCCTTGATATCAAAGCTGCATTCAACCTGAGTATGGTATCAAGGAGCCCTAGCAAAACTGGAATCAATGGGAATCTGAGGGCGAACTCTCCAGTGGTTAGAATAATACCTGATACATAGGCAGCTGGTCATGAATGTTGGAGGTCAATCATCTTAGGTCCAGGATATCTCTGCAGGAGTTTCTCAGGGTAGTGTCCTAGGCCCAACCATTTTCAGCTACTCCTTCAATGACCTTACCTTCATTATAAAGTCAGAATGATCGCACAAGGTTCAGCATTATTTCCGACTCCTCTGATACTGAAGCAGGCCATGTTCAAATGCAATAAGATCTGGACAATATCCAGGCTTGGGCTGACAAGTGGCAAGTAACATTTGCACTACACAAGTGCCAGGTTTTGACCATCACCAACAAGAGACAATTTAACCACCACATCTTGGCAATCAACAGTGTTACCATCACTGAAACCCCCACTATCAACACCCTGGGGTTATCATTGACCAGAAACTCAACTGGACTCACCACGTAAACACAGCGGCAGGTCAGAGGCAAGGAATACTGCTGCAAGTAACTCACCTCCTGACTCCCAAAAACCTGTTCGCTATCTACAGGGCACAAGTCAGGAGTGTGATGGAATACTCCCCACTTGCTTGGATGAGTGCAGCTCCAATAACACTCAAGAAACCTGACAGCATTCAGAACAAAGCAGCCCACTTGATTGGCACTACATACATAAACATCCACTCCCTCCACCACTGATGCTCGGTTGTGGCAGTGTATACTACCTACAAGATGCACTGCAGAAATTCATCAAAGATCCTCAGACAGGACCTTCCAAACCCACAACCACTTCCAACTAGAAAGACAAGGGCAGCAGATACATGGGAACAGCCCCACGTTCAGGTTCCCCTCCAAGCCACTCACCATCCTGACTTGGAAAAATATCATGATTCCTTCACTGTCACTGGGTCAAAATCGTGGAATTCCTTCCCTAATGGCATTGTGGATGAACTGCAGCGGTTCAAGAATGCAGCTCACTACCACCTTCTTAAGGGCAACTAGGGACAGGCAATAAATTCTTGGCAGCCAGCCATGCCCACATCCCAGAAATGATTTTAAAAGTCCCAATTGCTGGATCATTAACTAATCGCACTCTTATAGTCGTCAAATAACCTCTTGAAGAGTCATCTACCAATGAACAAACCAGCACTGAAATTAAAAGGGATTCATTCTTTAGGAGTTTTGACAAAAAATGTCTACAGATCATATTTTAATATTAAAAAACCTTTCACTAGTTTCTGTGGAGACTGCAGCTTGTTTGTGACTAATATTTATCACACTGGATCTCAGATATAATCAGACATTAAAATGCAGTTGACATATGGCACTGAAACAGGATATCCAAGTACAGTTTATTTCTACCCTAAAGCTTAAAATAAGAGTCTGCAATGTAAAAGGGAAATCATGTGATTTCCTCACTTGCGACTTCACCCAAATATCTCCAATTAAAAGAGATATAGTCTATTAAATAGAGGCATGTTCTCATAAGTCTAAACTAAAGGACAAATGTACTATTCTTTATCAAAAATCTACTTGTTTGTTTTTTTATAATGATGCTGTTAATTTTAGGTACCTCGCCAGACTAAGATATATGATTTTTCCCTCATATTAAAGCAATTTTACAAAGAAACCACTTACTACAGGAAACAGGCGTATAGGTTGACCAAGTGGCATGTTAAATATGTATAAACTATGCAAAGCCTCATTAATTTTTAGGAAACAAAATTAGGCTGTAATATTTTATAAAAGAAACATAAAAGGAGTTCACATGTTTGGATGAATTAAAGTTGCCTTGAACCTTTTCAGATCTGGATAAGAGTCTGAATTTCTGTTATAATTCTACGTTTAGTAACAGTAATCACTCGTGATGTCAGATCAATCATTTTATTACTGGAAGCAGGACTTGCAGCTAAAAGGACTTTATGCAAATTAAGAAAGAAAAGAGAATTCAAATGAATAAACAAAGATATGCGGAGCTAAAACATAAAGCGAAAGCCTACAGAAATGATTTTCAATTTTATATTTTGAAACTTGGAGAGTGAGGTACTACGTAATATGTAATTTTCAATCTCAGGAAGGTTGTTTGTCAGTAATTAACACCTATCCGTTCTGGCTCCAATGCAAAGTCTAAATGGCTTCCAGGCGAAAGTGAGGACTGCAGATGCTGGAGATTAGAGTCGAGAGTGTGGTGCTGGAAAAGCATGGCAGGTCAGGCAGCATCCGAGTAGCAGGAGAATTGACATTTCGAGCAAAAGCCCTTCATTCCCGATTAGGGGCTTTTGCCTGAAACGTCGATTCTCCTGCTCCTTGGATGCTGCCTGACCTGCTGTGCTTTTCCAGCACCACACTCTCGACTCTAAATGGCTTTCAGACAGTTGTATTAACTTTAGAAATTAAAAAGAAACAAAATGTAAATGTGATAGATCTGAAATAAAATGCTGAAAGTAAACAGTTGAAAAGGTTTGGTGAAACAAAATGTTCAGGCAACAACTGTGGGCACCCCCTTTAGTTTGCTGCTGCCATCCCCTTTAGCTTGGGATCTACTTTATCTAGTGTGGAAGAGAAAAACCTTGAAAAAAAACTTTTGTTAAACAAGATGTTGCTTATTATATGATGATCATCAGATATAAACTACACTGGTATGTCAGACATTGTTACAGAGACTCAAATGAGGCCTGGATGATAGGTTCTCTCCCTCAAAATCCAAAGGTGTCCTTTCTCCTCCCCAAAGAAGTCCTCAATGAGTAATTTGATTGGATGCAGCTTAATACAGTCTTCAGCATTCACCTTTTCAGAACCATTACCTTATACAACACACAGCGCTAGTAAGCAATTAGCTCAATGCTTCAGGCAATGTGCTTTATCAGAACACTACCTTTCACCCACGGTTACTCAATATAAAGTTCTTGACGTTTTAGAAACGGCACAGTTCAAGTTTCAAACATGCACACTCACTGGCAAATCAACATTTTCTAGCACTGCACCTTTTAATGCAACCTGTGAAACTGGATTTGGTGAAAAAAACCATGACACCATCCAAGCAAAGTGAAAAGATCAAAACTGACACACACTAATATCAAGTAAATTAATAAAAATTACCAGTGTTGAATGAAAACACATTAATTCTTTCAGTTTTCTGAAGCCATTGGACAGTTAACAAAGTGAGGATAATCAAACCTTTCAATGGGGGTTCAGAAACTGCAGCAGCCCATGTCCATATGCAATAAGACCTGGAAGCTTGGCTGATAGGGAAAAAAAAACTTACACCACACAAACATCAGTGACTAACCATCTTTATCATTAGGGAAAAAAAACATTTCACCTCATCCCTGACACTACAATTGTAATGGCCTGGTTACGAATTTGAAAACGAATAACTGTCCCTATTTCCCACTCTCTCTCTCTTTGTGGACTCTGACCTGTAAAGGCTGAATCAACACTGTTATAAAGTTAAACAGCAGTATGGCTTATTTCTCACACTGTTAGATATGGGGTGGGGCGGGCGATGATAATGTGCAAAACAGACATACTCAGGAACACACATAAGAAGAGATCAATTTGGAAAAGTTGAAAAGACTATTCAATTAGCAACAACTGAAGTACAAAATCCAGGATACCAGGTGATCCAAAAATCCAAACTGCAGTGAGCAGTCTGCAATTCTTTTGTAGGGAAGGGCATAATCCCCAAGTTTTAAGGACATGAAATAGTTAACTTCAACAGAGGGGTGAGTTAATTCAAGTTCTGGCTCATTATAGATTGAGGGAACAATTACACTGACAAGACAAAGTGTGAATAACTCCTTCCAGGAAATGAAGGAGTATTTGCACCCCAATCTGCTTTGAGCCAAGTGTCCCTCACTATGGGGAAATGATCATATTGTCATTTTGTTGTATAGACAAGTAGGAAAATTGTCTATGACCTTGCAGTGGCCAAAACACTGACAAGCCCAAGGTAAAGAGGTATAAAAAACCAGACAATCCAATGGAATGTTTACCAAATTTGCGCCTGAAACAGTGTCGAACAATAAGACTGAAATACTTTAATAAAGGCACAACATTGAAGCACGGTTTTTATAGTAAGGGCAAGGAGGATGGAGACCAGTTATCGCCAGGTCCAGGGCGACAATAAATCCTGGTGAAGACTAACAACATATCGACTCTTAAGTTTCAATTAATTGTGAAGAGGTTTGTACTAGGACTTTTTTGTGTGTTCAATAAACAAATAAGTCTAAGGTTGATCCAAAACCTGTTATTGAATGCAATTTGTTCTCTTAGTTCTGAGGCCCCAAAAAACATTTTATGAAGAAAGGGAATAGAATTTCTTTACAGTGATGGTTGGTTAAATGGCTAGCCAGCACTTTAGAAGCTGTAAACATTTTCTTCTCTATAATATTCCTTTGAAGGTCACCTGGGGAACACTGCTGAAAGTGTAATTTCTGCCTTACTGTTTTGACGAATGAAGGTTGATTATTTGCAAACAGCTCAAATAAAAGTTGTTGCCTGCTTTTCACAAGCCAGAGTCTTTTCCTTTATAGGGGTAAAAACAATGACTGCAGATGCTGGAAACCAGATTCTGGATTAGTGGTGCTGAAAGAGCACAGCAGTTCAGGCAGCATCCAAAGTGCAGTGAAATTGACGTTTCGGGCAAAAGCCCCGATGTAGGGCTTTTGCCCGAAACGTTGATTTCGCTGCACTTTGGATGCTGCCTGAACTGCTGTGCTCTTCCAGCACCACTGATCCAGAATCTTTTCCTTTATAGTCCAATATTAGGGGTTTTGAAATCATCAGGTGTTGTACGAAGCAGCGGTGACCCTTTAACTACTTGCTCTTTCAAAGTTGGATTGTTAAAAGGTAGTTGTGTTCAGCACTGTGGGAGTCATGCCATTAAATGTCCTTCAGAGGGATGGGGGTTCAGTTACCATTGAGACTAACACTTGCATCGTACATAAACAGCTGCCTATAGTCAACATCGGATTTTGAAGTAGAAATTCACTTATGTCAGACAAGGGTAACTTCCAATTCTTTTGTGTTGAGGCAGGTTATAATGCATTGCAGTCCCATAGAAAGTTCATTAGGTGCTGATGATCCAACTGTGACTTCTGCACATCTTCTGGAAGGACATGGCTATGCTCAGTCACATGATATTTGAATTCTTCATGAAATTCGCATAATTGACCTCGTGGGCATTACATTGGAGGCAACCAGTAGAATTGATGTTAATAACTGAACAGTAAATGTTACAATCCTTGGTTTCACTGATTGGTTGAGAATTTTTAATTCAGATTCCTTTCAACTGCAATGAAATTCCAGTGTTCTGGGTGTAATAACCCAGGAATCCTAACTGGAATGGAACATCATTTATTGTTGAACACCAAATCAGAGCCACTACACAGGCTAGACCCAGCCTCAGAAGAAAATTATTAGGTGAAGATATGGTCCATATAAAGAACATCAGTGTCAGCTTTCTAGGGATGCCAGGAGTTATTCTTAAAAAAATGGGACCTGTATTGTAAATGGCCAAAACCAGGGAGAAGAGTGCAAAAAAGAAAAGCAGCAGGAACCTTCCAAAGGGATGAGTGTTTCAAGAAACATGACATCACTAACAAAGCTTCTGCAGTGACTCTTTGATGGTCTTCACTTATCCCTGCGTCTGTTGTATGGATATTTTCTAATCAATCTGCACAGAGATATTATTACATGCCTCTGCAGCAGGTGGGACCTGAACATGGGGCTCCTGGTTCAAAGGTAGGGACACTACCACTGCACCACATGGGCCCTCTCTGCGTCTGCTTTACTTATTCATTTATTTTACATCAACTTGTTCAGGGATGTTTTACACATCTCTGGAACAAGTGGGACATTACCACAATGGCGCTCTAGGAGTGATCCAGCTGAGCAGCCTGTTGCCAAGGGAACTCATACTCAAAGAGCTCCACAAGGAGCTTAATTAGTGATTCCCCATGAACCTTGTCAGGGTTTGTTTGTTATTTCTTGTCCTTTTGTCTGGCTGCTAGCTAGCTGACTTCTAACATGGAGAGCATGGTCTTTACTTGCAAGACAAGGCAATAATGTGCAATTAAGATCATAGTCCAAGAACTAATGTTTGAATCTCAGGACACATAACAATATTCGGTCCCGCTGGCACACTCTAGTAGAGTTGAAACTGTCTTTTTAACTCGTGTCCTTGAGTACTCCTCAAAAAGAAAAACACAAATTGTGTGTGCAGTTTTAGACATAATCACCAGCTTGCCGTTGAGCAGCAGCCTGTCAGCCTCTGGTTATCTTTGTAGTCATATGAGAATACAGTTCAGTCTGTTTTGACTCACTTAGAACATAGAGAACATAGAACAGTACAGCACAGAACAGGCCCTTTAGCCCATGATGTTGTGCCGACCACTGATCCTCATGTAAGGTAAACCTAATGTACGAACCCTCAAATTTCTGTGACCATATGCATGTCCAGCAGTCTCTTAAATATCCCCAATGACCTCGCTTCCACAACTGCTGCTGGCAACGCATTCCACGCTCTCACAACTCTCTGCTTAAAGAACCCGCCTTTGACATCCCCTCTATACTTTCCGCCAAGCTGCTTAAAACTATGACCCCTCGTGTTAACAAATTCTGCTCTGGGAAAAAGTCTCTAGCTATCAACTCTATCTATGCCTCTCAGTATTAGATCCCCTCTCTTCCTTCATTTTTCCAATGAAAAAAATCTGAACTCAGTCAATCTCCCTTTGTAAGATAAGCCCTCCATTCCAGGCAGCATCCTGGTAAACCTCCTCTGAACCCTCTCCAAAGCATCCACATCTTTCGTATAATAGGGCAACCAGAACTGGACATAGTATTCCAAGTGCAGTCTAACCAAAGTTTTTTAGAGCTGCAAAAAGATCTCATGACTCTTAAACTCAATCCCCCTGTTAATGAAAGTCAAACCACCATATACTTTCTTAACAACCCTGTCCACTTGGGTGGCAATTTTAAGGGATCTATGTACCTGCACACCAAGATCCCGCTGTTCCTCCACACTGCCAAGAATCCTTTCTTTAATCCTGTACTCAACTTTCATGTTTGACCTTCCAAAATGCATCACTTTGCATTTATCTAGGTTGAACTCCATCTGCCACCTCTCAGCCCATCTCTGCATCCTGTCAATGTCACGCTGCAGCCTACAACAGTCCTCTATACTGTCAACGACACCTCCAACTTTTGTGTCGTCTGCAGACTTTCTAATCCATCCTTCAATCTCCTCAACCAAGTCATTAATAAAAATTACAAAGAGTAGAGGCCCAAGAATAGAGCCCTGTGGAACACCACTCACCACTGACTTCCAGGCAGAATACTTTCCTTCCACTATCACTTCTTGTCTCCCTTTGAATGTCTGTTGTTTGAAGTACCCTTTCCACCCATAGGTGTGACATTCCATGGGGGTCTCTTTCTCTCTCTCTCCTGACAGCCGCTTAATCTTTGGCTGTATGAATTCTCTTAAAATCACAACTGCAAGATCAACTATCTGCTTTCAACAAACAATTCAGAGACAGATCCATGTTTCTTTTTTAAACATTTACTAATTTGAGCTTACCTCATTTCTACACTGTGTGCTTGCATCTTGGGATACAAATTGTTCTCACATTTAGTGAAGAATAAACTAACCCTTTTTGTTAATTAAAGTTAAACTCTGTTAAATTGGCTCCTTTTCAAGCATCTGTTCATCTAGATCTTAGGAAAAGATGTCCACAAGGGAAGCGATCCATTTTTAAATTAATTTGTCAATGACTAACAGAGAAATAGATGAAAAAGAAGAGGAGCCAGTTCATTCCTCTTTGCCTGTGAGCTTTTAATGATTCATGGTATCCAAGCTGAAACCATAACAAATTGGGGAACCTCACCCAGGATCTGGAGATAACAGTATTAACATTGGCTTTTAATCCATTTGCAATATTTTCAACATCCTGAGAACTACCACAGACCAGAAACAAACTGGACCAGCCATGTAAATTCTGTAATTACAAGATATTCAAACAGGTACACGAATAGGAAAGGTTTGGAGGGATTTGGGCCTAATGCAGGCAAATGGGACAAGTTTAGTTCGGGAAACCTGTTTAGCTTGGACAAGTTGGATCAAAAGGTCTGTTTCTGAGGTGTATGACTCTATGACAGCAGTTTAAAGACTAGCAATATTGAGGCAAGTAACTTACCTTCTCATCCCCAAAACCTTCCACTATCTCCAAAGCAGAAGTTAGGAATGTGCAAAAATATTCTGCTTGTCTAGATAAAGGTGACAGCAATAACAGTCAAGAAGCTTGAAACAATAAACTTGCCCAATTGGTACCCCATCCTCCGACATAAACATTCACTTCCTCCATTACCAAGATACTTCTTTAAGGTGAGAGGGGAAAGATTTAGGAAGGGGCTGGCAGGCAACTTCTTCACTCAGACAGCAGTGCAAATATGAAATAGGCAGCCAAAGAAAGTAGTTGAGCATGTAAAACAGCATCATTTAAAAAAACATTTGGACGGGTATATAGGTAGCAAGGGTTTAAGGAATACGGACCAAATGCAGAACAATTGGAACTGGCTGAGTCGGCACCAGTTTGGGCCAAAGGGCCTGTTTCCATGCTGTATTACTCGAGGAGTCTATGATTCTATGACACAGTGGCAGCATATACAAAATGCAATGCACTGTAACTCACCAAATGTCCATCACAAGCACCTTCCAAACGCAAATCTCTACCAGCTAGAAGGACTAGGGCAACAGATAGGGACAGTACCACCTGGAATGTCACCACCATCTCTAAGTCACACCATCCTAACATGGAACTACATCACTGTTCTTTTGTTGTCACTGATTAAAAATTCTGGAACTTCCCTCCTCATTGTATAGTGGTTGCATCTGCGCTAGATGGGCTACAGCAATTCAAGAAAGCAGCTCACCTTTGTAAAGGCCAATTAGGAATGTGCAATAAATACTGCCATCCCCAACAATGCCCATATCTCATGATGGAAATAAAACATCGGCTTCTACTCCATAAGCTAGGGTGGGAACTGTTGTCCACTACTTCTTCTGCAAAGTCAAGCAAGCACAATATTTTTAATGTTATGCTTCCTCTCAGTTTTTCAAAATATAACTCTGACTTCCTGAATATTTTTCAGTTGAGTTCACCTCACAGATCAACTCTAACGTGATGAGACTTAACGAATCAGCCATTTTAATGTGACAACAGATGAAATGCTCTTCAATACAGTTGCATTCTGATAGCTAAAAGAATGTCATTATGTAAGTGGAAAGATTTTGGATGGTCACTGAGCAATTTAATATTTGTGGGTGTAAAAATGGCAAAGTGTAGACAAATGTCACCAAGGTGATGACTCATTTGGATGAGATGTACAATTTGGCTTTTTTTTCCATCATCTTTACTCACTTTAGGTTTGATAATGATTTTCAAGATGTTATGAATAAACATTTGTCTTGCAGTTCCCTTCTGTGCATGTGTTAGCACAGTCCAACATGAGAAAATCTGTATTATACAAAATTACTTGTTAATAGATATGCCGCGTGCCTTTATTTTGTCCTTTTATATCAAAAGCCAGAGAATGCACATTGTCAGATTGCTACAACAAGTTAAATCTATATCTACATTTACTTACAGATAAAGACATAAATAGAAAGGTTATTAATATTCTATGTGGTATAATTATTAAATTTGAAACACAAGTTTAATTCACAATGTTAAAAACAGACACTGAACTACTTCCATGTTTTAACTAAGCTATTTAATTTTGATGTAGAATTTTCACAAAAGTATTTTGTACAATTCCTTTTCTGTTGAACTTAAGAATGTTATGTAGTGAATGATGGATAGTAACTTGTAACATACCACTCTATGCTCCTCTCACTTTAGAAACATTCTAAATAAACCTGACCCTGTTCCTAACTGACACCTTTGTCTGGATTTCGCAGTAGATTGATGATAAGATTGGCAGCATTTCTTGTCATTGCACCTTTGAAACTGACAGCAACTTCTGGAGTTCACACATATGTAGTTAAATGCTGAAATCCATAAGTTGCTGTCAGTGGTTCTATGTTTCTTCATTTGGTACACTGTTGAAATCTCCACAAACTAAGTTACTGAACTGATCAGAACTTGCTCTTTTAGGCTACTGGTCTTCTTTTAAAATCCTTGAAAATATTGGACCTTGTTTAATATGCGATAGCTGCATTTTTAACCATGGATTAGATTCATAATTATTGCAACTGCTTCAATAGCCTACAAACAAATTTTATATTTGTGAAATGTCAAAGTTTTCCATTGTGCTAAAACAAATTCACAACATTTTTAAATGATAAATGCTACTTCCAGTTTTATTCCCAATAATTAAGATTTTATCTTAATCCCACATGAATATGCCAATATTTTATTTTGCTCTCTGTAGAAGGGTTTAGAGGGCGGCACGGTGGCACAGTGGTTAGCACTGCAGCCTCACAGCGCCTGAGACCCGGGTTCAGTTCCCGACTCAGGCGACTGACTGTGTGGAGTTTGCACGTTCTCCCCGTGTCAGCGTGGGTTTCCTCCGGGTGCTCCGGTTTCCTCCCACAGTCCAAAGATGTGCGGGTTAGGTGAATTGGCCATGCTAAATTGCCCGTAGTGTTAGGTAAGGGGTAAATGTAGGGGTATGGGTGGGTTTCGCTTCGGCGGGTCGGTGTGGACTTGTTGGGCCGAAGGGCCTGTTTCCACACTGTAAGTCTAATCTAATCTAAAGTGAAGGATAATCAGTGCATGTCACTTCATGGTTTGCGATCTATGAGAATACTTCAATGTGAACAATACTTCACCCCTTAGATGACGTCACTATTGCTCGATGCCAGATATCCCCTTTTCTAGTTGGTTTAAGCTGATGGTAGGGAAGTACTGCACAGAGGGTTTTGAATCTTTGTGAAAAATTTTCTTTAAAACTAGCAACAAATACTGCCACTTCATTGCTGACTGCAAAATCTGGCCCATATTTCCATTCAAGAATCCCTAAACAAATATTTCTGCATATGACAAACCCTTTGACCCTCTCAGCCTTAACTCAAACTACCACAAAAGCTGCAAAAGACAGTATGGAACCTAGAATTGTCATTTTATTAACAATCCAAATTATATTCAACTTGTAAACACACATACATAATATACTTTGGTTGATGTTACCACAACCTCGGAATTATTTCTACTCCACACAACTTGAACTGTACGCTTAAACTTCTGGATGCATGCACACACATTTGTGTGCAATGTATTTCATAGGATGCAATGGAGTGAACAAAAGGAGCCACAGATAGCCTGTCCATAGATGAATGAATCATCACGGCACATAAACTGGTCTAACAAGCACTGCAGTTCCACCAGCTGTGTTCTTATTTCATTTACTGTACTGTGGAAGCATCATGCTAAATGACTATGACATGGACTCAGCCTTACATTTGTTAAGAATGACAGAAACCATTAGCACTGAATCAAACAAAATGATCTTTAGAAATCTGGAAGTATAAGCAGAAATTATGAGCCAAGTCAAAATCAAAGCATATTATATATATATATATATATATATATATATGTATATGTATATTTAAAAGGTTATTCAGACCATAAACATCATTTTCTGTTGTCATTTAAAACTCAGGAAACAATTTTCTGCATACTTTCAGATCACAGGTAGCAGTAAAATGTTGAAGTGTCATATATAGATAGAAGAGAATGTGTACCCAATACTGGGAGACCAAGTAGCCATTACTTTGGAACAGAGACTATTCAATTTCTAAACCCACATCTCAGCACTAAACCTGCTTGGATCTTCAATATCACAAGGCTTTACAGCAACATTGTTTTAAATGTTTTTGTAACTTGGCAAAATTGGTTATATAGCCACACCATTCTACCACTTCAGAGAGGCCATTATTGGTAAACCAATTGGTAATTGGTTCAGTTTTGGCAACTTGCAATGCTACATTCATCTGGGGTTACTTTACTTGCCAAAGTAGATAACAAAGAGTCTCAGGATATCTTAACGTGAAATATACACCTCTGATCACCACCTGCCCAATGCAGACAGCAACTTACCCCCTCATCTTTCAAAAATGTTTTGCATACAATTGTGTCCTTAGCTATTGACTTTAGGAGGTACATATTTAAATGATTAATAATTTCATGGTGTGCATAAAGGTTCCACAGTATTTACTGCTTAGCTCTGTTCACATGACAAATGTTTAAGAAATCTTGCATATTTAAAGCACTTATCATGATCTTTTGATGTGCCAGGGCAGAGCCAATTACATTTTTTAAACTGTAGTTGCTCTTGTAAACTAATTAAGCAGTCAGTCTGGTACCATCATGAGATTAATTTAATTATAACAGGTTGAATGATAAATATTGTGCAGGACATCTGATCCGTGCTTCCTCAAATAATGCTGTTGCATCTTTTTAATTCATTCATGTGACAAGGGCATCACTGGCTAAGCCAGCAATTATTGCCCATCCCTAAATGCCGAAAGGATTGCCGGGAGTCAACCACATTACTGTGAGTCTGGAGTCACATGTAGGCCAGTCCAGGTAGGGATGGCAGTTTCCTTCTTTAAAGGATGTTAGGAAACCAGATGGATTTTTCCAACAATCAACAACAGATTCATGGTCATCACGAAGGGGAAATCATGCTTGACTAATCTTCTGGAATTTTTTGAGGATGTAACTCTGAAGATGGACGAGGGAGATCCAGTAGATGTAGTGTACCTGAACTTTCAGAAAGCTTTTGATAAAGTCCAACATAGGAGGTTAGTGAGCAAAATTAGGGCGCATGGTATTGGGGGCTAAGTACTAACTTGGATTGAAAGTTGGTTGGCTGACAGGAAACAAACAGTAGTGATAAACGGCTCCATTTCAGAATGGCAGGCAGTGACCAGTGGGGTACTGCAGGGCTCAGTGCTGGACCGCAGCTTTTCACAATATATGTTGATGATATTGAAGATGGTATTAGGAATAACATTAGCAAATTTGCTAACGATACTAAGCTGGGTGGCAGGGTGAAATATAAGGAGGATGTTAGGAGAATACAGGGTGACCTGGACAGGTTAGGTGAGTGGTCAGATGCATGGCAGATGCAGTTTAATGTGGATAAATGTGTGGTTATCCACTTTGGTGGCAAGAACAGGAAGGCAGATTACTACCTAAATGGAATCAATTTAGGTAAAGGGGCAGTACAAAGAGATCTGGGTGTTCTTGTACACCAGTCAATGAAGGTAAACATGCAGGTACAGCAGGTAGTGAAGAAGGCTAATAGCATGCTGGCCTTCATAACAAGACGGATTGAGTATAGAAGTATAAGTTCTTCTGCAGCTGTAAAGGGCCCTGGTAAGACTACACCTGGAGTATTGTGTGCAATTCTGGTCTCCAGACTTGAGGAAATACATTCTGGCTATTGAAGGAGTGCAGCGTAGGTTCACGAGGTCAATTCCTGGAATGACGGGACTATCTTACGCTGAAAGACTGGATCGACTGGGCTTGTATACCCTTGATTTTAGAAGACTGAGAGGGGATCTGATTGAGACATATAAGATTCTTGAAGGATTGGACACTCTGGAGGCAGGAAGCATGTTTCCACTGATGGATGAGTGCCGAACCAGAGGACACAGCTTAAAAATATGGGGTAGACCATTTAGGACAGAGATGAGGAGAAACTTCTTCACCCAGAGAGTGGTGGGTGTGTGGAATGCTCTGGATTAATTGAAGAAAGAGTCGGATGGAGCTCTCAAGGATAGTGCAATCAAGGGTTATGGAGATAAGGCAGGAACAGGATACTGATTAAGGATGATCAGCCATGATCATATTGAATGGTGGTGCAGGCTCGAAGGGCAGAATGGCCGACTGCTGCACCTATTGTCTATTGTCTATTAGACTCTTTATTCCAGAATTTTATTGAATTTAAACTGACTCAAACGCAAGATCCCAGAACATTACCTGGGTCTTTGGACTGATAGTCTATTGATACTACCACTCAGCCATTGCCTCCCCTTATGTTCACCCAAGAGGAATGAGCTTTTTTTTTGTGACATTTCATCCAACTTCAAAAGTATTTCATTGCTTCTAAAGTCCTGTGCAATGTCTTGGGTGCAATATCCCAAACTTGAATACACTTAATGATGCAGCCTCACAGCCCTCAGCAGTAAAGAATTCCACAGATTCACTACTCTCAGAGAAGAAATTCCTCCAAGTCTCTGTGTTAAATGTGTGACTTTGTTCTGAGATTATGCCATCTAGTCCTACACTTTCCCACAAAGGCAAAGAACGTTATCACATCTTTCCTGTCAAATTTCCTAACAATCTTCTATATTTCAATTAGGTTACCTCTCATTCCTGGTAATTCATATACTCTGAAACACTGAATTCTTCTGGCATATCAAGTGCCCCACTGTATATAAATGTGTACATAAAGGTAAAGGTCAGTGAACACACTGCAACTTCTGCAGCAATCTAAGCTGTTGGATACCTTGACTAGTTGAGCTTTTTCCTCAAAATTAATATACATAAAGGGAACTTTCATGAGCCAACCTACTGTACCCACTCAAAAACAATTCAAAAGCCAAAATACTTAAAATATCCTTTGTAACTAGGTGCTTAGTGGAACTAAAAATGATGGGTAAAAAATGAGGTCTGCAGATGCTGGAGATCACAGCTGAAAATGTGTTGCTGGTCAAAGCACAGCAGGCCAGGCAGCATCTCAGGAATAGGGAATTCGCTGCCTGGCCTGCTGTGCTTTGACCAGCAACACATTTTCAGCTAAAAATGATGGGAAAAAGCATTAAATTTGCAAAACTTAGCCATAAAGCATTTTAACTGACATTTTAAATGCACAGCCAAATATAGCTTTTATGTCCATTTTATTTGGCTGGGTTTATGACTCAGCATTATGGAGGCATAAACTCCACAAAACTGTGCGGATATCCAAATTACATCACCCAGGCTGCATTTAAATGTTGCAAATAGCTAGCTGATGTTTACACCCAGCTCTCTTGGAAAATGTGAACTTCTGTATGAAGGCATTAAAATGGAGAAGCTTTAAAATTAAATGCCAATATTCCTCATCCATTATGCTCAATTTGGAGCCCTAAACTTTGCAGTAGCAATCAAACCATACAAACAAAAATCCCAAAAGTTATGGGAGACCGGCACAAACTAGTACAGTTTAGTAATTCAGGTGGCGGTGGTTTGAATTCTTTTTGTCCTAAGTTCACCACCAACTGTTCAAAGGCAACTGGGATGGGTAGTAAATGCTATCCTTGAATTTGATGTCCATACCCTGAGGATACTTATGAAAACATCCCTATGACATGGCTGTTGAGTCTTGTAAGTTTACTAGGAAATCATTAAATAACTGTGTAAAGCCTTCTGAGATGACCACAAGTAGAAGGGCTGTTTAAAATTCTAAACAGTTGCTAAATAATGTAGAACCGGTGTACTTCACATTGACAGATACAGTCTGCAAAAAGAGCAAGTGAGATCATTGGCAGTCTCTAAACGCTCCCCTTCCTTAAACATTGCAAAGACTGTTTATCTTTCTTTCATCTTGCTGCTCTTACGTTTGCGGAAGTCCGGATTGAGGTTTACATTATAGGCGTGTTGCTTAATCATAAACTCAACAAGACTCAAAGGGAAAAAAAAGTCATTTTTTTTAAACCCACCCAAATTTCTGACAGAATATTTCAAAACGTGCCCATTTCAAGGCAAATCTGCAGCGTTACATTTCTTTTTGTTCAAGGTTATGTTTCCCCCTGGTGTCTATTCATTTTCAACCTGCTGCTGTGCTGCTGGACCCGTTGTGGGAGATGAGAACCTGCTCCCATGTTCGGGACCATCACAAACATACAAAAGGTTTATCACTTTTTACAATGCACTGGAACAAAGCAGATCTTACTAAGGAAACAAAAGCAAGGTTTCCAATTAAAACACAAAATTAAGAATTTAATCTCTATAACGCAGAAGTCTTTAAAAGTATGTTTTAATTGAATAAACCTTATTAAAATAGTAAAACTCTCTTTTAAAAAGTACCATCCCCCAGCAGGCTCCAACTAAGTGATGGCTTCTAATTTCTACGCAGCTTTGCTCATAAATCATATTTAATTAGCTTGCGGCATTCATATTCTTAACTGAACAATGTCTGAACACACTGGAATTGTTTTAAATTGCAATCAGCATTCACCGCCCCAGATCCTTATGATATTTAACTAATTGGTCCAAATTCCCGGACTTCCCCTCCTCCGGCACAAACCAAGAGGTCTGAGACATCTCACCTTACAGGAAAGGTAAAAGAGGGCTGAATCGTCCCCCTGTAATATTCGGATAAATGCTCCTACCAGTCAGTCACTTTCAGGCTACCCGTTTACGATCTGACAGAAATACGCAACACTTAACGCATCCATAACAGCGAATCGGCCGCTTCAACAAGGAGTCGTCCTTTCTCCTTGTAATTATCAAGTCTCAGTGATGGGTACCTTGGGTGCGTCCTGAGTACCGAGACGTCAGAACCGGCGTTCCGGCCCACCTGTAACCCGGAGATTTCAGTCAGCCGCAGCGGCAGGAAAGGAGCACTGCATCCTGCGCACAGTGTCCGAGTAAAAAAAGCAGACTGCAATGCAAAACAATGCATCGCAAATCGCAACACCGTGAAACAGAACACAATGCAAATCTTGCCCTCCAGTCCAGGGCAGTTACACATTACTTGCAACTCAACATAGTCCAATGCACAAGGAGAGATTTAATAATTTTAAATAGCAATGTCACACTAGAGAGAGAGAGAAAGAAAACCCCAAATGTGCTGCACAACGCAATATTTCCCATGCACAAAGCCAAACATAAAACATTGCACCTCATATACTTCCTTACTCAACACTTCACAAACCATGTACTGTCCTCCATAGCATATTACAAACCATGTCTGGCCTAAACAATACATGAATCTTATGCATAAATATTACATAAAATCATTTTTGCAAATAGAATAAGAATATCGAATCTTGCCTACAGAATTTGCAACAAAATGTTTGCACCAATTTTCCAAAATTCCAAAATTTGCTGTCGAGCTTGTTTGCTTATGTCATATGTTAAAAAGTAGCATTAAACAATCTCAGATGTTTGGTACCAACAGGCAGGATATATTTGCTGCAGTCTTCAATGGTACCTCTCTTTCAGAACTGCTTGCACAGTATGGTCATCCTTTTCTTATGGCATGCAGGATGTTCCCCATTAGAAGGACATTATACTTGCTTGGGGAGGGGCGGTGGTGGAGGATTCCCAGTTATATTGTAATATCTGATGTCGTAACCGAAGCAGCCTGAAAGAGCCTTGGCTGATGAAATATTTTTCAACATATGATTAAACTTTTTCAGCAGTAAGTAGTTAAGCTTTGGAACCACTGTCAAAGAGATATAAAGCCATAGATGCATACAGCACAGAAGTGATTCTTCAACCCATCAAGTCTGCACTGACAAAAAACAATCACCTACCTTCACCTATCCCACTTTCCAGAACTTGGCCTATAGCCTTGAATATTATGATGTGGCGGACCTGATATTGAGTGATCTGTAACCTTGAATGTTATGACATTTCAAATGCCCATCTACAAACTTTTTAAAGGTTGTCAGGTTTCCAGAATCTACTGTTCTCCCAAACAATGCATTTCAGATTCCCACCATTCTCTGCATGGAAACAAGATTCTCAAATCCCCTCTAAACCTCCAGCCTTTCGCCTTGTTATTTACCCTTTAATTAAGGGAAAAGCTGCATCCTTTACACCCTGTCCATGCCCCTCATTATGTTATACACCTTCATCAGGTCCCCTCAACATTTTGTGCACTAATGAAAACAACCTGAGCCTATTCAGCCTCTTTTCATAGCAAAAATGTTCCATCTTAGGCAACATCCTGATGAATCTCAACTACATCCTTCCTATAACTTAGTAACCAGAACAGCACACAGTGGTCCAGCTTTGGCTTAACCAAAGTTTTGTCAGCTCCAACGTGACCTCCCCAGTCTTATGATCTATGCCACGACTGATAAAGGCAAGTGACCTCTATCCCTTCTTAACTATCCTATTAACCTGTCCTGCTGATTTGAGGGGTCTGTGGACAAGCACCCCAAGATCCTTCAATCCCTCTGAGCTTTGTAGTATCCTGCCATTCATTGTGTGCTCCTTTGTTTTGCTACTTCTTCCAAAGTGTTCTTCTTCCAATCACCTGATGAAGGAGCAGCACTCCGAAAGCTAGTGTGCTTCCAAATAAACCTGTTGAACTGTAACCTGGTGTTGTGTGATTTTTAACTTCTTCCAAAGAGGATCACCTCATAATTTTCAGGTTAAATTTAATCTGCCATTGATCTGTTAATCTGACCAACCCATCTATATTTGCTTGTGACCTAAGAGCTTCTTTCTCATTATTAACCATCCAGCCAATCTTTGTGTCATCCACTGGCTTACTTATCATCCCACATTCTCATCTGTATTGTCTCATTTCGTCTGAGAGTATAGTAAGAACAGGTTCAATTGATGCACTTCAAAGAGAAATAGGGAATTATTTGAAAGGGAACTATGTATGGGGTGAAGGCTGGAAATGGCATTTAGTGAAATGTTATTTGTAGATCTGGTGCAGGCATGATGGGCTGTGTGCTTCCCCTATGCTGTAATCATTCTGCGATCGTGTAACAAAGGGCTTCTGAATGTTGAGTGGAGGGTAGAAAGGGAGACTGAAAACTTTACATGCACCAAAACTGGTAGCCCTTTCATCTGGTTACTGGCCTCTGTATTTCTGGGCCCTCATCTAAGTCTTTCTGGAATCCTTATGGTAAATATATATTCACGCATGGGGCTATCTTGCAAAAAAACATAAAATGTTCCTTTGAGGAATAATAGCAGAATTTGCATGCTATTAATCCTCACAATATTAGAGTGTTAATTACTAATGAACATATATGAAAAATGACACTGAAATTATTATAACTGATTGCGAAGTCCCATCTTGTTTTATAATTTCCAATTATTCTTTTGCTGGAGGGTTTTACTGCACTCTACTTCAAATGTACTATTTTAAAGTTAACTGTGGGGCAAAAGGGCCAAATTCACATATCAGCAAAGTTGGAAGATGGAAATTAGGATTCAAATAAAGAGTTTAAATCATAATACTTCAGTCAATGAAAATCAGTATAGAAATACCCACAAAAATTCACACCTTCTAAAGTGGGGAGTTTCCATGCATTTTGGCATTGCAGAAAGTATCTGCTGACAATAAATTTATATCAGTCTAATACCTTATCTCTACCTTCTCTAGCCCCGACTCAATCACATCCCACCTCATACTGTCTCACCCTTCAAGTACATGCATACAGGTCTCCCTGTTTATTCACTTCTTTATCTCCCCAACTACCATGGACACTCGCTGTCATTCTGACACAATATCTTACCTCATAACGATAATTATCCTAATGCATGCATTCAATTGATTGGTTAAGACATTCCATTACACTTACTTTTCTTTCCCTAAATGCAGTAGAAGAGTACACAGGACATGAGTAAAGGCAGAAAACTAGAGATAACTCTAACCATTTGACAATTTGCAGAGGAGAGCACATTTGAGATCAATAAAATTTCAGCATGTTTAATCATTAGAGATGCTATGATACCTTAAAGTTACCTGGTGGCAGATTTCAATATCAAACAGGCATTAAGCATAGAATGCAAAATCAGCTTGAGTTGATGTTAGTGATAAAACATTATCATCCACATATTGGTCACTTAGAAGTCTCTAATCTTCATAAAGTTCTTTCTCAGCTTTAACCTCATACAGGACCTTCACGTTTCTGACAGGCAGTAGTTCAGGAAGACAATGGCAAAAACTCAGAGGTGATACCTTCCTTACTGAGGGTGCATCATCACAGAATTTATGCACCAACTCAAATGCTTAAACAAGTGAAACCAGTAAAACAAAGAAGAACTGGATATTCAACTGATGACTTATGCATCACACGAGAGCATTAAATAAAAGCAAAAGAAATAAGAGTTGCAATCTGTTCATTGGATACCATTCAACACAATCACATCTTGTCTTCTGCTACAACTGCACTTTCCATTTATTCTCATATCCCTTGATCTGCTGAGATGTCACAAATCTGAAATAAAAACAGAAAGTTCTGGATAAATTCAGCAGGTCTGACCGCATCTGTAGAGAAACAGAATTAATGTTCCAAATCCAATATGACTTGTTCAGAACTCACGTAATTCTGAGGAAGAGTCATATCAGACATAAAATGTTAACTCATTTGTCTCTCCACTGATGCTGCTAGACATCGTAATCCATCTGCCAGACCCTTGCCCAATCCCTTATCCTATCTATATTTCTCTACAGACTTTCCGTCTCCCCTCTTCCGACTTTGCTCTATCACTTATTTTAGTGACTGTAAACTTTGACATGCTAAGCATACTCCCCAACTCCAAACCATCTATTAAATTGTAAACAATTGCAGTTCCAACACTGCTTCCTGAGACAGACCAATAGCCACTGATTGTCAACAAATAAACACCCATTTATTCCCAATTATTGCTTTGTGTCAGTTAACCAATGCTAATACATTATCTATAATAGTTGTGACCTTTATTCATGCAGCAGCATTTTTTGGGCACCTTGTTGAATGCCTTTTGGAAATCCAGACACACCTCATCTATTGGGTCCTCATTGTCCCCCGCGCTCATAATGTCCTCAAAGAATTCCAGAAAATGAGTTAAACATGACCTGCCTTTCATGAACCCATACTGCATCTACCAAATTGGATAATTGCTATCTAAATATCTCCAAATAGATTAGATTAGATTACTTACGATGTGGAAACAGGCCCTTCAGCCCAACAATTCCACACCGACCCTCCGAAGAGCAACCTACCCAGACCCATTCCCCTATATTTACCCCTTCACCTAACACTATGGGCAATTTAGCATGGCCAATTCACCTAACCTACACATTTGTGGACTGTGGGAGGAAACCGGAGCACCCAGAGGAAACCCATGCAGGCACGGGGAGAATGTCATAGAACTGAGGTGGGAAGTGAACCCGGGTCTCTGGCAGTGTGAGGCAGCAGTGCTAACCACTGTGCCACCGTGCCGCCTATTCACGCATTTTCTCTATTACAGAAGATAAGCTAACCAGCGTATAGTTACCTGCTTTTTGTCTACTTTTTTTTATACATGGGCTTCATATTTTATGATTTCCAATCTGCTGGAACTGTCCCAGGGTCCAGCAAATTTAGGGAAATTATCAAGAGCACATTTGCTATTTCTCCCGGCAGGTTGAATTTCTCCAGCATTTTCTGATTTTATTTTACAGTTCCAGTATCTGCAATATTTTGCTTTTTGTAGGCCAGAGATTAGTTTATCTAAATAATAGAGTATTCATAACCCACCAGGGAAGAGAATTCCAAAGATTTATTTGCATTAGTATTCACTGAAGAGAGGGACATGGCGGACATTGAGGTTAGGGATAGATCTTTGATTACTCTGGGTCAAGTCGGCATATGGAGGGAGGAATTGTTATGTATTCTAGAAGGTGTTAAGGTGGACAGGTCCCCAGGTCCGGATTGGATCTATCCCAGGTTACTGGGGGGAGCGAGGGAATAAATAGTTGGGGCTTTAACAGATATTTTTGCAGCATCCTTGAAAATGTGGGAGATTCCAGAGGACTGAAGAATTGATAATGTTATCGCCTTGTTTAAGAAGGGTAGCAGAGATAATCCAGATAATAGTAGCCCTGTGAGCCAATGTCAGTGATACAGAAGCTACTGGAGACGATACTAAGGGATAGGATATACCCATTTGGAAGGAAATGGCCTGATCAGTAATAGGCAGCATGGTTTTGTGCAGGGAAGGTCATGTCTTACAAACCTAATAGAATTCTTTGAAGAGCCAACAAAGTTGATTGATGAGGGAAAGGATGTAGATATCATATGCATGGACTTTAGCAAGGTGTTTGATAAGGTTCCCCATAGTAGGCTGATGAAGAAGATGAAACCACCTGGGATCCAGGGTGTTCTAGCGAGATGGACAGGGAAATAGTCGGTCAACAGGAGACAGAGAGTAGTAGTGGAAGGGAGTTTCACTAAATGGAGATCTATGGCCAGTGGTGTCCCACAGGGATCATGCTGGGACCACTGTTGTTTGTGATCTACATTAATGATTTGGAGGAAGGTATAGATTGTTTCATTAGTAAGTTTGCAGATGACACTAAGATTGGTGGAGTAGCAGATAGTGAAGGGGACTGTCAGAGAATGCAGCAGAATATAGATAGATTTGAGAGTTGGGCATAGAAATGGCAGATGGAGTTCAATCCGGACAAGGTGATGCATTTTGGAATATGCAATTCCAGAACAAACTACACAGTAAATGGAAAGGTCCTGGGAAAATTGATGTACAGAGATATCTGGATGTTCAGGTCCACTGTTCCCTGAAGGTAGCGACGCAGGTCAGTACAGCGGTCAAGAAGGGATACAGCATGCTTTCCTTCATTGGACAGTGTATTGAGTCCTAGAGTTGGCAAATCATATTACAGTTGTAATATGTGATTTGGCCACATTTGGAATACTGCATACAGTTCTGGTTGCCACATTACCAAAACGTTGTGGATGCTTTGGAAAGGGTGCAGAGGAGGTTCACCAGGATGGGTTGCCTGGTATGGAGGGTGATAGCTATGAGGAGAGATTAATTAGATTAGGATTATTTTGATTGGGAAGAAGGAGATTGGGGGCAGTGGGGGTGGGTTGGGAGGTGGACCTGATTGAGGCCTACAAAATCATGAAAGGTGTAAACAGGGTGGATAGCAAGAAACTTTTTCCCAAAATGGAGGACTCACTTACTAGGGGTCACAAGTTCAAAGTGAGGGGAAAGTTTAGGGGAGATATACATGGAAAGTTCTTCATGCAGAGGATGGTGGTGCCTGGAATGCATTGCCAGCAGAGGTGGAAGGGGCAGGAACAATAGCATCATTTAAGATGTATCTAGATACATGAATGGACAGGAAGCAAAGGGATACAATCCTTAGACAATAGGCGGCAAATTTAGATAGAGGATATGGATCAGTACAGGCTTAGAGGGCCGAAGGGCCTGTTCCTGTGCTGTAATGTTCTTTGTTCTTTGTTCTATGACTCTTTGTATGGAAAGACTTTTCTCATCTCAGTGACTGAGCCTTTAATCTGATAATGTGTTTCATGTTCTCGATTGCTCAGCCCGGAGAAACAATCTGTCAACAGTTGATGGATCTGGGACAGAATTAGATAGTGGATCCTGTAATCATGCAATAGGATCACAAAATATGATTGTCTATGGTGCTTTTGGAATTGAGGCCATATGAGCAGAGGAAGAATGAGACAGATGTGTGGAGTCAGGTGACTTCTTTAACCAGAAGGAAACAATATGTAGCCTTGGCTTTATACTTACCAGGAAGTAGTAAAATTGTAAATAAAGTGTGTTCAGAACCAGATGTAACACTTTTACATACCAAGGATGGATAGGAGATCCTAATTCAATTTATGGACAGAGTTTACAAAAATGATGACTCGTTACAAGCCAATAAGGTGTGGTCAACATCTGATAAATTTAAGATGATGGACAAACAGTCCAAGGAGGAATATATCTGCAATCTGTGCTGATGCTTAACCTATTAGATTATACAGAAATTTCATCCAGAGAGAAACTTTGAATTTAGAAGGGTGTTCAATTTGCTGGTAATGACCCTCTTTTCGAACAATCTGTTGCTGCTCTACAAAGAATTTTTGGAAGACAATTGTTTCCAGCTAATTTCACAGTGTATGTTGGGAGTTCTTCGATGATACAGAGAATGGAACACCCTGACTCTCAAAGTCAAAGAGACCTTTGTTGCAGGTGATTTTAAGAGGACCTTTAATAAATTTTTAAGAGTTAAGAGAAAATTCAGAATTGGGTTGATAGCTAACAACAAATGAATCCCAGAAAATAGTTAACAGAAGTTTCCAATGTGACTCTAAATATCACTCTCTCAGGAATTGCCCAAGGATAAGGATCGTAGAACTTGAAACAACTTATGGAACATTGGTTCTGAAGGTAAGTACGATGAGGAGGAACAGGAATAAAACATTATGTTAGTGGGCCAGAGAGTCAGCATGTGAGTATCTTAATTGCTGATACATTCAATTGTGCCAGCCGACATAATGGACATACCTCCACTTTGTATGGCATTGATTGGCGAAATAGTTATTTGAAATCCTAGACAAAACAGACAAAAATTGTTCAAAGGATATGAAAGCTCTACCTGCTTTTGTTTCAAAGATAGTAATTCATTACCATTTTAAAAGGAATGGTTCTCTGCAGTAAAATTGCAGGGTTGTATAATTTCACAAGTACTGATGTCAACCAGAGAGACACACATTATCACAAAATCTTTGATTAAAAAAAATGTTTTTTGGAAATGGAGAATGATAAAAAAAATTGTATTCAGTAAAAAGGTAAACTTACAAAATGCAGTATTTGGACACTATAAAATTCCTTTGAGGGAATCTGAAGTTTCTCAACAAGAGATCCAAGAAGTGTTATTGATCTCTGCAGACAGGAGCCTCACTACTAAGCAAAGCAGTGTGTGGAAATTGCATATAAAATGTGCTCATTACTCCTCACAAAAATTAAAGCTATAATTAAAAAAAGCAGGAGCTGTGGATGTCGAATATGCATCCCCTGTAGAACAAATCGCATTACAATTACATGTGATGTATGTATTAAGTTTCATAAAACACTGCTATACCTGGGAGTAAGTGTTCCTTTAAACCTGAATTATGATGAAATAATAGCCATGTGTTTGAAAGGATGAGACAATTTCATTTATTCCATTTTGTACATATAGTGACCAGGTTTAACATTTCCACGGTAATAAACAATAAGGACAGATGGACTGTAATGAACCAATGGGTCAGCATAAGCCTGGGATCATCAATGAAAACTCTTAATGGAGATCAACTTATGAATGACATATTTTAAGACATGTGTGAGAGCTTAAATATTACAGCAATGCATGCTGCTGCAGAAGGTCCATTCAGCAATGGCTTATGCAAAAAACATTATGCAATAATTAATGAGACAGCACATCAGTGGTAAGTTACAAATGACACTGGCATGGCAGTACAGGGTGACTACTGTTTCCGCAGTTTCAGTAACCCGTGGCCGAACATATTACACGGAACATTCCAGAACCAGGGACTAAGGGGCTGCTGGGGAAGTAAGTTTCCCATTTAAATGAATGGGTTTGCTAATATGTGCGGTTTTGGGCTTTCACCAAAGGTCTTGGAATGTATCCCCCGCAGGTACGGGAGGACTGCTATACGTCCAAACAATTCCTTATAGATTATTAAGGGATATATCTGTGCAAATTATATACCCAGAAGCTAAAATTGTCTCCAATGCTGAATGGCAATGTTTGAAAACGAAGGCAAATGCTTCAGCATTGATTTTGCATTGGTGTGCCTGGCTTGCTGTTTGCAGTGGGGATATTTGAGGAGCCTCCACCTCCTGTTAATTGTTTAATTGTCAACGATCATTCACCAGCGATGTGATGGGACTATGAAATTTAGATCTGATTGTTGATTATGGGTTTGCTTAACTCTGTCTATTGAATGCTGCTTCTGCTGTTTGACATGCAAGTAGTCCCGTGTTTTAACTTCACCAGGTTGCCATCTCATTTACAAGTATGTCTGATTCTACTCCCTCCTGAGCTTTTCAACGAACTGGTGTTGATCTCCTAAATGGGTTGTCATGATACAGTAGAGGATACTGTCTGAGACATTCTAATTTTGGCACAAGTCCCCTGATGTTGATAAGAAGGGCTTTGGAGGATGGTTGTGTCTGCCATTTGTGTCTCCTGTGTGTCTGTCGGTGCAACAAGAACAACCCAATTTCATTCCCTTCTTTAGACTTTGTACCAGTTCAATACAACTGAGTGAATACAGGGACAAATTCAAGATGCTGGCAGAGTAGGGCTCCTCATCTGAGCTTATCCATTATCATTGCTTTTCTTTCTTCTTTTCTCGCTTTTCTCTTTCTTCCTGTTGGTTCTTTGGTCTTTGGAGCTCAGTATTGGATGCAGCAATGGCGGTGGCTGGGGGATTTTCATAGTCAGCCATGAGGCGGCTGGTCACAGTCAGCGGCATTGCTGCTGCATCAATGTCTGGAGCGGTGCCAGAGCGGGACTCTGTAGTGAGGTGGCTGATGTGGCAACAGAGCATGGCAGCAGGTGGAGCACGGTGTAAGCCTGGATGTAGGCAGCAGCGATCAGTGATGAGGCAGCAGTGGTTGGCAGCGAAACTTGGTAACAGCGGTGGCCAACGGGGCAAAGAATGGCAGCAGCAGCAGTCAGTAGCGAGGCGGTGGTCGTGGCTGAGGCCTTGCGAGAGGCGGCAAGGCCTGGCGTGCCTGATTAAGGTCGGCAAAGGCAGTTGGCAGTGAGGGTGGCTGGCAAACTCAGGCAGGTGGTAGCCCAGCACAGGAAAGCATGCCCACAGCGGGGGAAAGCGGGCCCTTTTAGGGATAAGCCAGCTTGGAACATCTGTAAACCCATGGCTTAAGAAAGGACTGTAATGTCTGACTGTTTAACTTCATTTCTTTATTTTCCACTTTTATACTAAGAAGACTGTAATGCTCAACTTTAATCTTATTTCTTGATTGTTCTATTTCTGTAACTAAGATTTTGTACCCAAGATGGTACCTTGTATGGCGATATTGTGCACTTTCAACTGTACTCAAGTACACGTAAAACCTAAACCTAAATCTAAATCAAAGACAGCAGTTAAGTATCAACCACGTTGCTATAGATCCAGAGTCACATGTAGGCCAGACCAAGTGAGAATGGCAAATTTCCTTCCCTAACAAATATTAGTGAGCAGATGGGCTTTTATTTCAACTGATAGTGGTTACATGGTGATTACTCAGCTAGCTTTTATTTCCAGATATTTTGTTGAATTAAAATGTTGACATCTACCATGATGGGATTTGAATCCAGCTCTCTGGAACATTAGCCTGGGGTTCTAGAATACTTGTCCAGTGAGATTGCCACTACAAGTGCAGAGGTTTGCTAAACTATTTCAGTGGGTAGTTAAGTGAGGAAACCTTAAAGAACAGTGGATGCGGTAAATCAGAAACAAAAACAGAAGCTACTGGTAAAGCTCAGCAGGTCTGGTAGCATCTATAAAGAGAAAGCAGAGTTAACACTTCAGGTCCAGTGACCCTTCCTCAGGACTGTTTTGAGGAAGGGTCCCAAACCCAAAATGTTAACTCTGATTTCTCTTTACAGATGCTGCCAGACCTGCTGAGCTTTTCCAGCAACTTCTGTTTTTTTGTATATTATTGAGGATCTGGAGTCACATATAGGTCACAGTGGGGAACTATCTTTTTTTATCTCTACAGGTGGAGCATATACACCTTGAAAATAATGCATAAGAAAAGTCACACATTTCTGGAAAATATTAGAGGAAACGTTGATCTAGAAACTCTGACAGCATTCAGTACGACTGCTGAATGGAGACACAGAAAGACTGGAGACAGAGGATGAAATATTACAATAGAGACAGATAGCAGACACGAGATGATACATCACAAGAGAGAAAACAAGAGCATGGACACTGGATAAAACACCACACAAGAGAGAGTGAGCAGATAAAACACTGTGTGAGAGACAGAGAGAAAGAGAGAGAGGACATTAGATGGAACACAATGAAAGCATGGTCACCACATAAAACTCTGTGAGACAGGAGAAAGAGCAAACAGCACTCTGCAAGAGAGAGCAAACACAAGATAAAACACTGCGAGGGACAGAAGGAGTACAAACACCAAATAAAATACACTGAGAGATGGACAGAAAAGGCAAGGATGAGATCGACTGCTATAACAGGGACAGAACAGATACCTGATAACATACTGCAAGAGAGAGAGAGCATGCAGACACCAGATAAAATACCATGAGAGTGAGAAAGTGGGCACCAATAGCTATAAGTCATGAATTGAGAAAGGAGGGTCTCAAGAAAATTAGAATTACTGGGGAAGTAGAACTGAGTAAATTATTGGAACTATGAGTTGAAAAGTACCCAGGTTGTGGTGGATTTCATCCTAGAGTCTTAAAAAAAGTAGCTAGAGAGGGAGTTGATGCACTGGTTTTAATTCACCAAAGCTCCTTAGATTTGGGTAAAGCTCCTTGAGTTTGGAAAATAGCTCATGTAACTCCTTTATTCAAATAGAGAGGGAGACAGAGAGCAGGAAACAACAGGGCGGTTTGATTAACATCTGTCATAGGGGAAATGTTAGAAGCTGTTTTTTAAAGATATAACAAGTGTAGCCATATGGTTAAGAATTAAAAAGCTGAAGAAATATGGACAATGGTGAATGGCTAACTCAAGTCTGGATATGTTTCTCTGTGACTGGCCCTGGCCTTAGAACTGTGGTGGCAATCTGCTGTTTAGATGATCAATGCCAGGAGAGGGCTCATTATTTAGCCAGACACTGTTGGTATCAAGATGCATCATTGAAAAGGAGGGACATTGTTCCATTGAAACCTGATTAATCTCAGCAAAGATCCCAAAAGGGCATCTGGGAAGGTGTCCCATTGTAAGGGAAAGATTTAACCTCAAGATCATAAGAAATAGGAACAGGCATATGCCATTCCTGTTGAGAACTATGGAGCCACAGTGGCTACAATGTAATGGGTCAGCCTGATAAAACACATGAAACTACTTAAAGACAGCTGAGGAAAACAAACAACAGGCAGTGGCTCTATGAATGATCAGGGGCACATTGAGTCACATGGTCATGGAATATCCTGGAAAACTGGAGCAAAACCATAGAAAAAGTGGGACTTGGAGCTCACTATAGCAAGCTCCAAGTGAGCTAGAGGACAACCATTGCAAGGAGGAAGTAGAAGCTCAGGTTAGGGACCTGAGTGTAGACAGAAGCTTCCTTGTGGTAGAGCCTGGCCAGTTTAGTTGTGAGTGGCTAATATCTAATGTCAATCAAAAAGTGTTCTGTAAAGTTTTGCATATGCTTTTGTAAAAAGCTTTATGTGCTCCAGTAAAGCATCAAGTTTTACTTGAGAGATACCGATTAAAGTGCCCTCCTTAATTGCTCCAATAAAGGTATTGAGTGTATTAAAGGGATCTTTAGGAATTCAACATTAAGAGCCATTCAGAAAGTGTGGAGTGTGCTCTTTGTAGTTACTGTTCACTTTTTCCAGACGTCTGTAAGATGAATACAGACAACACAGGACATGTCAATAAGTTCAAGATAGTCAGGTGGAGCTCACATAATTATTTCAAAAGGACACAGGAATCGAGGGCAAAAGGGAAAGGGTAAGAAACTGGAGGTGAAGAATATTGGATCAGTCATGATCTTATTGAAAGGGGGAGGAGGTTCAAGGGGTTGAATGGCCTATTCCAGTTCCCATTTCTTATGGTCTGATATCATATTTAACTCAGCTATTGAAATTCTTTGATGAAGGATGATAAAGGGGAACCAGTGGATGTGTTCCATTTAAATTTCCAGAAGGTGGCTAATAAGGTGCCACAGCAGAGTTTACTGCAGAAAGTGAAAGCTCATGGTGTTGGTGGTAACATTTTTCCATGGATAGAAGACTGGCTTGCCAATCGGGGGCGGTTCGGTAGCACAGTGGTTGGCACTGCTGCCTCACAGCGCCAGAGACCCGGGTTCAATTCCCGCCTCAGGCAACTGTATGTGTAGAGTTTGCATGTTCTCCCCATGTCTGTATGGGTTTCCTCTGGGAGGTCTGGTTTCCTCCCACAGTCCAAAGATGTGCAGGCTAGGTGAATTGGCCATGCTAAATTGCCTGTAGTGTTAGGTGAAGGGGTAAATGTAGGAGAATGGGTCTGGGTGGGTTGCTCTTCGGAGGGTCGGTGTGGACTTGTTCGGAGGGCTATTTCCACACTGTATGTAATCTAATCTGTATCAATCTGGTTGATGAATGCTCCAGGGTGACCTATGAGTGCCTTAACTGCCATGTGTGCAGTTGATACTACTCTGCAACTACAGAAAGCCAGCCAAAGTCAGGGCCACAAACATTTCTGACTTGAAGCATTGCAGTAGAATTGTATATATTTGCACCTACTTGGTGAATAAACCATGAATCAACCACTTTATGCATTTTGGGACCACAGACTTCAAGATCGTGCAAACATCTCTGATAAAGCCATGGAAGACAAAGATCTTGATGTCAATGTTCAATGGCTAGGTCTACTAACTGCATCTCTCTTTCGAGAGGGCTGCAATGTTTGCCACCACCTGACCCAAGACCCTGGACCTCCTCATGTACTGCTGCTCTGAGACATTAAGGAATCGTATCTTTTAACTCTAACCTTTGTGTTAAAGAGATAACCTCTTGTGAGCTGCTCCATTTTGTTTACGCCTGATTTTACAAAGTTGTAATTCTAAGTGTAGCAGGGTGTCACTGGTGTCGATCATCCTGGTCTTATCTGAGGTCCACAGTTACAGAGCATAACAGACACCCACTGATCTGATAAATCAGAACTCCAAATTATAGAATAAAATGTTCAAAGCTGTAAAGTGTAGATGGTACCTTGTGAATTGTGCGGGAAAGCTATGTTAGTAACACTGTAATTGAGTTATTAACACATTGCTTTTAGGGAGACAGCCACATAGCTGCAATGACAATGGGCTAGTAATCTAGAACCCGCATGTTCTGGGGAGATTGACAGATGGTGAAATTTGAATTCAATTAAAAATCTGGTTTAATTTAACCATTGTCGCCAAGACCCAAAACTTCACTAATGCCCTTTAGGGAAGGAAATCTGCTGTCCTTCCCTGGTCTGTCTTATTTTAATTTCAGGCCCCCAGCAATAAACAGGCAATGTCAAAAAGTGTGGTGCTGGAAAAGCACAGCAGGTCAGGCAACATCCAAGGAGCAGGAGAGTCCACATTCTGTCTGACCTGCTGTGTTTTTCAAGCAGCCACTCTTTTCAACTCTGAATCTGCGGCATTTGCAGTCCTTACTTTCTCTCAATGAACAGGCATTCCCCGGGTTCCATTATGGAGTTCATTCAGAAGTCAATTTGCATGCAAATCCGAAACGATACAGGTCAATGAAAAGTAGCCGTTTGTAAGAACGGAAAATGATTGTATGTCAGGTCTTTAAAATTACAACCATGTTAGGGCTCACATTTGTAAGTACAAGCATTGATAAATCAGACATTCATAAATCAGAAATCCCCTAAAGTTGATTTTAGTTATGCTTTTATGGATTGGCAATAAATGCTGATCTAGCCATTGATGCACACAGCCCGTGAATGATTAAAAGTAACCTGCTTGTCCTGAGGGAGTACTTGCATACAACCTAACGTGCTGAAGTTAACTACAGCAGCTGGCAGATTTGAGACAGCTTCCCAACATGCTTGTGTTGTCATTTCTCCAAGAATTAACCCCATTCCACGACTAACTGCATCCCGCACCTAAACCCATGTGCTGACCAGCAATAAAGCCTTCCCCTTAGGAATTAGTACAGGTCTTCACGATGGGAGTACAACTAGCTTTTCAGTCTCTGGCTATATGTAACCAAAACAAACTTGCTGAAGTTAATCCAGTTTCAAAATATGTAAAATGCTTTAAAAGTCTTATCACAGAATGCCTCAAGATCAGTCTGTGGTCATAATGAATTGAATTGTTTTGAGTAGCAGATGATCCTAATAGCAAATCGTAAACACAGCCAATCTTTTAGTTTCTTTTTACAATATGGAAAATTTTCAAGAAATGTACATCCTTGTATGTCAGGTAAAGTTGGTTCAAATTCAGATCTACAAGGGGAAAGTCTGCTTGGGAGGAACTACCTACAGAACAATAAACCAGCATAAGAAACCACGCCAGTTAAGAAAAACAGGGTTTGGAGAAATAAATTGTGGGAGAAGAATTGGCAAAATTAATGAATAAACAATGCTCAGAATAGGTTCAGTGTAAAATACATAAACTTCAGTTCTGAGGAAGTCTATAAATAATCACATGTCTATAATATCTAGGAATAAGCACACAGGAGATGGTGCAGAGAATGTACTGCCCTCTGCATCCTTGATTTAAGTCTGTAAGCCACAATTCACCTTTTCTCATGGACACTCAGTAAAAATTTATTTACATAGTCCAATGGTATTTTATACATATATTGCACATCAATATTGGTTACAGCACTATTTAATATATCATTATACATGAATGTATGTTCTGAGCAAAAAAGCTCATTTAAGGTACTGCAAACAATTTATAAGTTTTTCTTTATCCTTTGGCCCACAATATTCAGTAAAACAGCATTCACATTCAGTAATGATTGCAGTTTTTCTATACACCATAAATATGAGCTTACTTTACAACATGAAAGCATAAGAACTGTCAACTCAAGAATATAACCAAGATATAAGCAAACTACTGCTTTGAAAAGGTCAGTTAGACTCGAAACATCAGCTCTTTTTTCTGCTTACAGATGCTGCCAGACCTGCTGAGATTTTCCAGCATTATCTCTTTTGGTAACCGAGATATAGTTCCTTAACTATTTACTTATGAAAGTTAAAGTCCTTTTGGAGATTTGGTGGACAGTCAGATTAGTGAATTGACAGTATAGACGAAAATATGATCTCTTCAACTGGTTGCACCACATTAATAGCACCAATTAATAACTGTTGATTTAATTGAATTGATTGAGTCTATTGGCTGAATACACAGCATCTAATATGAGTAAGCCTTTTGTTTAGTATTACAGTTCCCACTTCTGAGCCTGAGATTTCTAGACACATGGAGATCTAAACTCTTGTTCTGAACACTGGTTTAATATCCAGGGGGAATGCTTGTGCCTGAAGCACATAGGTGGAACCCATTCATCACATCAGTTATGAGAGCTTTTAAAAATGTCTTGCCATAAAGGGTCAATCTAATGACTGGTATATAGATAATTAGACTGTGGTTGTGCTGTGGATCAGCTTGAACCCCTTCTACAGGTTAATGCTATTTTCCAAGAGAAAAAGATGAAGTCATAAAATAGTAACCATTGTATCATAACTTGGAAGCCAAATGTGAGATCAAAGTTTCAATCTTAAGGTTGTCCCAACACTACTATATAATCTCCATAAGGTATTACTTCAATATCTTTAGGTACAAGTGTAAATAATAATTAAAATAATTCCTTTAATTGTGTAGCACTGAGTACATAGAACAAGAAGATCCCAGATTCAACTTGGATCTGAGTTGGCTAATCTCTGTCAAGCCAGATATAAGAATCCTATATCTGGGCAGAATTTCAAAACTAAAGAGGGACAAAACTATGTCAGCCAGACCTCTGACTCCCAATTGCTGCTCACCTGTAGGAAACATGTTTCAACCTTCCCAGTTTGAGTGCTGCCCCAGGGTGGTAATTGTCTACAAATTTCAGAAGATAATTCTTCAGGTCAGCTGCCTTGAACTATTTTAAAATGGTCAGATTCCATATAAATCCAAGCTTTATTATAGTATATTTGAGATCCACTGGCACATTGTGGTACTGTCCTTATCTCTGGGCTGAAAGGGTTGTTTCAAGTTCCAAGGTACTGAATGAGTGCCATAACACCGATATAGATTCATTACAAGTAACTTAAATATTTTGAGCTTATATTAAAGTGAACTTGAAATGCATAAATTGATTAAAGTATAATATTATTTCAGTTTGAAGCACAACATATTTATAGCACAACACACAGATTTATGGGGAATACCTTAATCCATGTGTCAAGATATTCCAGACCGGAAATAAGGTAGGATCTGATTCAGACAGCTTTTAATTTGGACGGATGTTTGCAAACTTTGATTAATCTACTTAATTGGTACTTTTAAAATTTGGAATGAACTGGTGTAGTTTATGCATCTATGTAGTCTATAATGAGCTCACCGATCTGAGTATGACTTTGGAACCTAAATATTGGCAATATAGATTTTACGTTAAGTCATGAAATAGTCTAGTTTGCTACACTGCTAAGTTTCTACATCCAGTAGGGGAAATTTCATGAAACTTGCAAGAGCAGGAAATGTGATGGGTAAGGTGACTGAATTATGTAGAAGCTGAAATTTCAACTTCCTGGTGGTGGGCTGAGGTTAAGGGATTAAGTCAGAAGCCAGTTGTTTGGTTGTGGCATGCTGAGCCTCATCTCATCCTGTGGCAGGTTCATACTTGTAATAAAACTGTGTTCCATTAATACTCAATAGCAGAAAACTATGTTCAATTATTACCTTTAAGTTAAACTCAGCATTGCATGAAAACCTCTGAGCATCTGGTTCATATTTATTTATACACAAGAGTCAGTCTTGTGCAGTTGATTCTGACGTCAGTGATTTTATTTGTTGAACTCTGCATCATAAGGGAAAGGAGGAAGAAAGTGGGAGCTCGTGTGGAGACTTGGAACTGGCGAGAGTCAGTCGATAGGAAGGAGACTGGAATCAAGTGTCCGGAGCAATGGGGGAAATGGACAAGAGAAGGGTCTGGCATTTTGGTTGTGGTGGGGTGGGTGAAACAATCAGTCAAAATAAGAAAATAAGAGGCTTAAAAGGGGGATGTCAACACTGTCCACATTGGGTCTATCTCTAGTTGTTGGCTGGCAGAGATCTTATAGGGCATTGGATTCATCAAGAACATGTCAAATACCTCTGCTGAAAGTGATCTCAGGCAATATTCCTTACAGTGCATTGAAGGGAGAGCCAGCTGAAACCGGAGAATTCAAAACAGGACACGGGAACAATAAAGCACATCATTATCTCTTTGACAAGAATGAAATGTTTCTAATTGCACTGTAACCAGTGTGTGCCAACCATGAGATGTGCCAGTACATATAGTTCTCTGAGTAAGCTATTCTCCACAAATAACAATATGCCAATGTAAATAAAGTGAATTATAGTTGGGCAGGAAGGTTATGGCTCTAATGAGCTGTCTCCCTGCTTGTCCAGGTGACTCTTTTATAGCCCATCTGCTGCTGCAGTGGACTTAACTTCCCCACGAAATAGTGCCCACTTCCCTTTCTACCTCTGAAAATGTCATGCCACTGTTAAATTTATGCCCTGTATCTGAATTTAATCATGAATATAATCATGACACAGGGCCTTGCGAGACTGTGGGAGGTGACCCCCAGTGAGGTCGTGACACAAGATTTTGAGGTCACGAGTAATGCCTGCAATGGGACTCAGATTGTCCAGCTCTTTAAATCTTCGCTTTTTTTTGTTCTTGGTGGCCATGGGTTAATGGACTGCTCTCTCACGGCCTGGTTTGCTGAAGAGAACAAGCTTGTGAAATAGTAGGTGTTGCATTTCTTGTGGAACGGCTGGCTTTGCATCAACTCTGCCCACACTCAATTTACTTCGCCCACGGCTGATCAACAGCTGAAATCTCCCCCGCAACAAGTCTCAAAGCCCATACGTTTTCACTCTGGGGTAACACAATATCTGTGGCATTAAAATATGGTCACACTAGGAAGACATTTGGGAAATGCTGTGATAAAACATATATCTATTTATATTTATAGTGTTAGTGGCTGTAAGGTAATTAAATCTATCATCTTGCAATCTTCGAGTTTTGTCTCCATGCTAGAGATCATAATTCTTATTTAAACAAGCACTATATATTCTCCCTTTGAAGTTTGTTCTGTGAATTTGACCGTAAAATACGAGACTTCCTTTGGTTTTATTGTATTGCTAACCAAATCATGTGAAGTCCAAACCTGTATTATATTTGTAATACACTTTATCATATTATTAGCTGCCCTTTTAAATGGGAAGAAAATTTAAAAACAATTATGATCAGAGGTTTACTTTAGAAACGATGTTCATAATAGTGTCCAAATCCTTGGGACACCTGTAGGCTACTAAGCCCCCTTTATTGGCCCATCTGTCTACACCAGTGGCACCATTCACTGGTGTATTATAGATTAACTCCGGACGTTCATCCAAATTACCAGCTTTTATTCTTTTCAAGCATTCTCTAAAGTCTACCATACCTCCTCCCAAAGACCTCAGTATAGCATGAGGTGCACAGCAGTCCCATTTGAAAGTGGTGTCCTCAGACAAAAGATAGACACTGACAAAGCCTTGCACAGCACACAGGCTCTTATAGCCAGCCCCAGCTGCATAGTACAACCGCAACATGGACAATGCTGTCTTGATAGCTTCGTTTTCACTTGTACTAATGACAGCTGACAAATTATCGTTGCCAGATTGCAGGTCTTCACTCCCCCTTGGATCTTCACACTGATCATCAGTTGATTGAGAAGTAGCATTTACATCTTGATTTTGCAGTGAACATATGTTGATGCCTTTATAAGAAAGCCCCCAGAAATACTGTCCTCTCCATCTGAGAAGAAAAGCAATAATATTAAATGAAGATTGGTTACTTGGACCCAATTATGTAGAAAAAGTATATAATAGGAGGAAAGCATAATTTTTGAGCCTGTTCACTCATTCAATTCGATCATGACTGATCTGTATCTTAATTCAGCTTCCCTCCTTAGTTCTATATTCTTCATCACCCTTACCTAACAAAATTGGAAGTCCAGAATTATTAGAGGAAGTAGTTTTTTTCAATTTTTTTAAAATTTGTGTTTGCGACTACATAGATTATTACTATTAATTTTACAGGAGTATTTCAATGCAAATGAAGCAAGGGTGATGCGTGAAAAAGACATTTTCACACAGCAAGTTGTTAGTGTCTGGAATGCACTACCTGGAAATGTGGCACAAGAAGATTCAATTGTGATATTCAAGAGAGGATTGGATGGTTATTTGGACACTAATGTTGTGCAGGGCTACAGGGAAAAGATTAGCACTAGATAATAGAGTTGGTGCAGGCACAATGGGTCAAATAGTTTCCTTTTGCACCAAAATAATTCTGCGGTTCTATATGACATGTCAATTTTTCTGTGGGGAAAGAGATGAGACATGCAATGTTTCCACTATGACAACATTTATTTCGTAACATATTTTAATGAAATAATTTCACAAAAATTGCATCATCATTTGATATTTGCCAAACAAAGGTTTACCATTAGTACAGTAGAGTGTCATTGCTTACAACAATAACATCTAGCATTTATGTAACACTTTTAAGCTGGCCCAACATTCTTGGTTATCTCACAGAAATGCCATCTAAGAAATGATACACGGCATCAAGGAAATCAGAATGAATGTGAACAAAGAAACACGGGTCTTAAGGACGGCCTTAAAAGAGGAGAGAGGAAAACCAAAACTATTTGTCTCTCTAGATGTGGTCTGAGCTGCCAAGTATTTCCAGCAGTTTCTGTTTACATTTCAGATTTTCAACATCTGCATTGTCTTGAGTCTATTAGTCTCTGAACTGAACTGAACCCCATACCCACCAACACTCATAGGTTCCCTTTCTCGAGAATTCCAGAGATTCACAACCTTCCCAAATGAAGATGTCTCTCTACATTTCATGTCGAAATGGAAGACCCCTTATTCCAGAATTGTGGCCTTGTGGTTTTGATTCACAAACCATGAAAACATTTTTTTAAGGCAGTGTCAAGCCTTATGTTAAATCCTAGTTCTGCTCAGATCACAGATCTGAAATATTTACTCTTGTTTCTCTCTGCACGGATGGCACCAGACTGACTGAGCATTTTATTTCAGAAATTCAGAGATTGTTAGGCTAGTGCTAGAAGGTGGAGTTTAAGTAAAAGATCAGCCATTATCTTGGTTGATAGTGGACAGACCTGAGGGGCTAAGTGGCTTACTACTGCTCCAGCTTCCAATATTCTAGTAGGTTTAACAGAGTCTGCCTGGACCACATTACATGCCATCAAACCTCAGTTTGCTTTGATAAGAACTATCTAATAATTCTATGACATTCTGAAATGGAAAGTTGACTCCTGTCTCATTTGTCCACTGCCATTTAATAAATATTTTATTAATTCCCTGGATTTTGAATAAGTGAAGAAAGGGAGAGTCAGAATTTAAACATTTGACAAATTTCATGTGCTAAAATAGTATTGTCATTGCACAATGGCATTGACAAGAATCCAGACAGCAGTCCTCCACAATTCAACTCAAGTGGTTAGATTCCTTGGAGGGAGGGGGAGGGGAATCAAGAAAATTTAAAATATGTTATACTTCCTACTCAAAATTAAAGCACTCTACTAAATGGTAACATTGGTTTTACCACTGGGTTCGAAAACACACTTGAGTCTGTTACGAGTAACATATGGTGCACACAGGACAAAGAGAGGGTTTATACATAGGAGTGTAGACTAAGCATGTGCAGTGATTACATCTAATTGCACTTCTTATAGAGCTTAACATTTAGGGACAGCAATGGAGTCAGATGTCTAGCTAGCTAAAAATACAAACTGCAGCACTTAACAATTCCTGATAGAGATGCCACTGTTATTTTGACTGCTCAGTACATGTATAATGATGGATTATGCACCAGATGAAATTCACTTACTTTACAAGAGCTCCATCTACAGTCCTCGGATCCACAAAACAGGTGGGCATTACGTGTTGTACTTTGGATTTATGCCTGTCACAAACTTCTCTCGAGCAGCAAACATTTCCAATTGTGCTCGAAAATCCTTGTGAAAATGTAATTTCATTCTCTCTGCCACACAGCTTCTGAATATTGTAAAATGTCTCCATTTGCCTATTTTTAACTTTTTTTGTCTATTTCAAGTGAAGCTAACATAAGAAAGCTTTAAAGACAGAGAAGGAAACAGAAGAAAGAATTTAAGGACTTTGTAAAGTATAGGGCTGAGTCACTGAAAGGTTCTCCAATGAATGGTGGAGAGGAGTTTGCGCATTTTCCCCGTGTCTGCGTGGGTTTCCTCCGGGTGCTCCGGATTCCCCCCACAGTCCAAAGATGTGCAGGTCAGGTGAATCGGCCATGCTAAGTTGCCCATAGTGTTAGGTGCTTTAGTCAGAGGGAAATGGGTCTGGGTGGGTTTCTCTTCGGAGGGTCAGTGTGGACTTGTTGGGCCGAAGGGCCTGTTTCCATACTGTAGGTAATCTAATCTAAGGTAATCTAATCTAAAAAGGGAAGAGCAGATGCGTACAGGCTAGAATCAGGGTACTGGAAGGGGAAAAGAAGATGTAAAGCTGATGAAGAGGCATCAGAATAGAACGAGGTGGGAATAATATCTGGATAAGGATAAGAATCTTAAAATTGAACATGTTTAGTGATGATGAGGTGGGAAGTAGTGGGAGAGTATAATTTAGTGCAAACAGATAAAATGGGATTGTGGACAAGTTAGGAGTTGAGGAACAAAGAGTCTAGTGGGAGAGTGGACTTGAAAGAAGATAAGAACATAAGAACGAGGTGCAGGAATAGGCCGTCCGGCACTTCGAGCCTGCTCTGCCAATCAATAAGATCATGGCTGATCTTTTTGTGGACTCAGATCCATTTACCTGTGCTCTCACCATATAATAATTCCTTTATTGCTAAAAAAAAAGTATGTACCTTCGCTTTAAAATCATTTACTGAAGTGGCTTCAACTACTTCCCTGGGCAAGGAATTCCATAGAAGAACATACCTCCGAGTGAAGAAATTCCTTCTCAATTCAGTCCCATATCTGCTCCCTCTAATCTTGGAGCTATGTCCTTTTTTTCCTAGCTTCACCTGCCAGTGGAAATATCCTCTCCACTTCTACCCTATCTATTTCCTTCATTATCTTATATGTTTCTATAAGATCCTCCCTCATTCTCCTGAATTTCAATGAATATAATCCCAATCTGCTCATTGTCTCCTCATAAGCCAATCCCCTCAACTCCGGAATTAATGTAGTGAACCACTTCTGCACCCCCTCCAGTGCCAATACGTCCTTTCTCAAGTAAGGAGACTAAATCTGCACACAGTACTCCAGGTGTGGCCTCACCAGTACCTTGTACACCTGCAATATTATCTTCTGCTTTTAAACTCAACCCCTTTAGCAATGAAGGACAAAATTCCATTTGCCTTCTTAATTACTTGTGGTACCTGCACACCAACCTTATGTGATTCATGCACAAGGACATGCAGGTCCCTCTGCATAGCAGCAAGCTGCAACTTTTTACCATTCAAGTAATAGTTTTTTCTATTGTTATTCCTACCAAAATGTATGACTTCACATTTACTAACATTGTATCCCATCTCCCAGATCTTTGCCCACTCAATCAACGTACCAATGTTCCTCTGCAAAGTTTCACAGTCCTCTGCACATCCTTAGTATCATCTGCAAATTTTGACACCCTACACAGGGTGCCAAACTCCAAATTATCGATAAAAATTATGTATAATTGCGTTTTTTTTTAGATTACTTACAGTATGGAAACAGGCCCTTCAGCCCAACAAGTCCACAATGACCCTCCGAAGAGCAACCCACCAGACCCATTCCCCTATTCCGAACACTACGGGCAATTTAGCATGGCCAATTCACCTAACCTGCACATTTTTGGACTGTGGGAGGAAACTGGAGCACCCGGAGGAAACCCACACAGACACAGGGAGAATGTGCAAACTCCACACAGACGGGAATTGAACCCAGGTCTCTGGTGCTGTGAGGCAGAAGTGCTAACCACTGTGCCACCATGCTGCCCAGAAACACTAATCACTGAGGCACATGACTAGCCACTGATTGCCAGCCAGAATAGCACTCATATATCCCCACTCTTTGCTTCCTGTTAGTCAACCAATTCTCTAACCATGCTAATACTTTCCCCGTAACGCCATGCATCCTTATCTTATGCAGCAGCCTCTCGTGCAGCACCCTGTCGAAAGGCTTTTGGAAATCTAGGTACACCACATCCACTGGGTCCCTGTCGTCCACCGTGCTCGAAATGTCTTCGTAAAATTCCAAAAGAAAGCATGACCTGCCCTTCATGAACCTATGCTGCGTCTGTCTAAAAGGACAATTTCTTCCTTGATAATAGACTCAAGCACCTTCCCCATCTTAAGCTAACCGTGTATAATTCCCCATCTTATGGCTATCTGAAAGAAATCAGTTTTAGTAAGAAAGTGGTGCTGGGGAAACTAATGGGAGTTAAAGGCTGACAAAGCACCAGTGCCTGATAACCTAAATCCCAAAGCAAAAAAGGAAGTGGCCCTTGAAATATTAGAATACATTGGTGATCATCGTCCAAACTTCTATAGACTCCAGAACAATTTCTACAGATTGGAAGGTGGCAGATGTAATCCAATTATTTAAGAAGTGAGAGAAGAGACAGAGAATTACAGACCAGTTAGCCTAACGTCAGTAGTAAATGCTAGAATCTATTAAAAAAATGTGATAACATTTGGAAATCATTGACAGGATTGGAAAAGCTAGTTTTGGTTTATCAAAGACAAATCCTGCTAAACAAATCTATTGGAGGTTTTATGAGGATGTAACTAGTAGAATAGATAAGGGAGAACCTGTGGATGTAGAGTATTTGGATTTTCAAAAGACTTTTGATAAGGTCCTTCATAAGAGGTTGGTGGCTGTGCACATGGAATTGGGGATAATAGATTGGCATGGATAGAGAATTGGTTGACAGACAGGAAAGAGTAAGTCAGAATAAATCGGTCGTTTTTCCAAGTGGCAAATAGTGACGAGTGGGATACAGTAAGGATCAGTGGTTGGACTCAGCTTTCATGATATATGTAAATGACCTGGATGATGGAACCAAATGTAATAGTTCCAGGCTTTTTGACAACATAAAGCCGGTTGGAACTGTAAGAGATGAGAAGGATGCAAGGATGCTTCAAGCTGATTTAAGTAAGTTGATTGAATGGGCAATAAACATGGCAGATGCAGTAACATGTGGTTAAATGTGATGTTACACTCTTTAGTATGAGAAACAGAAATGAGAAGCATAACTTAAATGGTGATATACTGGGAAATATGGCTGTACAAAAGGATATGGGCTTTCTTGTACACCAGTCAATGAAAGTAGGCAGGCAGGTGGAGCAAGTAATCAGGAAGGCAAATGGATGATTTTGCTGGTTAGGATGTCTCAAACCAAGGGTCTCAGGATACGGGGAAGACCACTTAGGACTGAGATGAGGAAAGTCTTCTTCACTCAAAGGGCTATGAACCTGTGGAATTCTCCATCACAGAAGGCTGTGGAGGTCAAGTCACTGAATATATTCAAGAAAGAGATCAATACATATTCAGACTTTAAAGCCATTAAGGGGTCTGAGGAAAAAGCAGGATTATGGAATTAAGATAAGCGATCAGCCACGATCATATGGAATGATGGAGCAGGCCCGAAGAGCCAAATGGCCTACTCCTGCTCCTAGTTTCTATGTTCCCTTGAGTTTATGGAGCATGGAAGTGGGGCTGTTGGTGAGAAAAGCATCCAAGAAATTGATTGGTTTTCCATATCTTAAATTTGGGGAAATTCCATGACTTTGTCCAATTCAGGCTGCCCAGTGAGGTCATGAAATTGGAAAAATTATCAAGAATATAATCTGGGTTCTATCAGTTTGCATAGGAACTCTGGCAAACTCTGGCATATAAATATGGAAAAGGAGCAAGGAAGAATTGTATCATTGTGGAACATTGGGCGCGACTCTGCGTGGGTAGGAAGAGAAGTTATTTTTTGATGGTGCTCTGGATGTGGTAGAACATTGGAGTAAGAAGCATACTTTTGAGAAGTTAATTCATAATGGTGACTTTGAGAAAGAGAACAGGGCAAAAGCACATAATTTAACATTCAGCTAATTGAAAGGTCAAAAGTTGGTTATGGAATGAATTATTGGAGCAGGATTTGAGTTTCATCCAAGAGAAGGACTTAGACAAGTAGAGGCAAAGATGGCAGAAAAGTATTAGTATGGTAGAGGAAGAAGCTTAGTGTGAGCAAGGAGTTGGAGGGTTTCATCGGGATAAAGCAGATGCTGGTTATAGCTGAGAATTGATGGTCTCAACCTTTGTGATACAACGTATCTCCTCATGCTTGGTTGGTTTTGGAAGTACAAGCAAAGCAGGTGAAACAAGGGGGCCAGAGGAGCTCTTCCTTTCACAGTATCATACAGTTGTTACAGAGCAGAAGGAGGCTGTTCACCACATTTTGCTTGTGCAAATCTCCTGCCTTTTACCCCTCCTTGCACACTATTTCTTTCTAACTAATCATCCAATGCCCTCTTGAATACCTCAACTGAACCTGCCTCCATCACATCTCCAGGCAGTACATTCTAAACCCTAACTATTTGCTGTGTGAAAACCATTTTCACCTTACCCTTGCTTGTTTTGCACATCACTTTAAATCTATGCCCTCTCGTTCTTGTTCCTTTTATGAACATGAACAGCTTCTCTCCAACTAGATTAGATTCCCTCCAGTGTGGAAACAGGCCCTTTGACCCAAAAAGTCCACTCTGAAGAGTAACCCACCCAGACCCATTTCCCTCTGACTATTGCACCTAATACTATGGGTAATTTAGCATGGCCAATTCACCTGACCTGCACTGTGGGAGAAAACCCATGCAGATACAGGGAGAATGTACAAACTCCACACAGACAGTCGCCCAAGGCTAGAATTGAACCTGGGACTCTGGTGCTATGAGGCAGCAGTGCTAACCACTGAGCCACCATACCATCCCAACTACTCTAGCTGGACCATTCATCATTTTTACTACTCATCAAATTTCTCCCAAAACGTCCGCTCTGAAATGATCCCCAACTTAACTAGAGCGAGGAAAACAGGGTGATGATCGATGTGATCAAAATGTTTTAGTGATAAAGAGCAAAGTTAAATATCTTGTGCTTCAAGCTTCAGGTCTGAACGGGCCTCAGCAGGCAACAGAATCCTCTCCTAATTTAATGTTAATGGCAGTCAATCTATTCATGTCAGTTTTCTACTGAGATTAATTTAAAATAACGTCGAGTCTCTGATTAATCAGAACACAAGAAGAAACTTGTTTGTTCATGTTTTCTGTCATTATTTAATAGTAGGATTTTAAAAGCTTTACACTACACTAAACTGTACCACTAGTTTAGAATGCTAGAATGCTAATACCAGGCTGTTACACATAATTGTACATTCCATCTATTGTGTTATTTTACCTGAAACTATCTGGATCACGGGTTACAAAGGGCTGGTTGATGACCCCCATTATGGGGAGCCCAGAACTTCGGTTATATACACCAATCAGAATGGTCACACACTGGAGGCCTTTGGAGTAAATTCCATCTTTAGGCTTTTCATCAGCATATCCTTTTATGTATTGAAGTGTTGAGTCTAGAGAGATAAGAAACAAGAAATCTCCTCTGTTGTTACAAACACTGGAAAATAAAACTGACAATGAATGCCTGCTGCATACGAAAAATGAGATACTTAGCAATTAGTGTATGTTTCTTAAAATTGACTCTTTATTAGTAGCAGTCACCCTGAACTTTCCTTTGGCAAGATGACAGAAGTTGACAATACTTGGACTTAATGGCATTTTCTCATTTCATGCTTCCTGTGAATTTCCATGTCCTTTATTCTTGGTCAAGCGTTCATAATCATAAGGTTCATAATCATGATTCTCTACCTGGAAAGTTCCTTTTTGACAGAAGAGAAAGGCAACAGGAGATAATGCACTTTTCCCTGAAGGTCTAAGGTTGATTAACTTCCATTTGTTAATTGAAACCTGTAGTATTGTATCACTTAAGAGAATAATACATTTCATAAGAAGGCTGAAGAAGGATTGAGAGAACCACATATACCCCTGATGGTTGAAAACAAAGTTTGCAAAATGCATGCATTGCATTTGATTATTTGAACATTATTTTAAAGGATGGTACAGGCTTCAGAACCGGACAGTTTCTGATCAACTGACAGGAAGTGGGTACGCAGTGGAGAGGACGGTCAATGAGGCAAAGGAGACTCAGCTCTTTGAGACCAGATGTGTTTGGTCATGTGCAGGTAGCATGGACACGGACATGGTGTTTGGGCATCAAATGGGATCATCACCCTTACAGTTGAGCAATTGAGCAGGAGATAAGGCCCTCAATTACAATAGGATGGCCTCCTATCTAAAAGGCAGCCTGTAGTTTAGCAGTGCAGCACAAGTGTCAACTCCTGGGGCCAGTGGTGATGAGGTGCAAGATTCTCACCTGGAAAAGTGAAAGCCTGGATATTAGCAGGGCATGGGAAAGGAAACAGGGATTGACAACAGGCATGCCATCCCTAAGACAACAGGCCATTGGGATTCTGATTATGTAATTCTGGTGCCTGAATTGGATGCATCCTCCAATATCATTCAGCAAGGACTGTCACCATTGTGGTGTTATAGTGCGCTCTCTATTTCGTGACTCTCCAGAGAGGTGTAGAAGTTGATGACATTGAGAACCTACCAAGAAACAGTTCATCAGGGATGGAGGAGGAGGCAAGACAGGAGGAGGAAAAACAAGCAAAGGGAGATGGCATTGAACAGAGATGTGTTCTCTGCACGGAAAGCTGCGTCCTCCTGTTGCTGTCAGGAGAAGAACCTCCTTTTCACTTTCGCAATCTCCAACACTAGATTCAGATTGGTATCAATGAGAAAGATGGTAGTGTAGTGGTAATAACATTGGCTAGCAAACCAAAGCCCCATGCTCTAGTGTGCTCATAATGTTGGTTTAAATCCCACCAGGGCAATTGGTGAAATTTGAACTCAATAAAATCTGGAATTTCAACCTAGTCTAATGGAGAGCATGTATCAGTATCAGTAGGCATGACCACTATACAGTCACATTGACAACTTCCTCAATCTTGTTGTGCGGTACTACCACTGTGTTAAATGGGACAGACTGCTAATGTCTAGAAACTCAAAACTGGGCATTAATGAGTGGCTATGGGCCATCAGCAACAAAAGAATTGCATTCACCTATTGGAATAGGAGTAGGTCATTTGGCCCATTGAACCTGCCCTACTTTTCAATATGGCTGATCGAACACTTCAATGCCTTTTACTGACCCCATCTTAGTTGCATCTACCCTGTCTATCCCATTAAGGATCTTTTAGATATCAATGAGATCACTGCTCATTCTTTTAAATTCTAGACAATTCATGCCCTGTTAACCAAATCTTTCTTCAAAGGACATCCCAGGAATATCTAGTGAACCTCTATTGCACTCCCTCTATGACAATGCCTTTCATGAGAGATGGAGACTAAAACTGCATTCAGCACTCCCGGTATGGTCTAACCAAACTTTTATTCAATTGAAATCAATTCACTCCACCTGTACTCCAATTCTCTTGCAGTAAAGGCGAACATTTTATTAGCCTTCCAATTAGTTTTTTGCATCTATATATTAACCTTCTGTAACATATTGATGAGGACACACAAGTCCCTTTGTACATTGACATTTTACAACCTCTTACCAATTAAAAATGCTGTACACATCAGATTTTTTCGACATAGTCGTTAAACTTATATTTTTCCACATTATACTCGATCTGGCCTACGCTTACACATTCAATAAACCAGTCCAAATACTCCTGCACCCGCTTTTCATCTTCCTCACAACATACATGAACACTTAGCTTTGTATCATTTCCAATTAAAGGAAGGCAATGGCCTAGTGGTATTCTCCAGAGACTAGGAGAAAGTGAGGACTGCAGATGGAGATAAGACTCGAAAAGTGTGGTAATGGAAAAGCACAGCAGGTCAAGCAGCATCTGAGGTGCAGAAGAATCAGCATTTTGGGCATAAGCATTCCTGATGAAGGGCTTGTGCCAAAACATCGATTCTCCTGCTCTTTGGATGTTGCCTGACCTGCTGTTCGTTTCCAGGACCACACTTTTTGACTCTGTTAGTCCAGAGACCCAGACAATGTTCTGGGGATCCAGGTCTGAATCCTACCATGGCAGATGATGGAATTTCAATTCAATAAATATCTGGAATTAAGAGTCTAATGTTGACCATGAACTCATCTGTTTCACTAATATCCTTTAAGGAAGGAAACTTCCATCCTTACCTAGTCTAGCCTTCATGTGACTTCAGGTCCACAGCAATGTAGTTGACTTTTAACTGTCCTCTGTGGCAATTAGGGATGCCCTCATTCGATGAATGAACAGAAAAAAATTGGAAACATTACATATGGTGCTCACCTCCAAATCATTGATAACATACAGATTATATATATATAGTGAACATCTGGGGCTCAAGTACTGATCCTTGCAATGCCCTACTACCGCAGCTTGCCAACAGAAGAATAACCACCATTTATTCCTCCTCTTTGTTTTCTCTGTTAGTTAATCATTAATCCATGCCAGTACATTACCTCCTATGCCATATGCACAAATCTTTCTAATCAGTCTCCTGTTAGGATTTTGTTAAAAGCCCATCGTCTCTCTTTTAATGATCTTGTTAGTAACATCTTCAAAAAATTCCCAACTCATCAAACACTATTTCACCTTTGTAAATACATGCAGACTATGCCTAATCGGATCATTTTATCCAAGAGTCCATTTATCATATCCTTCATAACAGATTCTAACACTTTTGACACTACTGATGGAAGGCTAACAGATCAGTAGTTCCTTGTTTTTTATCTCGTTCTCTTCTTAAACCGTGGGGTGAGATTTTTACGCAAAATCATTCCAGAAGCTACAGAATTTTGGAAGATAATTATCAATGCATTGACTTTGTCTGTAGATACTGACTTCTTCAACAATTTAACTGCAATCTGTAACCTTATGGCCTGGAATATCCTCAACTACACCATAACCATCAAACCAGGTGATGATCCCTGGTTCAACATGGAAGAGGATATGCCAGGTGCAGCACCAGGCATACCAAGTGTTAACCCAGTGACACTATAACAAAGGACTGTTTGCATGCAAAACAGAAGAAGCAGCATGCAATAAACAGGGTTAAGTAATCCCATGACCAACAGATCTGATCTAATCGGTCCTGCTACATTCAGTTGTGAATAGTAGTGGACAACTAAACAACTAACAATAGGAGAAAGCTTCATAAATAGCCCCATCCTCAGCAATGGGAGAGTCTAGCATCAGTGCAAAAGACAAGGTTGAAGCATTTGCATCCATATTCAACCAGATGTGCTGAGTGAATGATCGATCTCAATTTCCTGAGGTTCCCAAAATTACGGGAGTGAATCTTCAGCCAACTGGATTCACTCTATGTGATGTCAAGAAACTGCTGAAAGCACAGCATTCTACAAAGGCTAGGGGCCCTGAAAACATAGTGCTGCAAAACTAGCTGTCACTAGCCAACTATTATAAGCATCTAGCCAACAATACAGGCATGTTCTGTTCACAAACAGTAAGACAAATCCAACCCAGCCAAAGCATTCCCTATTAGTTTACTTTTGATCATTGATAAAGTTGTGGAGGGGGTCATCCAAAGTGCTATCGAAGAGTACTTATAAAGGAATAACCTCTCACATAGTTGGGTTTTATCACTCACCTCCTGACTTCATTGCAGCCTTTGTCCAAACGTGGACAGAAGAGGTTAATTCCAGAGGTGAGGTGAGAAGGACTGCCCTTGACATCAAGGCCATATTTGACCAAGTGTAGCATCAAGGTGCCCTAGAAAAATTGGAGTCAGTGGAAGTGGGGGAATTGTCTCTGCTGGATGGAATCATATTTAGCACAAACAAAGATGGTTGTTGGTCATCTCAGTCCAAGGACATTGTTGCACAAGTTCCTCAAAGTAGTGTCTCAGACCAACCATCTTCACTTCCAAAGAAGAGTCATATTGGACTCAATATGTTAACTGTTTCTCATTCCACACATGCTACCAGACCTGCTGAGTATTCCAGCATTGTCTGTTTTGGTACAATTAAGAAATAAGTAACCGGCTGCCTTGCTGACTTCCAGACTTCTGGCTTCTTTGTGGCATCTCATTCTATTCTATTGCTGTGAAATTGTTCAGACAAAGTGCAGATCTTCCCCTCAGTACAACTAGACATATAAGAAGTGGGCTGCTATGGAGAGTTGAAGTGAGTTTCACACTTCATCTGACCCACTGCTCTCCCGGCCCTCATTGGCTGTAAGTGAACAAGAAGCCCATCTCCATACGAATTAAGTGCTGACCTCTGGGAAATCTGAACTTTAATCAATTTCCCAGCGGAGGTAGATTTTGAGCCCAAACACAGAACCAGCTCCTGTCTCCAGCCTTTGTGCCATAAACATAGACACTTATTCTGCTACATTCAGGTTTGAGTTCACCTCCTTTGGAGAAAAACAATGGGACCTTTCCATGATCAATATAATTAACACATCACCTAACCTGAGCACAACATGTTTCCTGTAGTGAATCTTTCTCTCTACAGGCAGGAGTGCTCTCATGCTGTTGTCCACTTGACAGCTTGGCTTAAGGATTCCAAAGATTAAATGTCAGCTGAGGTCAGAATTCAAACAGGCTCACAGACAAGGTTTAGCTATTTACCACATATATTCATTCACTGTCTAATTTCCATATGGAAATTTAGCTTCTCAAAGATATTAAAAAGCATAACATTTCTGATAATCAAAACAATCAATATTTCTACGAAACATTCACTGGTGGAAATCCACACTTAAGTTTGAACAATGTGCACCACAGAATGAATATACTGTTTCAAGTTGTATTTATTGGCTACAGTTAAAATTTTTAACAGCCATGTAAATAAAATACAAAGAAGCTAACATGACAGGAACTGAAGGAAAATTATACAATTATTGAGGATTTAGAAATATCTTAAAGTAATTACGGTAAGCTTAATGTTTAAATAGAACATCGAGAATCACTGACAGGTGAATTATGCTAGCAGCATGTTTCCGCCTGGTTTTATGGCTTTCTTCATTTGCAAACCAAAATTCCCCTTATTAGTCTTTCCTGTACCACACACAAGCTCCATCCAAACTTTGACCCATATTCAAACACTGAGCTGCCAAATCCCTTGTCCTCTGTTTCCTCCCAAACTTGCTGCTGTCAAACTGTTAGACATCTCACTAACCTCCACTTCTGTCCAGCAAAATCCTTACTCTCTCACACACTGGTTGTTCCCTTTGCTGTGGATCCTATTTCCATTTCTTCATTTAAAGCATTCAGACTTCAGAGCGTTCCTTGGTACAACTGGCTCAGCCCTCATAATCAAATCTGACAAGACCATATTAAATACAATTGGAGGAGAAAGTGAGGTCTGCAGATGCTGGAGATCAGAGCTGAAAATGTGTTGCTGGAAAAGCGCAGCAGGTCAGGCAGCATCCAAGGAACAGGAGATTCGATGTTTCGGGCATAAGCCCTTATGCCCAAAATGTCGAATTTCCTGCACCTTGGATGCTGCCTGACCTGCTGCGCTTTTCCAGCAACACATTTTCAGCTCTAAATACAATTGGACCCTTGAAAAACTCATTTAATGTGTTGGAGTCGAAAAGTGTGGTGCTAGAAAAGTACAGCAGGTCAGGCAGCATCTGAAGAGCAGGACGGTCGACGTTTCGGGCATTAGCCCTTCATCGGGAATCTATGTTGTCTTCCATTATCCAGCTCAGTAAGACTGCCCTCACTTAGTTCCACTCTTATTTATCTCATTGCATCCGGAATATCTTCAGGAATTACTTCATCCCCTAAAATGTTACCTTTGGCCCTTCCTTCTATCTCATCCATCTGCCAGCAATATGATTTGAAAATACAATGAAGGCTTCCACATGTATGTGGGCAAAATTTTTCTCCAACTTTCTGTATGCCTAACAACCCTACCATTATCCATGGTTAGGCTGTATGTTTGAGTTAGACCAGGGAAACCCAGTGGATGTGGTCTATCTAGACTTCCAAAAGGCCTTTGATAAGGTGCCACACGGGAGGCTGCTGAGTAAGGTGAGGGCCCATGGTGTTCAAGGTGAGCTACTGGCATGGATTGAGGATTGGCTGTCTGACAGAAGGCAGAGAGTTGGGATAAAAGGTTCTTTTTCGGAATGGCAGCCGGTGACAAGCGATGTCCCACAGGGTTCAGTGTTGGGGCCGCAGCTGTTCACGTTATATATTAATGATCTGGATGAAGGGACTGGGGGCATTCTAGCGAAGTTAGCCAACGATACGAAGTTAGGTACTCGGGCAGGTAGAACTGAGGAAGTGGGGAGGCTGCAGAAGGATCTAGACAGGTTGGGAGAGTGGTCCAGGAAATGGCTGATGAAATTCAACGTGAGCAAATGTGAGGTCTTGCACTTTGGAAAAAAGAATACAAGCATAGACAACTTTCTAAACGGTGAGAAAATTCATAAAACCAAAGTACAAAGGGATCTGGGAGTGCTTGTCAAGGATTCTCTAAAGATAAACATGCAGGTTGAATCCGTGATTAAGAAAGCGAATGCAATGTTGTCACTTATCTCAAGAGGGTTGGAATATAAAAGCAACGATGTGCTACTGAGCCTTTATAAAACTCTGGTTAGGCTCCATTTGGAGTACTGTGTCCAGTTTTGGGCCCCACACCTCAGGAGGGACATACTGGCACTGGAGCATGTCCAGTGGAGCTTCACACAGATGATCCCTGGAATGGCAGGTCTAGGAACGGTTGAGGATCCTGGGATTGTATTCATTGGAGTTTAGAAGATTAAGGGGAGATCTAACAGAAACTTACAAGATGATACATGGCTTGGAAAGGGTGGACGCTGAGAAATTGTTTCCGTTAGGTTAGATTAGGATCCGTGGGCACAGCCTTAGGATTAGAAGGGGTCAATTCAGAAGAGAAATGCGGAGACATTTCTTCAGCTAGAGAGTAGTGGGCCTGTAGAGTGCCGCAGAGTGCAGTGGAGGCCGGGACGCTAAATGGCTTCAAGGCAGAGATTGATAAATTCTTGATGTCACAAGGAATTAAGGGCCAAGGAGAGAATGCTGTTAAGTGGAGTTGAAATGCCCATCAGCCATGATTAAATGGCGGAGTGGACTCGATGGGCCGAATGGCCTTACTTCCACTCCTATGTCTTATGGTCTTATGAGTTACAAGTGTAGAAGACCACAATTCCCTTCAGTTAAACACTTGAAAGACTAAAGCCATCATCTATGCACGTGCCCCCTGACCCTCCCCAACATAAAGTAAATTTAATGGACTCAATATTGATTCCATCACCTTCTTTGACCACTGTTGCAACTGTTCACAATGCTCTAATTGAGCCAAATTTGAGGTCAGATCCCTTAACAGCACTTTCTAAACATGTGACCGAACCATGTAGAAGGACAAGGTAAACAAATCCTTGGGATTGCCAGCATCTACAAGTTTTCCTCAAGCCACACACCAACCTGACTTGGAACTATATAGTTGTTCCTTTGCTGGGTCAAAAACCTGGAACTCCCATCCTTGTAGCACTGTAGGTATACCTCCACCAGATAGACTACAACAGCTCACGAAGGCAGCTCACCACCACCTTCACAAGAGATGGCAGCAAGTATTGGTCTAGCCATCTACGCTTATAATCTATGAAAATTTAAGATAATCTATCAGTGACAAAGCATGTCTATCACCTCTGTTACATCTCACTGCTGCATATGCTTAAACTAAACTGTTGCTAAAACCCTGACAGTCCTTTGTAGAACCTGTTTGAATTAAAGGTTGTTGATAAGTGTTTTTTAAATTTGCTTGTGAGACATGGGCTTTGCAAGCTGGCCAGCATTTATTGCCCTTCCCAGTTGCCCTTGAGAAGGTGATGGTGAGCTGCTTTCTTGAACCCCTGCAGTCCATCTGCTGTAGGTAGACCCACAAAGACTTTAGGGAAAGAGTTCCAGGATTTTGGCTCAGAGACACTGAAAGAACAGCAGTTATTTCCAAGTATGGTGAATGGCTTGGCAAGGAACTTGCAAGTGGTCACGCCCCCATATATTACTGCCCTCATCTTTCTAGATGGAAGTGGTCCTAGGTTTTGAAGGTGCTGTCTAAGGATCTTTGGTAAATTTCTGCAGTGCATCTTGTAGATAATACACACTACTATTATCTGTAGTGTCGGTGGTGAAGGGAGTGGGTGCTTGTGGGGGTGGTGCTAATCAACTGGGCTGCTTTGCCCTGTATAGTGTCAAGTTATTGAGTGTTGTGGAGCTGCAATCATCCAGGCAAGTGGTGAGTATTTCATCACACTTGTGACTGTGCCTTATGGATAGGCTTTGAGGAGTCAGTTACTCGCTACAGTTTTCCCAGCCTTTGACCTGCTCTTGTAGCCGTTGTGTTTATATGGTGAATCCAGTTGAGTTCCTGGTTCATCATAACCCTTAGGCTGTTGAGAGTGAGGGATTCAGTGATGGCAACACCATTGAATGTCAATGGATGGTAGTGGGATTATTTCTAGTTGGAGATGGTCATTGTCTGGCATTTGTGTGGCATGAATGATAGAAGAGTTTCAAGGAGTTTTAGCATAATAAAAATCCCTAAGAAAGTAAAACTGAAACTGCAATGTCAATTCTCATAGTCTGAATTGAAGCCAGAGGTATAATTCACTACTGGAAACTGAATATTTTAATTTCTCAATAAGAATAGTAACAACAATCTGTGTCACTGCAGCTCAAAGTGAGGGAAAAAAGGCTGTACATTGCCTGACTATACATTAATAAACTAGATAGCTGGGCAGAAAAGTGACAACTGAAATTCAATCCACTGAAATGCAAGGTGATGCATTTGGGGAAGGCAAACAAGGAAAGGGAATACAAAATGATAAGCACAATATTAAAAAGTCTAAAGGAATAGAGGGGCCTTGGAGTTTGAAAATTTTGGAGTCGCAAAATAACTTTTTTCTAGGGCTCCTCCTCAGGGTTACAGTTTGATTTTCAAAGTCTACATGTAAGTTCTTAGGACTTCCTTTTCTGAGCAGACATTTGCATGGCCTCTGATGGACCAGTGACCTCAAAACGGATGCCCCCCTCTTTTCCAACAATAGGCTGAAGAATGTGACCTGGTCAGCTTCAAACATGGTTCCAGCCTCTGCAGGAAGAATTGTGCCAGGATGGGAGGAGGCCATAATGTGGCCACTAATGAGAATGATAAGAACTTACCTAGGTCTGCCTAGGGTTACCTACCATCCTAACATTTTCAGGAGCTGTTCTTTACTTTGACTGTTTGTGCCACATCTTTCAAGTGAGTGATTTGAGTGATTTGATCAGGACTGCAAGTCTTACAGACAGTTAGATGATATGATTCCACAAGACAAATTCTAAGTTTTAATTAATTTGATCTACCTGACCCTATCTGCTCTTATGCCCAACCAAAACCCCGATAATCCCTCACCTGTTCCAATGGTCACCGACAATCCTCCCCTCCCTGGTCCCACAGTTAAGTGTGATTTACCTTAACGTCTCCCTGATGTGCACACAATTACTGTTGCGAGCTGGGTGTGAACAGGTTGGCACTCAAAAAGCACCTAAAGTATTATGTCCGATTGCCTTATATTGCCAAGAAACTACCCGGTAAATGTTTAAGTAAAACATTACAATAACTAACAGACATTCTGAAATTAAACCAGTTTCCAGATTGAGATGATGGTTTAAAATGTTTTGAATTTTGATGGCAGGAATTACAATGTCGGGTCACAGAGTGAAAATGTTTCAATGGCATTTATTATTTCCTATATACAGGAGAGTATTCCATTATAAATTTGGAACTGTGTTTATCTGAGGTATCCAGTAGTGCCTATTTTCAACAGCATGCTTCAAGACAATGGAACAGCTGCACCACATGATAATCATTGCCAAACCAGTTTATATTGCCTGCATCAAAGCTATCTTAGTTTAAATCAAATGAGCAGGAAGAGAGAATCATTTTAAACTGCTGCAATGGGCTGCCAAAGCCATCATAATATTTATCACTCAAGCCATTCCAAGAATGAATACGCCAGAAAGTACTGACTAAACTATAATGATAAGAGCCAGATATCACATTGATGATGATCGTTCTTTAAAAAAGCAATAAAATAAGAACAAAATTAATATTTGCTTCAGAATATATTTAGAAAAGAATTAAAGTAATTGCCCTTAACTTTAGCATAACCTTTCCAAGCTTAATTACAATTAATTTTAGATAAAACAAAGTAATACTAGTATCATAGCATGTCATTCTTGTTTGTTCTTGTATTTAAACACTCAATTTACAAAATGAAGAAACATTACAATTCTCTAATTATTTTTGCAATCAGGTTCCAAGGCAGTCAGTTTTAAAGAAATACTTGAGAACTGGTAGGGAGCCAGCTTCTTGAAATGCTGTGGTCTTTTATTGTGAAAGAGTAGTTTGCTACTGCACTTCAGACAGCAATTAAGAGACAATCACATTGCAGTTATATTTAGGCCAGACTGGCAAACTTGCTTCCTTGATTGGCATTTATGAACCAAATGGAGATTTTATAATGGTTTTACGGTCACCATCAAGGCCACTGATACAATCTTTTTAATTCTGATTTATTTAATGAATCAAATTTAAATCACCCATCTGTCATACTTGGAATTTGAATGCACATTGCCAGATCATTAGTTCTTCATGAAAGCCACTATTGATGAAGATATCCAGAAAGCAAGTTCTACCTATAGCCAACTCCATGATCATGTCTTGATGCAGCATGGTATTAAGCTGAAGTCTAAAGTCAAACTCTGCCAGGCCATTGTCTTGACTACCTTGTCCAAAGGAATAGATCCTAGCTCTGGTATAGCCACCACATCAAAACTCTGGAACACTTCCATCAAACATTCCAGAGGTTCACTATAAGAAATCAATGGCAGCAAGACAAAGTCACGAACAACTACACCATGTAGAGCTCAACAGCACAGAGACCATGGTCCACAAAATTCAACTTGGATGGATTGGTGGTATCTCCCTTATGGGTGATTACACCCGATAAAAGCTATTACAAACTTCAGCATTGCAAACCACCTCCCTTGGGAAACACTGCCAACAGATCGCCCGCTTGGGAGTAAGCAACAAAATCTGATTTGACGTGTTTCGAGGACCATCTACACCAAATTCACAACATCCGACATGCGTAGAGGTAAGTGAGAGTTAGTGGAGCTTTTGAGGCTTCCCAAACACCAACACTGACTAATTGAACTCTCAGTTTTGTGGAAATCAATATTTTGGCAGCATGCTGGCTCAGTGGTTAGCACTCAGAGCCTCACAGTGTCAGGGACACGGATTCAATCCCAGCCTTGGGTGACTGTCTGTGTGGAGTTTGCACATTCTCCTTGTGTCTGCGTGGGTTTTGGCCAGATGATCTAGTTTCCTCCCATAGTCCAAAGATGTGCAGGTTAGGTGAACTGGCCATTCTAAATTGCCCCCTGGAGTCCAGGATGTGCAGGCTTCCTAGATTAGTCATGGTAAATGCAGGTTTATGAGGATAGGGTGGGATGCTCTTCAGAGGGTCAGTGCGGTCTTGATGGGCTGAAATGCCTCTTTTCGCACGGTAGGGATTCTGTAATCTCATATCATAATCCGGAGTCATAGAAAGACCCACAGAAAATGTGTGGCCTCTGGATTATTAGTCCAACAACATAACCAACATATTACAATTCAAAATGCTCAACCTAAGCATTGTCCTAATTCACAGAATGCTCATCAGAGGAGGCTTTTCAAACTAAAAGTCCTTGTTAAAAGTAGTGTCTTTGACCTAGATAAATAAATCATGTAAACATTTGTCTGATGAGATCTGCATCAAGGCGATCATTACCTGTGAGATATATTTCATTATCTGTTCAATATTATTTCTTTGGCATTAGGAAAAATTGCTTGTGCATCATCAAATTGAAAAACTCGTGAAAAACTTGAATGCAATTAATCATATTTTTTACACTCTAGTCATTTACTATTTTAAATATTTTGTTGGTCTTGAATAAATAATCCTCTGAAGGAATGCAGAAGAAGTATGCATCTTCTTTCACAGGGCAGGATTTTATTATATTTTATGGTGATTCTGAAGGCAAAGGGCTCATCATGTTTAGCATGGCCTACGTGCACATCCTCAACCTTTCAGAAAAGAGACGGTAGAGCATTGGTCAACTAATGACCACAAGGGCCTCCTCTATAAGGTGGGAGGGAGGTGTGGAAATCTTCCACCTATTAAGGGCTAATTGTCTATTAAATGACAACAGGGATGTTTGTCCCATTGAGTGACCTTTCTATTGACTTTTTAGATAGAAGAGGACAGGACCCACAAAACTCCATAAAATCGAACCTGATGATACCATGTACTCACACAGCTTTGAAATACAGATAAAGAAACTTGTCTGAGTACAGCTCATTTTTTCCAAGCACTAAATGGCCTCCGAAGAGGTGGTAGGAAATGCAAGCTCTTTATTAGTCAGGAGTGTGCAACCTGCTTTATTTGTAAAGGCATAAAGATTGGTGGCACAAGTCTTGTACAGGCATAAGAATATTTGCAGCTGCAAATAGAAGAATAATACTTGCAATGGGCTAAACAACAAGTTTGGTCTGCCATGAGACAAACATGTGGGCTGAACTCAGGAAAACCAGGCCTACTTTGGCCTGACTGCACATTGAAAGAACACAGGCTGCTTGCACTCCAGTTGCTGATTTCCTCCGAACAACCACCTCCGCCCAATGATTGCACTCACTGTTCCCTACAACAATCCTGGCTGGTAACACCATCCCAACCCCAAGTCCTACCTCTTTACTGAGACTTGCTGCTAGCATTGCTGTAGCAACAACTTCAAGTACACAACCAAGAAAAAGCTTCAATCAAAATGAAAATTGGAAAAGCTGTACAGTAGCCAGTTGAACAACTATTGTCTGTTTTACCATCATTCACAATTTCTGCTGTTCCAAAGACAAAAATGATGCCCATGATATCTCTCAGAAATAAACCTGCCTCTTCATGCACAGTAGGAATGATTAAAAGGCCCAATACATTGCATCACTAATATGTTTCAGGGTTAGTGGATTGTGTGGGCACTGTTGGTCTAACAACCTGCATCAATATAGAATCTTTAATGTTAAACAATGTGAGATGTTATGTGATAGAAACAAATGCTGAGTTAAAGAAAATATTAATAAAGGTAGGAGGAATAAATAGAATATCTAGAAGATACCTGCTATTTTTCAAAATTTAGCTGAGTTCCAAGTTGCAAAAGATAAGTTGCAGAGAAAAATAAAAATCAACCATGATGGTAAGAGTATGAGCAATACTATACCGCTCATGTTTGACATTTACTTGTACATACAGGTTCCTGTTGTGGTTAGAGAGGCGTAGAAGGTGTTATCAAGATTCTTTTGTAAATATGAAAATGAAAACCAACCAAACCAGTGAAAGGGGTGGAACTATATCAATCACTATGCACTGCAAGAAAATAATTTGCAGTTAGTTACTGAAAATATTCTACAGTTAGTATGCATGTACATTAAGTCATTATTATACATTTCTTTATGAATAATATAATCAGAGAATTTTACAGTCCTGAAGGAGGGCATTCAGCCCACCATGCCTGTACCGGCCCCTAAAAGAGCTGCCCAGCCTGTCCCATTCTCCAGCCCTATCTCATCACTGTCAAATATATATCCAGCTCTCTTTTGAAACCTCCTATGGAATCATCCTGTACCATTTTCCTGGGGAACACATTCCAAATTCTAACAACTCTCTGAATAAAGGGGTTTCTCCTCATTTCACTCTGAGCTCTCTTCCTGACAATCTTGAAATTGTAATTCATATTTACTGACATACCAACCAGTGGAAACAGAATATCCTTCCTTACCATTTCAACATTGTTCCCAATTTTGAATACCTCAGTAAATCTTAATCTTCTCTGCTCCAAGGAAAGTAAGCCCAATTTCTCCAATCTTTCCTCATATCTCAAATCCCTCATTCCTGGCATCATTCTCGTCAATGCCATTTGCATTTTATCCACTCTTTTGTGTCACTTAATACTTCAGCACACTATATCTCAAATGTTTCCCTTTGCGGATATTTTCTTTTTCCAAGTTTTCAACTTGGGATTCAGCTAAGCATTCAAAAAAATTAAACAAAAAAAAACAAAGAACTGTGGATGCTGGAAATCTGAAACAAAAACAAAAAATGCTAGAGAAACTCAGCAAGTCTGGCAGCATCTGTGGAGGGAAAAGAGAGTCAACAATTCAGGTCCAGTAACTCTTCTTCAGAAATGCTTTGTCTCCACAGATGCTGCAAGACCTGCTGGGTTTCTCCAGTCATTTCTGTTTTTGTATTGGAAGAACATAGATCCTTTCCATTTATTTGACATAATGTTATAAACATGACCACACTTCTTTGGCACGTTAATGGCTGTAAAACATCTTGGACATCAAAGACTCTGTATAAATGCAAGCTCTTTCTTGGTAAATAATGTCAGCCTGCGTCATGATTCCAACTTAAAATCCTTCAGCAGAAGGTTGTAGCTGAGTTCACTTTGTAATGAGATTTTGAAGCCACTGAGTGTTTTAACAGTGGAGTCTGTAGATGGAATCTTATAGGGGCCTGAACGATATGGCTATGGTGAGAAACGTGGCAGATTCACACAAGAAGTTCAATGAGGCTTAATTTGATTTCAGGAACAACTCACTGCATCTTTCAACTAAGTTCTGGGCATCAGGATGAGGTTCTCACTAAACAATGATGAGTTGCTTCCTCAATGGGATTATTGATTGTTAATAGCTTTACTAACTACAGATTTTACCTCACTGATATGTGATTTTCTATGGAACCACTGACTATGAGAAAACTGTACCAAGAAAACCCGACCTGAAAATCTGAAAGGTAACTTCAGCTCCATGCTTACTCCAAAGGGCCTCCACGTTGGATGCAAGGCACCAACATCCCACGATACCAGCTACACACACCCAACCTCCACGGACATTGGCATCTGGCGTCTAAGAAACATAATGGCAATCTCCAATTCACTTACAGCATGCTTCTGTACTTCAAAGTTGCACCTCAGCATGCAATGGCAACCGTCATTCTAATGCTGCAGGAAGCACATTGGTGCTAAGCTTATGGATAGGATCAGGCTACATCTCTGGGCTGTTCATATTCTCTCTTTGACCTTATTCCCTTTGGGATTAATGAATGCTCCGAGCATTCTTGCCTTGTCTTTTTTTAACCTTGCCTCCCCACCGCCTCTCATCTAGAGATACCAGGCTTAAAGCAATGCCTTGCCACAAATACAAAGCCAGGAAGCTTGTTGCCATTGTCAGTATTCCTCAGTCAAGTCAGAGAGACTCCCTTTGCTCAAGGGATCATGGCACAGTGAATCAAGAGCAAGATCTAATACTAAGCCAGTAGCTTGGAAATGCTCAGTTATTTGGCATGATCAGAATCAGGACCCTCTAGATATAAATATATAAAAATAAAGGATAGTAAAGGCTTTTTTAGGTATGTGAAACGAAAAAAAATGGTTAAGACTAAAATTAGGCCCTTGAAGACAGAAATTGATGAACTTATTACAGGGAACAAAGAAATGGCAGAAGAGTTGAATTGATACTTTAGATCTGTCTTCACTGGGGAAGACACGAGCAATCTCCCAGATGTAATAGTGGCTGAAGGACCTGAACTAAGGGAATTTATATTAGGCAGGAAATGGTGTTGGAGAGACTGTTAAGTCTGAAGGCTGATAAGTCCCCGGGACCTGATGGTCTGCATCCCAGGGTACTGAAGGAGGTGGCTCTAGAAATCGTGGATGCGTTGGTGATCATTTTCCAATGTTCTATAGATTCAGGATCAGTTCCTGCAGATTGGAGGTGGCTAATGTTTCCCTCTTTTTAAGAAAAGAGTGAGAGAGAAAACAGAGAATTATAGATCAGTTAGTCTGACCTCAGTGGTGGGAAAAGTGCTGGAGTCAATTATAAAGGATGAAATTATGACACATCTGGATAGCATTAACAGGATAGGTCAGAGTCAGCATGGATTTATGAAGGGAAAATCATGGTTGACTAATCTTCTGGAATTTTTTTGAGGATGTAACTCTGAAGATGGACAAGGGAGATCCAGTGGATGTAGTATACCTGGACTTTCAGAAAACCTTTGATAAAGTTTCACATAGGAGGTTAGTGAGCAAAATTAGGGCACATGCTATTAGGGGCAAAATACTGAAATGGATTGAAAATTGGTTGGCTGACAGGAAACAAAACGTAGTGATAAATGGCTCCCTCTCGGAATGGCAGGCGGTGACCAGTGATGTACCGCAGGGATCAGTGCTGGGACCGCAGCTTTTTACAATGTACATGAATGATACAGATGAAGGTATTAAAAGTAATATTAGCAAATTTGCTGATGACACAAAGCTAGGTGGCAGGGTGAAATGTGAGGAGGATGTTAGGAGAATACAGGGTGACCTGGACAGGTTAGGTGAATGGACGGATGCATGGCAGATGCAGTTTAATATAGATAAATGTGTGGTTATCCACTTTGGTGGCAAGAACAGGAAGGCAGATTACTACCTAAATGGAGTCAAGTTAGGTAAAGGGGCAATAAAATGAGATCTAGGTGTTCTTGTATATCAGTCAATGAAAGCAAGCATGTAGGTACAGCTGGCAGTGAAGAAAGCTAATAGCATGTGGCCTTCATAACAAGAGGAATTGAGTATAGAAACAAAGAGGTACTTCTGCAGCTGTACAAGGCCCTGGTGAGACCGCACCTGGAATATTGTGTGCAGTTTTTGTCTCCAAATTTGAGGAAAGACATTCTAGCTATTGAGGGAGTGCAGCGTAGGTTCACGAGGTCAATTCCCGGAATGGCGGGACTATCTTATACTGGAAGATTGGAGCGACTGGGCTTGTATACGCTTGAGTTTAGAAGGCTGAGAGGGGATCTGATTGAGACGTATAAGATTATTAAAGGATTGGACACTCTGGAGACTGGAAGCATGTTTCTGCTGATGGGTGAGTCCCGAACCAGAGGACACAGTTTAAAAATAAGGGGTAGGCCACTTAGAACAGAGTTGAGGAGAAACTGCTTCACCCAGAGAGTGGTGGGTGTATGGAATGCTCTGCCCCAGAAGGTTGTGAAGGCCAAGTCTCTGGATACTTTCAAGAAAGAGTTGGATAGAGCTCTTAAAGATAGTGGAATCAAGGCAGGAACAGGATACTGATTGAGGATGATCAGCCATGATCATAATGAATGGTAGTGCTGGCTCGAAAGGCTCGAAAGGAGAAAACCTCCATGAAACTGACATTTAGCCAGAACAATGTAAGATACAGCCCTGTGAAATACCCAGAGAGGTGGTGAAAATGTTGAGTCGTAAACGGTTATACTTTAATCTACCCATCTATTTTCAACATGAATGAAAGTTGGGCTCTCAATGATGGGCTAATTAACATGTCCATTTGTTATATGTGATACATTTTGCCACAGAGATGACTATGACAGCATAACATATAGGGTGGAATTAGGCCATTCAGCCCATCAGGTCTGCTTTACCATTCCATCATTTTCTGTTATGTTGCTCAATCCCACCCTGCTGCCTTCTCCTTGTAATATCTGATGCTCTTAACAATCAAGAACCTATCTATCTCTGACTTAAATATATTCAATGACTTGGCCTCCAAGCCCTCTACAGCAATGGTTTCCACATTCAGCAGCCTCTAGCTGAAGAAATTCCTCCTCATCTCAGTTCTCAAAAATCATCCCTTTGCTCTGAGGCTGAGAGTTCAAGTCTCTCCTGCTAATGGAAACATCTTCTCCATATCCATTCTATTCACATCTCTCAGTAATCTGTAAGTTTCAATTAGATCCCACTCCTTTCTTCTAAACTGTATCTTGCATGCACCCACGGTTATCAACTGCTCCTCATATGACAAGCCTTTCATCCCTGGGATCATTCTTGAAACCTCTTCTGACCTCAAATGCCAGGACATCCTTCCTTAGATGTAGGGCCCAAAACTGCCCACAATGTTCCAAATACAGTTTGACCAGAGACCTATACAGCCTTAGCAGTACATTTCTGCTCTCCTATCCTAGCCTTCTTAAAATGAATGCTAACATTGGTAGTTAGGAAGGCAAAAGAATCTGCATATTATCCTTAATAGAATTGTGAACTAGGACTCCTAAGTACCTTTGCGCTTCAGATTTCTAAAGGCTTTCTCTATTTCGAAAATGGTCTGCACTTCTATTCTTCCTATAAAGTGCATAACCTCACATTTTCTCACGTTGTATCCCATCTGCCACTTCTTTGCGCACTTTCCCAGTCTGTCCAAGTTCTTAGAGTCATAGATATGTAAAGCATGGAAACAGACCCTTTAATCCAACCCATCCATGCCGACCAGACATCCCAACCCAATCTAATCCCACCTGCCAGCACCCGGCCCATATCCCTCCAAACCCTTCCTATTCTAATACCCATCCAAATGCCTCTTAAATATTGCAACTGTACTAGCCTCCACCACTTCCTCTTGCAGCTCATTCCATACATGTACCACCCTCTGCGTGAAAATGTTATCACTTGGGTCTCTTTTATATCTTTCCCCTCTCAACCTAAAACTATACCCTCCAGTTCTGGACTCCCCGACCCCAGGGAAAAGACTTTGCCTATTTACCCCATCCATGCCCTCATAATTTTGTAAACCTCTATAAGATCACCCCTCAGCATCCAAAGCTCCAGAGAAAACAGCCCCAGCCTGTTCAGCCTCTCCCTACAGCTCAAACCCTCCAACCCTGGCAACGTCCTTGTAAATTGTTTCTGAGCCCTTTCAAGTTTCACAACATCTTTCTGATAGGAAGGAAACCAGAATTGCACGCAATATTCCAACAGTGGCCTAACCAATGTCCTGTACAGCTGCAACATGACCTCCCAACTCCTGTACTCAATACTCTGACCAATAAAGGAAAGCATACCAAATGCCTTCTTCACTATTCTATCTACCTGCGACTCCACTTTTAAGGAGCTATGAATCTGCACTCCAAGGTCTCCTCTGCGCTTCCTCAACATTCATCTCCCTCCACTTATCTTCGTGTCATCTGCAAACCTAGCAATGATACCCTCAGTTCATTTGTCCAGGTTATTATTGAGTAATGTGTATAATATAGTCCCAATAATAACCCGAGCAGAACTCCACTAGTCACCAGCTGCCATCCTTTATTTCCACTCTCTGTCTTCTGCCAGTCAGCCAATCCTCTATCCATGCCTTTACCAACATGGGCTCTTATCTTACTTAGCAACCTCCTGTGCACCTTGTTAAAGACATTCTAGCAGCCACTTCAAAGATCAGGCGACATGGAGTATCATTGAATAATTCAGAGATTTTTCTTTTTGGTCTGCTTGGAGTATTGCAGAATGGGAGTAGCTAGGGAAGCAAAAGATTTCTATGGTTTGCTGCAGAGAAATGCAATGGGAGGTCATTCTTGGATGATGAAGAACAAATTTGTGGAATGTTAAAATGGGGTTTGAAGAGTAACCTATATTGAGCTACAAGGAAAGTTTCCTGTGAAAGAAAACCTCACTGTGAAAGACAGTTCTAAGATTGCACGTCACCAGACAGAACAGCAAAACATAAAAACATAAGTAAACCCTCAGGTACTAAGAATGACTCTAAATTGATTTTGGAAAAATCAAATGTGTTCATATGGGACAATAAAATATACCTTTATTCAGTTGGCCTAAAAATAAGAAAGGGATTTTAAATATGCGTTTAAATATAAAACATGCTTGTCAGTCTGTTGTTACAGTAAATGGTTTAAAATGTGATATCCAGACTAGTCATTCTTTCAGCGATTAACTAGAAAATCATATATCATTTTAAAAGTTATTGGTCTTCATGAGAATGATTGAAGTATCATATACGCATTGCAGAAAAATGTTAATTCTTCTTCCTGCACACATGACGACATTCCCAGCCTCGGGATAGAGATAAAAAAACAGCTGGCTGGGAGACTCAATGTCGCTGTTGCTTGCGTGACTTGCATGTAGATTTGGAAGCTTCTCAGTGATTTTGTTGGCATGATGCTTTATCACAATCTTTAGTCAATTTAAATATTGATTTATTATTGCATAGATTCTAGTTAAAAAACACATTGCTTCATGTTAAATGAAAATAAATCTAATTCTAAAATGGCATTTAAGTAAATTAAATCAATTGTTTAATTTACGGCTTCTACATTTTAAAAAAATCTTCATTTTATTTGATTTGATTTAGCAAACATACCTATAGGATCTACCCACACTGCCATGGTATCCTGGGGAATATCTACTTTCACCTTCTCCAATGCAGGATCCTTAATGGAGACATTATGATGAACAATCTTCGCTAATAGTTTGGCTGCTGACATATTACCATCCAACACTTTGCTCAACAGCTCTGCGGTTTCTGTCTCTGTTGCACAGACTTCAACTTTGATCTTTTCTCCTTTAATAGAAATAAACCTACAGTTAGTGTTTAGCATGAGCTTTCAGCTCATTATTCTTTGATATTTTGAAGCTCTATTTGAGTTTAAATATACTAAAAATAGAAGACAATCAACGCAGTAAAAGAAACAGTCCTAAAGCAGAAATCGTTGTATCATGCAAATAAAGTTTAACCATGATAACCTGAATGACAAGTTGAAAATAAATTTGAAGGATCCTTAATTGAGAAAAGTGCTCAATGATGGAGAATCTAATTACCAAATAGAACAGCACATCAAAGCTTATCAATTCACAAGATGAAAAGCAATGGCAGTCACTCAGTGTAGAAGTAATTATATTAGCAACAAATCAAATGTGATAATACATCAACATTGAGTGCATGAGCAATGTCGATTTACATCAACTGGTGTAAATCACAAGATATTCTTTACTTCAGTGGTATAGCATATATTCACTTGGTTTGTGGTAACACTCTTGCTTCTAAGTCATAAAATATGGCTCCAGGCATCATTTCAGAACTGGGCACGCACTTCAGTGTGGAGATGACAGAGTACTGTGTTGTTAGCAGTACAGTCTTTTGGAAGAGGTGGTCCCGTTTGCTGATCCAGATAGCCATAAAACATCCCATGTTCAAGCACACAGGGGTATCAATGTAAACTGGTAAAAAAAAATTATAGTGGAATGTAAAAGCTTACAGTTATGTAAAAAATGGCTAAATGAATGTGGATCCAATATAGACAGAGTGAGGAAAGTCTATAATGGAGAATACAGGAAAGGCAGAGAAGCGAATTGATTACATTGTATCAGTCTTCACTAAGGAAGGTACAAGAAATCTTCAGTTAGAGATGTAAGAGATCAGAGAGAATGAGGAATTGAAGGAAATTAGTATTTGTAAGATGGCGACATTGAATAAATTACTTGGAATGAAAGTTGAAAATCCAAAGGATCTGATATTTTACTTTACAGACTGTTGAAACAGGTAGCTATGGAGATAATGAATGCATTGGTGATCATCTTTCAACATTCTGTAAGTTCTGGAAGTGTGCCAGCACATTAGCCAATGTTACACCACTATTTAAGAAGGGAGACTAAAAGAAAAAAAAAGGAACTACAGACCTGCTAGTCTTACATCAATAGTAGGGAAAATGCTGGAATCTATTACAAAAGATAAAATAAATGGACAAATACAGAGAAAGCAGGAAAAACTCAGGAGATCTCGTGGCATCTGTGGAGAGAGAAAAAAAGTTAATGTTCGGAGTCTGCTATGACTTCTTCAGAACTGAAAGGTGTTGGAAAGTAAGGTTTTTTAAATACATTTTTACAGAGAGACAGGGGGGAGCAGACAGCAGATGGTAAAGACACCCAGTGCAAAAGACAAAGGAGGGAAAAAGAGATTACCAGTCAAAATGGGGATAAATTATGGTGTGCAAGGGAAAGAATTTGAACTTGCTACTAAAAGCAAAACAAACGAGACACAATCATGACATGGCTTTGGTGGGGCTGGGGGAACAGTTTGAGACAATGTAAGAAAAATGGCGAACAAACATAAAGTGGTCAGTTTCTGAAGTTATTGAATTCAATATTGACACTTCGAGGCTGTAAACTTTCCAAGGAGAAAATGTTTCGAGCTTGTGTTGTCGTTCATTGGACATTGCAGCAAGTTTAGGATGGAAATGTTAGCATTACAGAGAGGTGATTTGTTAAAATGGAAAGCAACTGGAAGGTTGGAGACATTCCTATGGAGAGATAGAGGTGTTCTGCAAATCAGTCACCAAGTCTGCAATTGGTCTTATCAATGTAAAGGAAACTGCAACATGATTAGCAAAAGTAGACTAGACTGAGAGTACTAGATTGAAATGATAAGTAAAATGCTGCTTCAAATTTGGGGCTTTGGACAGTGAGGAGGGAGAAAGTGAATAGGCAAGTGTCAATCCTTTCATGATTACATGGGGAAGTAAGGAAACTTTAGGAGTGATGGAGGAGTGGACTAGGGTGTCACGAGGGGAACAGTCTATAGAATGCTGAAAGTGGAATGGAAGGTAAGATGTGTTTCATGGTGGCATCCTGCTAGTGGCGGAAGATGATGCTTTGAATCCAATTCCAGACAAGAGCAGGAGGTAGCACCAAAGTCATCGTTGACATATCAGACAAGGATTTGTGAGTGGGATTTGAGAAGGACAGAGACAAAAAAATGTTCCACATACTCAGAAATAGCTGGGACCCATGCATGTACCCATCACAGCACCTTTGATTTGGAGAAAGTGAGAGGAGTTTAATGAGAAGTGAGAAGGAGGCAAAGGAGGGTGGTGGTGGATGGAGGCTGTGTTTGCCTCCTTTCAAAGAAGTAGTCAGCCATCAGAGCATCCTAACGGGAAACTAGATATGTAGAGGAATTGCATAGTTACAGTAAAAAGAGATTGCTAGGACCAGGAAACTGGAAATTGTGGAACCATTAAGAAGAATAATGAATGTAAGTGGGAAGAGACTGGACAAAAGGGTAAGAAACAAAATTTAGATCGGAATAAATAAATTCAGTGGGACAGGAATGGACTAACATGATGGGTCTGCTAGGGCAGTCATGTTCATAAATTTTGAGAAGCAGGCAGGAGCGGATCATGCAGGGTTGAAGGACTATGAGGTGGAAAGCTGCAGAGGGAAGATCTCCAGAGGAGATGAGTTTCATGACAGTCCTGGCATCTGGACTTGTCACATAAATGCAGTGGCTACAATAGCAGGTCAGAGAGTAGGAATACTGCAGTGAAAAACTTATCTTCTGACTCCCCAGAGCCTGTCCACATCTTCAAGGCACAAGTCAAGAATATGATAGAATACACCTCACTTTCCTGGATGAGTGTAGCTCCAATAACAGTCAAGAAGCTTGACAGCATCCAGGACAAGCTTGATATGCACTACATGCACAAACATCCAGTCTCTCTACCCAGATGCCCATAGAAATACACCAAACATTCTTATACATCACCTTCCAAACCCACAAGCACTTCCATCTATGACAACAGCAGCAGAAATATGAGAACACCACCATCTGCAAGCTCTCCAAGTCAGACATCATCCTAGCTTGCCATTCCTTCAGTGTCGCTGGGTGAAAATCCTCCAATTCCCTCTCTAAAGGAATTATGCATCAACAGTATTTAGACTTCAATCTTTCAAGAAGAAAGCTCAGCATCACCTTCTCAAGGGCAACTAGGACAGGCAAGAAATGCTGGTTAGCCAGCAATGACTGTGCCCCACAAGAGAAGTTAAAAAAAAATGGAAAAATGTAAGGTTATCCACTTTGCTAGAAAAAAACAGGTGTGCAGAGTATTCCTTAAATGGTAAGGTGATTACAGAATATAACTACCCCTCCTTGACATTCACTGGCATTACTACTGCTGAAACCCTGTCTAACAACAACCCAGGGTTACCATTGAGCAGAAACTAAACAGGAGCAGCCTTATAGTGCTGTGGTTGCAAAAGCAAGTCAGAGGCTTGGAATTCTGCAGTTAATTCTTCACCCTCTGACTCCCCAAAGCCTGCCTACCATCTTCAAGGCACAAATCAAGGATTGTGATTTAATACTCCCATTCACCTATTTGCATGTATCTCCAAAACACTGAAGAAACTAGACACCAACTATTGCAAAGTAACCTGTGATTGGCAGCACATCCACAAAATGTTCAGCCCCTCAAGAACCAATGCACAATAGCAGCAGTGTACCATTTACGAAATGCACTACAGAAATTCATTAAGGCTCCTGAGGCAACACCTTCCAAACCTATGGCCGCTGACATTTAAAAGGACAAGGGCAGCAGATACATGGGAACACAACCATCTGCAGGTTCAGCTCCAAGCACACACCATACTGACTTGGAAACATCTTGTTGTCATATCAGTGCCACTGGATAAAAACCCTGGAACTTGCTTCCTAACAGCTTTGCAGATATCAGATATCACCAAATGAACTTCAGCAGTTCAAGAAGGCATTTGGTTACCACCTTCCTGAGGGCAATTAAAGCTGGCCCAGACAGTGACCCTACACCCATGAACAAATGTTTTAACATGTACAAAGGGACCCAGCTGAACTAATCAATAAATCACCAAAATTTAGTGATAAAAGTGGCACTTAGGATGGCCTTTTCAAGAGGATTTGTGTACAGGAGTAGGAAAGTTTTGCTTTGATTGTATAGATCATCAGTTAGACTTCAAATGGAGGGTACAGTTTTGGTTCCCTTACCTGAGAAAGGATAGACTCAGCATAGAGAGAGTGAGACAACGTTATTCCTGCAATGACAGGACTGTCCTATGAAGAACTTTCGGGTAAACTGGACCTGTGTGAACTAGAGTTTTGATAAATGATGACTCATTGAAACCACCAAAGGAATAGGAAGGGTAGGTGCAAGTAAGATATTTCTCTTGACTGAGGTCTCTAGAATCAGGAGATACCATTTCAAAATGAGATGAAGCACGTAGGACTGAAATGAGAGAAACTTTTGTATTCAGGTTGTGAATCTTTGGAATTTTCTACCCCAGCTGGATGTGGTGCTTGGTCAGTAAGCATGTTTAAGTTGAGACAAATTTGTTAGTTGACAAATTTTCTCTAAATCTGCTTTTCACCTTAAACTTATGCTCTCTTGTTATAGGTCCTTCAACTCAAGGGATCAGCTGCTTTCTATTCACCTTATTCATGTCCCTCAAACTTATACATCTCAATTAGGTCCCCTGAAAGCTTTTCCTGCTCTAAAGCAGCCTTTCTTCATAACTAAGCTGCTCCATCACAGGCAACATCCCCTGCAATCCCTCCAGTGCAATCACATCCTTCCTACAATGTGGTGACCAGAACTGAACACAGTATTCCAGCTGTGGCCTAACCAAAGTATTATCCAGCTCCAATATATCCTCAATAGGTCTGGAAGCATCTGTGAGACTCATTCCTTTGTTTGTTCTCAACTGCTGTTCTCTCTCTTTGGGTTCCATCTCCACCTGTCATCTCCCTTCTTCCACCCCACCTTCAGCATATATAGCAATCATTTCCGAGCTACAATCAGTTCTGAAGAAGGGTCTCTGGAGCTGATACATTAACTCTGCTTTCTCTCCACAGACACTGCCAGACCTGCTGAATCTCTACTGCAATTTATGTTTTCGTTTCTGATTTTCAGCAGCCGCAGTTCTTTGGGGTTGCTTTTCCAAACATAATCACCCTGCTCTTTTAATCTGACTGACAAAGACAACCGCTCTGCGTACCTTCTTAACTTTCCTTTAACCTGTCCTGCTGCCTTGAAGATTCCTCCATTCCTTTGAGATTCCTATGTCTTGCCATTCATTGAATACTCCCTCCTCTTGTTATGTATTCCAAAGTGCTTCAACTCATACTTACCAGGGTTAAATTCCATCTACAACTGATCTGCCCACTGCATCTATACCCTCCGATAAACTCACTTCCTCACTGTCAATAACCAACTATTCTTTATTATACCTGCAAACTTACTTATCACTCCCTCCAGTTTCTTCTCCATTGTTTAATTATATCATGAATGATAAGTGACCCAGCACTGATTCCCATGGTATGCCAGTAGATTCTGGCCTCCAGTCATGCAAACAGCCTTTTATCACCACCCTGTGTCTCTTATCATCATGCTAATTTGGATTCAACTTGCTAAGTTACCCTGGACACCATGTCCTTTTCCCTTCTTAATCAGTCTCCCATGTGGGACCTTGTGAAAGGCTTTGCTGAAATCCATATAAACCACATCAATGGAATGACCCTCATCTATACACCTGAATACCTTCTTGAAAAATTGAATCAAGTTTGTTTCATATGACCTCTCTTTCACCTCCCTTGTGGCCTGAGAGGTATGAAAAATTTGTATCAGAGCTCCTGTAACTTCCTCTCTGATCTCCCACATCAGCCTAGGATGTAACTCACCGGACAGGGATTTGTCCACTTTTAAGTCCACCAAACTTTCCAGTATCTCCTCATTCCTTACATCAAGCTGCTCAAGAATTTCACAGCCCTTCTTTCAGTATTCTGGACCGACTTCTTCTTTTCCAAAGTGAAGACAGATTGAATAGTCATTTGACACCCTGTCAATGTCTTCCAGCTCCAGGCACAGATTGCCTGCTTGGTCCTTAATGGACCCTACACTTTCCCTAGTTATCTTCTTCCCTACTATATTCCCTGGTATATATACTTCTGGAATACCTTGGTTTTCTCCAAAGTCTTACTGACAGTGGTTTATCATGCCTTCTCTTTATTCTCCTAATTGCTTTCTCAGTTTCCTCTTACCCTGTTTTTATACTCCACACAAGGGCCTCTGTTGATTTGTTCACTTGGTACCTGTTAAAAGCCTCTCTTTTCCGTCTTATTCACTCCCAAATATTCCTAGAGATCCAGGATTCTCTGGGGTTGTAGCTCCTACATTTCACCCTAAAGTGAACATGTTGGACCTGTGCTCGTGCCAATTCCATTTTATATGATTGCTGTTGTTCTGCTGTAGATTTAACCAGAACTAGTTGTTCCCAGACCACTCATGACCAGATCTTACCTGATCTTAATGATATCTGCACTCTCCCAATCCAGCAACTTTTTTTGCACACCATCCTTTTCCTTTTCCATAACAAACTTAAAACGTATGGTGTTGTGACCTTTTTCACTGAAGTGCTCTCCATTGGCACTGTGAATACCTGTTAGCTTCAATCTCCAGATTTAGGTCCAGTCCTGCAAGGTCCCTTATTGGACCTTTTAAATATTGATATGTAAAGCTGTCCGGTTTACATTTCAAAATATCTACCCTCTCTAAACTCTTCACATGATGACTATCCCAATTAATGTTGGAGAAGTTGACATCCCCTCATATAACTACTCTATTATTGCTTTTGTACACCTCAGTGAATTGTCTACACATTTGCTCTTCTATTGCCTGTTGACTATTTGTGGTCTATAATACATTCACAGCAATGTGACTATCCTCTTTTCATCTCTAAGCTCTCCCCACAGAGCCATATTTGACAACCCTTCCAAATATTATCTTTTACTGTGTTAACTGACTCCTTAATTAATATTGTAACATCACCTTCTCTTTTATACCCTCCCTGTGCTGCCTGAAGATCCTACATTCTGAAATGTTGAGATGCCGTTCCGCTCCTCCCTCAACCACATCGCTGCAATAGCAATAGCATCACATGTCAATCCACACACTTCAGTCATCTAACTCACCTATAATACATCCAGCATTAAAGTAGAGGCCATCCATCCTCACCCTACTCCCTTGAAACTCAACATGGCTTTACTTCCTCTGCCTTGGTTCCTTTATTAAAGAATGCTATGTCCTTAATTACTAACCCTCTGTGGTCTCCTTCCCTCCTCGCCTCCTCCTGCCTGGTAAACATTCCTCTCAACAGCACTAGGAAATCCAGCCACAAGGATGTTGGTCCTATTCTATTTCATGTCATAATGTCTAACTTGCACAACTTCGCCATAAAATGTCCCAGTGCTCTAGGAATCTAAAACCATGCCCCCTGCACCAACTCTTGTGAGACAAATTCATCCTCTCCTATTTCTATACTTGCTAGCATGTGGCACAGGAGTTACAATTTTTCAGTTTCTGCTGTTTAGCCTACTGCATTGCTCTCTAAATTCTTGATGCAAGACCTCATCCTTCATTCTACCTATCGTTGGGACTAACATGTACTATGACTCTCCAATGGTGATAATATGCTGAAAGCAGTCTTAATTGACTCAGACTGGAGCCTTTGCTTCATCTGAGAGAAAGTTGCAGCCTGGAGAGCATCCAGTCAATCTGATGGGCCAACAACATGGCCCTTCAGTGGCCATTGCTGGGATTAAATTCAGTATCCAAGGAAGGGGTGTCATTGAGGCCAGTTTCAGGTAACCTCTGGGATTTTTGTTAAACCTGAATTACATATTTCAGCCAAGGGGTTGGTGGTGGGATGGGTGAAGTGCATTCAATGGAGACACCCCACCTTCCTGTCCAACAGCTTGAAGTGTGAATGCTTTCACTCTGCCTGCCTTGCCTCCACTTGACCCTGCCCCAAAAGTGGTTGTGTTGCCTGATGCATTCTCCTTCCACTATGGCATGGAAGATAGGTCGGGGTAGGAGGAAAAGTGCTAGGAAGGGTACAACCCTCTCACCACCCTCAAATACACCAGAAGGCGATGTTAAAATTCAACCCCTAGAGTATAAAAGCTAGGAACCTATGATGAACCTTTTGAAAAACCTAGTGGGGGCTCAACAAAGCGTTATGATTAATTCTCAGCACTGTACATTGGAAAAGATATGAAGGCTTTATAAAAGGTGCTATGAAGATTTATGAGAATGGTTCAAGGAAGAAGAGACTTTGATAACATAGGCTGAGAAACCAGAGTTGGTTTCCTTCAAGAAAAGGAGATTTGATAAAATGTTAAAAATCATGAGAAATGTAAACATAACTGATGAGGAGAAACAGTTGTCAGTGGAGCAAATGTCGAGAGCCAGAAAGTACAGACTTAAAATAATTGACAAAAGAGCTTAAAATGACATGAGGAAGAACTTTTTTACATGAGTTGTATTTATCAGGAACACACTTGAGAGAGAATAGTCAATGCAGATTCAATTGTGAGGTTGAAAAGGAAATTGGATAATTCACTATAAAGAGAAAAAAAAATTGAATGACCACAGAGTATGGGACTAGCTTAAAATTGCTAGTTGACAAATTGTTGATGGTTTGAATGGCCTGTTTCAATGCTATAACTATTCTATGATTTGATGAACAAATCTTTTAGTAGAAAATGTTGGTACTATATCTGTTGTTGACATCATCTTCCATGTTTTAGGAAAGCTAATGAGTGCAATGAGTTTCTCAATACACTTGCACATTCATTAGAAATTGTTATCAAAATTTTCCATGCCTTGTGCCTTGTAAATGTCAAATTCTTGAAGATTTTGCAATCGCCACACCTTATTCTAATCCTAGACTTTTTCTCATCAACGACTTTAGATTAAATTCAAGAAGACATCTGTTAAACAACCTCTATGATTTGCCAATTTCCCCAACAGTCTGCAAAAACAACATTTGAGATAAAGTGTCACATTATTCAATTTAACTTCAGGTTGTTCACCAATGTTGCTGGAGTCATTTCCTGCTGATTTTGACCACAGTATTCCAGGAAACAAGATGCGTACAAGAAATAAAGCCAGCCCCTTCATGACATTATCTACCCTATCTCCATACAGTGTTCTTCCTTCCTCCCCTCTTCTCATTGGATCAGAGTGCCAGGCACCAGTCACTCTCTGCTAACTAAACTGAATGATCACTAGCCAAGCTTAAGCATTGAATGTCAGCATTAAGATGTTATTCAACTGCAGGCGCTTTCAATCCATTCCCAGACCAGATATTGCCCTACAGTTACCTAGTTACAGGTAAGCATTCAGGAGCGGGAATCCTGGATGCAAAGACCAATTCTGGTGGCGTTATGCTCTCCTGGCTATGAATCAATTAATGTCAATACAGTAATATGGTCAAACGAAAAACTGAAGAACTGCGAATGCTGGAAATCAGAAACAAAAACAAAAATTGCTAGAATAACTTAGCAGGTCTATTGGGATCTGTGGAAACAAAGCTGACTTAAGGTTTTGGGTCCAGTGATTCTTCTTCAGAACGGATTGTAGGTAGGAATTTTTTTGTATATATGCTAAATTTGGAATGGGGAGGGGAGATGGGGGGAGTAAATGATAGAGCCCAGAGAGAGAGAACAGTGATTGGACAGACAAAGGAATGGGTAAAGGTCAGCCTGGGAGAATGAAAGAATAGTGGACCATTTGCGACTGACAATGGATTGTTGGTGGCAGCAACAAATATGCTGGCAAGATCTGGTATGTGGGAGTTGGGGTAAGAACAAGATAGAAGATGCTCAAATTTTAAAATTTTTCAACTCAAAATTGAGTCCAGAAGGCTGCAGGGTTCCCAGCTGGAAAATGAGATTCTGTTCATCCAGCTTAAGCTGTGTACTGGAGCACTGTAGCCAGCCTGAGGTAGAGATGTTGGCCGGGGAACATGGTGATGTGTTGAAATGGCAGGCAACCAGAAGCTCAGGTTCATTTTTGCGGACAGAGCATAGGTATTCTGTCATTGGATAGTCTTTTGAGCTACCAGACAAATGTAGAATAGCAAATCTGCACCAGTGTTGTCTTGGATCTGTAGCTAAACTCTGATAAAATACCTGAGCCACAGCCAATGGAGAGTGTTGCTAAAGAACCTGTTGAGACTTTAAAACATTATGGACAGTGGTACCAGACAGTGCTCAAAACACATGATTAAAAAATCTGGAATATAAAAGCTTAAGTTTAGATTCCCTACAGTGCAGAAACAGGCCCTTCGGCCCAATAAGTCCACACCTACCCTCCAAAGGATAACCCACCCAGACACATTCACCTACTCCCTACTATTGCACCTATCACTATGGGCAATTTAGCATGGCCAATTCACCTAACCCGCACATCTTTGGACAGTGGGAGGAAACTGGAGCATCCAGAGGAAACCCATGCAGACACAGGGAGAATGTGCAAACTCCACGCAGACAGTCACCCGAAGCTGGAATCAAACCCGGGTCCCTGGCGCTGCAAGGCAGCAATGCTAACCATTGAGCCATTGTGCTGCCTCAGCACCAATGGTCATTAAAAACTCATCTGTTCATTTTGTCTTTTCGGGGAGAAAATCTGCCATTCTTACTTTATCCTTCAAGTGACACCAGACTCACAGCAACATGATTGATTCTTACCTGCACTGTGAAATAGCCTAGCCAGCCACTCAGTCCAAGGCAATTAGGAGTGGGCAACAAATGCTGGCTTTGCTAGAGATGATCAACTCTCATGAATGAATTTTAAAAAAGTAAAAGTCTTGACTTGATATTTAAATATAATCAATTAATTAGCAACCTCATAAGACCACACATCCCTTTGTCTGAATTTATGCACATTATATTATTTAAACATTCTAATTTAAAAATTCTTGCTTTCAGTTCCAAAAACACAAATATTTTAACTATGTGGTAGTGAAAAAAAATCACTAGCAAAGAATGTATAATTTCTCAGTTAGATTTTATCCTTTGTATTACAGTGATGCTGTGACCCCAATGGTAATATTATAAAGACAAATCCACAGAGGTCATAAGGCTTACAGCCTTCCATTGTCCACACAACTGAATCTTGGGGTTAAGTTACAATATGCTCCATGAGCACTTCTCAATTATTAAGTACTGTTGATGGAGAACTTGGCACCCTTGCAGACTGAAAAAAAAACCCTTTGTGATTGAATGTTTTTGTGAGTAAATTTTAGTTTCAGATTTATTGATTGCACTAGTTGAATTAAGTTACAATATAAAATGCTTCTCTATTGAACTTATGAAAGTAAACGTGTATGGGCTTTAATTGGATGTATAAATTAATTGAGTAGAAAACAAAGACCTTTAGGTTTGTCCCTTTTCACATTTTAAAGCAATGTGAAATGCCTTGGCTCAAACTTTGCAGAAAGTGGCATCTCACGGCATGTCTTATTATTAGATTTGTTCTTTCACCGTCCACCACATAAGATATCTTTGCCAGAAATTATGTCTGGAAAAGCAAGCTGATGGTCAGCGAAGACAGCATAGTATTTCAGATCTCATGGAACAACAGAACATTGTATCTCCATAAATAATGAGTTTTAGCAATTGAGCAATAACAGAGGAGGATCTGGGATGACAGGGAAATTCAATGTCAAAATAAGTGGAAGGAGAAATAAACGGAAGAAACAAATGATTGGATCAAGATAGGGACAAAATAGGGAAAAAATAAAATGCTGGCGTTCTTAAGATAATTAACAGCAATTTATTATGTGAATGAAAGAAAGTTCATGCTTTGAATTATTGCTTTCTTTTCAAGGAAGGTTGATCATGATTAATAATGATCACCTTGATATAGAGTATTTAAGCTATTATTTATTGGATTTAACCTTTTATGCCAAAAGTAGTGGACAACCAACGTGCTAGTACAACAACCTTAACGGTGAGATGCTACTTTTGTGAAGTCAATAGAAGATGGGTGAAAATTGGCAAGCAACTTGTGGCAATCTGCAAATAATGGACCTCTTTTCTTTGCCACAGTTTGTTGGCTGATTTACACATTAACATTCACTTGGTGTTATTCTAGCAGCAAAGTCTATCTAGTTAATTTTTCAATTTTAAATCATAGATGGTGTAAAACTGGTGACGAACATACATATTAGTCACACTGAATATTGCCAAATTCGACAAACTGATGGAGCATTTCACCTAGTTTGATAATGTTAAGAAACATTCAGATTTTTTTGTCTTCAAGCTTGGCTTCTACTTACCCAGACTGTTAGTGAATTGATTTGATTCTTCACCAAAGACATAATCTTCCAGCCCTGGAAACTGAATAATAGATTGTTAAAGGTAAAACAAAGGACTGTGGATGCTGAAGATCTGAAACAAAGACAGAAATTGCTGGAGAATCTCAGCAAGTCTGGCAAGGTCTGCAGAAAGACAGCAAAGGCAATGTTTTGTGTCTCCTGACCATTCCATAGAACTGTTCTTCAGAGAAGCACTGGGAGTGAGAGTCAGGGTTTCCTAATGTTGAATTTCCAATGACCTTGAAAACTAGAAAGACCTCACGAACACATGGTCAGTATAGATATACGGTACTTGGCAAAACTGGAAGGCCAGTGGTAGTTTTCAGGTCAGATGGCAGACTTTCAGACAGGACTGAGGCCTGGATTGCTGAACAGAATGTAAATGTAATTTTCCCTTCTTTAAAAGAGCTGTTGAATGCAAAAGCAGGAAATTTTAGAAGGAGCAGAGAGGCCCTTCACTCTCAACACAAGCAAGAACACTGCAATGGAGAGCCTTCACTAATGATGGATATTCTGCATGTCGGGGTCTATCCCCCAACTTCAACCCCTGACAGTCTTGCCAGCAGCAGCATTCACTTTCATTTATATTTGTGGCATAGATTCTAGGGCCACTAGGCTACAGGTTTCTCATGACATTGTCTTTATAGATCTGGACCTTCCTCAAACTATTTCATTTCATTTTGAAAAAGTACATAAACACTTATTTAAATTGACAGGTTACATTTATTGATATTCTAATACTTGTCCATGTTTGCTTGTAAAAATGGTTGTTGAGATGACAAGTTGTGATACTTTATCCAGCATAATCTTTAGGCTGTTTTCTGGAATTCAATGATAATGCCTTCAGGTCATTGTTCAAACATATTCAAACATATCAACTGTTCACTGTTCACAGAATTTGGCTGCTGGCATATACTCACAACACACTGAGCTACTAATGCTCCACGTTGTTGAATAGTGGGATGCAATTCATACCACACATTTCCACAACTAACCTTTTGATCATACCACCATGGAGAGGTCATATCCATAATAAAAGGAGAAAAGATATCAAATCACTCCACTTTATTTCTTTTGCCTGCCTATCCCTTTAAATAGTACTTCTGCTATTGGCACAGTGGTAATGGGGATGGAAGGATTTAAAACTTAGCACCATCCAAAAGAGAAAGTCTAGAAGGTAGTCCATTGTTCTTATGTCAAATAGTATGAAGAAAATTAGTCTCAGTTAATCCCAACAGTTCAGAGCTAATCACCATGGCTGCAAGTATCTGGTGCACTTACTCTTAATGCTATTATGTTCTTACTATCCTGGTGCAATTAATGATTACAAAAGGCTTCTTATGCAAACTTTTATGAATTTTCTTTTAAAAAGAAAGGTACTAACTGAGTACCAGAGTGATACGTATATCATTACTGTCCAAATTCAGAGTAATTATTTCCAGATACGTCAGACAGACAAACACTGTGAACAAATATCTCTTAATTAGCTTTGTAAATTCCTGGTACTCACTTTCTTTCCAATATCATGTTTGATTACTTCTTGGACTAATACATCTGCCAGTGTTTTGAAATCACTAACAAATTTCTTATTTTTCTCATTCCCTTTTTTCTCTTGGACCAACAGCTGAAAGAGCGTTTCCTCTTGCTTGCAGGCGCGAGCGATGTTTGCAGACTTTTCTGAGGCATAGACGAGTGCGGTCAAAAATTCAGTCATTGTGAAAATCAGATGTGTCTCTATGTGATCACCTGAAATGCAAAGAAGAGCAGTCTGCTAAACCATTTACAGACAAATATCAAAGCCTGCTAATCTTTGGATCCAGTGGCAACAACAATATAACATACACTTCAAAACGTATATTATACAACAGATGATTATGAGGATAATTAATCCAAAGCACTTGCACTTACTTGCTGCATGGATGCTAATTCCACATCCATGGATGATGAAGCAGAAATGGGGAATTCTCTTAGGTCAACACTACAGTTGGGAAAGAGTTGCTTAACTATCAAAATAAATTTTGCTCAAAAGCTAAAATGATAATCATGGAACTGTTCTCAGCGCAGAGAAGACCCTTCCATTTAATTTGCTGTGTTTGCCTTCTCCTCATAACCAAAAGCATTCTTCTTTTCCAATAATAATCCTATTTCCTCTTGAATGACTCGATTGAATCTGTCTCCATCACACAGTAGCGCATTCCAAATTTCAACCTTTCACTACATCAGATTTCTCCTCATGTTTCCATTACCTCTTTTGCTAATTACCTTAAATCTGTGCCCTCCTGTTCATCAATGTGAATTGTTTTCCTATTTACTCTGTTCAGACCCCTCACAAATTTGAAAAGCTCTTTAAAATGTCCTCTCAAACTTTCCTTCTGCAAGGAAAACAGTCTCAATGTCTCCATTCTGTGTAACTGAAGTTCCTCATTCTTGGAATCCTTCTCACAGTTCCTCAGCACACAGTTCCTGAGCATCTTTACAAAGTGTGACGTGCAGAAGTGAGCACAATACTCCAGTTGAGTGGAAACCATTCATTGTTTTATAGATTAGATTACCTACAGTATGGAAACAGACCCTTCGGCCCAACAAGTCCACACCGACCCTCTGAAGAGTAACCCGCCCAGACCCATTCCCCTACCCTACATTTACCCCTAACTAATGCACCTAACACTATGGAAAATTTAGCATGGCCAATTCACCTGACCTGCACATCTTTGGATTGTGGGAAGAAACTGGAGTACCCAGAGAAAACCCACGCAGACAATGTGCAAACTTCACACAGACAGTTGCCTGAGGCTGGAATCGAACCCAGGTCCTGTGAGGCAGCAGTGCTAACCACTGAGCCACCATGCTGCTACAGGTTTAACAGTTATTGTGACTATAATAAACCAATCAATAAATCAACAATATATATCAAGTAGTGCAAGGATCCCACCACAAACTCTGGGAAACTTCAGGACTAACCATCCTTTATCCTTTCATCCTTCCCAAACTAGCATCCGTGAACCATTACTCTCTGTTTCCTGTCACGCAGCCAATTTTGAATCCATGTTGCTACAGTGAATTTCACTGAACATTTGAACAAAGAACGGAAGTAGACCATTCAGCCCTATGAGCCTGTTTTGCCATTCAGTCAGACCGTGGCTGATCTAATTTTAACCTCAACTCTACTTCATTGCATATCCTCAATAATCTTTCATCCTCTTGATAATAAAAAATCTATCTACTTCTGCCTGTAAAATATTGAAAATTTCTGCCTTTTGAAGAAGGGAATTCCAAAGACTCACAATCCTCTCAGAGAGAAAACAAAAATTTCCTCATCTGTCTTAAATGAGTGACTCCTAATTTTTAAGCTATGACCCTTAATTCTAGATTCTCCCACGGCAGGAAATGTCCTTTTGACATTCGCTTGGTCAAATCCCCTCAAGATCGTATCTGTTTAATCTAAGTTGCGTCTGAATTTTCTAAACTCCAAAGGATACAGCCTGGTCTGTCCAACACTCCATCATTGGCCTGACTAGCCTTGCCTGTCTTGCCAGATACTCATTCTAGGTAATAGTCGAGTAAACCTTCTCTGAATTGCTCCCAAAGCATTAACATCCTTCCAAGTATGGTGACCACAGTACTCCAGATGCGGTTTCACCAATGCCTTGTATAACAGATGCATGATCTATTATTGAAATCAACTCCCCTCGCAATACAGAGAGTTGTGAACACAGCCCAGTCCATCATGCAAGCTGCCCTTCCATCCATCGACTCCATCTATACTTCTTAATGCCTTGGAAAGGCAGCCAACATAATCAAAGACCCCTCCCATCACAGTGATAATGTCTTCCAACCTCTACTGTCAGCCAGAAGATACAAATGCTTAAACACACGCACCAACAAGTTCAAAAACAGCTTTTTATTAGATTGCTGAATGAACTTTCCAAATTTCAAATCTAACGTTAATCTTGCTTTCTGTGTCCCTTCTTTGCAGCCATAACTTTTGCATTCTTCGCTCTGTTCAATTACCCTGTGATGTTTGCATGTTATGATCTGCCTCTACTGCACAAAAATCAAAACTTTTCACTGTACCTAGGTACATGTAACAATAATAAATCAAATCAAATAAAACATAATATTCTATTAACTGTTTACTTACTTTACCTGCATACTACCCTTCCATAATTCAGAAAGTAGAAAACCCAGATCTTTCTGCATGTCAGAGTTCTCATCTTTTGCTACTTCTTTATTCTTTCTGCCAAAATAGATAATTTCCCACTTTATTACATTGCACTCCATATGTCAGAATCTTTCCCACTCATTTGAATGCATAGTGGCTCAGCGGTTAGCACTACTGCCTCAGAGTGCCAGGGATCTGGGTTTGATTCCAACCCTTCAGATGACTGTTTGTGTGTGGAGTTTGTACATTCTCCCCTTGTCTTGTGTGGGTTTCCTCCGGGTGCTCCGGTTTCCTCCCACAGTCCAAAGATGTGCAAGTCAGGTGAATTGGCCCTGGTAAATTGCCCATAGTGTTAGATGCATTAGTCAGAGGGGAAATGGTTCTGGGTGGGTTACTCTTCAGAGGGTCGGTGTGGACTGGTTGGGCCGAAGGGCCTGTTTCCACACTGTAGGGAATCTAATCTAATCAAAAAAAAATGTGCAGGTTAAGTGAACTAGCCATGCTAAATTGCCCATAGTGTTCAGGGATGTGTAGGTTAGGTGCATTAGTCAGGGGCAAATATAGGGTATGGGTCTGGGTGGGTTACTCTTCGGAGGGTTGGTGTGGACTTGTTGGGCTGAAGGGACTGCTTCCACACTATAGGGATTCTAATTCATTTAACCATCTATATATCTTTGTAGGTTCTTTCTGTCTTCTTCTCAAATTACTTTCTTGCCTACCTTTGTGTGATCAGCAAAATTAGCTACCATACCTTTGATCTTTTCACCTAAATTATTTTTATGCACTGTGAAGAGTCGAGATCCCAGCACTGACCTCCATGGCACATCACTCATGACATCCTGCCAGCCTGAAAAAGACCTGTTCCTCCTCTCTGCTGCCTACCAGCCAGTCAATCTTCTATATATGCCAATTTACCATAAATTATTCCACAATAAGCTTTGATGTAACACCTTCTTGAAATCTAAGTGCAATACACTTACCGGTTCCTTTTATCTACTTCACCAAAGGACTCTCATAAATTAATTAAAAATCATACAACACCAGGTTTATTTGGAAGCACTAACTTTCGGAGCACTGCACCTTTATCAGGTGGACAACCAGCTGATGAAGGAGCAGTGCTCCAAAAGCTAGTGGTTCCAAATAAACTTGTTGAACTATAACCTGGTGTGTGATTTTTAACTTTGTACACCCAGGTCCAACACCAGCTTCTCCATATCATGAATCCCTTAAATTAGATAAACATGATTTTCCTTTGAAAAAACTATGTTCCTAACCAGGCTGGCTCTGCTACCTTTAACTTATCCAATCACCCTAATATAAGGGCTTTAATAATAGCTTTTGACATTTTCTCTATGACAGATATTAAGCTAAATGGCCTGTAGTTTTGTGCTTGAGCTATAACTTTGCTCACTAGTCTGTTGTGCAGCTATTATCAATTGCCTTTTGTAGATGTATGTACACCACAGCAATAGAATTAACCTCATAACTTTCACTGTTATTGCTTTAAATAATCCAGCAGCTTAGTCAAACACAATTTGCTCCTAACAAATCTATCCTGGTCTTCTGTAATTTATCCAAATGACTGTTAATTTTATCATTTTTTTGTTTCTAAAAACTTTATCACATCTGAAATAAAATTGAACTAGCCTAATATTTACATAAACATTATTATATTATTACTACCTACTGTGCAATACTTAAACATTTTATATATTTTTTTATCTCAGTCACACTTTTATTTGAATCTCTGAAATGGATTAAAAGTGCATTTTGGAAGCCCTCAGCTCAGTCACAAAGAATTTGCTAAACACAAATGTTGCTGCTCTGTATAATGAGATCTTAATGGTTGCTTACAAGTAAACTTGTTATATTTTACATTTGAATCTACTTAGATTGATTATAATCTGAATTCTGGTTGAATGGTAAAGGCCTCCCTAAATATAATTGCTTATGTAACAATCTTGGTGATACTTGAATATACATGCTATCCTTTTCCTAAGCATACAAACTCATGAATCAACAAGGAAGGAGATTTTCTAAAAATATCAGGGCAAAGTCCTTAAAGATTTGAACTGCTGATGTATAATAAGGAAACTATGATCTATTTTATTCATTTGTAAACCATAGTAAACCTATGAAATTTTTATGAATGCTTTTATTACATTATTATCTGACAGTGCGCTTTCATAGTTGCCAAGTGCAGAATATACATAGTAAAAGTGCAGAGAAGATAAAATTTTATTGTGGTTGTTAATTGTTTTAAACATATTTTAATCTTGCTTGCACAGAAATATGGTGCTTTCCTTAATTTAGAAATAGATTGTACTCTGTATATTACTTTCTGTCATACCTGATGTTAATGCATAGACTGAGGTTAACTAATCAAAGTGTATTTTTCTCTCCAAATGTGTAAAGTAAATGTACTTTGATCAAAACAAAGATAGTGAGAGGTGAAATATTGTTGATAAGCTATTTACACAAAGAGAAATATATCTAAAGTCCCAGCATACTACCTGAAGCAATGTGCCTAGTTTAAAAGAATGACTCTTTTCATGTCTCTTCTATTTCATGTTTCTAAAATTTGTGACAAAAAAAACAATTAATTGCTTTGTCAAAAATTCTACTTACAAGATATAAACAACAGCTGTCACCAAAACATAATTCAATTAATCTCACCATGTGAAAGTAATTCAGCAAAAGCAAAGTGAGCCTGACATTACCTGACATTCCCAAAAGGACAAGGGAACAATCGTATAGTGGTCATGTTATCAGGCAAATAACCCAAAGGTTCGTATCTGGAGGACTGCTATAAGAAAGACAAGGGATCATTTGAGAAAAAAAATCCTAATTTACATTTTAAATGGGGACCCCTTATTTGTAAATTATGTCTCCAAGAGGGGCAAACATACTTTCAGCCTGTACAGACCCCTCAGGATCTTCTGTTTCGATAAGATTACCTTGCATTCTTTTAAACTGCACTAGATGCAGACACAATCTGTTTAAAATTTCTTTTCATATTTTCTTCATTCATTCATGGGATGTGGGCATCACTACCTGGCAACTCAAGTTGTCCTTCAGAATATGGTGGTAACTTGTCTTCTTGAACTGCTGCAGATCATTACAATGCTGTGAGTGAGAGAATTCCAGGGTTTTGATTAACCAACAGTGAAGGAAAAGTTAAATATTTTCAAGTTAGGATGATGAGTGGCTTGGAGGGGAACTTGAGTGGTATTCTTATGCATCTGCTTCTCTTGTCCTTCTAGACATAAGTTGTGGATTTGGAAGGTGTTGTCTTAAGGATCTTTGGTGAATCTCTGCAGTGCATCTTGTAGATAGTACACACCATTGCTATGGAGCCTTGGTGCTGGAGGGAGTGAATATTGTTGGTATGGTAAAAACACCTTCATCTCCTCCCCCACTCACCCATTGTACTCTATGCTACTCTTTCCCCACCCCCACCCTTCCCTAGCTTATCTCTCCATGCTTCAGACTCTCTGCCTTTATTCCTGATGAAGGGCTTTTGCCCGAAACGTCGATTTCGCTGCTCGTTGGATGCTGCCTGAACTGCTGTGCTCTTCCAGCACCACTGATCCAGAATATTGTTGGTATGGTGTCAATCAAGCGGGCCACTTTGTCCTGGAAGGTGTCAGGTTTCGAATGTTTTTGGAGCTGCACTCATCCAGACAAGTGGGGAGTATTCTGTCACATTCCTGGCTTGTGCCTTCTTTTCCCAGTGGGCAGATTTTGGGAAATCAGGTGATGAATTACTCGCCACAATATTCCTTGCCCTGACCTGCTTTGTAGCCACTGTATTTATATAAATTCATAATATGGAAGCAGGTCATTTGTTCCATTGAATACATACCCATCCCCAAAAGTGCATCCCACCCAGTACGACCCCCCACTCTATCCCTGGAACCCTGCATTTCCCATGGCTAATCCACCTAGCCAGCACCTAGCCTTGGGCCGAAGGGCCTGTTTCCACACTGTAAGTAATCTAAAATCTAATCACATCCCTGGACACTATGGGCAGTTTAGCATGGCCAATGCACCAAATCTGCACATTGTTGGATTGGTGGGACCAGTTGTCTTTCTGGTAATGGCAACCCTCGTAGAACATAGAACAGTACAGCACAGTACAGGCCATTCGGCCCTTGATGTTGTGCCGGTCTTTTATCCTACTCTACGATCTTGAAGTATTTTTTAAAGAGAGTGCTGTGTATATTTAAGGGTTCAAAATTAATTATCAATTTAATACAGATAGTTAATAACTTTGTCTTTTCAGTGTCCCGATAGAGGAAAAATTGGATATCACAGTTTTCTTATTGTGACTCACTAATACACAAATCTTACTGATTGTACAAAGACCAATAGAGATCAGGAACCTCACAGGATTTTGAGAATGGGGGAGTTCAGTGATGGTAACAACACTGAATGTTAAGCAACAGTTGCTTAGTTTGTTTCTATTGGAGATGCTCATTACCTGGCAATGTGTGATGCAAATTTTACTTCCACTTGTCACCCCAAGCCTGCTATAGTCCAGCTCTTGAACATGGATTACTTCACTATCTGAGGAAACATGAATGGTGCTGAACATTGTGTGTTCATTGGCAAACCTTATGTTGGAGGGAAGGTCATTGATGAAGCAGCTGAAGATGGTTGGGCTTAGGACAGTACCCTGAGGAACTCCTGTGGAGATATCCTGGAGCTGAGATGACTAACCTCTCACAATCCTATCTGACCTGCTTTGTAGTCACTGTATTTATATGAATTCATAATGTGGATGCAGGCCATTTGGCTCACTAAAGTCATTCTCCAAAGAGCATCCCACCGAGAGTGACCCCCATATCCTATCCCTAGAATGCTGCATTTCCCATGGCTAATCTACCTAGGATTCCTATCGGAAGGGTGTTGTGAAACTTGAAAGGGTTCAGAATTAGGATGTTGCTCGGACTGGAGGATTTGAGCTCTAGGGAGAGGCTGAATAGGCTGGGGCTGTTTTCCCTGGAAAGTCTAAGGCTGAGGGGTGACATCATAGAGATTTATAAAATCATGAGGGGCATGGATAGGAGAAATAGACAAAGTATTTTCCCTGGGCTGGGGGAGTCCAGAACTACAGGGCATAGGTTTAGGGTGAGAGGGGAAAGATATAAAAGGGACCTAAGGGGCAACTTTTCATGCAGAGGGTGGTGCATGTATGGAATGAGCTGCCAGAGGAAGTGGTGGAGGCTGGTAAAATTACAACATTTTAAAGACATCTGGATGGGTTTATGATGCTTATACCCATCATATTAAAACTAGGAAAGGTTTAGAGCGCTTCGGTGCGGGTGATGGCAAAAGGGATTAGATTAGATTGGTAAATCTGGTCAGCATGGACGAGTTGGACCAAATGGTCTGTTTCTGTGCTGTACATCTCCATGACTCTAATCCCAACAATCTTCCTATGGGCCAGGTATGACTCCAAACAGTGGAGAGTTTGCCCCTGATCCCAATTGATTCCAGGTTTACCTGGGCTCCTTGATGTTACATTCTGTAAAATATAACCTTGATGTCAAGAGTTGCCAGTCTCACCTCACCTCTGGGATTCAGATCTTTTGCCCATGTTTGAATCAAGGCTTGTAGTGAGGTCAAGAGCTGGGTGGCCCTAGTGGAAACCAAACTGGGTGTCACTAAGCAGGTTATTACTGAGATAGTGCTATTTGACAGCACTATTGATGCCACCTTCCATCACTTTTCAGATGATCGAAAGTATATTGATGGGGCAGTAATTTGCTGGTTGGAATTGACCTGCATTTTGTTTACAAAACATAAGCTGAGCAATTTTCCATACTATCAGGTAGATGTCAGTACTATAGCTTTACTGGAACAGATAACTAAGGGCATTGCAAGTTCTGGAAGACTGGTCTTCTGTGCTATTGACAGAATGTTGTCAGGACCCATATCCTTTGCAGTGTCGAGCGTCTCCAGACATTTCTTAATGTCATATGGAGTGAATCAACAGCTCTCTGTAACATCTCTCCACCAGTGCAGTCGTAGAAAGAAGAACAAAAAATGAATTTCATTCAAAAGTCAAATGAAGAAAAGTAATACAGTTAGTCATGCAATACAGCGTGAATGGGGCAGGAGCTTGAGCACCTCCTCCTCTGCCACTTCTGCCATCTTGGAAGTGATGGCAGGCATCATCATCAATGCATCAAGTAGCACCTGCTCAGCAATAACCTGCTTAGTGATGCCCAGTTTGTGTTGTGCCAGGTCCATTCAGTCCTGACCTCATTATAGCCTTAGTTCAAGCATGGCCAAAAGAGCTGAGTTCCAGAAGTGAGATGAAAGTGGCTGTCCTTAACATCAAGGCTGCATTTGACTGAGCGTAGCATCAAGGAACCCTAGCAAAACTGGAATCAGTGGGAATCGAGGAAAAATTCTCCACTGGTTGGAATAATAATTGGCACAAAGGACGATGGTTGTAGTTGTCAGAAGTCAGTCATCACAACTCTAGGATATCTCTGCAGGAGTTTGTCAGGTTTGTATCCTTTGTCCAATTATCTTAAGTTCCTTCATCAATGACTTTCTTTCCATCATAAGATGAGAGAGGTTACTGATGACTGTATAATCTTCAGTACCATTTGTGGGTTCCTAGAATGCTAAAACAGTCCATGATAAAATGCAGTAAAACTGGACAATACCTAGGTTTGGGCTGACAGGTGGAAATCATTATTCATGCCACATAATTGCCAGGCAATTATGATCTCCTAAAAGAGAATATGTAACCATTGCCTTTGACATTCAATGACATCATCACCACTGAATCCCTTGCAATCAACACCTTGGTTGGTACCATTGACCAGAAACTGAACTAAGTACTGTGGCAACAAGAGCAGGTCACAGGCAAAGGATCTTGCAGTGGGTAACATGCCTCCCGACTTCTCAAAACTGTCCGGCATTTACAAGGCACAATTCAAGAATGGGATGGGATGGATGAGTGTAGCTCCAACAACACTCAAGAAGTTTGTTACCATCCATGTCAAAGTAGCCGTTTTGATTGGCACTACATACACAAACATCCATTCCCTCCTCCACATATGTTCAGTAGCAGCAGTGTGTATATGTAAAAGATGTACTGCAAATATTCACAAAAGCTCCTTAGGTAGAGCCTTCTAAGCCCACAACCACAAGGAAAAGAGCCACAGCTATATGGGAACAACAACACCACCTGCAAGTTTCCCTAATACCATTGATATGATTACAAAAACAGCTGGCAGCAGGTCAAGAAGGCAGCTCATCAACACCTTCTCAAGCACATATGGGGATGGGCAATAAATGTTGGCCTCGCAAGTGATGTCAAAGTTTCATGAATGAACTTTTTTAAATCTGTGGCTCAAATTATTCATTAACAAAAGGGGACTTGAAATAGACATCAAATTGCTTCATTTTAAATGCAAAATGCTGATTTCTTATTTCAAGAACAGACTTCAGACACCTAAGCAAGGGGACTTTACCAAAAATATTCTTGCAGCTCCTCTAGTTTCACGCTGAATGTTAAGTCTTCCATTTTTACACCTGTAGCTCTTTTTTTTAATTCATTCATGGGATGGGGGTGTCACAGGCTATGCCAGCATTTATTACCCATCCCTAATTGCCCAGGGGCAGTTAAGTGTCAACCACATTGCTGTGGGTCTAGAGTCACATGTAGGCCAGACCAGGTAAGGATGGCAGTTAGCTTTCCTAAAGGACATTGTTGGAAAAACCCATTTGGTTCGCTAATCGGCAATGGATTCATGGTTATCATTAGATTCTTAATTCCAGATACTTATTGAATTCAAATTCCACAATATGCCGTAGCAGGATTCAAATCTGGGTCACCAAAACTTTATCTGGGTCACTGAATTAATAATCCAGCAATAATACCACTAGGCCATTGCCTCCCCGCCTGATACATCAGGCCAAAAGAACACTAGACCTATTCTTTTAATCCTCACTTTTCATTTCTCTTTAAGACAAGTATTTAATCAGAAATAGAATTACTTCAATAAATAACCTTAATCCCAAGTGAATTCAGGGGAAACCACTGGACGACACAGAGCAATTTCACAAAATGATATGTTTATAGAATTAATAAGCAAACATTATAATGAAGACAATTAAAGGCAATACTTTTTCAGCTTTGAGGTTTTTGAGAATGACGTTTTATATTCATGTTGTATTCACAATGTTCATAAAGCTTGGTCCTCATTATTTTGAGCTTCTTCTGAATCAAATGTCTGTACTCTTTCACACTACAGCCCTGACTGAATTATTTGGAACAACACTTTGTCATGCCCTAGAAAATAACATTGCATAATTTTCAGTGCTTTCCAATATCTGAGGAAAGATTACACGTATTCCCAATTTAGATTAGCATTTAAGATAAAGTAACAAGCTGTTAGCAAGTTCAAATAGCTGCAGTGCAGTACTGTAACTAAAACAAAACTCATGATCTTGATCACAAGATGAATGTCCGTCAACAGTCACTCTTGCAAATTAAACTGTAACTTTAGACATTTGTTTTGAACAAGGTGCCGCAACTGAATGACCTGTCCTGTCTTTACAATCCAATCAACTTTTAGAATACCAAAACCTTCAAAGTCCATAAAAGATCTTTCCTTTCTCCTTCAATTATTCACTAACATAACATAACACAGAGCTTTTGTGACATAAAGGTTGACATGAAATTGTCACTGAAAGTTTTTAAGGAGAAGCTAGGTAGAGTTTTCAAATGCTGGAGGGTTGAAGGCTAGGATAAGGTGCCATGGAAAAGGGATTAGGGGCTGGGACAGATCAACCTTGATCATGTTGTTGGCAAGGCAGGTTTGAGGGGCCAAATAACTATTTCTTATGTTCTTAAAGCTGAAAGCCATCTTATTCATTGCAGCAAAGCCCCAGATTTACTAAGGAAGTGTTGATTCATTAAATTGTAATCTTGATATGGCTGTGAAATCCTGCAATCTTTGTTTAATTAAATAAGCGTTGATATCACAACAAACATTTTGACCACGTTGTATTTAAGATAAAAAGCAAGAAGAGCTGCATCATTTGTGTCATGTTATCAAATTACATCTGACATATTTGGGCATCATGTAAATATTGCATTTGTGGAAAATGAAATAAGGTCTTATAATAACTTATTTAAATAAAATCAATTCCCCTTTCGCACAGTGAGAGTTATGCAAAAAAGGCATAATACTGTCATAATACATAATCTTTAACTAACCTCAGTAATAAAAGATTGACAGCACAATGACTTTCAACAGTGCTTAGCCTTGATAGCTATCAGTCTATTCGACTGTGGTCTGATATGCACTACAACACACGACAGCTAATCAACACAAGCTCTTGAGAACAGTATTTAATAAAATGATGTTTTCTCAATATACTATGCATGACAGATTCTCAATTAAGTGCAGATGCTTAATTTGTCAATAAATGTTGAATGCTTTGCTTGTGTTCAGTCAGTTATTCTCATGTGTGCCAACTAAAAATGCATCTGAGCCCCTTAAAGGGCACAATTTTCCATTATCCCAATTTCAGTGATTTGTATTTGAGCGTAACTGTTCACTTTAAATCAGCCAATTCCATTTAAAGATGTTGCCAGTCTTTAAATGTAACATACAACGGCTCCAAATGAAAACAGCCATTTTACCCTATCGTCTGTTATAGTGAAAATGTCAAATGTGATGCTAAGATCACCACCAGAATTGTGCTTCATATTACTGTTTTAGACCTCTTGTGATGGGAAAATTGGAGAAAACACTTCTTTGGACCTTTTGACCAGAATGTCACTCTATAGTTCACTCAACAGGAGATATATTTATAATCTACAGACAGTGTTGCACTATTTCCTTAAAAGGTAATATGTAGAAATTTGCTGTGGAATTACTGAAGCTCTCATATGTTAGCAAGTGGCCATCACTTGCACTGAACACTATTTTCAGCTGCTTAATTGAAGTACCTTCATTTTGATATTACCACAACCGTTGCAACGGTGTTGTCAGCTGATTGGGTTTTTTTTGAGCGTCCTCAATTCCAGACCAGCCAAAACAAAACATTTTGCACAAATCAGCAAACCATTTTCTTCAGCGGTTTGCACAAGAAATTTTGATTACTTTGAAGTAATTACTTAGAAGTGCCTTAATTCACATTGCATGCAATAACTATTTGGTGGTTAATTATATCTCATCTGTCTGTTTTGCCTCAAATGTTTCTGTTCCTTCTAGTGTCTGAAATACACAGGAAAACATTAATAATAATCTAACACATCAGTCAATTCATAGCAGCTCGTGAAATTGCATTGCATAAAAAAAGACCATTTCTGAAAAATATGTAGATGCAGAATCTGAAAAAAAAACAAATAAAGCAAGACAGCAATAGCACACAGTGTTTTCTCAATCATGGCAAATTTTGTGAGAGAGACAGAGGGAAAAAAGTCAGAAAAACTTGACAATTATCATGCTTTACTCTGAATCAAGTGATGCAAAAAGGAGGAAGTCAGATCCTATTAAAATGTTTTATAAGTCGTAAGCATGCTCTTATGGAATTCTTGGCAATATTCAAAATTCCTAGGCCAAAGAAAAGTTTGTATTTTACCTTGACATATTGACTCAGATCTCTTTTAGCAAATAACAATACATTTTGTTTACATTCATGATGTCTTGTACTATTAGCAAGTCCTGCATTTATTGTCCACCTCTAATTATCCTTTCGAGAATGAGGCAATGCATCTTGAACTTCTGCAGACCAAAGTCTGTGCAACTGAAAATCAGATTGATGTTTCCAGGTTATCAGTACTATCAACTTCAAAATAATTCTACATTGCAATGGAATAAATACCAATTAAACCATATAGATAAAGTACAGTTTAAGTGAACTGGGTGATTTTTTTTGTTTAGTATGAAAGTTGATTTTGATTGACCACTGAACCATACATTGTGTTCCAAAATGGATATGGCAGAGGTGTACTTCCTTACCTGTATAAATAGTTTTAATGTTAAAATATTTGAAACTATGTTATCCATGTGATCTATTCTAAAAGGACTGTTCATGCATCATGTACTCTGTGTATCTGTGCATGCGTAGGTTTTTATATACAGTCACGTGGAGCTATCCTTAGATTGTCCTAATTACTTTAACAGAATTCCTTGCAATGTCTGTCAAACCTGTGTACGAATCACTGATTTAAAACCCAACATATATCCAGTACAAAGCAAGTTGCCTCAATTTCTTATTTAGTTTAAAAGCATTGTGGTAGGAGCCCTCCCCACCACAAATCTTGTCACCACTCCCTCCCCACACCCAGCAGATTTCTGCTAATTGTACCTGATATCAGGCTTTTAAGGCCGTTATTGAAATTTTCCTTCTGGTGCAAGGGCACTATCTGGTATATTTACAAATTTTTGATTTCTTTTAGCATTTACTATGGTGTTAACTACTGTACACCAATATAATTAACATATGATTCAGTATAGTCTTATAAAATAATTTTCAAATTATTTAAAACTGAGTTATTCAGGTGATGGACCTTTTGATTAAAAGTGCTTGTTTTAGCTATTAGAAATTAGTATTAATGATTTACTTGGAAATTTAACTGGATTGAGGGTCGAATAAGTCCCCTGGCTTACATAAGCTTCATTCCAGTGTTGAAGGGGTGGTACTGGAGATAGTGGTTGTACTAATGATTATTTAAAATTCTATAGATTCTGGAAAGGTTTCCTGCAAACCAGAAACTTAATAGTAACTTTACTATTTAAGACGAGAAAATAGACTACCACATACTTGTCAGTTTGGCATTAGTGGTAGTGAAAATATCGGAAGTGATTATAAAGGATGTGATAACTCAATATTTAGAAGAGTGATGAGATTGGGCAGGGTCAATGTGGATTTATGAAAGGTACAACATATTTGACAAACCTGGTAAAAACAATGACTGCAGATGCTGGAAACCAGATTCTGGATCAGTGGTGCTGGAAGAGCACAGCAGTTCAGGCAGCATCCAAAGTGCAGCAAAATCGATGTTTCGGGCAAAAGCCCTTCATCAGAAATAAAGGCAGTGAGCCTGAAGCGTGGAGACCTGTCAGAGCTTTTCGAGAATGTTATGTCAAGCATATATAAAGGCGAACCAGTGAATGTATTGTCTTTGGATTTTCGGAAGGCTTTTGCTCAGGTTCTGCAGTGACGAGCAAATAAATTTAGAGTAGGTGGAATTAGGAAAAATATACTAGTCTGGATTTAGAATTGGTCAAACATAAAAAAATCAGAGAGTAGGCATAAATAGATCATCTTCAGATGACAGGCTGTTATTGGTCAGGCATTGCAAGGATCAGTGTCCACAAATGTTCACAATCTACATAAAATAATTTAATTTGGCACCAATTGTCATATTTCCAAACTGCTGTGAGTAGGAATGTAAGGTATGAGAAGAATGCAAGGAGGCTTCAAGAAGACTTCGTCAGGCTAAGTGAATGGGGTAGAACATGGTGGCTGGAAATATAATGTGAATAAGTGTGAAATTTGAAACTACATTTTCAGTGAGAGATTGGAAAGTATAAGTGTCTAAAGGGACTGAAAACAACAAATGCTGGAGATCACAGCAGGTCAGATAGCATCCATGGAGAGAGAGCAAGCTATTGTTTTCAATCTAGATGACTCTTCATCAGAGCTGAACTGAAGTATAGCGGGGGCAGCATTTATGCTATAGTTTTTTTGGGGGGGAAGAGGGGTGGCAGTGGGGGTGGTGGAGTATAGAGTACTGGTGAAGAAAAGCTATTAACAGTTCAGATTAAGTAATCGGAGTGTCTAAAGGGACCTGTGTTTCCTTGTTCATGAGTCACTAAAAGTTAGCATGCAAGTACAGCCAGCCATTAGGAAGATAAGTAGTATTTTCACTTGCATTGCAAGGGAATTTGACTATGAGAGTAAAGATGTCTTGTTACAGTTGTATAAAGCCTTGGTGAGACCTCATTTGGAGCATTGTGTGTTCTTTTGGTCCTCTTACTGAAGAATGAATATAATGTTTTGGCATTGGAAGTTCACTGGATGAATCCCTGAGGTGGCAGAATTGTTTTATGAGGAGAGATTGAGGAAGCCGGGTCTGTATTCCATAGGAGTTTTGACAAACGAGGGGTGACCTCATTGAAACTTGTAAAATTCTTACATGGTATTTTAGGTGGATGTAGATGTTTCCTCTGGATGATGAGTTTAAAGCCAGGGACATGATCTCAGGATAAGGGGTATATCATTTAAGGCGAGGATAAAGAGAAATTTCTTCACTCAGAAGGTAATGAATCTTTGTAATTTTCTACCCCAGAAGGCTGTTGAGGCTCAATCATTGAACAGAAATCTGAAGATTCTGGAAACTAATTACATTAACGGATAAAGAGATAATGCAAGAAAATGGTTTTGATGGAGTTGATCAATCATGATCTAACTGAATGACAGAGCAGACTCACTGGACTCAAGTCCTACTTCTGTTCCTATTTTCCTATGACAAACCCATTGTCAGCTATACAAAGCCAGCTGCATTAAGTTATAGCTCTTAAATATATCAAAGAATGTATCTTAAAGCAAATCTATTCTAAGACATGGCCAGGTTACATTGGTTCACTGTATCCTTTACATTTGATGTTAACTAAATTAAAAACTAGCACAACCTTTGAGTGCAATTTGTGCCTTGGTCTTCAATTGCACCCAAAGCAGAAATGCCAATGCAATGGACTGAATTTACCAGGCACTGAATGACATGGCAAGGAGGTTGGGAAATGTGCAAGATCAGCAGTGAGAAGCATGTGTTGAACAGTAAGATGAGATTCTCACTAGTGTATGGCGCTTAGCCTATTTGTTCCAGGCCTCTGATAAACCTCTATTGATTTTTAAAGGACAGACCCCTGAGACTAATCATGACCCTTCACTTCAGTAACTTTGATGGACAACCCCAAATGATGAGCGACCAGACCCCGACTGATCTTTGTGCAACTCCCCAATTGACTTAGAATTCATCTCCTGACTGGTTGCATATACTCCCATGCCCCCTCATACTCCCATTCCCATTTATCTTCAACAGCCAATCACACTGGTCCATAATGGAACACCCTCAGGACAACAATCTAATATTCATCTCTGTGCAATTCCCCAACTGACTTAGAATTCATCTCCTGACTGGTTGCACTAGCTCTACACGGATAACTGTGGCCCACTCACAGGAGTGTAGATGTATGGACCGCCAAATCCTGATGCCTCAAACAGCAGACCAACTGTCCTCAACCCTCTGGGCTAATATGGGAGCCTGTCCTTGATTTAGTGTGCCACAACCCGCTGAGAGCATCTCCCTTGATTTGACTGATGATTGATCCCCTTAGACAATAAGGCATGGCAATTCAATTGTTACACATGCAGTGTTGTTTGCTATTGTACATACATGACACATTGTGCAGGTGAGAGATTGATATGGCACAGTGGCATACAATAACATATCCACCAGTTGGCCGATCACAAGTTGCCTCGACCTGCAACTGTGCTAAAAGGAGAAGCAACATAAAAGCAATGTAAGTCTTTAACCTCTAGTTGAGGGGGCAAAGTGCAAATAGGCAAGACGAGACAGAGATACTGTGAGCATGAAAGTAGGCACAATATGAATGAATGCAAGGGAGAATACAAAGATCACTGGAGTGCAACCTGGTCCAATCCATGAGATGGATGCCTGTCCCTGTACACAAAGTATCTTTGCAGCAGCCATTCACAGAAAGTGCCAGGTGCACTCCAAAGTGCAGTTTGAGGTGCAGAATCATATTGTAAGTGGATTGGAGATGTGCCATGAGGCTGTGGTGAGGCTAGGATACATCAGATCCCAAGGTCCATAGATGGATTGGCATGTGTGGATTCAGTGCCAATAGAATGTGCTCTGAGTTGTTGGTCGCTGATGGAGAATTGGAGCAAGTAACTGTTCTGAATTGTATGTCAATAATTATTCGTGTTAGTTTTCATCCAATGAGTGGGAGAATGAGACATTGCACATCAATGAGATGAGTTTAGCTAATAATGAAATGTTCATGTATGGTGATGCATGCAGATAGACCTCACACCGCTCACTCAGTGAGAATCCCGTCTCACCATTTAACACTTAGTTGGAAAATACAATTTTTTGCTCCCAAGGTTGAGAGGCTCCTCATTGCATATTTCAGGTGATTTTCTCAACTTTATCACATGGTCCGCAACATTCAGGGGCTAGGGAGAGGAAAACTTGGGATAGGCACTTTGGTGGCAGCTTGTTATGTGCCTGCTTTTATGCTGACAGGAAATTAAAATCAGGTTCACACCTATCAACTCCAACTCAGAAAAAATGTTCTAAATGTTCTCGCCTATGTTAATTTGTTTTCTTGCCTGTGCTAATTTACATTGTAAATTAAAATTCAAACTCTAATGCCAATCAGCTAAAAACTGTTGCAATGCCTTGGGAATGATCTCACTGCAGACAACAATTTAAAACTGTTACTATGGCAAGCCCATTATTTTTTGAAATCAGGAAGAAATTTGAATGTGAATACATTGATATAATACACAAGAAAAAAAAATGCCACCAAGGCATGGAATACAATTAATTTGTTCTTAGTTTGGATTCAAAATGATTCATCCTAATAAGGGCTCTTGACGAGTCTAGTGGAATTTACACATCCGGTTTATGTTAACAATCAAAAATAGCACAATCACCACAAATGACCAGTGTTGTAAATCGTTTGTTTGATTTTTGGCAAACATGACAGACAAATCTCTTTTATATGCTGGCCAACTGCTCAGCAGGACTGTGTCAATATTTATTTTTAAGCAATGTTTGGGATGTGGAGATCTCTGGCATAGCCAACACAAATTGCTTGTCCTGTTGTTGGCCTTGGGTTGGCAGTGATGGATCTGCTTATTGAGCCATGGCAGATTAGAAGGGAAGGTGCTCAAACAAAGCGGGAGTTTTAAGACTTTGATAAAACAATGATGAAGGATATTGATTGCAAGCTAGATTTTTGTGTTGGGCTCAGAAAATATGAGTCAGCATATTTTCCATGTTCAGATAGCCGAAACTGTCATTTCTGCTCATATCCACCATTTTAATCTCTCTTGGAGACATGTGGTGGGATGTTTTCCAAAGTGCTCAGTAGTGCTGGAGAAGTTCAGATGCACAGATGAGTTGTTTAGAAGAGCCTCTTCGATTTGCTGAGATATTGCAGTTCTCCAACCTAGTTCTTATCCTCCATCTCTAAATCCTCATCCACGTTCAAGCCCTCTAATATTTCCATGCACCCGTCATTTCCACTCCTCATTCTGCTGCAAACCCCCTTACCTAAAAAGTAATCCTCATACTCCCCATGTCCTTCAATACCTTCTCTTATTCCCCTCAATTCCCCTCTTCCACCCCAAGTCCCCATATACCACCTTCATGCTCTCTCACATTCCTCATGCCCGCACATATTTCCATGCCCCTTCATAGTCTCATTCCCCATTTATCTTCAACAGCCAATCACACTGGTCCACTATTGGAAGCCCTCAGAATAACAATCTAATAGAGCTGTCATACTAAAAGACATGTTTATTCCTAGATTTGTTGCTATTGTACAAATCAGGCTGTAGACTGAAATCTGGATTAATACATCATGGTTTGTTTTGCTTTGGTTTTAACAAGGTGGTCATTCATTGACATATAAGCTCACAATATTGCAGATATGTTTAAATAATTTTTTTAGCCACACTATACGAATTCTATGATTCTAAGAAAATGAAGATAAAATAGAAGAAACTAAACGATTTACTTACAATGCAAAATCAAAGAGTTTTAAACACAGTGAAGAAGTAGAATCACTTTAATCCCAAAACATTCTTTCACAAATTCCAAAAAAAAACCCTTGTACAGCACCCGTAAACTTTGGTTTTATTATACTCAGACAAGAGAAGAAATCTTTTCCTAACACCTCATATGCTGAAGGCAAACATGATGGGAAATATTGAAAGCTTCTTCCTGGAGGAATCATACATGCTCAGCCTTCAAGTTATCTCCCTAGCATTTTAACCCAACACTTCTGGTTTGGTACTCTGACTAACTTCTTCCTCTAAGGTAGTCTATTTTCACCATATTCTCCCATTCTCAGCAGCACTGTTCCATACAATCATCTTTATTCAAAGGTTTCACAGAACTGCGGAGTTGAAAATTGTGGTGCTAGAACAGCAGGTCAGGCAGCATCCAAGGAGCAGGAGAGTCGACATTTCACACATAAGCCCTTCATCAGGAGTGCAGTCTTCACTTTCACAGAACTGCCCAAAACAAAGTAAAATTGAAAGAAATTCTCTTTCTCTCTCGGCTATGGGGATTTCCCCTAAGTTAAAAAAACCCTATATCTTAAGGTGAACAAAATCCCATTAGTGCGACTAAAGCACCTCTTAAAATCTGTTTTAAAATAAGTCACCATGGCTGCAGAAATACTTACGAGTTATTAACTTCAGACTCACAAAAGACCAACATATCACTAACTCAAAAGCCAAAACACAAACTTAAAGTAATATACATCATTAAAATATATTCAGTGGTTCATACCGTAGACATGTTATACTTTAAAAACTCACATTGTTAGAACAAAAATTCCAAAAATTAAAGCTCCGCAAGTGGGCATCCTGCCGTCAAAGACAACTGTTTATTTATTTATAACATCAAAGAAAATTAATGCCTTAATAAGTTATTAGAACTGCAAAAAAAAATTGTGAAGCAGGCTGACTTATAAGAACTAGGAGTAGGCAATTCTGCCAAAAAAGCTAAATAATGGCAGATGCTGGAAATGCTGAAAATCAGAAACAAAATCAGAAACTGCTGGAAACTCAGCAGGTCTGGAAACATCTGTGGAGAGAAAGCAGAGTTAATTTTTCAGGTCCTATGACCCTTCCTCAGAACTATTCAGAACCGTTCAGAAGGAAGGTCACTGGACCAAAAAAAAATTAACTGTGGTTTCTCTCCATAGATGTTGCCACACCTGCAAAGGTAATTCAGCCCTTTGAGCCCACTCCACCATTTAATATGATCATGACTGATCTCATCTTGGCCTCATCTCCAATTTCCTGCATCTCTTCATAACCCATCAACTAAATACTAATTAAAATTTGCCTACCTCCTCCATAAATGTACTCAATATTCCAGCATTTACTGCTTTCTGGGTAGTGAATTCTGCAGATTCATAACCCATGAGAAAAGTAATTTCTTCTCATATCTGTTTTAAATTTGTTATCCCTTATTCTAAAACTATGACCTCTTGATATAAGACCAAAGCATTTAAGAGGCATTTGGATGGGTATATGAATAGGAAGGGTTTGGAGGGATATGGGCCGGGTGCTGGCAGGTGGGACTAGATTGGGTTGGAATATCTGGTTGGCATGGAATTAGGCTACTCACCCAATGGGTCTGCTCCACCATTCAATCATGGCTGACAGGTTTCAAAACCCCCATGTTCCTGCTTTCTTCCCTTAACCCTTGGTTCCCTTGACAATCAAGAACCTATCTATCTTCGCCTTAAATGTACGGAATGACCCTGCCTCCATAGCCTTCTGTGGCAGTGAATTCTATAGATACACCACTCTCTGGCTAAAAATAATTTCTCCTTATCACTCTTCTAAAAGATCTTCCCTTTATTCTAAGGCTGTGCTCTTGGGCAAAAGTTATTCCTGCTGTATTCCTGATGAAGAGCTTTTGGCTGAAACGTCGATTTTACTGCTCTCAGATGCTGCCTGAACTGCTGTCCTTTTCCAGCACCACTCTAATCTGTGCTCTTGGGTCCTAGTCTCTCTGACCAGAGCCTGAAAGAGCCTCAGAAGTATATCTCTGCTTTTATATTCAAGTCCTCTCAAAACAAATGCCATCCTTGCATTTGCCTTCCTATAGATTATATTGATTAACCAATATGAGGCAGATTCTATAATCCTGGACTTTTCAAAATACAATCAGGCATTCATAATAGCCACAGGTACAACAGCAAATCTGAGAATGTCAACAATGGAACAACTGAAACTAAGCTATCAATATGCCCCCATTGGTCTCAAACTTTCAGGCCCAATAGTTTTTGTTTAACCAAATTCCAGAATCCATTGCAGCATACAAAAATAATGCGAGGAAAGAAATGCAAATTTCCTGTGGTCCTTATAAAGGCAAATCTGACCTCAGGAGAGGTGTGTGAGCATTTAAGCTCAATGCCTGTCGACCTGACAAAAAAATCACACAAAGATAACGTGGGGTCAGAAAGAAACATCAAATAGGAATTTGCAGTCAAAAATCTTAATTCCTTTTATATTCTCAATCTAATTTCTGTTTCCACTGAAAATTGAAGATCCAACATGTATGTTTAGTTCATGACAGCTTGTTTCCAGTCACATTACAGTTGATAACGTGCATATGTACTCGCAATCCTCGAAAAAAACAAACACTTTAAAAAACAAGGTTCAGATTTATGAACAGCCCTAATTACTGCATCCTGTGTCCTGACACCAACTGTCTCTATTACCTAATGCATTAATCATATTGAACTTTTCCCTGTCTCTCTATATTTGAACCAAAACCTTTGCAAGCACAAAGGCACCTGGCTTTGATTCAATTTCATTGGACAACATCACTTGATTGATAAAGGATCTTGGCCAACAATCTTCCCATCACACATCTGACCAGAAATCTCTCAGCTTTGGCATGTGTTGTGAGGATTTGCAGGTTGACACTCAACCTGTTTGGCCAAATCATTAATGCACTTCCCTTGGTCATCAAATCATAGACGGACACTCAAACTAGAATTTTTGGCTCAAAGGCATGAATTGTGCTTCAAGACTTACACAGATCAAAAGTAAGGGTCAAAGATATTAGACAATCACCACGAAATCCAATGGTGAATTCATTAGGAACTGCACTACCAAGAAAGTAGTTAGAATCTTTTGCTGCAAAGAATATTTAAGATGAGTGCTATAATTAGATTGATGGGGAAGCTTGATAACCACATGAAGCTGAATGCCTGCTCCTTGCTGTAAATTCCATACAATTTAAGATAAAATCTAGAAACTACAGATGGAAAGAATGTTTGAACCTCTGTCTGTAGCTCCAAATTACAGCACGCATGCAAAATAAATATGATGTGACAGCAACTTGGATATCTTGGGTTGATTTAATTTTTTTTTTGTTTAAATGGGAGTTGTTTTGCAATGTTTCTCATTGCAAGGCCTAGCAATATTATTCACAGTATCTAGGCCCAAGACTCTAGCATACCTTTCATAAATGTCTCCACCTTTGCATTTCACTTTTATCCTTTAAGATACCTCAATGAGTTCGCCTCTGATCAACTTTTGACCATCTGAACTAATTTTTCTTGAGACTTGGTATGGTAGCTTTGTTTTATAATGCTCCTGTAGAGAGTCATGTTATGTTAAAGGTGTCATATTAGTATAATTTTTTTGTCTACTGTATCAAGCTTTTTCATAATTATCAGATTATCATAATGATCTATCAGACCATCGCATTGTCTATTTTTGGAGAAACCATTCAGTCTATTCAATTTCTCTTGATCATGATAATTTTCAGTCTGGTATCATTCTTCACAGTCCTTTTTAGTTTGGCACTTCTCCATTCCCTCCATATCCTTTCTGTGGCATGGAGACTAGAAAAGTGTACAAATTCAATAAATTGACCCCCAACTAACTTTGTGCAATTACCCTGACTGCTTTAGCAACTAACTTTCCAGCCTGAGACAATGGGCACAATATACACAGGTAATGGAAAGGAATCATTTGTAAAATGATTTATGAAATAGTTTCACTTAGGACGCTATCCTGTTACCAAATCCCTCTTTATTTACACGTGCATGTACTTGACACTAGTCTGGCTTCTTCAGAGTCAGCTGTCAGAGTGAACAGAACCTCTGACACTCCTCTTTATATCTGTCAGCTAGGGCTTCCTGATTGGACCTGGTTAATAGCCCTAATCAGGGAACTCATATTCCATAAGGTCCACCTGGTTGATGTCATTACAGTCACTACATCCTGCCCCATCTAAGTCCAGGGATGTAGGCTTGTTCCTTTTCTTGCAAACTCTCCTGGAACGTGTCCAGTGGAGATTCACACGGATGATCTCTGGAATGGTTGGTCTAACATACGAGGAACGGCTGAGGATCTTGGAATTGTATTGATTGGAGTTTAGAAGATTTAATTAGATTAGATTAGATTAGATTACTTACAGTGTGGAAACAGGCCCTTCGGCCCAACAAGTCCACACCGACCTGCCGAAGCGCAACCCACCCATTCCCCTACATTTACCTTTTTACCTAACACTACGGGCAATTTAGCATGGCCAATTCACCTGACCTGCTCATCTTTTGGACCGCGGGAGGAAACCGGAGCACCCGGAGAAAACCCACGCAGACACTGGGAGAATGTGCAAACTCCACACAGTCTGTCGCCTGAGTCGGGAATTGAACTCGGGTCTCTGGCGCTGTGAGGCACCGTGCCGCCCACAAAGGGGAGACTTAATAGAAACTTACAAGATAATACATGGCTTGGAAAGGGTGGACACTAGGAAATTTTTTCTGTTAGGCGAGGAGACTAGGACCCGTGGACACAGCCTTAAAATTCGAGGGGGGTCAATTCAGAACAGAAATGCGGAGACATTTCTTCAGCCAGAGAGTGGTGGGCCTGTGGAATTCATTGCTGCAGAGTGCAGTGGAGGCCGGGACACTAAATGTCTTCAAGGCAGAGATTGATAGATTCTTGATGTCTCGAGGAATTAAGGGCTACGGGGAGAATGCGGGTAAGTGGAATTGAAATGCCCATCAGAGGAGAAAGTGAGGTCTGCAGATGCTGGAGTATCAGAGCTGAAAATGTGTTGCTGGAAAAGTTCAGGAATGAAGGGCTTATGCCCAAAACGTCAAATTTCCAGTTCCTTGGATGCTGCCTGACCTGCTGCGCTTTTCCAGCAACACATTTTCAGCTTTGAAATGCCCATCAGCCATGATTGAATGGCGGAGTGGACTCGATGGGCCAAATGGCCTTACTTCCACTCCTATGTCTTATGGTCTTATGGTCATTTTCATACTGGGTCTGGTTCCTCTGAATCAGCCTCAGATATGGGTGGCATGTACCTGATTGTAGCCTGCCTCTTCCTCCCGGAGTGTCTCTGAAGAAATTCAACCTCTTCTTCAGGTGGTAAAGGCACCAAGGTGGTGACATCCACCATGTTCATCTCAGGCTCAGAGGTTTCTTTGACACTAGACAAAGGGGACAAGCAATAGGTTCTGACAGCCTTTCCAGCTACTCTGTCAGAAGTATGTTTTGTTCCTGACCTGTTTGTGAGTTTGCAGCTTTCATGCAATCCAAGTGCTTGTTCAGGACTGCCTCACCTACCCAAACTTTGTGCATCACGAGAGCTGGCTTCATGTCAACCAAGCCTCTTACCCATGTCGGGCTACTTCCTTGGTTTCAGCACCAAACTTCATCCCCTGAAATAAACAGGCTCCCTCGCTTCGAGGATCTTGTGTCCAGCATTGGTATTCCTGATGCCATTTCACCCACCCCTCCCCAATGTCTCGGAAGATCAGATTTAACCTGACGTGCCATTTTTTCCCCATTAGTTGCTCTGCTGGAGCTTTTTCTGTCATTGTATGAGAGGTGTTCCAATAATCAAGTAGGAACTGGGTTAGTTTGAAATCAAGTGAAGCTGTATGCTGTTTATTTAAGTCTCCCTTCAAATTTTAGACTGCTCCTTCCACCAGACCATTGGTCAGTGGATGATATGGAGCTTTCCTTATATGCCACATGCCATTCGACTTTAGGAAATATTTGAATTCCCTGTTGGTAAATGATGGCTTGCACTTCTGGGAGCCAGCGTAGTGTAAAAGATGCTCACAGCTTTTCTAACATTGTCACGTGTATGAGAAATGGATTCAATGCATGTCTAACCACTCTGAGTGAGCATCTATAATGACTAAGAATATTGAGCCCATGAAAGGGCTGGCATGGTCGATGTGCAAATGCATCCAGGATTTACCGACTATTCCCAATGATGGTAATTTGTGTCCTTGTTGGCACTTTGGGCACTGCCCCACCAACACAGCTATGTCTGCAATCACACCTGGCCAGCAGACATATCTTCTCAACAACATCTTCATTTTGGAAACCCATGGACTACCCTGGTAGAGTTCAGCCACTGTCTGGCAGTGACCTTTGCTCAGGACAATCACCTTTACGCCCCATAATAAAATGCTATCCTCTATGATGACCTGGTCTTACCGGGTCCAGAAATATGTCATTTCTGGTTGTGATGGCCCATTTGTTTCTCCCATCACCACCTGCTGTTTTAGTGTTGCCAGGACAGGATCTTATTGCACAATCTGATGTTATCAGCAGTGACTGGATAGATGTCCCAAACATTTAAAACCAGAATGGACTTTTCCAATGGCAGCACCATTGGTGGTGTATCTGCCAGCGGGAGGCAGCTCGAGACACCTGCATTTGCTATTTTGCCTCCCACACAATGTTCCAACTTGTAATTATACACACTCAGAATGAGAGACACTGCTGAAATTGACCTGAAGCTATAGGCAACACAGCCTTATCCTCTTTGAACAGCCCTGCAAGGGTTTGCAGTCCGATATATTACAAATTTACATCTGTAAAGGTATTTAGATTAGATTAGATTAGATTACCGACACCCCCGAAGAGCAACCCACCCAGACCCATTCCCCTACTTTATCCCTGACTAATCCACCTAATGCTACGGACAATGTAACATAGCCATTTCACCTAACCTGCACATCTTTGGACTGTGGGAGGAAACTGGAGTATTAATGGAACTTTCTCATACCAAAGATAACCGCTAAACCTTCCATCTCTACCTGGATGTATTTGTGCTCTGCGTCAGCCAAAATCCAGGAAGCATACACTATTGGGAATTCCTCTCCTTTGGGCCATCTGTGAGCCACCACTCTGATATCTTTCTGGGAGACATCGCACATCAGCACCATTACTTGAGATCATAGTGTGCCCAACAATGATAGTTGTTTCTTCACTTCCCTAAAGACTAGGTCTTGGCTATGAGACAAACTTGACTATAATACATTCACTTGTCTCATTGTTAATGTATTGTGTAATTAAGTCATTAATATATACTGTAAATAATTGTGGTCCCAGTACTGATCTCTACTGCAATCCACTAGTTACCATCTGCCATCCTGAAAATGCCACCTTTCCCAACTCTCTGACTTCAATAGTTAGTCAATCTGCTATCCATGTTAATAGAATATCTGCAACACTATGAGTTCTTGTCTTATTAAGTAGCGTAACATGTGCTTCTGGAAATCCAAATATATTACATTCTGTACTTCCTTTTATCAATCCTGCTTGCCACCTACTCAAAGAATTGCAATAAAGTTGTCAGGAATGATTTCCCCTTCATGATGCCATGCTGACTCTGCTTGATCATATTAAATGCACTGCTACTGTATTACATCCTTTAGAATAGACACTGACATTTTCCGAATACTGTAAGTGATGTTAAACTAATTGGCCTACAGTTACCTGCATTTTGCCTCTTTTTCTTTATAAATAAAGGTGTTATATTGACAATTTTCCAATCCTCTGGGACTGTTCCAGAACCTAAGGTTCTTGGGAGATTATCACTACCTTTGTAGCTACTGCCTCTCTCTCTTAGGGTGCATCCAATCAGGTCCAGTTGACTTATTGGTCTTTAGCTCCATTGGTTTGCCAAGCACTTTTATACTCCTGATAGTTATCATATTTATTTCCTTTCCTCCTTTTGCCTTTTGGTTGTTTAGTAATTTTGGAATGCTAGTAGTGTGAAGACTGATGCAAAGTATTACTTCAGTTCCTCTGCCATTTCCTGGTTCTCCATTGTTATTTCCTCAGCCTCATTCATAAGGGGCCTCTGTTTGCCTTGACTTCTATTTCTTTTTATATGTTCACAAAAGTTCTTGCTGTCTGTACTAATATTACTTACAAGTTTACTTTCAAAGTTTAATTTCTTCCTCGTTTGTTTTGGGTTGCATTTATTGGTTTTTAAAAATTTCCCAATGCCCTGGGTTACCTCTAATCTTTGCCACATTGCGTTTTTTTTTTCAATTTCATGCTATCCTTAACTTCTCTGGTTAACCCACAGCTGGCTTATCCTTTCCTAGAGTCCTTCTTCCTCTCTAGAATATGTCTTTGCTGTGGAGCCATGAACTATTTTCTCAACTGCCTTTATTGCTAAACTCCTCCTCTACCCATCTGACTATCCCAATCTGCATGAAGGTTAAAGTCACCCATGATTAAGGTAATGTCTTCCTTACATGCTTTCATTATCTCCCAATTTATTTACTGTCCCACGGTATAGCTACTGTTGGGGAGCCAATAAACTACTCTTACCCAAATCTTCTTTCCATTTTTATTTTTTATCGCCACCCATATGGATTTGATCTCTTTCTTGCTATCATGCTTATTCCATCCCATACCAAAAATGCTATCCCACCAACCTTTCCTTCCTGCCTGTCCATTCAGAAAGTCACATACTCTTGAATATTTAGTTCTTGGTTTTGATTTTTAACTATATTGTTGTAATGCCGTCAACCTGGACTTGTGGCATTTACTTTGTTCATGCTGCCTTAATTTGTGCAGGAAATGTACTGGGCAAGCAGCAGGAGTGGGCCTACTTGTGATTAACATTCAAGTTGAATGTCCGGCTAGCACTGACTGTAAAGGCCACACACAAATGATTGTCATTTCGGCAAAGGTAATTATTGTGCCACGTTCCTATCCCCTACCCCCACCCCCACAAAAGTACCCGCAGCGTCAACGTCTATTGGAGAGACGGGCTGCAGAGAAAATGAGGGTGTTGTGTTAATTGATGTTCTTGCTAACATGACATATGTCATTTCTAGCCACTCTCCTACATCAGCGAAGGAAAATACTTCTAACATATGTATCACATAAAATTATAATTTGAGGGTACATGAAGCACATTCTAATCACACAACGTGAATGGCACGACTCTGCGGCGTCTGTTGTGTAGGCGGTCACTAAACTGGCTCACACTGCAGCGACGGTGGTGGAGTGGGGAGGGAGGTGGGATAGAGAGTCTGTGCTGGGCTACACTGAGCAGTAGGCAGCCCCATGAGTTAGCAGCTAAAGTGACTGGGAGCATATTCTCCATTGCAGGGGGCAAGAAATTCCGACGAAACGGAAACAGCCCTGGTGAGAATCTGCGTCCTCCAGGTTATTTTCCTCGCTGATGCGACTTTTTGAGGTTTTCTGTCCGCTATTCGGACCCCGCCCTCAATAATCCGCCACCCGAAAGAACCCCAAAATGCACCCGAGAGGGGAAGCATAAGCTGGCGAAAAGAGAAAGACCGCCTGTCGCACTGGTACTTTTTCTCTAAGCTAAGTCCCGTAGCTCTGGATCTCCAAGGTTGCCCATTCGAGCATGTTAGGCCAAAAACGTTCACCCCTCACTTCCTGCCCATATTTTCGGGTCTCCCAGCGAACAACGCCAGTGGCCACAGACAAGCTGCTGGATCAGATTACCTTGAATGGTCCGGCACTCAGATGCCCGCACAGACAGCAGCTCAGGAGGTCATTCTCTGAACAGTGGGTGCGGTGATTGCACAGTCAGCGGCAACAGCGTGCACAACACCAGCAGCTGAAATGACCCGATCCGCGGAAAGGGAGCACAGATGAAGCGATAGGTCTCGCTGACAGTAACACAGTCACAACTCAGCGTCTGTGGCTCCTTGTGATGGATGAGCGATGTCGCTTTGCAAAAACCACCGGCTGTTCGCATGCAATTCTCGAGTGTTCAGCGCAACGAAACTGCCACCCAGAGGGTGAGGTGTGAACACCATCCTCGCCCCGTAAATTGCGGTAAAGAATCCACCAATACAGGTAGTCCCCATTAAAAGTCGGGAGTGTGATGCTGGAAAAGCACAGCAGGAGTGGGAGGTCAGGCAGCATCAAGGGCTTATGCCCGAGCTTCGATTCTCCGGCTCCTCGAATGCTGGATGTGGTGCTGAAAAAGCACAGCAGGTCAGGCAGCATCCGAGGAGCAGGAGAATCGAAGCTCGGGCATCAGCCCTTGATGCTGCCTGACCTCCCACTCCTGCTGTGCTGTTCTAACACCATACTCCCGAGTCTGATCTCCAGCATCTGCAATCCTCACTTTCTCCCATTAAAAGTTGCACCTTTCAGGTTTTGTTTTTTCTGTTTTGCTCATTACTTTTAAAGTGTTCTCAATAACATTAACAGCAAAGTACTGAGAGACAGGCGAGTTAACATCTGTTATTAAGGAAATATTATAACCTATTATAAAGGATGTAATAGTAGAGCTTTTAGAATACATTATGTGATCAAACGAAAGTTAGCATGGTTTCATGAAGGGGAAATCAGAATTGACAAATTTACTAGAAGTCTTTGAATGGGTACGAGCAGGATAGGTAAAGGGGAAGAAGAGCATGTAATAATATATTTAGATTTCTAGAAGGCATTTGATAAAGTATCACACATTAGGCTACTTAAGAAGTGCCCTTTTGTTGTGGTAGCATATTGGCATGGATAGTGGATTGGCTAACTAACAGAACACAGATAGTTGGGATAAGGGAGCTCATCTCTTCCTACCTCGACACTGTCCTGTCCCCCTTAGTCCAGGAATTCCCCACCTACGTTCGTGACACCACCCATGCGCTTCACCTCCTCCAAGATTTTTGTTTCCCTGGCCGCCAATGCCTCATCATCACCATGGACATCGAGTCTCTGTACACATCGATCTGCCACGGCGAAGGTCTCCAAGCCCTCCGTTTCTTCCTCTCATGCCGTCCCAACCAGTACCCTTCCACTGAACTCTCATCCGCCCGGCTGAACTAGTCCTCACCCTCAACAACCTCTCCTTCCAATCCTCCCACTTCCTCCAAACCAAAGGAAGCAGCTATGGGCACCCACATGGGATCCAGCTAAGCTTGCCTGTTTGTCAGATATGTGGAACAGTCCATCTTCCGCAATTAAACTGGCACCACCACCTACCTGTTTCCCTGCTACATCAATGATTGTATTGGCGTTGCCTCGTGCTCCCACAAGGAGGTTTAACCATTCATCAACTTTATAAACACCGTCCACCACGACCTCAAATTTGCCTGGACCATGTCGGACACCTCCCTCCCCTTCCTGCGCCTCTCCATCACTGTCTCTGGCAACCAACTAACCACAGACATATACTACAAGCCCACCGACTTCCACAGCTACCTAGACTACAACTCCTTCCATCCTACCTCCTGTAAAAATGCCATCCCTTATTCCCAATTCCTCTGCCTCCACCACATTTGTTCCCAGGATGCCTAATTGCACCTCAGTAAGTCCCAGATGGCCTCCTTCTTCCATGATCACAACTTCCCTTCCCATGTGGTTGAGGACACCCTGAAGAGCATCTGCTCCACTTCATGCACCACCACCCCTGAATCCCACCCCTCCCAATGCAACAAGGACAGAACCCCCATGGTCCTCATCTTCCACCCCACTAACCTCCGCATACAACGCATCATCCTCTGCCACTTCCATCACCTCCAAACGGACCCCATCTCCAGAAATATATTTCCCTCCTGTTGGGGAGAATAGCCCCTAGATTGCCTAAGAGTGGGGCTAGGGAGGGTAGCACTATTACTACACCAGACATTACCAGCTCCAGCCCCTAAACAGTTAATCGCAGCCATGGGGGAGAACCTGGCAACTGCAGGGCTACCTGTCTGAAGTAACATTCCTCGCTGATTAGATCATGTCAGCCAGTATCAGACTGCCCCATTGAGAACTCATGACTAATAAAGGAACCGGTAACTGTCGAACGGTGTGAATTGCACTGTCGGAGTACATGATTACTAAAGCACCTGTTAATGTACACATCAGAATAGATTCCCATCGAAACCCATGATAAATGATAATGTTTGTTCATTCGCTTGCGGAAGACCATTGACTCTGTCAGACGCATAGTAATGAGATCGATACTCGGAACAATGGACCATTGATTACAGGATCGGAACTGCCGACCCCAGGATGGCTGTACCATTGTCCGGCACAGCAGGAGCTGGACAGGCACCTCGATACGGCCAATGGAGGCGCAGACCCCCTCACTCTCAGGTGTACCAACCAATGAGGGGGACGAATGAGGGAGAACTGACCGGGAACTCCAGGCGGCGCGAAGTATAATTGAGCCAGGTCCGAAGGGGAAGATAGAACGCCTTCTCCAACGAATTGCATGCGGTAGAATTCGTTGTATAGTTTGCCAGTCGTGATTCTGTAAAATAAACGGTGTTCTGCTCCTAACTAAAGAAGCTGGTGCGGTCTCTCCTTCCAAAGAACTCGCGAAGACCGGAATCCCGAGATTCCGGCCTAACACCCTCCCCACTCCTATCAGCGTTCTGAAAAGACAATTCCCTCCGCAACTCCCTCATCAGGTCCACACTGCCCTCCTGGCACCTTTCCCTGCCAATGCAGGAAGTGCAAAACCTGCGCCCACACCACTCCCGTCACCTCTGTCCAATGCCCCAAGAAATCCGTCTACATCCATCAGAAATTTACCTGTACCTCTACCAATGTCATGTACTGCATCCATTGTGCCTGGTGTGGTCTCCTTTACACTGGGGAGACAGGACACCTTCTTGCGGATTGTTTCAGAGAATATCTCTGAATCCTGATAAAGGTCTTTTGCCTGAAATATCGATTCTCCTCCTCCACCTGCTATGCTTTTCCAGCACCACACTCTTGACTCTGAGCTCCAGCATCTGCAGTTCTCTCTTCCTCCCATACGGGAGGCATTTTCAGGAATGGCAACCTGTAACTACTGGAGTGCTGCAGGGATCAGTGCTGGGGCCACAATATATGTTAATATCTTGGATGTGAATGTATTATTGCTAATGACAATTTGCAGATGACACAAAAATAAATGGGAAGGGAAGTGCTGAGGATGACACAAAGAGTCTGCAGCAGTTTATAGAGAGGTTAAGCAAGTGGTCACAAACATGGCAGATGGAATATAATGTGGGAAAATGTGAGATTATGCACTTTGGCTGGGCGAGTTGAGGAGCTGAATATTATTTAAGTGGATCAAGACTGACAAGCTGTAGAAAACATGGATATGAGTCTCTATGTGTAAATCATAAAGAAAACTAGCATCTAATTTCAACAGGCTATAGGGAAGGCAAATGAAATGTTGGTCTTTATTTCAAAGGTATGGAGTATAAAAATGGGGAAGCCTTGATAAAACAATACAAGGCAGTATTCAGACCATAGCTGAAATACTGCTTTGGTTCTCTTGAATTGATATACTTTAACTGGAAGCAGTCCAGAGATGGTTCACTGGGTTGATCCTGGGTATGGAGGGATTATCTAAGTTGAGTAGTTTGACCATAAGTCCGTAAGAAATAGGAAATGGGAACTGCAGTGGGCCATTCGGCCCCTCAAGCCTAGTCTTCCATTTAACAGAATAATTGCTGATCAAACACTCTTATAGAGATGTACAGCACGGAAACAGACCCTTCAGTCCAACTTGTCCATGCTGACCAAATATCCTAACCTAATCTAGTCCCACTTTCCAGCACTTGACCCACATTCCTCTAAACCCTTCCTATCCATATACGCTTCCAGATGCCTTTTAAATGCTGTAATTGTACTAGCCTCCACTGTACCTACTTCCGCTGGCAATTCATTCCATACACGTACTACCTCTATGTGAAAAGGTTGCCCCATAGATCCCTTTTATATCTTTTCCCTCTCACCCTAAACCTATGCCCTCTAGTTCTGTACTTCCTCACCCCAGGGAAAAGACCTTGTTTATTTATGCTATCCATGCTTCTCATGATTTTACAAATATCTATAAGGTCAGCCCTCAGCCTTTGCAGTCCAGGGAAAACAGCTACAGCCTATTCAGCATCTCCCTATTGCTCAAATCCTCCAACCCTGGCAAAATCCTTGTCAACCTTTTCCGAACTCTTTCAAGTTTTGTAACATCCTTCTGATAGGAAGGAGACCAGAATTGCAAGCAATATTCCAAAAGTGGCCTAACCAATGTCCTGTACAACCGCAACATGACCTTCCAACTCCTGTACTTAATGCTCTGACAAATAAAAGAAAGGATACCAAACGCCTTCTTCACTATCCTATCTATTTATAACTCTACTTTCAAGGAGCTATGAACCTGCACTCCAAGGCCTCTTTGTTACGTGCCTGCCTCTTCCTCATAACCATTGATCCCTCTACCAATCAAGACTGCTATTTATCTCAGCCTTAAATATATGTAATGACTTTGCCCCCACAGCTTTTTGTGTTATGGAGTTCTAAAGATTCACAACCTTCTGAGGGAAGAAATTCTTCCACGTCTCAGTCTGAAATTGGTACTCTTTTGTTTTGAGACTAAACTCTCTGACCCTAACTCCCCCATGAGAGGAACCATTTTCTCAGCATTTACCCTAACAAGCCAATCAAGACAAAATCATTTTGTATTACAAGACCTCTTTATTCTTGCACTCTAAACCCCTAGCAGTAAAATCCAACATGCCATTTATCTTCCATATTGCTTGTTTTACTTGCATGCTAACATTCTGTGTTCCTAGAATAAGTACACTCATATCTCTTTGAATATCAATAGTTATAAGTTTCACACATTTAAAAAAAGCAGAAGTAATCATATGTGTTGTTTAAGGATACAATGTCCTGAAAGAAATGACAAATTCTAACAATTTTATCGTACAAATCAAAAGTCTCTATTCTGGATATCCATTCATACAATTTAACATCTATAATGCAGCTGTTCCTTCCATTATTAAGGGGGTCTATTAACCTCCTTTATGGCTAGCAAGAGAAGTGCTGTTTTAATGGTTCAAAATCAATTTTCATCACACAGCACTTAATATATTTTATTTAGGTTTCTTGTTCATTTAGTTCTTAAGAAGAGGCGTCACCTTTTTAGTTGGATAAAAAAAGCATCATGTAAAAACTTAAGATTGAAACATAACCATCCTATGTAGTAATTCTGATTTTTTGGGGACCTGTCTCAATGAATATAGCTACGCATATGTAGATTTCTAACATAAATATGTGAAATAAAGGGACAATACAGTTTCTTCATGCATATGAAAAGAAAGAAATTCTCAAATTTGTGACTTTGTTTATTCTAAATTTTATATTCTTGTATTCCTCCTTTCATAAACCATGAAACAGCATTTCTCAATGAATTTCTACAACGAATCTTAATAAGCCTTCACGAGCCTCAGGTAAGTCAACAAATTGCAGAAACTATGAACAGAGTTTTCCACTGTCTTGAGTGGCGTGGGTAATAATAAGAAACTTGGGAAAATTTGGCAAGATGTTAGAAAATTTAAAATCGTGATGTTGAGAAAATATTTTCAATTTTCTACTTAAGATTTAAATGGTGACTTCAGAATTTCACTATTAAATGGCACCTTTCTTATTCTTATGCATCAGCATCTCATTATTAGCCAAAACCATCTTATTATGTGTCACTTCCAATCCTCCTCTCTTTCCCCAAGAAAGACAATGCCATTTCCTGACATAATGTCAATGCAGCAGCCTGCTTGCAGCATTTTGCTGCTTGTTTTCTGGGCGTTCAGCCAACTCTGTCTTCACCACATATCCCTGCCTTCTCCATAAACACTATCCTCCTCCAAGCAAGTTGGCACAGGTAAACCACCTGCCTCACCTACATTATTATGCCTTCTCTAGAACCAACTCTCTGATTACTTCAGCGCTTCAGGACTTCACTGTGGAGTTCATGGATAGCCATGACTTGTAGGCTTCTATTAGATCGCTTTGCGCACGGAGCCACACAAGCATCTACACAGTCTGTTTTGTGTGGCTGTTCATTTCTTAGTGTTCATTCACTCAGTGCTGGCTGTTGCCAGCCTCTATGGCTTGCATTGCATTTTAGCACAGAGAAGAGGTAGCCAGCTTGTTACAATTTGGAACACTGAATCATCATCGTCGTAGACATGTTGCTGCATGGCACTATCCTACGTCAGTGTCATATCTATAGCATGTGTCAGCAGCTTAAATGGCAAACACATGTGCACCAACCAAATGGCCAAGTGAAAAGACAAAGGCAACCCATTCTCAGTGGAGTCAAAGCAGAATACAGTCAGACAGGATATACCACTACAATCCATCAAGGAGCTGGTCTGATTCCATGGGTTGGACCATGGTGAGTCAGGTGCTTGATCTTACCAGAGTCCAGGCACTCTGTCTTTCAGCCTTTGTTTAAGTCCTGCAGATAAAATGCAACCAGTCCAGGATTTATAGGCACTTCTGTCAGGGTACTGTGGAGACTTCATTTTAGGGACTGGCTGTTCTCAGTCAGGGCTGTGCTCACAAGTTATTCCAGACGATGGACCATTATTGGAGTGGGTTGCTAAGGAAATTATTACACTTGAAGGGAGCCATGCATAAGACAAGTGAGAAAATTATATGTGTAAGAGGGATGTGTACATTGAAATTAGGAATGAATTAATGTCAGTGTTAATGGAAAAGCATGCAGCATAGTAGAATGAAAATTACTAGGTTGATTATCCATGGAAGTCTCTCTATCTGTACATGAGTGAACATGCTGTTCTCTGGGCCAACCTAATATTCTTTCCTCATGTGACATGAGGACTTAGTCAGCTCCGCACCACCCACCCCCCAAAAAATAAAGCCAATCTTGGCCCTCTTGGCCTGGTTGTGAATACATTTTACCTGCAATAAGACAAAATGTGAGATTGATTATGATGGAAGAAAGTGGAAGAGCAGTTGGTAGTGAAGCAGGATCAGGAGAGATGGTGACATCTCCCCAGCTAAGAATAGGAAATGCAGAAGGTAGGAATCATTAGTAATTTAGAATAACAAGGTGGTGAGAATGCACATGATATTTGTAATTGTATGGGTTGTAGTCCAAAAGCCCTGATGAGATATCTGTGCAGTGCGAGAGTGAGTAGTTGTCCTATGACAGAGCAAAGATGGTGTCACTTATCCTTATGGAGCACAGAAGATCATTAACTTACTTTCTATACTGCTGCATATTGCACTTCACCCGAGACACTGCATTGAGTTATGTTGATGTCTCTGTACCGGTTGGCTGAGTTTGGTGGTGTGGCCTCCTTTGCTAGTCACTACAACACACTACAACACCTTTCTCTTGACCACCCTATCCACCAGCACTTATAGGACCCTGCCAATCAACCAAGGAAATATTTTTCCTTTCTGGGCCATGGTTTGAATATAGATGCTTTAAGCACCACAGGGAGAAGGGCAGTTTATGATTTTTAGTCTCTTAAGTGTTTCCCTGGAGCATCAGAGGCTGAGCAATGACCTTGTAGAGCTTTATAAAATCATGAGGGGCACGGATAGGGTGAATAGCCAGGGTCTTTTTCTGAGGCTGGAGAAGTCCAAAATTGGAGGGCATAGGTTTAAGGTGAGAGGGGAAAGATTTAAAAATGACCTGGGAGGTAACATTTTCACACAGAGGGTTGTGTTTGAATGGAATGAGTTGCCAAAGAAAGTGGTTGGAGGTGGGTGCATTTGCAACATTTAAAAGACACCTGGATAGGTTAATGAATGGGAAGGTTTAAATAGGTACGAGCCAAATGTTGACATTTGGGACTACGTCATATTGGGATGTGTTTCCATTCTGTCTGACTCTGTGACTGTTAAGTGGTGTGTTGCTGAGCTGTAAATGTAGAATCATTGGCGTGAACAGTGAACATTTCGCTTCTCCCACGGTGAAATTCCATAAGATGGAGGCCGTGGAGCCAGGATGTATAATTAACAATATTGAAAAGTGGAAGATTGTACAGGAAAAATCGCATGAGCCATGGTGGACCTGACTCTATGCATCTCACTCAAGAAAACATTTTGCCTGACATTGTGAAAATTCAGCCCTATGTTATATGTCAATGATGATTTGGTATTACAGTAATTCAAAATATTTGATCAATATAAATGATTCATCATCAACAGTATTGAGGTCAGTTTAGAATTCAGTTTTAAAAGGTACTATTTTTATGTCTGTGATCCTACTCTAATACTTGGCAAAAAAAAGGTTATTGAAGTAAAAGTTGTATTTCCCATATTTAACACATCACAGTACAATCGGAGCACCACCAATTAACTTGCTTTGCATTTCCAACTTCAACAACCAAACAGAAATTAAAATCGTTGTAAATGATTATATTTTAGTGAAACAATTAATTGGCATGTGTGATATGATTTGAATTAATATTTGTGAAGAAATTTCCTTTGGGAATGATGTCATATTGTGTAGATCCTCATGAAGTTGCCATTAAAACTTCATTAAAGGCATTAAAGCATATTTTGTTAAAAACCTGTAACACATTAAACTATATTGCTAGCTTAAGTAATTATAAATGAACGGCAATTAATATAAATTCCATTTGACTATTGAACTTTACAAGTTAACAAATTCTTGTGACTTTTGAAATCTCAGATGACATTATTGCTGTTAGTCACTTCTGTTTTCACTCTTACATGGGATGTAAGTAAGGGCAGCACGTATTGCCCATGCCTAATTACTCTTGAGGAGATGATAATGGAGAGCTGCCTCTTTGAAGTGCTGCACTCTATTTGGTTGTTGGCATAATGTATAGAATTGACTGAAAAGCTAAAGTTGTTGATGATATTCAACAGTTGCATGTCCTTGAATGAGTCCTGTGAACATTCCTGTATATACCAAAGATGGTATAGGCAAAGTAGCTTTATTGTACTTTTCAGATTGTTTTCTGTACTGGCTGTTAGAGTTTTGTTCTAAGTTGTCAGAATTCATCTTATACCTGGATTCCAAACTGTTCCAGGAGTAAACCTAAGCCTCCACACCAGCTGTTGATTGAGGGGTCCCCGATGAGCAGGAGGGTGTGAGGTTCATTGCTTTGTTTTCTTTCCTTTTTCATCTTTTTTTTATTACTTAATAGAAGGTCATATTTAAGTCTTTTTCTCCTTTCTTTTCCATTTTATATTATTAATTAATAAATGTTCATATTTAAGCAAATTGCTATTGTTACGTCTACTCTTAAATGCATTTAACCAAATATGAAATTAATGGTTTGGATGCAGCCTGTCATCCATGACACATAATGAATAGAGACATCTTCATCAGAAGATTAAAATGGTATTTAATCATGACAAATTTACTAAAATGAAGTGTGCAACTGATTGCAAATGGATTAAAAATAGTATTAATTCCCATTTAACTATTACTGCTATACTTGTTGGCCTACATTGATTTTAATCAAGCAAAATTTAATTTCAAAATTCTCACCCTCATTTTCAAATACTTCCATTGCCTCACTTCTCCCTATTGTTTGCAATTTATTCCAGCCCTCAACCCTCTGAGACACTGCACTCCTTTAATTCTAGCCTTTTGCAAATCATTGATTTTAATTACTGCTCTATTGGCAGCTAGGTGTTGGTTATCTCACTTGGCTGGACAGCTGGTTGGCAACACAGTGTAATATTAAGAACATGTCTTCAATTCCAACTCCAGCTGATGTCACCATGAAGGATTGTCCTTGGCAACATCTCCCTTCACCTGAGGTTTGGTGACCCTCAGATTAAACCAACCCCACCATCACTAATCATCTCTCTCTAATGAAACAGCAGCCTATGGTCTAGTAAAACAATGGATCACTTTTATTAGGTGGCTGGTCCTTCAGTTGTCCAGGCCCCAAGTTTGGAATACTAGTTTGGCATCTCTCAGCTTCTCTACTTCAGGTCCTTCTTAGACACTCTTTAAACCTATCATGTTGCCCAAATATTTGATCATCTGACCATATTTCTCCCTATTTAGCGCAGTCATATTTAGTTTTATAAAGCTCTTGTTAAATGGCTTTGGTATATTTAATAATGTGAAAGGTGACAAAAAAAGAACTTGGTTTTGTCAACCAAGTTGGTGTTGACAGTATTTTTAATTGTAATAATCACATGCAGATTATCATTCAATATACCTGGCTTTAATCCATAAAAGTGAAATTTATGATGCTTCATCTGTATTTAGTGCACAGGATGCTGACGATTTCCCGATGACAGCTACAATTGGATAAAAAAAGACTGAGGACAAAACAAACCAGCACCATACCTTGCTGGGTATATGCGTACTTGAGAGTTGTAATGCAAATAGTTAAGCACTGGCATTATATTTGTAGCTTTGGAAATAAATGTTTTATTAGGTTGCCTGTATATATTTCAGTATATTTTTCTAACTATATCACTATTTCAGGCAAAGCACAAGCTTCAGATTAGTGTCTTTTTTAATACATAAAGAGTGTGAAGAATATACATGATGATCTTCATTCATCTCCCCCCTCATCCAAAAAGATTCTCTGGGGCAGACAGGTGTATGTGTTAAGACTACTCGTGAAAATTGTTGACCTATTCATTAAAAAGTTTGAATTTACAAACTTAACTGCATCCATTCCAAAGACATGAGGGTGTAGGTTGCAAGATTTCACATATGAAGTGCCAATCACTATCTTTGTGTGTGTGTGTGTGTTTTGGAGGTGGGGTGGGAACAAACTATTTTGCCTGCTTGCTTTTTAAACAACATCTATAGCTTGTGAAATAGGTTGTGGCTTCAATCTGAGAGATTCCTGTGTTTTGACTGTAGATCAAGGGGTTGTATTTGTGACTAGGAGAAAGTGAAGACTGCAGTTGCTGGAGAATCAGAGCCCAAAAGTGTGGCGTTGGAAAAGCACCTCAAGTCAAGCAGCATCTGAGGAGCAGGACAGTCAACCTTTTGGGCATAAGTCCTACATCAGGGGTTGTATTAGGTTGCCTGTATATATTTCGATATATTTTTCTAAGTATATCACTTTTTCAGGTAATGCACCGGATTCAGATTAGTGTCTTTTTTAATATATGTAATTAACAGTACATCATCTGAATATGATCTGGAACTGCACGAAATGATTTGCATTCAGCTCTTCAACATCCACAGTGTACACTTTGCCATTTTTAATATTAACCAACCACCAAGACAGGCTAGCAGGTATGTTCTTTTACAAGATATAGGTTTGAAGAAGGGATATATCCAAAATGTTGACTTCTCCACTCCTGATGCTGCCTGGCTCGCTGTATTCTTTCAGCCTCCTGTTTGCCTACTTTGGATTTCAGCATCTTCAGTTTTCTTTTGTCTTTAAGTAGGTTTAATAATGGCCGTAGGTATTTTTAATCAACCTGTTCAGAAATACTGTGACACGCATTTGGAATAGGATGGGACTTGACCCAGGTTTACCTGGCTCAGAGGTAGGAACACTATTAGTGCACTGCAATAACCCTTGATTTGGAGATGCCGATGTTGGACTGGGGTGTACAAAGTTAAAAATCACGAAACACCAGGCTATCATCCAACAGGTTTCATCAGATGTATGAAGGAGCATCGCTCCGAAAGCTATGTGCTTCCAATTAAACCTGTTGGACGATAACCTGGTGTTGTGTGATTTTTAGCAATAACCCTTCCCAGCCTTGACCCTGATGGCCAATGTGATTCCTCCGTGCCCAGGGTGGCGCTGTGACAGGTAATGGTGGGATTGTGTGAGGGGAGAGGGGGGAAACTCTTGGCCGTGTCGCCGGGGGATCGGGAGCTCACAGGAGGCATGAGTACCTGGGTCTTCTCCGCTCAGTCAAGGTGGGTGTCAGGGACCCCCGAAAGGCCCGTGTCCCTCCCTGAGGGTGCACACCCGCCGTTTGCATTCGGCCTTGATGAGTCGAGAGGAAAAGCAGTGAGAGCTTCTCGTTGCAACATAGGCTTTAATGTGAGCAGCTGCAATCTTTGTTGGTGCGATCCTTTCGCTTTCCCGTGATTTAAAAAAAAATGTCTATTCATTTGTAACGTACAGGCATAAGCTTTTGTGCATTTACAACCCATCTCCGACAGTGGTTCCCGGACAACTACACTCCCGCAACAACTCCTGTTACTCCCAGAGAGTTCTCCCTGGTCCTCAGACCTCCCCAAATAATCTCAGATCCCAACACGGGGTTGTCACCCTCTGATCCCCGTACTGTTGTCCCAGTGCTGTTCTACAAACTTTCGAGCTATCGCTATTAGAATATTAACCATCGCCCCTCACCCCTTATCCTTCAGATTGCAGGAAACTGAATATAATAAGACACTGAAGCACGCGTTATGAGGATTTGGAGATGCCAGGGTTGGACTGGGGTGTACAAAGTTAAAAATCACACAACACCAGGTTATAGTCCAACAGGTTTAATTGGAAGCACACTGGCTTTCGGAGCGACGCTCCTTCATCAGGTGATTGTGAAGGGCTCAATCCTAACGCAGAATTTATAGTAACAATTTACAGTGTGATGTAACTGAAATTATACATTTAAACATTGATTGTCTGTTAAGCCTTTCATCTGTTAGAATACAGTGATAGTCTCACTTCTTTCATGTGTAAATCACAAAAACCTTTTTTAAAAAAAAGTTGCATTTTCGGGTTAGCTGTTAACAATGGTGATAGCTAGACAATATGTTGGAGGTAAAGACAATAACTGCAGATGCCAGAAACCAGATTCTGGATCAGTGGTGCTGGAAGAGCACAGCAGTTCAGGCAGCATCCGAGGATCAGTAATATGTTGAAAGTGTTGGCCCCCTGTGTTCCTGCTGAAGGGCTTTTGCCCGAAACGTCGATTTCGCTGCTCGTTGGATGCTGCCTGAACTGCTGTGCTCTTCCAGCACCACTGATCTAGAATCTGGTTTCCAGCATCTGCAGTCATTATTTTCACCCCTGTGTTCTCTGTCTATGCCATGATGTTTAGATTGATTCTAATCTAAAAAGTGAGATAATGGAGTTTTACATAAATTCATGCAGTTTTTGAGCTCCGAGTTTTACATGAATGCATTCTGAGCTCAAAAACTGCATGAATTTATGTAAAACTCCGTTATCTAACTTTTTAGGTTAGAATCAATCTAAACATCATGGCATAGACAGAGAACACAGGGGGCCAACATCTTCAACATATTGTCTAGCTATCATCATTGTTAACAGTTAATCCGAGAATGCAACTTTTTAAAAAAAAGTTTTGTGATTTACACATGAAAGAAGTGAAACTATCAATGTATTCTAACAGATGAAAGGCTTAATAGACAATCAATTTTTAAATGTATTATTTCAGTTACATCACACTGTAAATTTTTGCTATAAATTCTGTGTTAGGATTGAGCCCTCCATTATCACCTGATGAAGGAGCGTTGCTCTGAAAGCTAGTGTGCTTCCAATTAAACCTGTTGGACTATAACCTGGTGTTGTGTGATTTTTAACAGTTATGAGGAGGCATCATAGATTTCAAACGTTAACCCTGTTTTCCTCTCCACAAGCTGTCAGACCTGCTCAACTTTCGCTGTATTTGCTTCAGATTGTCAGCATCCCCAAATTGTCCAGTAAAACATTTTGCTTTTGTAGTAAAACAGTGATACTACTTCCATAATATTGTCAGAAGGTGAAATGGACAACCGCTGTTAATGGTTTTGTACTGCATTCGGTGCATTCAGGAAGCACAAAATAGCACATAAAATATTACAGGAAAAATATTTTACAACCAACCGTGTACACGATTAATGAGTGGAAAATGCTGCTGTGATTAACAATGTAAGCGTCTTATGTGTGTTTAGTGCCATTAACAGAGGAAACACCCCAAAACTTGCAACTGAGGGGAAAAAAAAGCTGAGTTCTCGTCTGAGAATTGGGAAGTGATTAAAACTTGCTACTTTCAGAATATTTAATTTGGGAGGGAGATTGGAGAGTTTCAGGGAATTCTAAAGAGTAGGCACGTGACATTTTCAAGGTTCACTGTGTTGGATGATAGTAAGTCGTGCATCTGAACTAATTTTGCATCTGTAATGCTTAATGTATTTGTTAAACTTTTTTGTAAATTTTATCCTGTTCCAAATTTCTGGCTGTTTTGCTGAATTTAACTTTGTCTTTTATTTGCTTTGGGCATGTAACCAACATTGGCAATACTGAATTTATTCCCCATTTCATGTCATTATTGAAAAGATGGTTCTGAGGCTTCTTGGTTTGTTGCTGTTCCCATAATGTTGGTACTACAATGGTAGTATGAGAAATAAGGGCTTGATTTAGCATTCCAGAATGAATGATATTTATGAAAGTCAGGATGGTGTCTGACTTCAAGGAGAACCTGAAGGTGATGGTGTACCCATGACATTACGTCTCTCAATTTACTGTAGTTACATAATTTGGCCACTTGACAACTTTCTACCCAGAGTGGTGAACAAGTTTGTGGATTATTTTAAATGCTGAAAATGTGTTGCTGGTTAAAGCACAGCAGGCCAGGCAGCATCCAAGGAACAGGAAATTCGACGTTTCGGACCAGAGACCTTCATCAGGAATTAGAGGGTGCCAGGCAGGCTAAGATAAAAGGTGGGGAGGGGTGATGGAGATGTGATAGGTGGAAGGAGGTCAAGGTGAGGGTGATAGGCCGGAGTGGGGTGGGGACGGAGAGGTCAGGAAGAAGATTGCAGGTTAGGAGGGCGGTGCTGAGTTCAAGGGAATCGACTGAGACAAGGTGGGGTGGGGGGGGGAAATGAGGAAACTGGAGAAATCTGAGTTCATCCCTTGTGGTTGGAGGGTTCCCAGGCGGAAGATGAGGGGCTCTTCCTCCAACCGTCGTGTTGTTATGTTCTGCCGATGGAGGAGTCCAAGGACCTGCATGTCTTCGGTGGAGTGGGAGGGAGAGTTAAAGTGTTGAGCCACGGGGTGGTTGGGTTGGTTGGTCCGGGCGTCCCAGAGGTGTTCCCTGAAGCATTCCGCAAGTAGGCGGCCCGTCTCTCCAATATAGAGGAGGCCACATCGGGTGCAGCAGATGCAGTAGATGATGTGTGTGGAGGTGCAGGTGAATTTGTGGCGGATATGGAAGGATCCCTTGGGGCCTTGGAGAGAGGTAAGGGAGGAGGTGTGGGCGCAAATTTTGCATTTCCTGCGGTTGCAGGGGAAGGTGCCGGCAGTGGAGGTTGGGTTGATGGGGGGTGTGGACCTGACGAGGGAGTCACGAAGGGAGTGGTCTTTGCGGAACGCTGATAGGGGAGGGGAGGGAAATATATCCCTGGTGGTGGGGTCCGTTTGGAGTTGGCGGAAATGACGGCAGATGATACGCTGTATACGGAGGTTGGTGGGGTGGTAGGTGAGAACCAGTGGGGTTCTGTCTTGGTGGCGGTTGGAGGGGCGGGGCGGAGGAGCGGGAAGTGGAGGAGATGCGGTGGAGGGCATCGTCGATCACGTCTGGGGGGAATCTGCGGTCCTTGAAGAAGGAGGCCATCTGGGCTGTATGGTATTGGAACTGGTCCTCCTGGGAGCAGATGCGGTGGAGACGAAGGAATTGGGAATATGGGATGGAGTTTTTACAGGGGGCAGGGTGGGAGGAGATGTAGTCCAGGTAGCTGTGGGAGTCAGTCGGTTTATAGTAGATGTCTGTGTTGAGTCGATCGCCCGAGATAGAAATGGAAAGGTCTAGGAAGGGGAGGGAGGAGTCTGAGACAGTCCAGGTGAATTTGAGGTCGGGATGGAAGGTGTTGGTAAAGTTGATGAACTGTTCAACCTCCTCGTGGGAGCACGAGGCAGCGCCGATACAGTCATCGATGTAGTGGAGGAAAAGGTGAGGGGTGGTGCCAGTGTAGTTGCGGAAGATGGACTGTCCCACATATCCTACAAAGAGGCAGGCATAGCTGGGGCCCATGCGGGTGCTCATGGCAACTCCTTTAGTTTGGAGGAAGTGGGAGGATTGGAAAGAGAAGTTATTCAGGGTGAGGACCAGTTCAGTCAGTCGAAGGAGGGTGTCAGTGGAAGGGTACTGGTTGGTGCGGCGGGAAAGGAAGAAGCGGAGGGCTTTGAGTCCTTCGTGATGGGGGATGGAGGTGTACAGGGACTGGATGTTTCCATCGTGAAGATAAGGCGTTGGGGACCGGGGAAGCGAAAATCATGGAGGAGGTGGAGGGCGTGGGTGGTGTCCCAAACGTTAGTGGGGAGTTCTTGGACTAAAGGGGACAGAACCGTGTCGAGGTATTGGGAGATGAGTTCGGTGGGGCAGGAGCAGGCTGAGACAATGGATCGGCTGGGGCAGTCAGGTTTGTGGATTTTGGGCAGGAGGTAGAAACGGGCGGTGCGAGGTTGTGGGACTATGAGGTTGGAGGCGGTGGATGGGAGATCCCCTGAGGTGATGAGGTTATGGATGGTCTGGGACCTACCCTATTTTGTATTTAATGTGCCACTGTTTAAGCTGTTGTTATTCACCCACTGTAAGAGATAGCTAGAATAAAGTTTGCCACGCTTTAAGATGAGCTCTGAAGTAATATCACTGCCACCTCTTTTAATAAGTAAGATATATTGCTAAACTCTGAACAAAGTTAGTTTTGCTAAAATGCGTAGAAATTTGTAACAAGATACAATTGACAAAAATATGGTACTAGTTTGTTAACTGTTGCTGATGTGAAGTGTGTACAGATGCAAGATTAAAATAATATAAAATCTGCTAAAATACATACATTAAGAACAAGTGGCCCAGCTAATGCTCTGTGTACCTGGGTTCAGATTTCATATTAGCTGGTGGATTTGAAATTTGATGAATAGATCTGGAATATGAAGCTAATCTCAGTTTAATGAGTGTCATTACTAACTTTGAAACTTGTAAGTGTACACATCTGGTCCCAAATATCATTTGGGGGAAGGAAGATTAGCCTAGATGCAACGTGCCTATGAATGTAATATCTCTGGCCTGAACATGACTAACAAGGGAAATTATGGATTGTAGGGATCCAAGGCAGGGCATACAAATTGGCCACAAAAGCAAGAAGGATTGGGATTGGGAGCAGTTTGGATTTCAACAAATGAGAGCAAAGGGATTGATTGGGAGTGGGAGGAAATATAGTAGAAGAGTAAACTTGTGGGAACATACAAACTCATTATAAAAGCTTCAGCCGATATGTGAAGAGAAAACATTAGTTAAGACAAATGTAGGTCTGTTATGGTCAGGAACAGAGGAACTCATAATGGGGATCAAAGAGATGACAAACCAATTAAATTGTTGGTTCCCTCTTCATAAAAGAGGACACAAATAATGTCTCAGAAATGTCAGGAACTCAGGGTGGAGTGAGAGGGAGGGACTGAAAGAAATCAATATTCATAGGGAAATGGTATTGGGAGGTTGATGAGAATAAAGGCTGACTAAGCCCCAATAATCTATATCCCAGAGTACTTAAGGAAGTGGCCGTAGAAAATATGGATGCATTGGTGGTCATCTTTCAAGATGCTATAGACTCTGGAACAGTCTTTTGGATTGGAGGGTGGCTAATGTAAGTCCACTATTTGAAAAAAGGAGGTAGAGAGAAAATGGCAAATTATAACCAGTTACCCTGATGTCAGTAGTGGGGAAAATGCTTATGGCCATTATAAAATGGAAAACAGTAGCAGGATCAGACAGAGTTAGCATAGATTTTGGAAAGTGATATCATGCTTGGCAAATCTATTGGAAAGTTTTAAGGATTTGCTCATAGAAATAATAAGAGTGAACCACTGGATTTGGTTTACTTAGACTTGCAGAAGGCTTTGGATATGGTCCAGCAAACAAAACTAGCAAGTACAGCGGTGTCTTGGAATCCGAATTTAATTTGTTCCAGGAGGCTGTTTGGATTGTGAAAAGTTCGGATTCCAAAACTATTTTCCCCATAAGAAATAATGGAAAGCGAATTAATCTGTTTCTGGACCCAAAAAAAAAACATTTTCAAGACACTTTTAACTGCAAATACACATGGTTAAGGTAAAATAAGATGAGTAAGTGACCTAAAAATCAAGTAATAATAATAAAAGCAAGAAATAAATGTACTAACATGAAAATAACTTCATTTACCTTAGTGAGGTGTGTTAATGGTGAATGCACTTATTTGCTTCACTGCTCTTCTTGGGTGGCATGGTGAATGCACAAGGGTGATAAGTAAAGAAAATACAGCACAAATCAAGGTGAAAATATGAGGTAAACTAGTGATGGATACAGGAAAGATGCTTTCACGAATACTTCCCGGGACGAACTGAACAAACAATGTGCGACCTGAACGGTACATGGTGTTTGGATTCTGAAAATGAGTTTGGATTTTAGGGCAAAATTTTCTCAAAATAATTGTTTGGATTCCAAATTGTTTGATCAGTAGGGCGTTAGGATTCCGGGGTCACCACTGTAAAATGAAGTTAAGTTAAAGATTGGGGTAGTGTACAGACATGAATAAAGAACTAGTATGCAGACAGGGAACAGAGTAGGAATGAAACAATATTTTTCTGAATGGCAGGCAGTACTGAGCCTTGTACTGCAGGAATCAGTATTTAGACCCCAGCTACTCACTATATACACAGAGGAACCGTGATCATCCGAAGGACATTTGGATGGGGGTGGGGGGTGAAGAAGTATTTCATTCGGTTAATCAAATGCCGGATAACATAGTTAACCATGGGACCTTGCGATCTTGTTCAGGTAGTCTGAAATTTAGTTAATTGAATGCTGGATAATTGAGGTTCCTCTGTATTCTTGATTTAGATGAGGGACTGAAATATAATATTGCCAAGTTGCAGATGACACAATGCTGGGTGAGAGAGTAAGTTGTGATGAGGTTGCTGAGATGCTTCAGTGTGATTTGGACGAATTGGGTGAGTGGGCAAATGCATGGCAAATGTGAGGTTTAGATTAGATGAGATTACTTACAGTGTGGAAACAGGCCCTTCGGCCCAACAAGTCCACACCGACCCGCCGAAGCGCAACCCACCCATACCCCTACATTTACCCCTTACCTAACACTACGGGCAATTTAGCATGGCCAATTCACCTGACCCGCGCATCTTTGGACTGTGGGAGGAAACCGGAGCACCCGGAGGAAACCCACGCAGACACGGGGAGAACGTGCAAACTCCACATAGTCAGTCGCCTGAGTTGGGAATTGAACCCGGGTCTCAGGCGCTGTGAGGCAGCAGTGCTAACCACTGTGCCACTGTGCCGCCCACTAACCACTTTGGTAGCAAAAACCAGAAGGCAGATTATTATTTGAATTGCAGTAGATTGGAAAAGGTGGAGGTTCAAGCAAGAGGATTCAAGCACAGGACTAGACAAGGTAAATGCAGGAAGCATGTTCCTGATGACTGGTAGTCTAGAACCAGGGTTACAACCTAACGAATCCCTACCTCTGGATTGGGAGGCCAAGTTCTATCCTGTCAGCTTCAGATGTGTGCAATAACATCTCTGAACAGTTGATTAGAAAATTAGGTTGTTGCAGAGAATCCTGATGGACAGGATGTACATGTATTTGGAAAGGCAAGGACTGATTAGGGAAAGTTCATATGGCTTTGTGCGTGGGAAATCATGTCTCACAAACTTGACTGAGTTTTTTGAAGAAATAACAAAGAGGATTGATGAAGGCAGAGCGGTAGATGTGATCTATATGGACTTAAGAAAGGCGTTCGACAAGGTTCCTATGGGAGACTCGGTGGCAAAGTTAGATCTCATGGAATACAGGGCAATCTAGCCATTTGGACACAGAACTGGCTCAATGGTAGAAGACAGAGGGTGGTGGTGGAGGGTTGTTTTTCAAACTGGAGGCCTGTGACCAGTGGAGCGCCACAAGGATCAGTGCTGGGTCCACTACTTCTATCATTTAAATAAATAGTTTGATTGTGAGCAAAAGAGGTATAGTTAGTACGTTTGCAGATGGCACCAAAATTGGAGGTGTAGTGGACAGCGAAGGAGGTTACCTCAGATTACAATGGGATCTTGATCAGATGGGCCAATGTGCTGAGAAGTGGCAGATGGAATTTAATTTAGGTAAATGTGAGCTGCTGCATTTTGGGAAAGCAAATCTTAGCAGGACTAATACGCTGAATGGTAAGGGTCCTAGGGAGTGTTGCTGAACAAAGAGACCTTGGAGTGCAGGTTCATAGCTCATTGAAAGTGGAGTCACAGGTAGTTAGGATAGTGAAGAAGTATGCTTTCCTTTATTGGTCAGCGTATTGAGTACAGGAGTTAGGAGGTCATGTTGCGTCTGTACTGGACTTTGGTTAGGCTACTATTGGAATATTGCATGTAATTCTGGTCTCCTTCCTATCGGAAAGATGTTGTGAAACTTGAAAGGGTTCAGAAAAGATTTACATGGATGTTGCCAGGGTTGCAGAATTTGAGCTATAGGGAGAGGCTGAACAGGCTGGGGCTGTTTTCCCTGGAGTGTCAGAGGCTGAGGGGTGACCTTATAGAGGTTTATAAAATCATGAGGGGCATGGATAGGGTAAATAGGCAAAGTCTTTTCCCTGGGGTGGGGAAGTCCAGAACGAGGGCATAGGTTTAAGCTGAGAGGTAAATGATATAAAAGGGACAACTTTTTCATGCAGAGGATGTTACGGGTATGGAATGAGCTGCCAGAGGAAATGGTGGAGGCGAGTACAATTGCAGCATTTAAAAGGCATTTAGATGGGTATATGAATCGGAAGGGTTTGGAGAGATATGGACTGGGTGTTGGCAGGTGGGATTAGATTGGGTTGGGATATCTGGTTGGCATGGATGGGTTGGACTGAGGGGTGTCCTGTGCTGTACATCTCTATGACTCTATAATAAAAAAACTGCAATCTAAAGGTACAGGGTAGGCCATTTCAGTTTGAGATGAGGAGAGATGTCTACCCAGAGAGTTGTAAACCTGTGGAGTTTGCTTCCCTAGAAGCCATTTGAGGCCAAAACATTGAATATTTTCATGGAGTTAGACATAGTTCTTAGTGCTAAAGGGATGAAAAGATGTGGGCAAAAGCATCTTAAGTCCAATAACACTTGTTCAAAATTGATAGTAATTACAAAAAGGTGGTATTTATGCTGAATTCAGGGTGTGGGGTGGGGATAGGAGCACCTCCCCAGCCCAAGGCAGAAACATTAGGCAAGAAACATGGTGGTATGTTCAAGTGGCAGGCAACTGGAAGCTCAGGGTCACTTTTTGTGGACAAAGCGTAGACATTTGACAAAACTCTGCGTTTTGTTCCCCAGTGTGGATGAGCTCACAGTTTGGTCTCCAGCAAGACTCCAGTGTCTCTAATCCTCCAGCAGGGCTCAGTGCAAGCTGGAAGTACAGAATCCCTTTTTCCACTAAGGGACCCTGCAGCCTTTGGGACTTAATGTCAAGTTCAATGATTTTAGAACCCGAACTCCACTTCTACGTTGTTTACCTGCCCTCACGCCCCAGGCCCCATAACATGGGCTGCTTTCAGTCCAACTAACTCATTTACACCTACTTATCATCTTCATTGTCAACTTTTCTTTGTACTGAGCACGCTATCATCCATCCATTTGTCTGCCTAACTTGTTCTCTCTTTGTAATAGGGATTTTTAATAGAACTGAATCCCTACAGTGTGGAAACAGGCCCTTCAGCCCTACAAGTCCACACCGACCCTCCAAAGAATATTCCACCCATCCCCATTCTTCTACATTAACACCCCAACTACACATCTGTGAACACTATGGGCAATTTAGCATGGCCAATCCACCTAACCTGCACATCTCTGGGGCTGTGGGAGGAAACCAGAGCACCGGGAGGAAACCCATGCAGACACAGGGAGAATATGTAAACTCCACACAGACAGTTGCCCGAGGCTGGTATCAAACCCGGGTCCTTGGCACTCTAAGGCCGCAGTGCTAACCAGTGAGCCACCATGCTGCCCTCTTTCTCTGAGCTCTATTTCCCTTCCACCTGCTCTCTCCTTCCCTACCCCCATCTTCAGCATACCTACCACCTTTTCCTCACTACTAACAGTTCTGAAGAAGGATCACTGGACTCAAAATGTTAACTCTCCTTTCTGCAGCTGCTGATAGACTTACTCAGTTTCTCCAGCAAGTTTTGCTTTTGTTTCAGATTTCCAGCATTCACAGCTCTTTGACTTATTTTAAAGTCTTGGGTTATTATAGAGTCATAGAGATGTACAGCAAGGAAACAGACCCTTCGGTCCAACCTGCCCATGCCGACCAGATATCCCAACCCAATCTAGTCCCACCTGCCAGCACCCGGCCCATATCCCTCCAAACCCTTCCTTTTCATGTACCCATCCAAATGCCTCTTAAATGTTGCAATTTTACTAACCTCCACCATTTCCTCTGGCAGCTTATTCCATACACATACCACCCTCTGTGTGAAAAAGTTGCCCCTTAGATCTCTTTTATATCTTTCCCCTCTCACCCTAAACCTATGCCCTTTAGTTCTGGACCTCCTGAACCCAGCGAAAGGACTTTGTCTATTTATCTATCCATGTCCCTCATAATTTTGTAAACCTCTGTAAGCTCATCCCTCAAGCTCCGAAGCTCCAGGGAAAACAGCCCCAACCTGTTTAGTCTCTCCCTATAGCTCAAATCCTCCAATCCTGGCAACATCCTTGTAAATCTTTTCTGAACCCTTTCAAGTTTCATAACATCTTTCTGATAGGAAGGAGACCAGAATTGCATGCAATACTCCAACAGTGGCCTAACCAATGTCCAGTACAGCCACAACATGACCTCCCAACTCCTGTAAAAAATGAGGTCTGCTGATGCTGGAGATCACAGCTGCAAATGTGTTGCTGGTCAAAGCACAGCAGGCCAGGCAGCATCTCAGGGATAGAGAATTCGACGTTTCGAGCATAAGCCCTTCATCAGGAATAAGAGAGAGAGAGAGAGCCAAGCAGGCTAAGATAAAGGGTAGGGAGGAGGGACTAGGGGGAGGGGCGATGGAGGTGGGATAGGTGGAAGGAGGTCAAGGTGAGGGTGATAGGCCGGAGTGGGGTGGGGGCGGAGAGGTCAGGAAGAGGATTGCAGGTTAGGAGGGCGGCGCTGAGTTGAGGGAACCGACTGAGACAAGGTGGGGGGAGGGGAAATGAGGAAACTGGAGAAATCTGAATTCATACCTTGTGGTTGGAGGGTTCCCAGGCGGAAGATGAGGCGCTCCTCCTCCAGCCGTCGTGTTGTGCTCTGCCGGTGGAGGAGTCCAAGGACCTGCATGTCCTCGGTGGAGTGGGAGGGAGAGTTAAAGTGTTGAGCCACGGGGTGATTGGGGCACTTCCTCCAAACTAAAGGAGTTGCCATGGGCACCCGCATGGGCCCCAGCTATGCCTGCCTCTTCGTAGGATATGTGGAACAGTCCATCTTCCGCAACTACACTGGTACCACCCCCCACCTTTTCCTCCGCTACATCGATGACTGTATCGGCGCTGCCTCGTGCTCCCACGAGGAGGTTGAACAGTTCATCAACTTTACTAACACCTTCCATCCCGACCTGAAATTCACCTGGACCATCTCAGACTCCTCCCTCCCCTTCCTAGACCTTTCCATTTCTATCTCGGGCGACCGACTCAACACAGACATCTATTATAAACCGACTGACTCCCACAGCTACCTGGACTACACCTCCTCCCACCCTGCCCCCTGTAAAAACGCCATCCCATATTCCCAATTCCTTCGTCTCCGCCGCATCTGCTCCCAGGAGGACCAATTCCAACACCGCACAGCCCAGATGGCCTCCTTCTTCAAGGACCGCAGATTCCCCCCAGACGTGATCGACGATGCCCTCCACCGCATCTCCTCCACTTCCCGCTCCTCCGCCCTCGAGCCCCGCTCCTCCAACCGCCACCAAGACAGAACCCCACTGGTTCTCACCTACCACCCCACCAACCTCCGCATACAACGTATCATCCGCCGCCAATTCCGCCACCTCCAAACGGACCCCACCACCAAGGATATATTTCCCTCCCCTCCCCTATCAGCGTTCCGCAAGGACCACTCCCTTCGTGACTCCCTCGTCAGATCCACACCCCCCACCAACCCAACCTCCACCCCCGGCACCTTCCCCTGCAACCGCAGGAAATGTAAAACTTGCGCCCACACCTCCACACTCACTTCCCTCCAAGGCCCCAAGGGATCCTTCCATATCCGCCACAAGTTCACCTGTACCTCCACACACATCATCTATTGCATCCGCTGCACCCGATGTGGCCTCCTCTATATTGGTGAAACAGGCCGCTTACTTGCGGAACGCTTCAGAGAACACCTCCGGGCCGCCCGAACCAACCAACCCAATCACCCCGTGGCTCAACACTTTAACTCTCCCTCCCACTCCACCGAGGACATGCAGGTCCTTGGACTCCTCCACCGGCAGAGCACAACAACACGACGGCTGGAGGAGGAGCGCCTCATCTTCCGCCTGGGAACCCTCCAACCACAAGGTATGAATTCAGATTTCTCCAGTTTCCTCATTTCCCCTCCCCCCACCTTGTCTCAGTCGGTTCCCTCAACTCAGCGCCGCCCTCCTAACCTGCAATCCTCTTCCTGACCTCTCCGCCCCCACCCCACTCCGGCCTATCACCCTCACCTTGACCTCCTTCCACCTATCCCACCTCCATCGCCCCTCCCCCTAGTCCCTCCTCCCTACCCTTTATCTTAGCCTGCTTGGCTCTCTCTCTCTCTCTCTTATTCCTGATGAAGGGCTTATGCTCGAAACGTCGAATTCTCTATTCCTGAGATGCTGCCTGGCCTGCTGTGCTTTGACCAGCAACACATTTGCAGCTCCCAACTCCTGTACTCAGTACTCCGACCAATAAAAGAAAGCATACCAAACGCTTTCTTCACTAACCTATCCACCTGCAACTTCACTTTCAAGGAGCTATGAACCTGCACTCCAAGGTCTCTTTGTTCAGCAACACTCCCTAGGACCTTATCATTAAGTGTAAGATTTGCTTTTCCAAAATGCAGTACTTCATATTTATCTGAATTAAACTCCATCTGTCACTTCTCAGCCTGTTGGCTCGATAGGATAAATGTGGGGAGAATGTTTCCTGTTGTGAAAGAATAAAGAACGAGGGGTCAAAACATTAGCGGTTGCCATTTAAAATTGGGTGAGGTCAAGTTTTATTTCCTTTAAGGGAGGCTGGTCTTTTGTATTGTCTTCCTGACAAACTTGTTGAAGCAGATGCCTTGAATATTTTTAAGAGAGGTAAATAGGTTGTTGTTTCAGCAAGAAGGTGAAGGGTTATCAGAGGTAGATGAGACTGTGGGTTTGAGGTTGCAATCAGATTAGCAGAGCAGTCCTGAGAAGCTAAATGGCCTACTCATGTTTGGTCATATGGTGTCACCTGTAGCTCACTGATGTAAGTCTTACAGGAGTCAGAGTCTGGAGGTTCACATTAAGACCCAAGTACAAAATCTAGCTTGACAGTGTACAGTATTGTAATGAATGAATGCTGCAACTCTGGGACTTGTCATCTTTCAGACAAGATGCTAAATCAAAGACCTTGTGTCTCCTCAGGTGGGCACAAAAAATCCTATGGTAGTACAGAAGAACCTCGTTATCCAAAGGACATGGGCGGGGAGTATTTTGTTCGGTTAATCGAATGCCGGATAACATAGCCCTGCAGCGGGACCTTATTATCTTGTTTAGATAATCCAAAATTCAGTTAATTGAATGCCGGATAATCGAGATTGATTGATGGCAGTGAATTATCCCATACATCCTTACCCAGCGGCACATATTGGTAGAGGTGCCAGAAGAGTGAGAAATTAGGAGGCACACACAGGCATTTGTTGTAGTCCATGATGACTATGCTCCTAAGAAAGTTTAGAATGGGAGAAAAGCAGGAGCAGGCCATTAAGCCTCTTGGGCCCATTCCATCATTGAATTAAACCACAACTGATTGCTATCTCCATTCTATTTACTAACATTACTGCTCTCTCTCCCAGCTCTAGATGTATTTGACTAACAAAGGTTTATCCCTCTGAGTCTTGAACTTTTCAGTTGTCAACTGGTAAATAATCTGAAAGTCTGACTCAATCATTAATCACAGTTATTTTGTTTTTTATCTCAGGCTGAGGTCTCTTTTGAGGTTTCAAATAGTACAGAAACATCTGGTAAGTGTGCACTGATGTTTGTCACTTTGTCATCCTGGATTTGTATTACGATGTTTTAAAAATTAAAGTGATAACTAAACAGAGTAGACTTAAGGATAGTCTCCAAGTTGACTTAGTTGAGCTAAGAATACTAAATGATGATGTTGTGTGCCTACAGATACTCTCATCCTTTATCCTTTAAGAGCATATATACAAAATCAACAATCAAGCTATACAGATGACAACAGTCTATTAGTTACAGAGGCATAGATATGTTTTAGTACAAGAAGTATCAGTACTATGTTTCTTTTCTGTGCTGCAATTATATTCGGGTTTTAAATGATTATTTAGAATAGAAGATTTATGTTTTAAGGAATGTTTTCTTATATAAACATTCTGTCAAGCTCCTTCCTATCGGAAAGATGTTATGAAGCTTGAAAGGGTTCAAAAAAGATTTACAAGGATGTTGCCAGGGTTGGAGGATTTGAGCTATAGGGAGAGGCTGAACAGGCTGGGGCTGTTTTCCCTGGAGCGTTGGAGGCTGAACAGGCTGGGGCTGTTTTCCTTGGAGTGTTGGAGGCTGAGTGGTGACCTTATCGAGGTTTACAAAATTATGAGGGGCATGGATAGGGTAAATAGACAGAGTCTTTTCTCTGGGATCGGGGAGTCCAGAACTAGAGGGCATAGGTTTAAGGTGAGAAGGGACAATATAATAGAGACCTAAGGGGCAACGTTTTTACACAGAGGGTGGTACATGTATGGAATGAACTGCCAGAGAATGTGGTGGAGGCTGGTACAATTGCAACATTTAAGAGACATTTGGATGGGTATATGAATAGGAAGGGTTTGGAGGGATATGGGGCGGGTGCTGGCAGGTGGAACTAGATTGGGTTGGGATATCTGGTCGGCATGGATGGGTTAGACCGAAGGGTCTGTTTCTATGCTGTACATCTCTATGGCTCTATGTTGTGAGTGAAAAGAATTGGTTGCATTTGCATAATGTTACACCAGGGGGAGCATGGAACAACTGAAAATCACAACTAACTAATTTGGTTCATTTATTTTGGTGTTAAAAGTTATGAAAAACAATATTTTCATATAAGTAGAAACTGCAACATTACATCAGCTTTCAGTTAGTTCAAAGCTCTGTAATTTATCACCCTTTGCTTTGTGCTCCTACAATCCATTTGCATCCATACCATTACATTGTTTTGCAGTTAACCTCACTATTTTTGTCAATGCTATATTTACCTTGTAAACTGTACATTCCTCTTTTCAGTCCAGATGTTCCCACTATCATATTACTCAACTACTGTAGATCATGAGCTTTTTTCCAGTTTTGGAGAATTATTTCTGCCAGAAATAAGAACAATATTAGCTTCACATTCTCCTTATGGAATACTACTGATCAAATTCTCAAGACCATCTGAGGGCAAATATGCTATAATTCTTAAACTGAAAAAGTCTAAAATATCTTTTTCCCATTATTACATGTGGACTGATAAACCATCATGTAAGTAAAATACTAAAATTGACTTGCATGCTTTGCGATCTATCATTCAGCAGATTCATGTGTGGTTAATGTTGCACATTTTACTGTGTAAATTTTTTTGCTGCTGTTAAACTTTCTGTAGTATTTATAGTGAACAAATAAATCTGACAGTGCAAATGTAATCATATAAATCTGGTTATTTGACCATCCACAGTCATTTTATTATCGGTATAATCTGTTCATTTGTTGTAATCCATGATCCTATTTGCATTTTGAACACTCTACTGTACTCCTTGCACTCAAAGTTTGCATTACAAAATTGCTGATATACTACACTAGAGTTAACTATAGATTCCAAATTGGGTTGCTTAGAACAATTTTAATAAGCATATTTTAACAGAGTAAACGGATGTATAGTCTTTTGCATTATCAGTCTGTCTTCCATTCAATTTTCAATCCATACTCTCGGTGTCTCCTCCTTTGTTTGCTTCAGTCCAACCCGTCCATGCCGACCAGATATCCCAACCCAATATAGTTCCACCTGCCAGCGCCCAGTCCATATCCCTCCAAACCCGTCCTATTCATGTACCCATCCAAATGCCTTTTTAATGTTGCAATTGTATCAGCCTCCACCAGTTCCTCTGGCAACTCATTCCATACACATACCCTCTGTGTGAAAACATTGCCCTTAGGTCTCTTTTATATCTTTCCTCTCTCACCCTAAACCTATGCCCTCTAGTTTTGGACTCCCCGACCTCAGGGAAAAATATTTGTCTATTTATCCTATCCATGCCCTTCATAATTTTGTAAACCTCTATCAGGTCACCCCTCAGCCTCTGACACTCCAGGAAAAACAGCCCCAGCCTGTTCAGCCTCTCCCTATAAATCCTCCAACCCTGGCAATATCCTTGTAAATCTTTTCTGAACCCTTTCAAATTTCACAACACCTTTCTGATAGGAAGGAGACCAGTTTTGCATGCAATATTCCAAAAATGGCCGAACCAATGTCCTCTACAGTCGCAACATGACCTCCCAACTCCTGTACTCAATACTCTGACCAATAAAAGAAAGCATACCAAATGCCTTCTTCACTATCCTATCTACCTGCGGTTCCACTTTCAAGGAGCTATGAACCTGCACTCCAAGGTCTCTTTGTTCAGCAACACTCCCAGGACCTTACCATTAAGTGCATAAATCCTGCTAAGATTTGCTTTCCCAAAATGAAGTACCTCACATTTATCTGAATTAAACTCCATTTGCCACTTCTCAGCCCATTGGCCCATCTGGTCAAGAACCTGTTGTAATCTGAGGTAACCTTCTTTGCTGTCCACTACACCTCCAATTTTGGTGTCATTTGCAAACTTACTAACTATACTTCTTATGCTCGCATCCGAATCATTTATGTAAATGACAAAAAGTAGAGCATCCAGCACCGATCCTTGTGGCACTCCAATTGTCACAGGCCTCCAGTCTGAAAAACAACACTTCAGCAATTTCATTAGGCAATGCGTATACAATAAATAAATCTTTGACCTGTTGAGAGATTTTAGTGACTTTTATGGTGTATTTTATCTTAGTCTTTGGTAATGGTTTTCTAAAATGAATTACATAGGACTTTCACAGAGCAGATATTGTTCCTATCATCAAAATGTGCTCCTTCTGGCTTGATGAACACATCAAACTGCTCTGAGCGTTAGAAACAAACTGCTCTGGTAACAGACAAACTGGCTTTTTTGACCATCTTGCAATGTAAAGGCAGAAGATAAAACTTTGCATTTAATTTGCACAGCAAAAATATGATTGCAAGCATAGTTTTATGTCCTATCATATTGCGCACTGAGGGAACCACTGAACAATTAAAATGGTCCATTGGTCTGAAGATGTACTTGGAACATTAGAGACATGTTCTTCTGTACCTCTACCATTAGTGTCAGATTCTGTAGATCCAATCAGTTACTAGAAAACCCAGAGTGATTAACTTTTGGATTTCAAATGAAAATGGGAGGGTGACTGAGGAAGATAGTTGACATAAAGTCTGAACAGCAGTGAGCTATCATGTACAAGTACCTTTACTGAAGTTATTTCAATGTTGCCATTCAAGTACTTTTCAAATTTTGTGCTCTTTATCTTAGATGTCTACTAATGCTAGCCTGGAAAAGGAAGTGATCTTGACGAAGTCTGGATGTGCTGGAATAATCACATTAAATCGGCCAAAGGCCCTTAATGCTCTGAACCTTTCCATGATTAGACAAATATACCCTCAGCTCAAGGTTGGTGCCATTTCTTTGTCAATTGCCTGATTTTAAAATCAATGATGCAAAGTATCTGGTTTTAAAATAGAAGGTGTAAATTAAGTATCTGCTACTTTATCTGTGAACTGTTTCCTAACAAATATATTCATTTCTTTAGTAGTGTAGTGTTCTATGAACCTATTGAATGCTCCAAACTCAAGCAGATTTTGACGGCATATCACGGAATCACAGAATTGTTGCAATGTATAAGACCATTTGGCCCATAATGTCTGTACTGGCTCCCCAAATGAGCATCGTGACTTTGTACTTCTTCCTTTCTTTTTCCTGTTTCCCTGCTCATTATTTCTATTTAGGCAATCATATAATGCCCTTTTGAATACCTTGATAGAAACTGCCTATACCATAATTACAGGCAGGACATTCTAGACTTGAACCACTCAAGTGAAGAAAGCTTCTTCATAAATCACATTTAATTTTGAAAATATCTTAAATATATGCTCTCTTGTTCTTGATTCATTTATGAGCAGGAACAATTTTTCCCTGTCTCATCTGTCCTGATAGTTATAATTTTTCAAATTTCAATCAGATCTTCCCTTAGCCGTCTCCTCTCTCAGGAAAGCTCCCAATTTCTCCAATTAACCTTCATAACTGAACTTTCTCATTTCTGGAACCATTCTCACAAAGATCATTTGCACCGTCTCCAATGTGTTCACAGCCTTTATAAAGTGTGGTACCCAGACTGTAGCAAGGTGGCAACTGTGGTCTAACTGATAGTTTTGTAAAGCAATACTTCCTCCAAACTGCTATCTCGCATCATTGAATAATTTATTTTCCCAACATTTTAAACAAAGATTGCTGTTCCTGCTGGCTTAAATAGTTGGCTTGAGTCATTAATTTATTTCTATCCTTGTTAAACTGGAAAGCAAACAGTGAAACATGCTCTAAATCTCATAGACATTTACTACAGAGAAGGAGGTCTTCTGGTCCATCGTGTCTGCTCTGTACCAAAAACAATCTGACTCACTGATTCCATTTTCCAGCATTTGACTTGTAGCCCTGGAGGCTAGGACTATGCAAGTGAAGACCTAAATACAACTTAATTGTTAATCACCCTTCAGACAATGAGTTCCAGACATCCATCACCCTCTCAGTTCAGAAAAAAAATACTCTTGTCCACTCTCCTCTTACCCTTTTACCTCTTAATTTATATCTATGCCCTCTGGTTATTGACCCATCTACTGATGGAAAAAGTGCCTTCCATTCCACTCCATTTATGCCTCTCATAATCTAATATGCTTCCATCAGGTCAACCTTTGCTGTTTTATAGAAAGCAACCCCAGTTGTTGTTTCTATCTTCTTTTCAAATTTAACAGCAAGTAGAACTTTGGAATGACGCTTCGCTCCTCCAGCCTGTATCTCCTTCTAAATGTGCTGTGGCTACCTTAACAGTCAATATGCTGGCTGGAATCATAGGGATATAACCACATTGCAGACTCATTCTGTGGCTCCTTCTAACTTTTGTTACGCTCTCCTGACTCCAGATACCTCCTCTGCCACCTCCAATTTTGTCTAATGGTGAATTAACTACTGACAGCACTCTGGTACACTACCCTCTGAAAATTTAAAAATAAACAGAAATTTTTAAGATGTTATTTGACCAGGAACTAATGTAGGTCAGAAGGCAAGAAGAGTGATAGTGGCATAGAACATGTTCTACGTTCTTAAAAGAAATCATTCCAGAAATGAGTGTCACTGGTAAAACTAGCATGTATTAAGATACAGGCAGCAGAATTTTGTAAACCTTAAGTCACCAGGTAGAATGTAGGACCAGCCTGGAGTGCTTTGATCTAGTCAAGTCCAGAGGTAAAGAAAGAGCAGGAATTTGGGTTTCAGTAGCAGAGGAATTGAGGTGAGGCAAATTGAGTGATGCTAGGAAGGTGAAAACAGACTGTCTTAATGTTGGTGCACATATGAGGAGAGAAGCTCATTTTGGGTCAAATATGTTATGACCCACTCAGGTTGTGCACTGTAACTCAAGCGCCACTGTATCAAATGATTACATTTTTTTTAAGGTAAGCACAGCATTTCAATTCAGCTGACTTTCAGATCGAGTTTGGTTGAAAGCAGGACCAGGTTTCTGTACTAAATAGGAGTTGTTATGTTTATAAGCAATTAGATTGTAGCTACAAGTAAACAGATATAAATCATTGGCATATAACACAAATTGAGAAAATAAATTACTGGTTAGAGTAGAAAAAGACTGGAAAGTCAATCCAGTGTTGAGGTGATCCAGTGTTGAAATAATCTTACTTCAGCTGACTAAGTCCTTGGAAGCTTCTACTGGCTCAGAGAAAATACAGAGCAACCTGATTCACTTGGAAAATGTCGCTGATTTGTAGTAAAGGTAACTAATTTTCTTTAAGATTAAACTGTTCTTTCTTTTAACTATAGAGAACAGACAGCTTCTGCTAAAAGGAACAACAGTACACAGTGTCTCTAACTTGTTTCCAATTCCAATGTGCTCAGTTAACTGAGAACAAATCAGCTTTACTTGTAAACAACTCCTCGATTTCTGATTGCCTGCACATTACACGGGTTCCTAGCCACAAAAAGAGCGTTCACAATTGATATCAAATTCCTTGTTGTGAAATCATACAGCCATCCTAATATATCCCTGTTTTTGAAAAAAAAGTTATTTTTCCTTGCTGTCCACAACTCAAAGATGTAAAAGTATAAAAACACGACTTTCACAAATGTGACATCAAGATTGTGAACAGACTAATTTGATGTCTAACAGTTGTCAGTAGAAGGACTGTGTTTATGGTTAGGGATTGATTTTGAACAGGAGCATGAACAATTGCTTCATTCTTTCTGGTATTTACCATTAACTGCCTATAGTCCTTTTGATAGTCTAACCTTCGAGTCAGATATTCCAAGTGCCATGAGTGATTTGCTGTTCACTCTGAGACATTTTTTGAAAGTATTTGGACTCCGCCTCACACCTTCTTCTAATATGGCAAAGACTATAAAAGGTATTATATGGTGGTCCAAGGATGTAGTTGCCTATTTGTTTTTCGCAGCGCATAAGGACTAACCCCTTAAGTGCTATATAGTGACAGATCAACAGCTACTGACCAGAGGAGCTGAGATTGTTAATGAATGTGTGTCGGCACTTCATTGATTTTATGTCATTTATAGCTGATTCACTTTTCACAAGTTGCATACAAAATCTGAATGAAGGAATCAATGATTTGTGTAGAAAGATAGCACATATTGGTAAGTGAACACATGCATATTTACTTAATATGGACTGGTTGTTTGAACAATTTGCTTAGTGGACCAAATTAATGTTCCACCTTTCCTAATTCAGTTGGACTTTTTTTTGTGGCAGAAATGGGAGCAAGACAATGAAACTTCATTGGTGATTATTAAAGGAGCTGGAGAAAAAGCTTTCTGTGCTGGTGGTGATATTAGAGGTGAGCCTCAATCTAAGTTCATTTTATATTTTATTACAGGCAGTCTTTTTGATTTTTGTACATTGTCACAATTAATGCACAAGTATGGACAAACCTGCGATGCAAACATCAGTAATGACCACAGTCACCAGTACCTGCCAAATCACAACGGAGCAATTGTCTGCCAACTGTATCAAACTTAATTAGCGATCACCTATGAAATACAGATATGATGACACTCTTATGGTGCTATAACTCACTTTCCTATTTTAAGAAAGGATTCCAGGCTGCACTAATGCATGATTCCAATGTTGTAGCTTCTACTGGAAACATTTTTTGCGTCTTCCCCAGTTATAAAAATAATCCTGCTGTTTCAGTAATATGTGTATATTCTTGTTCAATGAAACTTGGCTTCTGTATAGTTTCTATGTAGTGGCATTACAGCTCTTAATAAGAATGAAAATTGATCCAGCAGTCAGTGGATTTGAGGTCTACCTCTATGTGATATAGCTTAGAGATCCTTTATAATTTGTATTTTATGCTGCAAGACAAGATCTGAATGCCTCGACAGGATGAAGGTCTAATGTTTATCATGTCTCTTTTAATAAGTCCTCGATTTTTGACTGATTTTTGCTGTTCCCTAATTAGCTGTTACGGAGGCAGGAAAAGTTGGAGACAGATTAGCAGAAGATTTCTTCAGGGAAGAGTATATGCTAAACAATGCAATCGGTATGTAAATTGGAGCATCATAATCTCTCCTGTTAAAATATCCTTAACTATTTATGCATTTTCTCCATCACTGTTCTCCTGGTTCTTTACTACTTTGATCCTCTTGTTTTATTCCTGAGTTAAAATAAAGTAACCTTTCTGTCACTTTCCTTTTGGTTCCTTGGAGGTGTTTAACAGCATGAAATTATTATTCGTTTTTTAATTCTCCTCTTTTGTTCAGAGGTAAGACACAGATTTTCTTGACCACGGTTAAGTATCTGATCTAACCATACAGCAGGACACCAGGCAGAAACCTGCCTACATTTTCATGTTCTCAGGCGGATTCATTGCAACTTCAACCCTACAGTTTTATGCAGTATCAACACAACGAACAAAGTTAAGTCAGTTCCTTCCACCCATCCAATCTTAGTATAAATCTGGTTTATTATCCTCTCTCACCTCTCCTCCCACACACTATTTCACTTGAAAATTACTCTTGATCACAACTCCTGGACCACAATGTGAAATTGCCTAGTACGTAATTTTCTTTGATTTTATGTTTTAAATCTGAATGAAATACTGCAGGAAGCTTGCCATTGATTGCAAAAAAAACTTGATCAAAGATTTGTAAATGTAAACAGTTAAATATTTTCTTTAGGAAATTGCCGGATTCCATATGTAGCCCTTATTGACGGAATAACAATGGGTGGGGTAAGTACTTTCTCTTCTGCCTTCATTAATCTAATATTTACTTCTACACTTCAAGCATGTAACCTCTATCATGTGCTTAGATTTCTAACTATATAGAAGTGCAAATGTAGAAACATGCCATTGTCCTAAACCAATCATGAAAGGCAATACGCAAAATATGGGGAAACTTAACAGATCTGGTAGCATCTGTTGAGAGAGAGAGAGAGAGAGAGAGAGAGTTAACATTTTGAATCCAGTATAACTCTTCAGAAAGAGTTGGAAAGGGGTTGGAAAATTATTTTTTTGATTTACTTTTGACAGAGGTGGGAGAGTAGTGGGTATAGATGCTGTGGAGGCCTGGTACAGAATACAACAGGGTTGTTATTGGTAGTGAAAGGGATAAAGAAATCTAAAATGGATGTAAATTAAGGTTTGAAAGGAAGAGGCTGGGTCCTCAATACTGAGTGATATTAAAAGTTTGTCAAAAAGAAGAAAAAAACACATATGTAACGTTTAGGAAACAGAAATCAGACAAGGCCCTTAAGGAATATCAAGAAAGCTGAAAAGAATTGAAACCAGGAATTAGGAGGGTAAAAAGGGACATTAAATGTCCTTGGCAAGTAACATTAAATAGAATCCCAAGGCATTTTCTCCCTATATTAGGAGCAAGAGGATTGCTCAGGAAAGGGTAGGTCCACTCAAAGACAAAGGAGGGAATTTATGGATGGAGCCAGAGAAGTGGGTAAGTCTTTAATGAGTTCTTCTCAGCAGTATTCAGTAAGGGGGAGGAAATGGATGATGGTAAGGTTGGGGGGATGGGGCTGGCTGGTATGTTGGTATTAAGAAGGTAGTAGTGTTGGGTGTCTTGCAAAATATTACGTTAGATAAGTCGCCAGGACCTGCTGGGATCTATCCTAGGATACTAAGGGAGGCAAGTCAGACGATTGCTGGGTCCTTGACAGAGATCTTTGTATCCTCTTTAGCCAAGGGTGAGGCCCAAGAAGATGAGAGAATAGCCAATGTTGTTCCTTTGGTTAAGAAGAGCAACAGGGATAATCGAGGAAATCACAGGCTGGTGAGTCTTATATCGGTGGTGATGAAATTATTGAAAAAGATTCTTAAGGATAGGATTTACTTGCATTTGGAAAATAATAGACTTATTAGCGTAGTGATTGTAATGAGGTCGGCCAGCCGAATATCATAGAATATGAGTTTGCTGATTGGGGCTGTTAATCTGGTCCAATCAAGGAGCCCTGGTTGACATAAAAAGGTTGAGTGTCAGAAGTACTGACACTCTGGTGCCTGACTCATATGAAGCAATGCTATAGTCAAGGACTGTTGATGTGTAAACAAAGGGTGACTTTGGCACTTGTTGAGTCATTTCTATTGGGGGTAGTCAGCATGGTTTTGTGCAGGGAAGGTCTTGTCTCACAAATGTGATTGAATTTTTGAGAAAGTGTTGAATATGATTAAGGGTAGGGCAGTGGATGTTGATTACATGAACTTCACTAATGTATTTGACAAGGACCCTCATGGTAGGCTGGTCCAGAAGATTAAGTCACATGGGATCCTTCATGAGTTGTTAAGTTGAATATAAAATTGGTTTGGTCATAGAAACCAGAAGGAAATTATGGAGGGGTGTTTTTCTGACTGGAGGTCTCTGACCAGTGGTGTTCAGGAAGGATCAGTGCTGTGACTTATGTTGTTTGTGACATATATAAGTGATATGAAAGAACGTGGAGGTGATCTGATGACACAAAGATTAGAGTTGTGAATAGTTAGGAGGTTTTGGATGTAAGTTTGCTCGCTGAGCTGGGCAATTCATCTTCAGACGTTTTGTCACCATGCTAGATAACATCATCAGTGAGCATCTGGTGAAGAGCTAGTGTTATGTCCCGCTTATCAAATGATACAGCAGAGTATTAGATCAGTTGGAAAGTTGGGTGAAGAAATGGCACTTGGAGTTTTGACTTGTACAAGTGTGTGAACTGATGCATTTTGGAAGGTCAAATACAAGAGGAAACTATACAGTAAGTGCCCTTTGGAGCATTGATGTACAGAGGGATCTTGGGATCCACATCCATAGCTCCCTGGAAATGGTAACATAAGTGGATAAAGTAGTAAAGAAGGCTCATCGTACCATCATTTGGTCAGAATAAAAGTTGGCAAGTCAAGTTGCAACTGTATAAAACTTTGGGAGTATTGTGCGTAGTTGTGGTCACCACACAACATGAAGGATGTACAGGCTCTGGAGAGGATGGTGAAGAGGTTAACCAGAATGTTGCCTGAATTGGAGTGCATTAGCTGGAAGGATAGGTTGGACAAACTTTGATTGTTTTCGTTCAAGCATTGGAGGCTGAATGGTGACCTGACAGAAGTATATTAAATTATGAGAGGCAAGGATAGGATGGATAGTGGGAGTCGTTTTCCTAGGATGGAAATATTAGGGGGCGTAGGTTTAAGTTGAGGAGGGAGAATTTAAGGGGAATATACAAGTCAAGTTTTTCTTTACACAGAGGGTGTTAGGTACCTGGCACACACTGCCAGAAGAATTGGTAGAGGCAGATACGGTAGCAACATTTAAAAAGTATTCAGACAGATATATGAACAGGCAGGGAACAGAGGGATACTGACCATGTGTAGGCATGGTGGTCATTGTGGACGTGCAGGGCCAAAGGGCCTTTTCCTGTGCAGTACAGTTTTATGTTCTAAACAAACACAAACAAAGCAAGGCTGTGGAAGTGGTGAAGAGTGGGAAAGAGAATATAAGCAAACAGACATCATGCGGTCAGTTCTGAGGACCCAAAACGTTAACTCTGATTTCTCTTCACAGATGCTGGCCAGACCTACTGAGCTTATTCAGAAACTTCTGTTTTGTTTTTGTTTTTGATCTTGCAGTCAGGTTGTGAAATTGTGGTAATCAATGTTGAGTTCTAAAGCTGTAAAGTGCTTAAGTGGAAGATGAGGTGTTGTTCTTTGAACTTGCATCGAGCTTCATTTGAACATTGTCGCAGTCCCAGGATAGAAAAGTGTTCTGTTGAAATGGCAAGCAGCTGGAAGGTTAGGATCATTCCAACAGACAGAGCAAAGTCGTTACCCAGTCTGCTAGGTCTTGCCAATGCAAGGGAGATGTCACCGTGAGATTTTGAGCACCTGTCATATTTTATGAAAACAAATAGTTCAAACCCAGGTGTATCCACATATTTACTTAATATATTACATGTATATATATTGGAAATGTACTTTCTTGCATCATTTAACTTGTTCTGCATGTTTAAGTCTTTTGATTTGTAAATAAAGATCATGTGAAATAATTGTGCATTGGAGAAAGATAATATGCTCATGAGTTTTTCAACACTTCTCTTCCTGCCCCAGCATTATCATCCCTGGTGATCCCCAAGAATCTACTCCTGATTCCTTTGTATTTCTCTCATCAATATGCTGTCCCTAGATGATTTCATCTGAAAATGTCATGTCACTTTTAACATTTATGCTGTCAACATCTAATACCACTACTTTACCACCACTTCTCTTGACTCCTCTGTTGTTACATTCTCTGATTGCTTATTTGACACATTTTTAAATAAACAGAAATTTCCACCAATTAAATGTTTGGAAGATTGAACCCAGTATTTTCTAAATTTCGTTTGTCAGCTTCTAATCCCAAGCCTCTGCTTGGCAGCTGTTTGAAGCTAAGTCATACTCTTCTCAACATTGATATTATACTTGAAAGTTTCTGATCACAGATACTTTTACTAATGCTGCCTATGTCCACATTGATAATATCATGCAATGCTTCCTCTGTTTCTGAAACCCTCATTCATTCTTCTGTTACCTCTAGATTTGACTATCCTGGTGCACCCCTGATTGGTCTCCTTTATTCTACCCTCGGTAAACTTCAAATCAAAAGTCTGTCTACTGTGTTCCCAATCTACAGCAAGTCCAGTGCACCTATTGTCCATGTGTTTGCTGTCTTACGTTGGATCCCAGTCAACCACACCTTGATTTTAAAATGCTTGCCTTTGATTTAATATTCCTCCAAGCCTCACTGTCTCTGCAATCACCTTCAACCTTGTAACCCTCCAAAATATCTGCACTCATTTATTTTATAGAGTCATAGAGATGTACAGCATGGAAACAGACCCTTCGGTCCAACCCGCCCATGCCGACCAGATATCCCAACCCTATCTAGTCCCACCTGCTAGCACCCGGTCCATATCCCTCCAAACCCGTCCTATTCATATACCCAGCCAAATGCCTCTTAAATGTTGCAATTGTACAAACCTCCACCACTTCCTCTGGCAGCTCAATTGGATTCCATAATTTTCCTAACATCATAGGAATTGAGTGGAATTGCTCTTTACGCCATTGCGCCTCTTTGACTCTTTAATACAAGCTCTGCCTTAAGATATCCAGGCCCTAATAACTACATTTGCTGATAACCCTCTCCATGCTTATTTTTTCTCTTTCACCTTTCTAAATGTTCCTTCAAACATACCATTTAAAATAAAACTTCCAATCTTTGGTCCTGACATTTCCTTATTTAATTCAATATCAAGTATTATTAGATTTTCCAAGGTGCTTCACAAGGGCAATATACTTGTACCTTAAAGATGATGTTATGAGCAACAAGTTGTTGCTGTTATTGTGAATCTGCCACAGTGATAGGCCTTTCATAACCAGCAGGTGGAGATATTGGGTAATTTTAGTGAACACATACAACAGTATTACAGGACAGGCCCTTTGGCCCACCTTGTCTGTGCTGACCATGATGCTGTTCTAAACTAATCCCATCTGCCTGCATTGCTCTTCTGTACTAAAATTCTCTGTAAGTATAGGTGTTAACTTTAAAGTGGAGCCATGAGTATACACAATAATAAACACTAGCAATAGTTCATGTATTCAGTACAGTAGGTTTGAGATCAATGGGGCGAAGAACTGTTTACCTTCAACATTAATCTGACCATTTTAGTAGCCATCAAGAAAGTATCAGTAGAGATAAGTCGAGATGTCGAATTGCCAATATTAAGTTATTTTGATTTCACGTCGTGTTTGCACAGGGAGTGGAAGTCCTGGTCATTGCGCAGATGTGAAATAGGGTCACATGACTAGATCAGTGACATGTTTGAGCAGCCTCCCTCCCTAGCTGACTCTGCTGGTTGCTGCCAGCCCTCCCTTCTGGCCACTTCTCCCATTCACTGACCCTCATCCTTGCTGTTTTTCCAGCAAGAGGTGTCAGGATGTATGATTGATGGTGAGTGGGAAAGTTGGTCAGCAGGAGTCCTGGAGCATGATTGGTAGAAAACTGAAGAAATATGGAGTAGGAAAGGAAAGTGAGTAGAAAGAGTTAGCATACTTCTTTTATATTTTAAAATGTATTTTCATTTCACTTGTTTTGTCACATAAGTATAGTAATGTAACATTGTACAATGTTTACACTTATTTGGCATAATATTTTATTCTGACAGGAAATCTACAGAACTTAAGTGATTCTTAACGGTTGTAATGGGAAAATCTGATCCACTTAATGTTGTTTCATTTAAGGTTGCACTTATTAGAAATGCAACTACAATGTTAAGTCAGGATTTACTGCAATAGAGCAGAACTTAAAATTTAAACATTCAGGGATAAATTAGCAAGGATATTAAAATAACCTGTTAGTTTGTTTGAATGGAAAACTTCCATTTTGCAGTTTTAGTGTATGTATTTCAATGTCACGCAAATCAAAAACATCCTAAGTTTGACATTGTTAACTAAGAAATTTCAAAGGATGAAAAATGACACAATCATGCTTGATGATGCGGAAACATTAACAGATAATGCAACATAATATTAAATCTGTTCTTTTTGCAAAGCTGCATTAGTTTCACAGGACTTGTGCTGGGACTGGGTAAACTCTATTTCCCAGCAAGGCGTAAGTGAGAACTGCAGAGATCAGAGTCAAGATTAGAGTGGTGTTGGAAAAGCACAGCAGGTCAGGTTGCTTTCTTGCTCCTCGGATGCTGCCTGACCTGCTGTACTTTTCCAGCAACACTCTAATCTTGACTCTATTTCCCCAGCATTCATCCTGAGTTCTTGGACTTCTTTTTATTTTTCTGAATGATTTTGCTCATTCCAACATGGTACTTTAAAAATAAGATTGACTTAAATTTACAGCAGCTCAAGAATCTGTACCAGGTCTATGAATCTATAGTTAATACTTTCTAGATTTCCTTAACTCTTAATTTTTTTCCCCATTTATTGAACAAAATGACATTAGTATTTGGCATCCATTTTGGAATTTCTGATGCAATTTTGATGTCTAGTATTGCGTATCTCCATGTCAAAACTCTTAATTAATCCGAACTGCATAAAACTATTCTCATTTTTGCATCAACTGTCCCCATTATCTGCCTGTATGATATGATTAATCTGCATTGAATTGCAATCTCAATTTCGTTGCCCTTCTTTTTAATAGACTCGAAGTAGCATCTCGTCATTTTGCTATTCCAATTGATTTGAGCTGCACCTAAAATCAAGTCCCAGAGTTGGAAAGGCTGCATGCTGGCACCTTGCATCACTAAATGCTCAGGATACTTATCACAGTTGAGTATTAGCATTGCAAACCTGTGCACCTTACTTCCATGAGACTACTAGCTTCAGAAAACTACAGATGAATGCGAATGAGAATCTCATTTCGAAGAGTACTTTGAAATCTTAATCCCATGTTTTGGTGCATCATATGTAAGAGTAGCACAAAGTATTGTGAATTCTTATTTTTTTTGTAGTATGTAGTAGATTTGAGCCAGAATTTCAAGTAAAATTAGACTCTGCGATGAAAGTAGGCATGGTGATGAAATAAATTAATATTGGAACATTCTGTGCTCCAGAATTTAATTTGTATCCATGGTCTATCACAGGGTGATCTCTCTGTCTCAGTTTTGCTAGTAGAGGTGAAGAAATGAGGGAAGATGCTGCTTTTCAAGTTATGAAGAAAATTGATGAATCATTCAGCTGAATCACTGAGATTAACAATGTCTCATGCTTGGATATGGATTGAATGTCTGTTTCGTCGGCTAATTGGGTATGATATGACAAAGGACATAAAGACAGATTTTTTTTTCCACCCAAAAACTTAGTACAAATTTCAAAGCAAAAAGTGCAATTAAAAAATGATTATTTGAGAGGATATGGAGGTGCTGATGATGGACTGGATTGGGCAAAGTTAAAAATCACACATCAGACTCAGCAAGATGGCAGCGATTCTGTAGAACTGCTGTGGACAGCTCTGCCTAACAGCCAAGGCATACTGGTGTTTTTTTTTACCATCCCTGGCCAACTTATGTGGTGGAATTATTAGTTTAAAACCTTACAGAACACATATTTGTTAATATTTGGGAATGGGAAGGATGCCAAAGGGAAAAGGAGCAAACAGCAGCAGAGAGGACACTCCCCTGTGGCACCTACCACACCAGAGACTGCAGCAACAGCAGCCTTTCCTGAACCCCCTGGGGACCTGACAGACTCACAGGAATTGGCTGCAGCGATGGAGAGACTTAGCTTGAAAGTTGGGGCTGTGATTGAGGAGATCCTTGGGGAGATTTATGCCCAGGTCCAACCTATCACATCCATGCTGCAGAAGCATGAATAGGAGATCATGGTCCACGTTTGTCAGTAATGATCCATTCAGGGGTTGGTGATTTCCTTAGATGAAGAGAAAGCATTTGACCGGGTGGAATGGCCGTTTTTTTTAATGTCTTAGAACAGTTTGGGTTGGGTAGAGTTTTTGCTAGGTGGGTGGAGATTTTATGTTGCCACCCTCTGGCTGCGGTCATCAACAACAGGGTGAAGTCTGGGAATTTTAGGATTGGTAGGGGTAGTTGGCAAGGCTGCCCCCTCTCACCATTGTTGTTTGCTTTGGTGATAGAGCCGCTGGCAGAGGCCATTCGTCAGAACATCCACATAACTGCTCCGGACGTGGGATCGAGGGCACACAAGATTACACTGTATGTGGATGACTGTGGTGGCTCAGTGATTAGCACTGCTGTCTCACAGCGCCAGGTACCCTGGTTCGATTTCAACCTCTGGCGTCTTTGTGGGGTTTGCACATTCTCCCCGTGTCTGCGCAGGTTTCCTCTGGGTGCTCCGGTTTCCTCCCACAGTCCAAAGGTGTGCAGATTAGGTGAATTGGTCATGCTAAATTGCCTATAGAGTTAGGTGCATTAGTTAGGGGGAATGGGTCTGGTTAGTTTACTCTTCGGAGGGTTGGTGTGGACTAGTTGAGCCAAAGCGCCTGTTTTCACACTGTAGGGAATTTATTCTAATCTAATTCTGTTTTTATCCAACCTGATGACCTCTGTACCCCATTTGATACAATGTATCAATTCATTTGGGGCTATTCAGGGTATAAGATTAACTTTGCAAAACCGGAGGCTATGCCTTTGGGGAACCTTAATGATGTGCCAGAAGTTGAAGGTGGCCCTAAGTTCCCTTTTAAGTGGTCATGAGCAGGGTTCCGATACCTAGGCATTTTTATTACCCCCAAGTTTGATCTGTTATTTCGGATTAACTTTGCTCACTTACTCAATAACATTAGGCGAGATCTCCAGAGATGGGAGGCTCTTTCAATTTATGGCTGGGCCGAATATCTCTCATTAAGATGAATGTTCTTCCTCGTTTGCTTTATCCCATGCATATGCTCCCTATAATGTTTCCCAGGTCAACGCTGGGATGGTTTGGTTCCTTTGTCTAGTATCGTGGGCAGCCCCTCATCAAACTTACTAAATTGCAGTTGCCTCAAGGAGGGGAGGAGTTGATTTCCCAGACATCAGGAGGTACCAATTGAGTTCCCTGCTGTCCTTTATCTGTGATTGGGTAGGTAACGATCCAAACTCAATATGGCTGGATATTGAGGCCTCCCAGGCAAAGTGCCCTCTTATTAACCTGTTGTTCATGGAAAAGATGAGGACAGTTATGGACCACTGCCGAAACCCCGTTGTCATTAGTACAGTCAAGGCATGGAGGGCGATGCGTTAGAGTGAGGGTTGTTTATCCAAGACTTCGCCACTTACACCTATAGTTGGCATGGGAAACTACAGGCAGTGACAGGAGTTTCTAGTTTGGGAGATTTGTTTGAGGGGGAGGTTATGATGTCTTTTGAGCAACTGAGCCGCAAATACGGGTTGCCCAGCAGAGATCTTTTCTGTTTTTTTCAGGTTAGGGATTTCATCCGGAAGAAGACTACGCTTTTTACTAAGCCCTATAGGTCCGATACAGAGATGTTGTTGCTACGTTCCACAAGCGCCCTTTCAGTGCCCTCTATTGCCTGCTGGGAGTCAGGGCCTGGCAGGATATTAACTGATTATGTGAGGTCTGGGAGATCGCTTCTGAAACATTGGAGAATACTCAAAAGGTTTCAATCTGTAATAGGACATGCGCTACGCAGTTAAAAGTTCTGCACAGGGCTCATTTGGCACAAGACCATCTGGCGAAGTTTAAAAAAGGGGCATCTTCAGTGTGCCCCAAATATAAAATAACTGTAGGTACTCTTACCCATTGCTTCTGGACATGCCACAGGCTCCGTGTTTATTGGAGCGTTGTGGCAGGTGAGATAGGGAGGGTATTGAGGACTGAAGTTAAAATAGACCCGATATCTCTCCTCTTAGGTCTACTGAATTTACCATCTTTAGATGGGCATGGGAAGAAACTATACAATATTCTTGCATGCTGTGCATGGAAGAATATTCTAATGAATTGGGTGTCTGAGAACCCGCCGGGCTTGCTGGGATGGCAGAAAGTAATTATGGAGCACATTCCCTTGGACTCTTTTACAAACATGATGCACCACACAACAGACCATTTTTCTAGGACATGGCAGCCCTACTTGAGTTATTTGGGTATAGATTTGTTAGTTATCTTAACTAGGGTGTTTGTTTAGCCAGGATGGTTAGAGTTGCCAAGTCCTGGGCCCTGGAGGGGGTCTCCTGAGTTAATACGGGTATATACACAATGCTCCCGTTCCTTCGTTTGGGAGTTTTGCACTGAGCATAGCTATTCTCTATTTTGTGGGGTTTTTTTTTGCTTTTCTTTTTTTTGGTGTTCTTTGCACAGTGTTAGGGTTTGTTTTGTATTATAGGGTAGGTTTGTAGTTAGTAGACAGTAGTTGTATTGTAATTTGTGTTTTTTTTATTATACCGATATTTGTTATTGATTGTATTTTTCAATAATTTTATATATTTGTAAAGTTAAAAAAGTTTGCTAATAAATATATTAAAAAAATCTCGCACCAGTTTATAGTCCAACAGGTTTATTTGGAAGTACAAGCTTTCAGAGCATTACTCCTTTGTCAGTAGCTAGTGACTAGCTAGCTCACAAAGGAGCAGCATTCTAAAAGCTTGGACTTCCATATAAACCTGTTGGATTATAACCTGGTGTGTGATTTTTAATTTAATTTGAGAGGAGATTGAAGTTAAATATGCAATAAGCTATTTATTCCATTCATAAGTCAGTTTTCAAGTACTAATTTAGGACCGTGATTGATAAAAGTTTGGGAAGCATTGCCATTAACTTTTAAAAGCTTTGCAAAATGTTTCCTTAATGTCACAGCTTTCTGTCATTTTCTGTATTTGTTATTTAACTAGCAAACTGCTTCTATTGCCAAAATCCTTTCTGCTTGCAAGTGTTTTTTTGCTTTGAGCAGTTAACAGTGAGAAATCATTCAAAAAGATTAATTTAAATAACGGCAACCTATAATCAGCAACAAATTACATTTATAGCTAAATGAAGTATTCAATGAAATGATGAAAGTCTTGGCCAAAAAGGTAGGTTTTAAAGTGTGTCTTAAAGAAGCAAAGCAATATTGAGAATATATTCCAGAGGTTAGGTCCTAAACAACTCAAGGCATGGCCATCAATGCTGTAGTGATTAAAGTTTGACAAGCTCAAGTTGTCAGAATTTGAGAAACACAGAAATCCTGAAGGATTGTAGGGCTGGGGTTGATAGTAGCAGTTAGACCATGGAAAGATTTCAAAGCGAGGATAAGAATTTTGCAGTCAGTATTCCTTGATTGGGACCCAGTGATATCACCCAAGTACAGGCATGATACATGACTGGATGTGAAATAAGACGGGCTGTAGAATTTCAAAGATGTCATGTTTATAGAGTATAAAGTGTGGGAATCCACCCAGAAGTTGTCAATGATGTGAGAACTGCTCTGTCAAAGATAACTAACATTTTTGCTGTTTTTAATTGCACATTTTTGTGTTGACTAAGACAATGGTTTCTAATTGTTATTTATTAAATTCTTCGAATGTTCCTTTTGATTGGCATCAGCTTTGTTCAGTTCACTGATTTTTACAAGGCTATTAATTTTGGTGATTGTTAAAAGCAAGAGATTTGTGGTGGGAAATGCAAGTTGATACCATCTTTGAATACTTCATTGAGATTTAAGACATTTAAATTGGTCAGTGGTGCTGATTCCATTAAGTGCAACAAGCAAATTGTATTATTTCAAACTTCTGACCACAGGATGTTTCTCATCACATTTATTTCATTGAGTTTTGACACAGTTTCACAATACAGAACTCTGGGAGATAGGGTTAATTCATTTTGTTTATAAGATTTCAACATGGCTTTCCACACAGCTCAATAGATTTTTGAGGAGTAGCTGAACTACAAATGCGAGGAAGGTCACAGGTTTGATCCTTGGCTGTGATAGCTGAAGGCAAAATTGGTAACAGCTGTGATTTTCTTTAGTTGTTCCTTTTGTTCTGTTCCTTTGCAGTTGAATAGTTGACTGAGATTCACTGTCAAAACACAGACAAAAGAATGGTATCGAGCCAAGAAAATGGAGAGTGCTTGGCATCTCCAGATTTTAGGAAAAGATGTTATAAGGCTTGGACAAAAGTATTGAGACAATTATCTATTAATCAGGGTGCCATAAAGTAGAGTGGAAAATAACAGTGTTTATGGTAACACCTGTTCAGGCAGTTAATGCACCAAACTGTCAGAATGATGGATTGTAAGTAAAACAAAATGTGTTTGACTGTAACCCTTCATATGACTTGTTAGTTTTCAGCAATTCAGCAATTTTTTTTCAAGTGCACAGGTGCTACTTTGCTTTGTATCTAACTTCAGTTGCCATTTTGAATTTTGCAGCAGAATACAGCTACATAAGTGCATTGTTCATAGATTTTCACTTTGATCCCGTGTATGATATCTTTTAGCTTTGTGGCTTGCAATGTTTGACACAGATGCAAACTGTGTGAGCAGACAAAGTACAGAGCTTTGCCTGAAGTAGTAGATGATATGGTTAACTCAACCACTTAAAAACATATCCTGCCAGCAAGTGCAGTGACCTGGAGGAACCTCTGTGAATGCAAAACCCCTGAATTTTATTGTGGTAAAATAGTCGCATATTTATGTCATGCTGTAATGAAGATACATTGTTTTAATTTGATGTGATTTATTATTGTCACAAGTAGCTAAGTACAGTGAAAAGTTTTGTTTTGCATGCAGTGCAGGCAGATCATAACACAAGAGTAGACAGATCATAGGGTCTTTAGACAGAGTGAGACATACAAGGTCATGGCTGCAGAGGTGGAACACAAAAGCAAGATCAACATTAGATTTGAAATTAGCGAGGTCCATTCAGGGAAGAAGCTGTTCTTGGACCTGTTGGTATGTGTGTTTAAACTTCTGTAGCTTCTGCCCGATGAAAGAGGTTGGAAGAGCGTATTATCAGGCTGGGACAAGTCATTGATGTTGGCTGCCTTTCCACGGCAACGAGAAGTGTAGATGGAGTCCATGGATGAGAGGTTGGCTTGCATGATGGTCTGGGCTGTGCACACAACTTTCAATAGTTTCTTACAGTCCAAGGCAGAGCAGCTGCTGTACCATGCCATGATGCACTAAAGTGGAATGTTGGTGGGAGTCCTTATGGACATGCCATAAACAATAGCAGGTGCCCAAAATGATTTGAGCTACACAATATAACTATCACAAATAGAAGGGCATTCACTTCTGGTGTTTTCAGATCAGTTAACAAGCAGGAAGTGGTTTTCCAACAATTACTCTTCTATTCTAATTAATAATTTCTACAGGATAATTTTAGCAACTAGAGTAGAGTGTTTGGTTCATCTCTATTTTGATAATATGATCTTTTCTAATTAGATACAAGAGTATGAGATAACTCATTCAAAGCTCATCCAATTTAACAGATATTATTAAATTAGATTCCCTACAGTGTGGAAACAGGCCCTTTGGCCCAACAAGTCCACACCGACCCTCTGCAGAGCAACACACACATACATTTTCCTACATTTACCCCTGAGTAATGCCCCTAACACTATGGGCAATTTAGCATGGCCAGTTCACCTAACCTGCACATCTTTGGACTGTGGGAGGACCCCGGAGCACCCGGAGGAAACTCACGCAGATACGGGGAGAATGTGCAAACTCCACACAGACAGTTGCCCGAGGCGAAAATTGAACCTGAGTTCCTGCCGCTGTGAGGCAACAGTGCTAACCACTGAGCCACCGTGCTGCCCCGGCCAATGAAATTGGGATCAACATGTCGCAGATAATATCTGCTGTCTTTCCGTTTGATTTATTTTTTCAATAAATTGCCTCTCCAATCAGATTGAATGAACTATTTCATGAATCAGTAACGAATCATTAATTCATATTGGAAGACTAATAGATATGCATATAAAATAGAGGCAAAAAGTGTGGTGCTGGAAAAGCACAGCAAGTCAGGCAGCATCTGAGCAGCAGGAGAATCGATGTTTCAGGCATAAGCCCTTCATCAGGAATGTTGGGGGGCGCAAGGGGACTGAGAGATAAATTGGAAGGGAGAGTGGGGTTGGGGGAAGGTAGCTGAGAATGTGATTGGTAGATTCAGGTGATGGTGATGGTAGTAGGTCGGAGTGGAGGATGGAACGGGTATGTGGGAAGGAAGATGGACAGGTAGGGCAGTGCCAGGTTGGAGGGTTGGCTCTGGGATGAGGTAGGGGGAAGGAAGATGATGAAATCAGTGTTGATGCTGTATAGTTGGAAGGTCCCAAGGTGGAAGATGAGACGTTCTTCCTTCAGGTGTCGGTGGCTAGGATTGACGGTGGAGGAGGCCCAGGTCTTGCATGGTCCTTGACAGAGTAGGAAAGGGAGTTGAAGTGGTCAGACACAGGGCGATGGGGTTGTATGCAACTGTGATGAAAACCTGATAATCAATTGTACAAATTAACATTTGTGCTGAGATAAATTGAATAAATAAAGTAGCAACTAAAGTAATCTTAAGCTCAACAAAAAAGTAACTTTTTTGTTTCGAGATAGAGGGTCACTGTGGATAACCTTCCAGTATTCCAAGGGTCTGACCTGCTCTTGAAATCAATGTGTTTTTGTCCACTGGTAACCTCTTTAATGTTGATAGTGCAGAATCAGTGATGGTAACACCCACTGAATGTCAACGGATCATTATCAGAATTTGAAAGTTTTGGTGTTGTGCAGAGCCTGAGGAACTCCTGCAGAGATCCTGGATATTGTCCAGCTCTTGCTGCATTTGAAAATGGACTGCCTGTATCTGAAGAGCCATGTTTGATGCTGAGCATTATGCAATCATCAGAAAGTATCCCCACTTCTCACCTTATGATAAAACGAAGGTCATTGATGAAGCAGCTGAAGATGGTTGGGCCAAGGACACTACCCTGAGGAACTCCTTCAGAGAAGTGCTGGAGCTGAGATGACTGATCTGCAACAAACACAACTACCTTCCTTTGTAACAGGTATGACTACAAACTGCAGAGATTTTTCCCACTGATTCTAGTTTCACAAGGGCTCTTTGATGCCATATTTGGTCAAATGCAACCTTGTTGGCAAGAGCTGTCATTCTCTCTCACCTCTGAAATTCAGCTCTTTTGAATCAAGGCTATAATGAGGTCATGAGCTGAGTGACCGAGTGGAACTGAAATTAGAGGTCATTGTGGCTGAACAGGTGCAGCCTTATAGCAGCACCTATTAATGACACCTTCATTTTTCTGATGATTGCAAATAGTCTAATGGGATGGTAATTGACTGGGTTGGATTCTGCTTCCTTTTTATGTACAGGACAGACCAAGCCATTTTCCATGTGTTGGGATGCCAGTATTAGAACTATACTTTAATAGCTTGGCTAGGAATGCAGCAAGTTCTGGCGTGCAAGGCTTCAGCACAATTACTGGACTATGGTCAGGGCCCATATCCTTTGTAGTCTGCAGTGCCTCCAATTCTTTTTTGATTTTGAATTGGCTGAAGTCTGGGGACAACCAGAGGAGGCCAAGATGGATCACCTGCTTGGTACTCCTGGCCGAAGATTATTGCGAGTGCATCAACCTTAACTTCTACACTGATAATCTGTGCTCTTACATCATTAAGAATAGGGATATTTGTGGAGCCTCTTCCTCCAGTGAATTGTTTAATTGTCCACCACCATTCACGAATTGATGTGGCACAACTGCAGAGCTTAGATCTGATCTATCAGAGCTTGCCTCTGTCTATCATTTGCTGCTTATGCTGTTGTCTTGTAAGTAGTCCTGTTGGGTAGCTTTGCAAGATTGACACCTCATTTTTAGGTGCTGCTCCTGTCATGCGCTCCTGCATTGTTCATTGAACCAGGGTTGATCCCCTGGCTTGATGGTAATGATAGAGTTAGGGATATTGCAGGCCATGAGGTGACGAGTTGTGCTGGAGTACAATTCTGCAACTGTTGTTGGTTCACGAAGCCTCGTGGATGCCCAGTCTTGAGTTACTAGATCTGTTCGAAGTCAGTCCCATTTAGCATGGTGGCTACATAGTACCATTGATGGTATTCTCATGTGAAGGCAAGACTTCACAAGAAATGAGCAGTGGTCACACTTACTGATATTTTCATGGACAGAATCATCTGCAGTTACCACGTTGGAGAGGATGAAGTGATCATGTTTTCTCTCTTGTTGTTTCCCTTGCCTATCGCAGACCCAGTTTAGCAACTATGTCCTTTATGACCTGGCTAGCTTGATTGGTAGTGCTACTGCATTGAAATCCCCCACCCAGAGTACATTCTGCACCCATGCCATCCTCAGTGGTTCTTCAAGGGTTGTTCAACATGGACGAACACTGATTCATCAGCTGAGGGAGGGCAGTATCTGATAATTAGGAGATTTCCTTGTCCATGTGTAACCTGTTGCCTTGAAACTTCATAGAATCTGGACTCAATATTGTGGTCCACCAGGGCAACCCTGTCCAGATTGTATCGCACTGTAGTGCCACCTCTGGTATGTTCTGCTGGGACAGGATATATCCAAGCATTGTGATAGTGGTGTCTGGAATATTTGTGTCTGGAATATTTTCTATATGATTCCATGAGTATGACTATATCATGCTGTTGGTTGACTAGCCTGTGAGATTCTGGATTAGTGGTGCTGGAAGAGCACAGCAGTTCAGGCAGCATTACCTAGCCTGTGAGAGAGCACTTACAATTTTGGCACTAGCCACCAGATGTACATAAGGAGGACTCTGCAACAATGACAGGGTTGTTTTTGTCAATGTCCTTTCATGTGTTGAGGTCAATGCCATGTGGTCTGTACAGTTGCATTTCTCTTTTGAGACTTTTTTTTGGGGGAGGCGATGGCCTAGTGGATTGTTAATCCAGAGACCCAGATAATGTTCTGGGGATGTGTGTTCAAATCCCTCCAGAGCAGATTGTATAATTTGAATTCAATAAATCTCTGGAATTAAGAGTCTGTTGATGACCATGAATCCATTGTTGATTGTTGGAAAATCCCATCTGGCTCATTAATGTCCTTTTGGGAAGTAAACTGCCATGCTTACCAGGTCTGGCCTACATATGACTCCAGACGCACAGCAATGTGGTCGACTCTTAACTGCTCTCTGGACAATTAGGAATGAGCAGTAAATGCTGGCCTAGTCAGTGATGTCCTCATCCTGTGAATAAATATAAAAAAAAGTTCTCGCAATTGTTTCAACATGCCACACAATTTCAGAGGGCAGTTAAAACTCATTAATGTGGGTCTGAAGTCACATGTAGGCCAGACCAGGTACAAGTGAACCAGTACAGGTTTTCCAACATCATTGGGCTCTTCCACATTTTTGTTTATTGAATTCAATTTTCACCATTTCCCATGTGAGATTCGAGCCTGGTCCCCAGAGCATTGCTTGGGTCTCTGGATTAATGCGCTAATGATGATACCACTAGGTCATTGCTTCCTCTTTGTGGCTTATGTGCACAGTGGTAGTCATTCCCCTGTTGCCAGGTCGCAGAGCGACCCCTATTCCACCATTGCCCGGTCGCAGATTTGTGCACGTTCCCTGTCTTATATGTCTGCATATGAATGTACCTTTCGCTGCTGCACACTTAATGGCGATGCAATTTGCAACGATGCAATCTGCTTACTGATGGCCCCTTTGGCTTTTGCCATTTCCACTTGGTTATTGATCTCATAGTGGCTTTGGCCTAAACATGGATAGAAGTGCTGAACTCTAGGGTTGAGGTGAGAGTAACTGCTCTTGACATTAAGGCAGAATTTTACTGAATATCACATCAAAGAGTGGCAGAACTGTGAACCCAGTTGGAGAACATTCTGCTGGTTGGCCTCATAGCTAGCACAAAGCAAGATGGTCATTATTTTTGGAGGTCACTTATCTTAGCCTCTGGGCATCACATAACAGGATAGACAAGTCTCCATGCTGGATATTTCTTCCCCCAGTGCATCTGACTGCTGGCTTGGGAGGTAGTGTCCCTCAACTCAGCAGTATGAAAAATTGTGGTTGGGTACAAGAGGTAGGATTGCAATGTTGGAAAATGGCCCTGTTCCCGAACCTTACTGCAATCATGAAAATCCAGCTGAAAAGCCTCATCAAAATGGTACCTAGTGATTTGTCATCCTATATTGTATTAGAATGCAAGACTAGATTTGGCACCAAAAACCAAAATTCGTACCTTGATTTCTATTTCTTCTTCGTTCGTGGGATGTGAGATCACTAACTAACCAACATCTATTACCTAACTCTAATTGCTCTGGTGATGGTGGTGGCAAGCTTCCTTGCACTATTATAGTCCATGTGGCATTGGGGCACCTGCAGTGTAGTGAGCATGGAAGTTCCAGGATGTTGACACAATGACATTGAAGGACCAGTGATTTACTTCTGTATCAGGATGTTGCATGGCTTGTAGGGAAACTTAAAAGTTGTGGTATTCCAGGTATCTTCTGCCCTTTTCTTTCATGGTGGTGAAAGTCACAGATTTGGCAAAATGCTATCAAAGGAAGCTCAGTGCACTACTGCAGTCCATCTTGTAAATGGTACCTGCTGCTGCTACTAACGTATTAGTGGTGAAACGTGTAACTGTTTGAGTGGTGGATGTGGTGGCAGTAAAATGGGATACTTTGCCCTCGATGTTGTCAGACTTTGAGTGTTCTTGGAAACTACACCGACCAGGAAAGTGAAGAGAATTCCATCACTCTCCGACTTGATCTTGAAGTATGGTGGATGCGCACTGGGAAGACAGTAAGTGAGTTACTCACCACAGAATTCCTAGTCTCTGACCTGCTTTTGGAGCCACATTAGTCATATAGTTGGCCCAGTTCAGTTTCTGCTCAATAATGTCATGTAAAGGCATTAAGTACTCTTGAGTAACCTTGCAACAATGTCAGAGATTATGGAGGAGTGTTTTGACAATTGAACATTAAGTTCAGAGCCTGGTATATCTTTAAATGCCATGTGTTGTAATATTTAGTCTCAATATGTAATAAACAGTGTTATAAAGAAGCCCAAACCTGAAGATGCTCTTAACTTTGTCTTCTCCTTGACCAGTTTTTCTGGAAACAAACTCATGGATGTGGGCATAAAGCCCTATACAATAAAATATAGTAATGCCCAGGATGTTGATAGTGGGGGATTGAGTGATGGTGATGCCATTGAACATCAAGGGACGATATTTAGATTCTCTCTTGTTAGAGATGGTCATTGACTGGTACTGACATGAACTTTTCTTGCCCGAGCCTTGATGTGGCCCAGGTCTTGCTGCATGTGGACGTGAACCTCGTCAGTATCTGAGTCGTCGAGAGTGGTGCTGAGCATTATGCAATTGTCAGTGAACATCTCCACTTCTGACCTCATGATAGAGAGGTCTTTGAAACAGCTGAAGATGGTTGGATGTCAGACAATGCCTGAGGTACTAGGGCTCTTGTAGTGCAGTATTAGTGTCCCCACATCTAAGCCAAAGGGCCCAGTGTCAAGTTGCACATGCTTCAGAGGTGTGTAATAACCTGGGTTGATTAGAAAATTACCCTGAGGAACTGGGACTCTTGTGATTGATTGGTAGTATCCTTACATCTGCACTAGAAACCTTGGCTTCAAGTCCCATCTGCTCTGGTGGTGTATAGTAAGACTTCTGAACAGGTTGATTAAAAATATCTAATATCTACCCTGAGTAACTAGCGCTCTTGTGGCATAGTGGTAGGGGTCTACCTCTGGGCTAGGAGACCTAGGTTCAAATCACATTTGCTGAAGACATCTATAATAATGTCTCTGAACGGATTGTTTATAAGATATCTAACTAGAGGAACTCCTGCAGTGAAGACCTTTTGAACTCAGATAATTGGTCTCCAACATCCATAGCCATCTATTTTTGTGCTAAGTATGACTCTAAACGGTGGAGAGTTTTCCACTGATTCACGTTGACTCCAGGTTTGCTTAGGCTCCTTTTGCCACACTTGGTGAAATGCTGCCTTGACGTCAAAGACATTCACTCTCACCTCATCTCTGGAGTTCAAATCTTCTATCCATGTATGAATCCATAAGTGAGTGTGCTAGCATACCTGTCTGCAATACCATGTTATGTGCCTCAATATAAGGAATGCAACTTCCAATTTTCATTGTATTCTTGAATTACTTCCCAATGTTTTGTTGACTTCTGGTTCATAGTGTGTGAGACTTGATAAAAACTACTGGCAGTTAAAGTAATGCAATGTTGTAGCGCACTTCAACTGCTTTCAGAAAATAAATTTTAAGATGTTGTTGCATCAAACCAGTGCAAGATCATTGACAGAAATCTTAAAAAAACCAAACTCAGTACAAGTCACACGATTCGTTTAAGTAATTACATATATTAATTTTCAGGTGTATATTCTGGAAGCTTGTCAGAAATCCACTAACTCGGTACCAACATTTTAGAAATTGTGAATGGGGTATAGAGAAAAATCTCAATTTTTATTCCTATTTTCTGATCATGTTTTGTGTTTCTTAATGTAATTAATTCAATTATTGCCCCTTGTTTATATCTTGATTAGACTATAAATGAGTTATTTTGTTTTTGTTCATTTGTTGTACTTGAGTATTTTTGTGTTGAGCATGCAATTCATCACCATCACCATCTCCATTGCTTTCAATTATGTGATCGTTAATCACATAAGCTCTATGGAAAATTACCCTACCAGTAAAATGTTGTAGGTATTCTCTAAACATGGTTTGGATAAATATCTAGCCAAGAAGATAGATGGATGAACTACTCTTTGGTCTTTGCTGTTATGCACTGTGTGGCACATCAACTTACATTTTAAATTAGATGTTTATTGTAGGAAAAAACATGCCTTAAGAGCTACAGATGAAGGGGAAGAAGAAATGCAAGTCAGCAGGATTCTTCTAGCTGTGTTATTTTATTGCCTACTAGGAGGAAGTGACTCTTAATGTCTCACTGATTATTCCAAAGTAATCACTGTGTTTAAAAGTCTACAAATGGATAATTTAAAACTGAATGAAAATGAAGACCTCTGCAAGTACATGACGAAAATGCAGAGAGAAAAACTGATGGAACTGCTTACGTTTCTAATTTAACTTGACCATGACTGTAATTCTGATTAATGATGTATGTCCTGAAAGTGTTTCATCGTTATCTGTAATCAAGCTACTGTTTTGAACATTTGCAAAGCTGGTACACAACAGATGCTTCTGATTTTCACCGATGATGCTTGCATGTTTTATCAGTTTCAAACTCTGATCTATTGTTTTATTTTATCTTTTTTGTCTGAATCTTTTCATCTTTTTTTCAGTCAGTAGTGCTTTTCCAATTGTTATGATAAAAGCAAAGCTCGCTTGGATCAATATTTTGATGGTGAGGTTCTTTCGAAAATCAGCTCTAATTAAATCAGTGTGTTTGTGCTAAGTTGACTGAACAATCTGTGTGAATTTATAGCCTGTAGCAAAACAGTTAATAAAGAAGGATAATGATTGCACAACATCCTGTCTGTAGAAGAACAACTGCTGTTTGCAAGCCATTTTAGCTCACAAAGTTTGTGCTAATTTTGATCAAAACAAGCCAACAGTTGTTGAGCAACCAAATCACAAGAGCAATGAAATTGCAACTCAAAACGTAGAACCACGAAAATTGTTTTGTTTTAGTGTTTACAATCAATGACTTTTAACAATAGAAATGACGTGTAAATGATTGGTATTGCGCCACAATATTTGATTTTTAAGAGACAGGAACTTTCCTAGAGACAATAGAAAGTTCAATCTCATATCTCTGTGGTTTCAGTAGGAATTTGTACCCTGATGCTATGGAATGTGAGCTCTGTGAAATGCAGTCATTAGGTAGTTGGCCATGAATTTATCCAGGGCTAAAGCCTGTTTTCAAACATGCCCAATTTATTTTCCAATTATGATGTGAAATTTACCTTGATTTAAAACCTAAGAGTTGGCTACAACCTTTTGTGTAGTGACAAAAGAGAGAGCAGCAACTCCCAAATTTATAAGACTTCTGTTCCTCATTTGAAAGACACAGGAACTGATGCCTTGATAAGAAGGTAACATGTTAGCCCAGGGAAGTATAAAAGATGTCTGATGATATCATCTGTTTTAAGTATTGAACCTTGCAGTCAGCTTGTGATCCAGACAGCAGAGCAGTAATTAATAAGTTTACATTGTTACTATCATAGAGACCATTCAATCCATTGTGTCTGCACTGGTTCTCTGAGCATTTCTCCTCGTGCAGTTCCCCATCTTTTTCCCATTACCCTGCACGTTTATCCTTATCAGATAACGATCTAACTTCCTGTGAAATGCCTCAACTGAATCTGCTTCCACCACACTCGGAGTGCATTCCAAACTTTAACCACTCATTCTATGAAAATGTTTCTCCTCATATTGCCATTGCATCTCTTGCCAATCAAATCTGTTCCTTTTCATTCTTGATCCTCTCACTAGAGTGAACACTTTCTACCTATTTACTCTGTCTACACCTCTCTAGATTTTGATTATCTGGAAAGTTAAAGTTTATGAGCAATTTATGATCCAAACTTGCTGCTGGAGGCATTTTGTAAAACTTCTCATAATATGAGAGATAAAGTGGCAAGTCTGCAGAGAAATCAAAGAATCTCTGTTCTGGAGAGGTGGAAGGGCAGGGGAAGGAGATGGGCTCATCAACTCTGGCTACAGATTAGAACTGGCCATGGAGGCTGCTAAGGACCGGAGTAGGCATTTAAAAGGCTTGCCTCAGATTTCTGGTACGCTATCTCAGTTACTTTTTTCAACACTGGTCCCTCTATCCTTCACCCAATACCTGTACATTCCAAGTCATGCCACGCATTTCCCAATCTGCCCTCACCTTCCATGTCAACTTAATATCCACTTTAGGAAAATTTTGAGAGATATACTGGCATTAAAAAAAATGTTTGAATTATCTATTACAGAACATGCTATATAAGTGCCATGCTTATTCATGAAAACACATTTGATTTAGAGTCCTAGAATTTTACTGTACAGAAGGGGGCTGTTTGACCCATCGTATCAGTACCAGCTCCCAAAAGAGCTACCCAGCTAGTCTCATCTCCAGCCCCATCTCCGAAGTCCTCTAACGTTATCACTTTCAAATATATATCCAGCTCTCTCTTTGAAACCTCATATAGAATCTGCCTCCATCACTCTTCCAAATAGCACATCCCAAATCCTAGCAATTCTGAGTAAAGAAGTTCCTCTGCATCTCACTTCTAGCTCTCTTGCTGACAATCTTGAAATTGTAACCTTTAATGACAACAAGTAAAAACAGAATATTCTTCATTACTGTGTCAAAATTGTTCAACAGTTTGAACAACTCAATAAGATTATCTCTTAATCTTTTCTGGTCCAAGGAGAATAGTCCAATATCTCTAATCTTTCCTTGTATCTGAAATCCTTCATGCCTTGCACCATTCTAGTAAATCTCATTTGAACTCTGTCCAGGGCTTTAACATCTTTAAATAAGATGCCCAGATCTGAACACAATATTCTACAATACACAATTTAAATCACTGCATTTACTTTACCCCTTATAAAAACAAGCATTTGTGTTAATTGAAAGCAACTAATCCTTTACTAATCTCTTTGAGCTGTGAATCAAAATTGAATTTATTAATACCACTACTATTCAATGGTAGGTTGTATAAAACAATTAATCGTGACCTAGCTATTTAATCATTTAGAATTGATACTTTACAACTTGCTCTAAGAAAGGCAGTTTTTAGTTTTAGTTTTTAAAGCCTGTGTTTTTAAATAACTTGATAGTTCTATAGACTTTATCCACATTTCATAAGTATTGACGACTTCACTAAAGATTCATAACTCCCACAAAGTGTGATAAGAATCTTGTTGCAGCAAGCATCGAGTCTGTTAGAAGTCAGCATAATTTAAAATGACTCAGCTTAGGTTTCCCGCATGTAGGAAACATGTCCCGCCCTCATTCATTCTCTGTTGCGCACTACCTCCTCATTCACTCCCCCCTCACTCCCTTCTTTCTTTCTTTCTTTCTATTTATTTATCTCTCTCTCTCTCTCACACTCTCATATACCCCATCTCTCTCTCTCACTACCCATCTGCTCATGCTCTCTCTTTCTCTCACCTTTCTCTCACTTGCCCCCACCCCACCCACTCACTCTCTCTGTTGCCTCTGTATACCTCCCCAGACCCATTAAAAATGATTTTCGACATAAGGGGCCAAGGTTTCCAGATCTGTTGTTAATGCACCATTTTGGTTACGTGGTGGAGTCTCTTAATCTTGGCCTATGGCTCTATAAGTAATTTCATTTCAACAATTGTAAATGGTCGTATAAATAAATTAATGTTTATTTATTAAGGTTCTTATAAGCAGAATGCTTTATAAGATGGCTATTTTTAAACTATATCCTTTAATTCAAGGTAAATGAATTAATGGTGATGGACATGTGAGTTCCTACTAGTTCTCCCAGGTGACACATCCATGTGATTCATTTGCCATGGGAAGAGAGCACTGTTGAAACTCAAATGCAAGTTTTCACATTTGGATACAAAGGAAGAAGCAGCAACTGCTGTGGACACTCAGATTCCAAGGCAATCAGACTGAAAGATTTGTGAGGAAAGAGAATCCACAGTAATTGCTGCTTTGCTTAGCAGAAGAAAAGGATTGCTTTTAGCTTAATTACCAATCAAAAGCTGGTGAAGATGGAGCCTATGTTCAAGGAAACAAAGACTGTGAAAAGTTAGAGACCATAGAATTACCAGCGTAAAATCATAGAACACGAAGTCCATTCAAATAAACACCAAGGTTGGTTTAAAACAGAACTGGAAAATGCAACATGACAAGACAGGGATCCTATTAATGCTGAGAGGAGTTGGCTTTCAAATTTCAGACTAGTCTGTGGAAAGACCAGTACAATGTATAAATATGGTGTGGGTTCGCCATTGTGTTAAGAAATTAGAAGATACAATACTTTTTCTGTAGTTTGGTGTATTACCTATTAAGGATTATTTAGTCAATATTGATTTTGGTTGATTTGTTAGAGTAAAAGTCTTGAGAATGAACCTTTGTCATGCAGTTCTTTGCATAGATCACTGCAAATTTATATTTTTAAAATGTTATTGGCCTCTATAGGGATCATAAAGTACTGTACTGGATGAAATTCTAATTTATTTCTTAGCCTTCAGTAAAGCTGTTGTTTTACTTCCTCTCTACTGGGCTTATCTAATGCCAAACGATTGATAGCCACAGTTATAGAATGATGCACAGAAGGCCATTTGGCTCATTTGCAGACTTTGAAAACACTTTCCAATTTTCCCACAGCCCACTCTTTTCCCAGAGCCCTAAGGATTCAAGTATAATGCAGTTGGCTATTGAAAGTAGCTATGAGTCTCTTTCCACTACCCTTTCAGGCATTGCCTATCTCAACGACGTGCTGATGAAATGTATTCCACTTTAAAGCATTCTGTTACTCAGGTTATTTTGCCAATCACCTTAAAGCTTTATCTCTACCACTGGAAGTGGTTTGACTTATTTACTGTTTCAAAACTATTCATGATTTTGAAAAACGAATCAATTCTCTTGTTGACTACCTCTCTCGTACAGAGAACAGCCTCAGTTTCAGTATGTCTGCATAGCTAAGATCCCTGATTCCTGAACCATGCAACCTAAGCTTAACGTGTTCAGCTTAATATGGTGTTAGTCATCTATACTTGACTCCAAGGAAACCTAATAATGACCGTCAAGAAGCACTCAATTTCAATAAGCCAATTGTTTAATGTTCGAATGTCTGTCTGATCCAACCTATTATTATAGAGAGGGCACAAGTTGTGCTTTACGATGAGACATTCATTATCAATAGCAAAAAATCTAACAGAAGGGGGGAAAAGTATCATGAGATAACACACCTAGGGCTTTCAGTGATGTGGATATGTAAATTGTAAGTGATCCCTCCTGACAGAAATTCTATAGCATTTTCATTGGGTACTGGTTGGCTGGTTTCACCAACTGTACCACCCTGTTTACATCACATCTGCTTTTTGAATCTCTTTCTTCTATGTTTTGAAAATGTCCCACACTTAAGGTATTGAAGTCAGACATGATGATTGTGCTTATGCATGTATAATATTTCTGCAAAACAACCAGAAATTTGATTTTTCTTTTAAATGATAGCAACTTATTGGCGCATGGGATGAGACATGCTCATGTATATGAATACAGGAGAATTGGTGATGGTGGTGAAATGTGCTTTTGTGATAGATATGGGTACATGAAGTCAGCTTATAATAAATGAATGAACAGTATTGTTAATCAGATTCGCATTCAGATATATTGATTGGTACAAAAACAGCTTGGTTATTTTCTTTGCAGCAAAATGCCTTCTAAAAAGCATTACTCAGGAAAACATTTAGTAAAGTCAAATCCTAATGAGTTGAATCCTAGTGGATCTGCCCACAAATTTGTGTTAAATTGAGCTTTGATTTAAAAAAAATCCGGAAATTACTGGAAAAACTCAGTAGGTATGTGTTATGGACTAAACCAGACCACTCAAACCAATCTTAAACAGGCAGCTCAGACCATAACTTTGCAATTTGTTTCGGTAAGTGTACAGTGAAATTTACCTGGATCAAGTTAGCTAGGTTGACTACTAGATTTTAAAACAGTCAAAAATTTATTCATAAAATTACGCAATGAAACACAAAGAACAGAATTAAGAACCCCTACTGAACTCAGTCTATCCAACTAGAATTATGCTGTTCCAAATATACACAACAGTCCCAATAAGCAAACTCCCTTTAAAAACCAGTATAAATGGAACACATACTTACAGGTTAAAGTTGAAGGGCAGAAAAGAGATAGAGAGTTTCCACACAGCTCTTTGTTGAATTTCCAACCTATTCAAAACTGAGCTAAAACTGCTCAGCTAGAGAGCTGACCTTTCATTATTCTGGTCACTTCTAAAACATGACCACTTTGGCTTAAAGTCTCATCTGTTTACATATAAACAAAAGGTCTCTCAAGATCCTTTTCATCTCTATACCAAACCAGACTGATCGGAGCTCGGCCCGGTTTATGACCCTTCTGAAAAAAATTAAGGGCAGACTCTCCTTGAGCCAAGGAACAGATCTTAGAAAAAACAGGGACTAGCTTTGTGACACCTCTTCCCCCCCTTAAAAAAAATTAATACCAAACGATGGCTTCATGTTTAACCCTTTAAAACCCAGTTAGTAGTCTAAACAGACACACACACTATACTAATTATGAGCATGCAAACATGCACAACCACATGCAAATTCAGGCTGCAGTACACCCACCACTGAACACCTCCGTATCTCATTCGAGTTTCGATAACGAATCAGCAATCACGTTTTCATTCACCTGTCACATGCAGAATTGTCAAATTGAATGGCTGCAACAACAAGCTCCATTTGAACAGTCTGGTATTTTTGTACTTAAATTTTTCCACAAATGTCAACGGGTTGTGATCAGTGTATACGATTGTCTCAGATGCATTGCTGGTAATATAAACACTGAAGTGCTGTAATGCCAGCATCAAGCTTAAAGTTTCTTTCACCACCATTGAATATTTCTGTTGGTGAACATTCAACTTCCTGGAAAAATACCCTTGTCATCCTCCTGCAGGAGCACCACACTGACACCCACATCACTGGCATCGATAGCCATCTTGAAAGGCAAGTGTAATCTGGTGTGGCTAACACTGGAGCAGTGGTTAACAGTTTTTAGACTGTCAAATGTCTTTTGATAGCCTTCTGTCCACTGAAATGTCTTGCCCTTTTTTAACAATTTGGCGAGTGGAACAGTCACACTGCTCAAGTTCGGCACAAACCTTTGATAAAATCCACTCAATCCCAGGAATGATAGTACTGCTTTTTTTTCGACGGTGTAGGACATTCCCCAATGACGTTTCTTTTTGCATCTCATGGGACCATTTGTCCATGTCCAATAACATGGCCCAGGAAGATGACTCGGGCTTTGGCAAATTCACTTTTAGCTGGGTTTACTACCAAACCTGTCTTCTGAAGTTGCTCGAACAATTCTGATAAATGCTGTAAATGTTCCTTCCATGAATGACTAAAAATCACCAGGTCATCAATATACATCACACAGTTGAGTAATCCAGCAATGTCCTTATTAGTCAGTCTCTGAAATGTGGCTGGAGCATTTTTCATACCAAATGACATGACTTTGAACTGATTCAGTCCATTTGACATTATGAAAGCCAAAATTACCTTTGTTCTCTCTGACAGAGGTACTTGCCAGTAGCCTCTGAGCAAGTCCAACTTAGAAATGTAAGTTGCTGGTCCCACTTTTTGACATAATCCTCCAACCTTGGTCTTGGATATGCATCAGTCTTTGTAATGGTGTTTACTTTGCACTAGTCCACACATAACCATTGGATACCATCTGGCTTTGGCACCATGACTGTTGGTGAGCTCCAGTCACTGTACCTCACTTCGATTATGCCATCTTCGAGTAAGCACACTCTCCTCAACCTGTGCCAACTTTATGGGGTTATGCCTATAAGGAACAGCATCTCCTATAACTACATCATGCACAGTTAGGTTAGTACTTCCCAGTTTATTCATGCATATCTCCCCAAGTGATAGTAATAACTCTTTCAGATCATTTCGGTTTTTGTGGAGAATGTAACTCAATAATTTATCCCAATTTTTGACAACTTCCTCATTGTTCAATTTGATTTGAGGAATGTCCAATTTAGAATCCTCTGAACTTGGTTTTTCTTTCTGTGCTGTAATCATTAACACCTTCTCCTCTTGCTTTCCTTCCCTATCAAAACACCTTTTGAGCATATTCACATTACACACTCTGTGAGATTTCTTCCTGTCTGGAGTCCTTAGCAAGTAGTTCACCTCACTGAATTTCTTCTCAGTTTGGTAAGGTCCACCAAACCTTGCTTTTAAAGGCTTTCCTGTCACTGGAAGTAACACCAATACCTTATCCCCAGTTGCGAATTTATGATTTCTTACCTGCTTTCTGTTTCATTGTATGCTGTGGTACTTTTAAATGCTGTCCAGCCAACTCTCCAACTCTATTTAGTCGTTCTCTAAAATTTGACGCACAGTCCAAATGAGTGGTCTCTGAATTCTAACTTACTAATTTCTCCTTAATCAGTTTTAATGATCCTCTTACTTCATGTCCCCAAAATAATTCAAAGGGATGAATTTGGTCAGTTCATTTGGTGCATCTCTAATCGCAAGAAGTACAAACGAAACTCCTTTATCCCAATCATCTGGATAATCCTGACCACAAGCCCTCAACTTGGTCTTTAGTGTTTGATGCCATCTCTCTAGTACTCCCTGCGATTCTAGATGGTACGCAGTAGATTTGAATTTCTTTATTCCTAAGTTTCCATAACCCACTTGAATAGTTTGGATGTGAAGTTTGATCCTTGATTTAACTGGATCTCTATTGGCAGTCCGTATCTAGTAAACAAAAATAAGTAATTCTTCTGCAATCCTTTTAGCTGTGTTGTTGTAATATGGGATTGCCTCTGGCAATCTAGTCAACACATTCATTATTGTTAATAAATACTTATTCCCACTTTTTGTTTTGAGGTAGGGGACCTACGCAATCAATCAAGACTCTTGTGAAAGGTTCCTCAAATACTGGAACAGGTATTAAAGATGTAGGTTTTATTACTGCCTGTGGTTTTCCAATTAGCTGACATGTATGACATGTTTGGCAAAATTCAACTACATCTTTTTGTAGTCCAGGCCAGTAAAAATGTCTTTGTACTTTAGCCTGTGTTTTCCTCACCACTAAATGACCTCCAAGTGGTAGCTCATGCGTCACCGTCAGCAACTCCTTTCTATACCCTACTGGCAAAACAATTTGATGAATTTCTGCCCATGTCTCATCTGCTTGAATGTGTGATGGTCTCCATTTCCACATTAAGACACCATTTGTTCAGTAATAACACATAGGAATGCATTCACTTTCTTTCTCAGTAAATGCCTTTTGGTATAACTGTTTCAACTCCTCATCTTTTTGCTGTAATTCAATCAGCTTAGTAGAGCTAAAGATGCTTGCATGTTTATCTATTCGCTCCTTCTCTGTTCCACTTATCTGATCAAACAAAGTTTTGGATAACACTATGTCAGATTCCTTGTCTGTGCCTTTTGATCTCTCCTGCTTCAGCTTGTGCCTCTGTGATCTTGTGATGACACAATCAGGGAAAATTCCTGGATAAACATTCTCTGTGCTCTCAGTTGTTTGCATCTCCACTGGTGAATCAGCGATATCATTTGGAAGGACAAATTGTATTCCTGGAACTGAGAATTTGTCCAGTACCCCTACTAGAAATTCTCCATTCTTTCCTGCACTTTTTGTCTCAGCATGAATTCCTGTTACAGTACCTTTCCTAGCAATAGACCCTCAGGAATGCACATCTCCTCATCCTTCAACATTACAGACTGGGAGGATCTCGTGTCCCTGAATATTGTAACCTCGTTACCTACTGCTCCTGGCCTATATGAATAAACTTTACCCTTGGATGTATATTTTTTAAGCAGATCTGGCATTTCCTCCTTAATCAACGTCTGATCATTTTGTACACTCTGAGGAGTTGTCTAACTTCCCATATGCTTTTTGCTACTAGTCCAACAAAACTTTCAGTCTTGTCTGGTTTTCCCACATCTGGCTTGCCCCTAGCTCACCAAGACTGTGATTTTGCGTGGCTCACTTCATTACAGGGGAACCTCGATTATCCGAATGTGATGGGCAGGCACTATTTTGTTCAGATAATCAACTGTTCGGTTAATCGATTAAATGCCTTTCCTCTGGGGTTTGGAGTTTTTAAAGTCTGCTCCCAGTTCAGGAGACTGCAGCAGTACACCAGCGCGCAAGGCTCTGCCCCCAACACTACCCCCCCACCCGTCCCTAACCCCATCAACACCGCCATCCCCAACCCCGTGCAACACCTCCCCCCGCCTCTAACAATGTCCCTGCCCCCCCATCCCCGCGCAACACCTCCCCTGCCCCCAACACCGCCCCGTCCCCCAACCCCGTGCAACAGAACCTCCCGCCCCAACTCCATCCAACACCACCCGCCACCCCCAACACCGCCCCACCACCCCCAACCCTGCCCAGCACTGCCTCCCTTGCCCGCCCCACCCGCGCCCCCAATGCCGCACACATCCGCCCCCTCTCCGAGGCAGCTGGATTGGATACCAACAACAAGACTGCTGCAGTTGCCTTATGGGTAAGTCTCCAAATGGCACATACACTTGCAGCCGCAGCCGCGCACACAACTTTTTACTGCTACTTTTTGACAGTTTCCACTTTTGGCCTGTACAGGACAATGTTGGAGAGATTATGTGGGGAAGGAGGGTTTAGGGTTCACCCCTGTGTAGAACTCCAGGGAAAGTGTGGCGAGGAAGAGAGGGTGGGCAGACAATCATTTAGAGACGGTGCCTGGTTAAACACTGTAAACAAAAGACACGATCACTGTTGGAAGCAAGTCTTTGATGTAATGTTTCCATTGGGACCTCGAGATCTCCTTCAGATAATCTAATATTTGGATAATCAAGGTTCCTCTGTACAATGAAAACACTGGAGCCTTTTAACTTATTTGTCTTCCTCCAGGGTTTCTTTTTTACCTTGTGGTAAATTATCCTTATGATCTTCACTGAGATCCACCTTTCCCTTTCCACTTGAGGATTTCTCTTTGCCCCAATTTCTATCCTTCATGGACTGAAATTGATTCTGGAAGCCAAACCGATGTATGGACCAGGTCATAATCATCAGCCACTTCAGCTGCTAACTGGCGGCACGGTGGCACAGTGGTTAGCAAACTCCCTTTAAAAACCAACATAAATGGAACAGATTCTGACAGATTAAAGCTGAAGGGTACAGGAGAGAGAGAGAGTTTCCACACAGCTCCCTGTTGAATTTTCAATCAAAACTGAGCTAAAACCTTTCAGCTAGAGAGCGAACCACTCCCCTTTCATTATACAGGTCACTTCTAAAATATGGCCACTTTGGCCTGAAGTCTCATCTGTTTACATATAAACAAAAGTTCTCTCAAAATCCTTTTCATCTCTGTACCAAACCAGACTAATCGGACCCCGGCCCGGTTTATTACCCCCTCTGAAAAATATTAAGGACAGAGTCTCCTTGAGCCAAGGAACAGCTTTTAGGAAAAAAAACCGACTAACTTTGTGACAGTCTGGCAGCATCTATGGAGAAAAATCAGCATCAATGTTTCAATGTCCAGTAACCTTTCGTTTAACAGATCTTGCTGCATTAGAACATGGACTACTTCAGTATCTGTGGAGTTGCAAATGGTGCTGAGCATTTTGCAGTCATAAGGGAATATCTCCACTTTTGACCTGATGATAGAGAGAAGGGCATTGATGAAGCACTTGCACATGGTTAGGCCAAGGACACTGCTATGAGGAGCCACTACAAAGATGCCTTGGATCTATGATAACTGACTTCCAACAAGCACAGTCACCTTCCTTTGTGCCAGGTATGACCCAACCAGCAGAGAGTTTGCCCCTGATTCCCAATAGGAATCACCTTTGTCAGAGCTCCTTGATTTCAAGGGTATTCACTCTCACCTCGCCTCTGGAATTCAGCTGTTATTCATGTTTGAACTTAGGTTATACTGAGGTCAGGAGTTGAGTGGTCCTGGTGGAACTCAAATTGAACATCAGTGAGCAGGTGCTGCTTGATAGGACTGTTGATGTCATCTTCCATCACTTTACGATGACCAAGTGTAGATTGATGGGGCAGTAATTGGCTGGGTTGGATTTGTACTTCTTTTTGCGTATAAGACACATTCTTGGCTAGGTGCCAGTGTTGTAGTTTTAGTGAAAGAGTTTGGCTATAATCAGAGTTCTAGGGCACAATCCTTTAGCACTATTGCAGGAATGTTGTCAGGATTCATAACTTTTATGATATTTACTACCTCCAACTGTTTCTTGATATCAGGTGGAGTGAATCAAATTGGTTGAAAACTTGCATCCGTAATGTTGGGGTCCTCTGGAGTGGAACATCCACTTGCCACTTCTGGCTGAAGATTGTTGTGAATGCTTCAGCCATATCCTTTACATTAAACTATTGGACTCTTCATTATTGAGGATAGAGCTGCTTCCTCCATTGAGTTGTTGAATTGATCACCATCATTAATGATTGGATGTGGCAAGAATGCAAAATTTAGACCTAATCATTGGTTGTGAAATTGCTTAGCCCTATCTGCCACTTGACACTCGTATTGTTTGGCACACAGTAGTCATACCTTGTAGCTTCATCAGGTTGACACCTAATTTTTAGATATGCCTGCTATTGCTTCTTGCATGCTCTCCTGCTCTCTTTATTGAACCACGATTGATCCCTTGACTTTATTGCAATGTTAGAGTGGGGATATGCCAGACCATGAGTTTGCAGCTTGTGTTGGAATACAATTTTGCTGCTGCTGATGATCCACAGAACCTCATGGATGGCCAATCTTTAGTTGTTAGATCTATTAAAGGTTTACCCCATCTCGCACAATGATGGCATTGTACAACAAGATTGAAGCTGTTTTCAATATGAAGACAGGGCTTTGTCTCCACAAGGACTGTGTGGTGGTCACTCTTACTGATACTGTTATGGACAGATGCATGTATGGCAAGAGATTGTTAAGTATGAGATCAAGTATGTTTTTCCCTCTTGTTGATTTTTCCACTATGACTGCAGATCCAGTCTAGCAACATCTTTAGGATTTGACCAGCTTAGTCAGCAGTGCTGAGACCAAGTCACTGCTGGAGGTGGAGATTGAAATCTCCTACCCAGAGTACATTCTGGATGCTTACCATCCTCATTGCTTTCTCCTCTGATTTTACAACACTTTAATCTTTCTCAGGTTTAACTATAGTTGCAGGTTTTTCTATGTCCTTCCAGAGGGAGATCTTGACATCAAATGATAGCTCCATGATTTCATGTTCATATTTGGCCTAAATCCACAATTGGTCATATGGTAAGCTAACACAAGTTCAACAAATCCAGAATTACCAGTTCAGAGTTTTGGCTCATTGTAGGCATCATTCTATTGTGTTTGCTTTTCTGCTAGTGGGAATGGCTGATAACTTTGAAACAACCCGAGTTTTGCATTATCTGAATTCGATTCATCGCGTTTTCTCTATGTATGTATGAATTAAATTAAATTGATCTGACCAACTTGCAATAATAAATTATACTTGATAAGTGGTGGCTTTATTAAATATTGGTAAGATTTGAATAAGTTTTTCATTATTTACATCTAATGTCTTCTCATTTCCCTATTTCACCAAGTAGTAACTTCAAGCTATCATCTCCAGGTGCTTGCCTTAGTTCTTCCAGGGTTTCCTAAATCTGCTGTCAGCAGTAAAACCTGATCCAATGATCCTTCCCTCTGGCTACAGCAATACAGATTTTGTGGATTTCGTTGTGACTTTGGGCTGCATTCCTTTGACTGAAGACAGTCACTTTGCGAGTTGCATTGTGTTGGTTCACAAAGCCAAGCAACCTCATCTCTCTGCTGACCAGAAGAATTGCTCCCTTTCTATTATATTCCTTGATTTGTAGAGAAATCTGTAACCTGATTTCCAAAAAGGCTTCCTCTGAAGTCTTCCTTCAAACAAAATGTTAGCCTTGCATTCAGCTAGGAATGCTGATTAGCTATTTTTGACCTCAGCTTTTTCATTTCAGAAGCAAACAATTTATTTTCAGAGAATTTGTTATGCCACATTAGAGCAGTCTCCTTTAGTAATTTTAAAATTGTGAAACATGTTTTATTCACAAGAGGAATGAATGGTCATATGTTGAACAATAATGACTTTCTGCTTTAATAAGTTGTGACATAGGAACAGCATTCAATGTTTTTAGTTTGACCTTTTAGGATGCTATCTTGTAAAGGTACAATGATTTCCACTTCGTTCCAGAGCTTAACATTAAACAAAATTATACCTATTAAGGATGTTATATTGCAGTATGTCATTTTCATAAGTTACAACTTCACTTAATTGGATGATGGTATGGTGATAATGTTACTGGACCAGTTATGTAGAGACCTCAACTAATATTTTGGAACCACAAATTCAAATTTTGCCCCAGCCATTGGTAGAATTTAAATTCACTTTAATTAATGTATGTGGAAAGAAAAATTAGTTTCAGTAATGTTAACCACTAAGCCACAGGATAAAAATCCACCTGGATCAATAATATCCTTCAGAGAAGGAAGTTTGTTGTCCTTACCAGTTTTGTCAACATCTGACTAAAATGGTTGATCCTTAACTGCCAAACTAAATTGCAGAAAAATCACAAAGAAATAAACCTGGATGGCTCGCCCGACATTGAACTAAGTACAGGAAGCAACAATAGCAACCGGTCAATGTCCTAAAGCCATCTTTGCTGACGTATGGGGACTTATGCCAAATTTTTGGTGAACTATACTGTAGACTAGTCGAAAAACAGCCTGACACAGTCATAATCACCAAATCATATCTTATATATCCTCTGACCTAAATTCCTACATCACCATACCTAGGTATTTCTTGTTCCATTAGTACAGTGAAACCACAGAGATGGTGACAAAACAAAATACAGTCAGTAAGGCTGTACTGGGAGGCCTCAAACTTGCTTGTGGATCCTATGAAGTTTCATGATGTTGACTCAAACGTGACCAAAAAACCTACTACTGATTACCATCCTCGTCCTCTAAGCTGCCAAATTGATTCTCTTCCATGTTGCATACTTTTTGGATGAAGTAAGGGCACAGAATGTATTCTGGGTGTGGCATCATAGCAATGCACTTGACTGAGCTGGCTGTGTACTGAAGGACTCAAGTGCCAGATTGGACCTTGTCCTCATTAACCTACCTATTACCGACATGCCTGTCCATGATAGGAGTGACCACCTCATAGTGGATAAATCCCTTTTTCACACTGACGATTTAATCATAGAACATAGGACCATAGAGCACAGGAATGGGCCCTTCACCCCAAAACCAATCACGTGGATATTATCACTATGCTAAATAGGAAGAATCAGTACAGATTCAGCAGCTCAAAACTGGCCACTAACGACAACAGGGCATGACAGTTACTTAATGGCTATACAACTGGTCTAGAAATCCAGAGCACCAGGCTAATGCTCTGGAATCGTGAGTTCAATACAACCATGGGAGCTGGTAGAATTTAAATTCAATTAATAGGTCTGGAATTGATAGCTAGTCAGTAATGGTGACTATGAAACCAATTACTTGTGCTAAAAATCTATCTGGATCACTTCTTTTGGGAAGGAAACCAGGCCCAAAGAAACCTGATGCAGGTACTGGGTCTCCTTCACCACCGCTCCCTCACCATTCGATGCCTGGAGGAAGAATGCCTGATTTTCTGCCTCGGAACGCTTCAGCCCCAGGGCATCAATGTAGACTTCACCAATTTCCTCATTTCCCCTCCTCCCACCTTATCCCGTTTCCTAACTTCCAGTTCAACACTGTCCTCATGACCTGTCCTGCCTGCCAATCTCCCTTCCCACCTATCCGCTCCACTCTCCTCTCTGACCTATCACTCCATCCCCACCTCCATTCACCTATTGTACTCTTTGCTACCTTATCCCATCCTCCTCTCTGACCTATTACCTCCATCCCCACCTCCATTCACCTATTGTACTCTTTGCTACCTTCCCCCACCCTCCTCTCTGACCTATTTCCTCCATCCCCACTCCCATTCACCTATTGTATTCTTTGCTTCCTTCTCCCAAGCCCAACCTTCTCCCGCCTCCGTTTTTCTCTCCACCCTGGAGGCTCCCTGCCTCCATTCCTGATGAAGGGCTTTTGCCCGAAACGTCGATTTTCCTGCTCCTCGGATGATGCTGCCTGACCTGCTGTGCTTTTCCAGCACCACTCTAATCTAAAATTTTATTTTGCCTTTCCAGTATCGAGAGAATAGTCCAGAAGCTCTGAATAGAATTGTGTCATTCTTGAAACGGAGTTGAATAGAAGCTCCACTGTAGGACTAGGTCACTTAATTTGTGCTGACAATCCAATGCAGTACTAAGGAAGCATTGCATTGTTAGCCTGGCTAATTAGATTAGAAGAATAAAAATGACATTTCACAAAGGAAAGCTAAGAATTCTTCTGTTTTAAATCTCTAAAAATATCTGCAGGAATGATATTCCAATTTATAATTGTTTCTTTCCTGGGCAGCCTTGGATTTTGATGTCGCAACACATGTTGAATTCATTGATTCGGGAGTGTAGAGTGATGAATGTGAGGCCTTTACTCAGTGAGGGAGAGGGCTGGGGTGATGGTGAAAACACAGCAGGGGTGGGAGCTAGGACTTGGTGTGGTGCTGGGGGGGGCGGAGACTGTCTTGAAACACCATCCCCATGCCCCCACCTTCATCTACTTATCCATCACCTAACCACTGTGCCACCATGCTACCCACAGCGCCAGAGACCCGGGTTCAATTCCCGCCTCAGGCGACTGTGTGGAGTTTGCACATTCTCCCCATGTCTGCGTGGGTTTCCTCCGGGTGCTCCGGTTTCCTCCCACAGTCCAAAAATGTGCAGGTTAGTAGAATTGGCCATACTAAATTGCCGATAGTGTTAGGTGACGGGGTAAATGTAGGGGAATGGGTCTGGGTGGGTTGTGCTTTGGTGGGTCGGTGTGGACTTGTTGGGCTGAAGGGCCTGTTTCCACACTGTATGTAATCTAATCTAAACCCTTTTCCTTTAGCTGGTTCCAAAGCAGACACAGAGACCTGAAATCAATATCAGACAGTCAATATCCAAAGCAGACGCAAAGACCTGACAGTCAATAATCCAGGCAGGTTGGCTATAGGAAATGAACAGATGCGTGACAACCAAGGAATATTTAGTTAGAAAATGTTTCAAAGTCTTTTAATTAACATTTATTTAAAATAAATCCATCGCAAACTTGAAATAAATCTTCTCCAAAATTCTGCAAAACTCAAGTCCTCAACAAATGAAGTCTTCATAACACATTTTCATGCATGGGAGTTAGTTGAGCAATTTTGCTTCTTTATAATGCATTAATATTACGCGTGCTGATTAAATATGGAGGATTTCAGCCTAATTCTAGGAAATTGTACCAATTACCAAACAGCAGGAATTATGTCACAAATGTTCTTTTGAAAATTTATCCAATGATACTAAATTTTTTGCATAATACTAAGAGTACTTACAGAACACACTACAGAAGCGAATGCTAATATCGATTTGTTGTTAAAAACTGAAGTACTGTAAAACTAAACAGGCTTAATACAGATTATGCTACCCTTTTTTTAAGCTTTAGGACTAACTTGAGATCATAAATATTAATAAAACATTGTTGTTCACTGTAAAATACCCAATACTGATTTCAACTAAGTGCATGTATGCAACAAATACACACTCAGAGCATCTCTGACTAAGAAGATAATGGTGCATATTTGGCAGGACAGATCAATGCTTGGTTTTGGTGGTCTGAAGCAATAGTATTACGTTTCTACCTGTAGTACAAAAGAAGCAAAAATTGTCAGTGAGGCCTATGAGTAAAATTACCACTGCAATTAAATGAAACAGATATATAGATATGTGAAAAAGTAAATGTCCTCGCATGTTATATAAAATCATTTGAATTTCAGAAGATAAAAAATTGAAGTAAAAACAATTTGCTTTTGGAAATTGCTTTTGTCATAGTAAAATGTCCGACAGTACTTATCAAGTGTTCTATCTGTCAAAATTTGACTCTTCATAATGAGAAATAAAGCAAACATTTTCTGGCACAATGACAAACAACTCAATGCACAGCATGAGTGTAATCCAATAAGTTGTGACAAGTAAGCAATCTTTTCATTAGTGAATCATAAGCTGCTGGATGATTTGTATTCTTCTATGTTAGTCTTGTGCAAGTGATAACTCACTGCAGACCATCCCAAAGGAGTAAAGAGATTTCTGATATTACTTACTTACAGTATTAAATTTTCTGTAGAAAGTCCTGGTTGGTATTTAACAATAGATCTCCTATCTTTGGAAAAATCCGTATTATGAATCCAGTGTGAAACCTAGCTCTCTTCTTAAAGAACTGGAAGAGTCTGCAAAACTGTGTTTCCATTTGCAAAGATCTCAGAGGCAACTGCCTGTGTTTGGTGACACCTGTCTACACATGCCAAAGTGTGAGCCAACTAAACATTCCACATCTTATGTGTCGTGCCATCAAAGACTAACAATTGGCCCAAAGTGTTTTGTTTCTCTGCAACTAGAGAAAAATCCCTTTATCCTTCTTGTGGTGTGAATGGACAGGTGTTTTTATGTATGTATGTATGTTTTAATGTATTTAAAAAGGTTAGATACTTAGACTTCCACACTTCTTTCTCCATAGATGCTATTAGACCTGCCGAGTTTATCATGCATTTTCTGTGTTTCTTTCAGCTTTCCAGTATCCTTAGTATGTTCCTCTATGTGGATGCATCTGAAAGATTTGCGATAATTATTTGTACGAAGCAAAAAGGCTATGACATTGTCAAGGTCATTTTATTGGAACAACTTAGAGTTAACAGAGTCCTTGTTTGATAAAATTGAGTAGACATATTATTGCAACATCATCCTTGACTATTGATTCTAGAAGCAAAAGCATTTCAAGAAAAATGGTGTTTCTAAATTACTAAGTTATGAATAAAGTGTAAAGAAAAAACTATTTGTGCATCTCAAGGCTGCAAATATAATAGAGTAGCTAGTAGCCTTCAGTTCTAAAATCTGAATTTAAAATTTTTGAGCCAAAATAGTAATCTCAAAATGATGCCTTGACTGTTGCTGTCGGTTGTGAATGATTGTTTATGACATGAGATTTGTCAGCGTACCTATTTATGGAATTTTTCTTCAGTGGAAACAGTTTGCAGTAGAAGTCATGGTGAGGGTCTCAGAATTTCCCTTTTATTAATTAGCAAAACAACTTCCCATATCCACATATGTGCTGTTAAAAATGGAATTCAGAAAGTTGGTGCCATGTTTGTCCTCCTTTTGAAGCTCGATTACACTAATACCTCATTGAGAAATTTTGCATTAAAATACATGAAGAGTATGATCCAATAGTTACACACTAAATACAGCAAAAGATGTTTGTACATTCAGGTGTACAATACATGTTTAGTTGACTTAGGTGCATGACTTTTCATTGAATTAAATGCTAATTTATGTTTCTGTTTTAGACTTGGAGAATCAGTGACATTGGTGCACAGTGACAGCAGAACTTTTAAATTGCATGGATGCATCCACTGTGATACGATATGCCTTCTACAACTAGTTTGTTCAACTGACCATGGGTTAGGATGCAAATTTTGTTCTGTCATTCATATGAAAAATACACATAAGAAAATGAACTGGAAGTGAAGTTTTCACTGAGTGTGATAATCCAGCTACTAAACAGTCAAAGATCTGTACATACAGTGTGTTGCTGTTCAAGTAGCTATCGCACGATCCTAATCAGAAGTTGCAAATGTGTTGCTGGTCAAAGCACAGCAGGTTAGGCAGCATCTCAGGAATAGAGAATTCGACGTTTCGAGCATAAGCCCTTCATCAGGGCTTATGCTCGAAACGTCGAATTCTCTATTCCTGAGATGCTGCCTAACCTGCTGTGCTTTGACCAGCAACACATTTGCAGCTGTGATCTCCAGCATCTGCAGACCTCATTTTTTACCCTAATCAGAAGTTGCACATTTGACAAACGGTCTTAACTGAGGATGAGGTGATGATGTAGTTGTAGTAGATTTATAATTCAGATGCCCAGATCTATGCTGCGGGGATGAGTTCAAATCCTGCCATGGTAGCTGGTGAAATTTGAATTCAGTTTGAATCTGGGATATAGAGCTATTCTCAGTAATACTGACGAAGAAATGATCATTGATGATTGTGAAAACCCTACTTGGCTTACTAAAATCCTTTTGGAAATGATGTCAGCCATTCTTACCCAGTCTGGCCTACATGTGACTCTTGACCCACAACAATATGGTTAACTTTCACTGTGCACTGAAATGGCTTAGCAAAGCATTCAGTCCAAGGGCAGTTGAGAAGGGCAAAAAATGCTGATTTTACCAGTGACGTTCACATCCATGAACAAGTAAAGGAAAAAAAAATGCTTCTCCTGAGGGATAAGAGTTCTTGGATTTGATGTGTATACAAACTGACAGCTAACTAGACCTTGATTTTGACAGGCTGGCTCCATTGCCGTGACTTCTTATGCCCCTTTTATACTGCAGGTAGAAATTTAACACTGAAACTGCTTCAGACCAGCAAAACAAACCATTGATCGATCCTGCCAAATATGCGCTATTGTCGTCTTAGACAGAGATGTTCTGAATGTGTATCTGTTGCATACATGCAATTAGTTGAATTCAGTATTGGGCATTGTACAATGAGCAGCAACTTTTTATTAACATTAATGATTTCAGATTTATCTGAAAGCTTTAAAAAGGGTAGCACAATCTGCATTCGCTTCTGTGATGAATCCTGTAGTGTGTTCTATAAGTACTTTTAGTATTATGCAAAACGTTATATTTTTTCAGTGATCGGCAATTTCTAATTTGTCCACGTTCGTGCTCTTTTCTGCTGTTTCCCTTTTTGTCGGTTTGCATGGGGGATATATTAAATTTGACAACAGAAATAATTAGACACCAGACTACATTTCAGTTTAATTTAGAAACAGCTTCAGGAAAATTGCAGTGTGTCCTTCTTGTTCATGTTAGACTTTGTCATTCAAATTTAAAGTGCCAGCTGCTGTTTGGTTTAATCTTTTTAATTTGATTGACCATGGTATTTGCTTGTTACAAACTGTCTCATTCCCTTTCTTACATTAAAGCTCACTGAGATTGATTATTGTCCTGATTCCGGTTACAAAATTTGCTTTAAAAGGAAGACCATGTGAAGGTTGCTATCCTGTAGGCTTTATTGGAAAACATTGTGCATGTTATGTACTGATGACAGCAGTATCTCTCAATGGCACAACTTCTAATTGACTTGATCATAACCTGGTAGCTTATTTGAGTGGTGAGTTCCAAGCTTTCAAAAAAATCTGGACAGCTTGCAAACATTTGAGGACTGGCCAAGGAGTATGTAACCACTTGATCTACAAGTAAAGCATGGGAAAGCAGATAAAATTCCGTTTCCACCCCAAGTCAGACCATCTCCCACACACTGAATTTGTGTCCTCAGAGGTGCATGCCAGATGGTATCGTATCCATTGACACAGTGTCAGCTGAAGCAATATACCAAATATAAATGGCTATCATCCACCTGAACACTTGTAAACCATAATCTGTGATCAAGCAATGTGATTGTTTTCATTTTGCAAGATATATCTTCTAATAATGTAAATGCCTGAAGGAAATTCAATTCGGGATCTCAATTTACAAGTCCTACAATGATGTGATTCCTCTGAAGCGATCTGACAAATTTTTGGAAGTCAGAGCCAGCAGCAGAACTTGAAAGTCATGTGAACTTACAAATCTTTATTTAGAAAGGAGGAGGATATTTGGCAGTGGTGTCACCATAATGTTTAGATCATTTTCTATTGGTTTTTCTGGAAAATCTACTGTGCTGCCTTCAGGTCATTGTTGATCCATTATATGCAACAGTGCCCTGTGTCTATATTATGGGTGCCACATTTCAAGTGATTTGTAGATAGTAGGTTGAGTTCTACAAATTTGCACGTAATTCTTTTAGCATTTTTTTTCACATAAACATAAGGTTCCTTGGATTTTGGGGATATGAAGGTGGAATTGAAATCTAAAATCATCCAATATTGTATTGAATGGGAGAGGAGCTGGACTGGCCATAAGGTCTACTCCAGCACCTAGTGTTTGTGGTCTTGTGTCTGAATTATTGTTATAATTGAGAAATCTATGATCAGTTTACACTTTGATATTTTTTCTTGTTCCATTCTTGGATTCCTGAATGATCATGTAAGAATATTTTCCAAAATAAATTGATAGAGACAGAGAGTTGGGATATTGGGTTTGTTTTCAGGATGGCAAAGTATAATAAGTGGTATACGGCAGGGATCATTGCTGGGGCCACAACTATTTAAAATATATATTAATGACTTAGATGATGAAAGCAAATGTACTATTGCCAAGTTTATGGATGATGCAAAAATAGGTGGGAAGGCAAGCAAGAAGAAAAACTTGAGTGATGGAATATAGTGCAATGCAATAATATATTCTTGTGTATATATAATAGTAAAATGTGAAGCATTGAATATAGTAAGTGTGGGGTTATGCACTTTAGCAGGAAGTATAGAAGTGATGCCTATTATTTAAATGAGGAATGACTGCAGAAAGTTGCAGCATCGGAGATTTGGGGGATCCTTGATCATGAATCACAAAAGGCTAGCATACAAGTACAGCAAGTAAAAGGAAAGGAAAATGGATTACAAACCTTTATTTCAACGGAATGGATAATGAGAGTAGGGAGATCTTGCTAGAACTACATACAGTACCAGTCAGACTATACCTATAAATGTGATTAGTTTTGGTCCTTTATTTAAGGAAAAATATACTTGCAGTGGAGATAGTCTAGAGAAGGTTCATTAAGTTGATTCTGAGTATGAAGGGAATTTCTTCTGAGAAGAGGTCAAGTGAGCTTGTACCCATTGGAGTTTAGGAGAATGAGAGGCAATCTTATTGAAACACACAAGGTTCTTGAGCGCTTAACAGAATATATGTGGAGAACTGGTTTCTCCTTGTGAGAAAGTCTAATATAATCTCCGAGAAATTAGTTACCCATTTAAAACAGAGATGAGGATAGCATTTTTCTCTCCAATACCATTGTGGACTGTCAAGAATTAATGGATAAGTATTTTTAAGGCTAAGCTATATTTTCAATCAGTAAGAAAATCAAAGATTGTGGGGATAAGGCAGGAAAATGGAACAGAGGATTATCAGATCAGATATTACCTCATTAAATAGCAAAGAAGACTTGATGGACCAAATGGCCTACTTTGCTCTTACATATTATGGTCAAATGGAAGGTTGTTTAATAGCGTATGTGCCACAATTATCAGTGGATGATAACTGGTGAGCTACTGGTTTAATTGTGGAAAAATTGAGCAGGTCATTATGTTGTGTCACGTTTTGGAGGGGAATGTTTATGTAAGCGGCGCGCGTGTGTGTATGTATGCATGTGTATACATGTGTTCGGCTGGAGAGTTATGTCTCTTTCTTCCCTCGTCCTCCCCTACTCAGGATGTCTAACCCTGTTTACCCTACTCCTTCATAATCCATTAGGTGAATGAACTGCAAACATGACATTGGCTTACACATGAAAATTAACCTTGGGTAAAGTAGTGGTGATCTCTTGAGAGTTATGGAACCTCCCACTTACTAGGCTTGCACATTCACAGAAGGAAACTTGGGCGGCAAGGATAAAGCCAAGCAAGAATATTCACTAGGATTTAGCTTCTTCCTCCCCTTCCTTGATTTCCTGTAGACTGGCCACTTATTTAGTGGGATTATATAATTCCATTCACCTGGTAAACTGATACAATTGGTGATATTTCAATCAGCCGTGCAACTCTCCTGTATTTGCTTATCAGTACAACAATTGAATGTTGTCACAAGTCACTTTGTTTCATGCTTCTCCTACATGGCAGTCTCCTCAAAGGATCAGAAATTCAGTCCATTATGAGATTCATCCATTCTTACCAACAGAAAAGACAGCTGAGTTTAACCACTCATGGAAATGCACTTAGGCTGGGAAAACCAGATGAAACCATTGGATGTCACTTCAGTTCATCGGGATTATCAGTTAAGCAAGGTGTCCTGATTTAGCTGCTACTAAATCTGAAAATTATGCTATTAAATCATCATAACCTTAGCTCTAACCCTATCTGTCTGGTTGAAGCAATAAAGCTCATTAGTTTGAAATGAAATCCCCCCACGTTTAAAATATTAGAGCCAAGTAACTTGTGATGCAAACATGCATTACATATATGTTGTAAGAGGCATTGATATATTATTAGGGCAAGTTTTCATAGCACCACTCATCATGTTTCTATCAACAACTGACCCCTCCATAATCAGTTTAGTTGGTTGTTCATTCATACACTCACCCACTCAATCACTCATTAACCTCCCACTCTCAAACTCCACCAAAATCAATTTAGTTGGTTGTTCATTCATTCTTTGTTCATTCATTTCCTCTGTCACTCACACATCCACTTGCCCACTCACTCTCACATTCACTTTCAGAGATCACATTGATTGCTGTATTTATCTAGTCAACAACAATGACTCCACTTCAAAATGCCATAATTTCTAAAGTTCTTTGGCATGTTCTGACGATAGAATACCTGTTCAGAGATGTTATGGCACATTCTGGAGCTGGTGGTACTTGAATCTGGACCTCGTGACTCAGGTGAAGACACTTGTGACCACCGTGTCACAAGAGGTCTGAGGACCTTTTCTTTTGGTATAGTTCTGATGATCTAAGGCACTTCTTTAATTGCTTTCGGTTATTCTGAAAATGGATTAGTTTTGATCTAGGTATATCTGCACAAAGATCTGGAAAAATGCAAAAGAGAGGTCTACTGGATCCCTTATAGATGAGAACAGCACTTGGCTCATCAAGGTTGTGGAGACTGTGCACTCCTATCCCTCACCACTCTAAAACCACCACATTTGATTGTCAGAGTTGGCCTCTATTTGTCAGTCCATGACAAGATTTGATCACTCTCTGCAAAACTTTCCTAGCATCACTGTTATCTTAGAAGTCTGGGTTTGAACAATGTATGATGATGGAGTTATGCTTGCCTTTAATGGCCCACATAGTACTAGCTGTTCAAGTTCCAATTAAAAATCTCAAATTTGGCCAATCTCTGGGAGAACCATTGGTTCTCTTGTTTTCTTTGAAATATATCAGAGCTACAATAATTGCCTTTGCACAGTTTTGTAATGCATTGTGCTTCTGTTTGCCATTAATGACTATTTTCGCCTTCTTTTCAGGGCGTCGGCTTGTCAGTGCATGGACACTTCCGGGTTGCCACGGAGAAAACACTGTTTGCTATGCCAGAGACAGCAATAGGTAAAACTCATAAACTTTTCAGGATGTTTAATGTAGCAAGGTTTCTTATCTGCTTATACATTCATTTTGGTAGATAAAACTATATATGGCAATAAATATGGATATTGAAAATTTCATATGTACCTTGAACCATAAAAATGTTACAGAGCAGAAGGGGCTATGCTGTCCATTTTGTCCATGTCAACCTAAAGACGTCTGGATACCTTTTGCAATCCCATCTCCCTGCACACAGCCCATAGCACTGCAGCTTACAGCACTTAAGGTGCAGATCCAGATACTTTTTTAAAGAGCTTAGGGTCTCTGGCTTCACCATCAACTCAGGCAGCCAATTCGAGATACCCCCCCCCCCCCACCCCGCCTCCCCGCATAAAAAAGCTTTTCCGCCCATCCCTCTAATGCTTCTGCTACTTAGCCTGAATCTGTGAACTGTGGTTTTTGAAGTTTACCAAGGGAAACAATTCCCCCTGTCTACTCTAGCTCTATCCCTCACAATTTTTTGTATCTCAGTCATGTCACCCCTAAGACTTCTCTGTTCCAAGGAAAGCAACCCTAACCTCTCCAATCTCTCATCATAGTTACAATTCTCCAGCTCTGGCAACGTTCTAGTAAATCTTCTCTGTACTCTCCCTAGAGCAATTCTTTTCCATAATGTAGTGACCAGAACTGCACATGGTACTCTTGATCCCAGCAGTATCTTTTAAAATTTCATTCATTATATCCCTACTTTGGTATTCTGTACCTCTGCATTCCATTGTCATCTTTACAAATTTATCAACCTGTACTGTGATCTTTAGAGACCTATACACTTGCGCACCAAGATCTCTCACTTCATTCACCATCTCAGTATATTCCCCTGTATTGCTTGATCTCTCTAAATAATTTACCTCACACTTATCAGAGTTGAACTCCATCTGCCATTTACCTGCCTACTCCTCCAATCCATATTTATCATTTTGGAATGTGCAGCTATCCTCAACACTATCCACTACATGGTTAATATTTGTGTCATCTGCAAATTTCCCAATGTGCCTAATGTTTAAGTCCAAATCATTAATGAATAAAATAAGCAACAGGGGTCCCAGCACTAAGCCCTGCAGAAGACCCCTTAAATCTGCTTTCCATTTGCAAGGGCAGTTATTGACTATTATCCTTTGTTTCCTGTTACTAAGCCAATTGGATCCAATTGCACACGTTACTCTGTATTTTTTGACCAGTCTGCCATCTGGGATTTTGCCAAGTGCCTTACTAAAATCCATTTGGACAACATCCACTGTATTACCCTCATTGGTGAATTCCTGTTATTCGTATTGATGATACTTATCGTTGATGGTTAGTGTTTACCTGTTGGAGCTGGCTGCTTTTGCCTCCATTTTGCTGCCTGATTTCCTGAACTCTGGGAACTTGGACTGCCAGCTGTTAAATTTATATCAGGTTCCCAACTACCCTAATTTAAATGTGCTAGTGAATTATTCCAGTCTTTGCAACAGGCACTGCAGCTGCCACCACTTTTACAAAACTCACTCTTCAAACCCCACCACCCCAGCCGTCCTCAACAGTCTCATGGGATCATCGTTTGTATTCAGTCTCTTTGAAGAGTTAAATCAATTTGTGGGAACTCTATATCTTTCTGTCTACTTTGGGAAGGATTCTCATGTGAAAATCCTCCTGAACTGACTCCTAAATGTCACTGAAGATGTGCTTGCAAAGATCCAGTATGCTTTATAGCCATGCAGGGAACCCAAAGACATAATATTTGTTATTCGCAAATCCAAGAACAGTGCAACAAATGCCACATTATCTTTATGGATTTGTCAGAGGTCTTTGACTCCATTATCCACAAAGCCTTTCAAAAAGTCCTCCGTGGATATCCAATAAATGTTATTACTAACCTGCAACTCTTGAATGACTGTATGCCTCCAACCTTCCTTTTCAATGACTTGCAGACATAGTTCTCTCATAACTAGACAGGCTTCAAACTATCTCTTCACCATCTATTGACTTTTGGAATTCATTTGTGGCCAATCTTCTACGAAGAACCATAATTGAGTTTGACTTAACAGGAAGCTTTTTGACTTAAACAGGCTGAGAACCAAGACTTGGATGAGCTCCAACATACTCAAGACTTAAAATGTGCTGACAACTGTGTGGCTATGACCCACATTGCAAGCAACATTCAGACCACCCTCTGCCTCTTGAGCTCTGCAAACAAAAGGGTTTGTCTGTGGCTCAACGACAGCAAGATCAAAATTCTCCTCCAGCCCTCCCCCAAGCAAGTACGTGAACATCCAACACAAGGTGTTTTTATTGAGATAAAAGAGCAGAGATTGAAATTGATTTTTTTTTATCAAGAGTGGTCCTTGAAACTTTCTGAAAGGTTGTTTCTTTTTGCTTTCCAGATGTTCCTTTTTCACTCTCACTAATTCATTGATTAGGTGATTAAGTGAAGTATCTGCTGCATTTGTCTATTTTATTGTCTCCACTTTGAGAGAGACAAAACCATTATGAAATTAATGTAATGAAGCTGGGGCACAATAATACTGAGGTTTCTGATTGTCAAGTAACTTAATCATTTTTGAAATTTTTAAACACTGGTAAGAATTTTAGATTGAATTTCAACACAATCTTCTCATCTGTAAAAGATTATGTTGTACTCAGAGAACTCAGTGAATTATAATTTGTGGTTTAGGCCTAATTTATGGTTTCATATTTTTTTCAAAATAAAAGGATTCAATATTAGAATCTGAAGAAATTCCATTTAGTTAAAATCCTTTCAAATAACATATTTGTTAAAAGATGCCAACATTTTTGCAAATTAAAATGCAATTTATTTAAGATAAAACTGAAATCTATCCCGAATTAACAACAAATAACCATTCTATATACTTCATAAGTCAATACTTATATTTTCCAATTTTTCTAACTGTGGAGAATGGAGTTAGGAAATAAGCTGCTTATGGTCTATTGCACAATATTTCCACTTTTATGGACTCTGGTATTAACAAAAGCTTATTTGATGATACTGCATGAGTCATTATATAATCAAGATTGTCAGTTTCTTCTTTGTCTTGATCCTTTCTCAATTAAAGTTTCAATGGTGATGTTGACCCTTTGATGTTAGGTGACCTAGCTTGAACTCACTGAAGAGTTTTCATCAGAAAATGAAGTTGAAATTTCAGCTCAGTTTTGGCATGCATAGCTTAGTGGATTTATTTTACAACATTCCCTCTTCTAAGATGTGTTTGGCAGGATGTTTAGTGCATCAATTAGAAAAATAAGTGTAATTGGGAATCTTATTATTTGCATCGAATTCTAAACAATGCAAAATGTTTTATTAGTAAAAACCTTATTGGTAAAAGGTTTCCAGACTTTATCCAGTGCGTCCTTTATAGAATGCAAGTTTAATATATTGACCCCTTTAGGTGGCCAAATATCAGATACGTTTTACGAATAATAGACATGCATACACTATTTTTAAAAATATTTTGTTGATAAATTTTTTTTTACAAAAATTGGAAAGTTACAGAAACATAAAAATATGGCAACATAACATCAAAAACAACAATAAACAATAAACCAACAACTATGCTACTCTACAAAAGAAATCAAAACCACACTCATTATAAATCAATCAATAAATAAATAACACTGCTCACTGCAACAAAACCATAGCTCTCAATGTTCGAAAGCATCAGTTATTAAAGCCGCATTTGTTCAGAATTCTTCCTCTCATGGCCTTCGGTTTATCTATGGCTAGATAAAAGCTCTAATTAAAATGGCGGACAGGTTTGCTTCCAAGTAATTCAAAAAGGGCTGCCACATCTTGTAAAAGTTGTCCATTTTCTTGTGCACCATATTTGTAAGAAAGTCTAAAGGAATGTGTTATATAATTAGCTTATGCCACCCCGACAGACCTGGGGGGATGCTCCCTACTTAAATTTCACAAGACGACCTGGAGGCCAGATGAGCCCTATGAAGAATATTTAACTGCATAGCATGGATCTTTTCCATATCAAAATCCTCTTCACATTCTTGCAAATGTCATCTCATGTTTCCGAAATGATCTTGACTCCTAACTCTCTTTCCCAGATCTCATGTACACACGTGATGTCACCCAAGGAATCTCCCCCCAACAAATTATAGAGAGTGTTCACTGAAAGAGTGCTCAGCCAGAAGCACCCTCTTTTTCGTATTAGATCTATAACACTCAAAAGCGTGGTCTCCTTTTGGATAAAATCTCTAATCTGAAAGAAAAGGAAGAGGTCCCTCCTCGACAATCCATATTTTCAAGTTATTTGATCAAACGACATCAGCGTTTCACCCTCAAACAGATCGCCCAGACAAGAGACTTAGAGTCTTAGAGATGTACAGCACGGAAACAGACCTTCAGTCCAACTTGTCCATGCTGACCAGATATCCCAACCCAATCTAGTCGCACCTGCCAGCACCCAGCTCATTACCTTACAAACCCTTCCTATTCATAATCCCATCCAGATGTCTCTTAAATGTTGCAATTGTACCAGCCTCCACCACCCCCATCCTTCCAAAGTTTAAACCTGGGATCCATTGACCCTGGCCAGAAACGAGGCATGCCAATTATGGGGGTAAGAAAAGATGTTTTAGACATTTTGTCCTCCATGTTTTGCTGGTAGTAACTATTGGATTACAGCAGTGTTCAGCAACTGTCCTAATTTTGTCTAAAAATAACAGGTTGATAAAAGAACACTTTGTCTGGGAGGCCTCAATGTCCAACCATCTCGATGCCGAGTCCCTACAGGCCCAGTCGCTTACAAAAGATAGAGTGATATCATCTAATGTCTGGGAGGTCCACTCCCCCCAATCCCTGGGGCAATTGCAGTTTCTCAAGCTTAATAAGGGGCCGCTAATAACGCCAAATAAAACAACTAAACCAGCCATTTAATTTCTGAAATGTTTGCTTAGGAAAGAACAAAGGAAGCATCTGCAAAAGGTACAATAAGCAAAGAAGAGTATTCATTTTGATAAGAGTGACTGAACTTAATCATAATATTGGAAGTGCCCCCCCCCCACTTTGAAGACCTTGTTTAATCTTGTCAAACAAATGAACAAAATTAGCCTGAATAATTGATCAAAGCTGGGGTAACAGAGAGGCCCAAGAGAAGAAAACCTCCCTGTGCCCAAATAAAGGGGAACCCACTTTCCGCTCCAGGCATTCCCCTAAGACCACCACGCACACACACACAACCTAATACTTTGAAAAATTGATCTTGTAACCTTAGAAAGAACCAAATGAATTAATACACTGTATCAAACAGGGCACCGAGGCTGCCAGGTTCAAGAGAAAAATAAGAATATCATCTGCATGTAGTGTAATCTAATGCACTTTTGAACCCACTTTTAGGGTAGCTATATTAGGGTCCCCATGAATGGCCTCCGCCAATGGTTCAATCACCAATGTGAAAAGCAAAGATGAAAGTGGACAGCCTTGCCAACTGCCTATATCAATGTTATAATGATCAAACTGTATACCATTGGTGGGCACCACTGCCAGAGTATCACTGTAAAGGACCCTTACCCATCAAGTAAACATTTCACCCAGGCCGAACTGCTCCCGGGTATAAAAAAGTTACGGCCATTCCACCCAATCAAATGCCTTCTCCGCGTCCAAAGAGACCACCAACCCTTGAACCAATCTCTGCTGGCTCACTTGAATCATGTTAAGCAACCTTGTAACATCATTAGAGGATCTGCGACCCTTTATAAAACCCGTCTGATCTTGTTAAACAACAATGGAAGGCCAACACCCCTTCCAACCTCAATGCCAAAGTCTTAGATGAAATTTTAAAATCAGAATTTAAGAGCGAGATAGGTCTATAAGAAGCACAGTCCTCCAGGGCCTTCCCTTTCTTGAGGATAAGAGAGATATTAGCCTCTCTCAAGGATGGTGGGCGGCAATGACGACTATATGAATAGTTACACATATCTAGCATTGGCCCTGACAGTATGTTTACAAATTCTTTATAAAGGAGGCGAAAGTAAGGACTGCAAATGCTGGAGATCAGAGTCGAGAGTGTATTGCTGGAAAAGCACAGCAGGTCAGGCAGCATCTACGGAGATGGATACTCGACGTTTCCGGCATAAGCCCTTCATCAGGATTCCTAGTGAAGGGCTTACGACCGAAATGTCGATTCTCCTGCTCCTCAGATGCTGCTTGACCTGCTGTACTTTTCCAGCACTACATTTTTGATCCAAATTCTTTATAAAACTCACTGGGAAGACAATCAGGGCTGGACACCTTTCCACTTTAAAGTTGCCTCACTGCCTCCTGCATCTCTTCTGCTGTTAATGGAGCACTAAGGAGAGATGCTTGCTCAACAGACCCTCCAGGAAGATCCAAGTTCCTAAAAAAGACTCCATTTTATCCTGTCTATCCTCACATCATTCAGACTGATATAGTTCAGAATAGAAGCTCCGAAATGCTGCATTGATCTTTTTACCATTACAAGTAGAGTCCCATTCCCTTCCCTAAAAGAAGCAATAGATTGGGAGGCATTCATCTTCCTAACCAGGTACTTCAAATATTTACCCGGCTATCACAATGCTCAAACAACCTTTGTTTTGCAAAGGAAAGTTCCTTCCTGGCTGTATGCATGAACATGGAGTTTAAGGTGGATCGAGTGATCCGCTGCAGCTTAGTCACCGACGGTCCACTGTAATATGCCGTCTCAGCTGCCTTCAATCATACCTCGAGCAGATGCTGCTGCTCTCCCTTCCGTCGCTTCTGATGGCCGACTATGAGATAATTATCCCTCTAGCACTGGTCTTTACAGTCTCCCAAAGAATGGACAGATTACTAGCTGTACCCAAGTTGGTGGCCAAAAATGCTCCAAATTTCCTAGAAAAGTACTCAACGAATTTGCTGTCCTTGAGGATGAAGGGATCCATTCACAGTACCGTGAGCTCATTGCATTACCCTTAATCTTGACCATGAAATATACTACTGCGTGATCAGAGATAGCAATGTTCCCAATTGAACAAGGTACCACCGAATCTAGAAGAGCTGTGGGAGTTAGGAAAAAATCAATCCTTGTATGACACTTATGAGAATTGGAAAAGAATGTAAAGTCCCTGCCCGTGGAGTGGAAACGTCTCCAAATATCTACCAACCCCAGTTCCACACATAGATCACCCAACTGTTTAGATTGTGGACAAAGCTTTGGGTGACCTTTGGGCATTCTATCCAGCACAGGATCCAGAAGGCAATTAAAGTCCCCTCTATAATAATATGCTACAACACAAGGGCCATTAGTGCATCAATCTAAAACTTAAGTGGTTGAGTCGAAGGACAGTAGACATTCAAAATTCCATACTCCTCGCTAAGTACTAGGGCCTTAAGGATAACAAGCCGACCATATTAATCTGTAACACAATCTGTTAAATTAAATGGAAGATTCTTCCAGACGAGTATGGCCAGCCCCTGCTCTTAGTTTTAAAGGATGAGAAAAATACCCGATCAAACCTGCCCTGCTGTAACTTCAAGTGTTCCTTGTCATTAAGGTGTGTCTCCTGCAGCAGGGCAACATCCACGTTCTCCTTTTTAAGGCTTGACAACACCTTTTCCCTTTTAACTGGAAAATGGATCTGTCTAATATTCCAGGTGCACCACTTAAGAACACTGCTAGCCATGATCCTTTCCAACCACCTTTGACCTGCTAAGAGAAAGAACTTGACTTACAGTATGCTGAGTATATACAAAAGAGGCACAGTGGTTAGCACTGCTGCCTCACAGTGCCAGAGACCCGGGTTCAGTTCCCGACTCAGGCGACTGACTGTGTGGAGTTTGCACGTTCTCCCCGTGTCTGCGTCAGTTTCCTCCGGGTACTCCGGTTTCCTCCCACAGTCCAAAGATGTGCGGGTCAGGTGAATTGGTCATGCTAAATTGCCCCTAGTGTTAGGTAAGGGGTAAATGTAGGGGTATGGGTGGGTTGCGCTTCGGCGGGTCGGTGTGGACTTGTTGGGCCGAAGGGCCTGTTTCCACACTGTAAGTAATCTAATCTAAGACTCGTGGAGTCTGTATACGAAAAACCAAAAAACTAAATTAACTACAAAACACAAAAGGCACTTAATGGGGGACTCCAGCCCCTGCACATAGAGGGATCTTACACCTCCCACACACATCCCTATTCCTCTGTCCAGTTCCAGCCGCACCCCAGTCCCAAGTAATAGAAGGAAACAGACTAAATAGTGACACTCCGCCTACCCCCAACTATATATCAACATTAATCCTAATTGGTAAAAATAAAATCCAACAGCAGCTTCTATAAGAAAAGGGTAACATTACAAGAAACATAGCAAGGGAAAAAAACAAACATTATTGTCCATGTCTATAAATCCATCCAAATTCTTTTCAAGTGCGCAAGACATTTTTCACTTGCTCCAAGGAATCAAATGACTGCACCGTCTCCTTGTAAGGAATAAGAAGTACTGCTGGGTAGCTCATCGAATATCGAATACCATGGTCTCTTAATTTTCTCTTGACCTCATCAAGCAATTTCTTTTTATGGATTACCGCTGCAGAAAAGTCCTAGAAAAAAAAACTATCTCAGTTCCTGATATGTCAGGGCCTGTGAATCTTTACTCACCCTTCTAGAAGATTGCAGGACTCTCTGCTGGTCCTTGTAGCTTTTAAATCATACCAGGACCGAGCAGGGGTGGCAATCCAGACCAGATCTGCGCACTGCAACCCGGTGAGTTCTGTCAACCTTCACCCAGTCCAAGTCGGCATCCCAGGCAAAAAACTGTGGCAGCCAATCTTCAAAAAAGCTTGTTAACTGCCCACCTTCCACTCCTTCTGGCAGCCCAACAACCCAGCTATGTTTCTCGATTTTCCAGATTGTCGACCTGTTCCGCCAAGGCCCGGACCTGTTTTTTGAGGGCCTGGATCCACCCCACCGAGGACTCAACCTCGGATTCCGCCACTGTCTGCCGCTCAACCTCTTCAACTCGCTTCCCGAGTCCTTTCAACTCCTTCTTATGCTTTTGTAGCATGACGGAAATCAGCTTCAGTCGAGTACGATTGTGTTCCGTCAACTCCTCGATCGTCCCTCGGATCACCATGAGTTCTTCAGCGATGTTCTGCTGCGCAGTACCTCTGTCTCAGCTCCAAGGGAGCTGCATCTGTAGTCGCAGTCATGGGCCCACCTGGCAAGTGTCCCTTGTGTTGGGGCTTGGCTGTATGCTTTCCTTTCATCATCCTCGCTAGCTCAAAAAGAATTTACAGTAGAACCTTGACTATCCGAACATCAACCATCCGAACCCCGAATCCCAAACCATCCGAACAAGACCTCAAGGCCCTGCAAAAATGGCACCAGCCAATCTAGCATTCAGTTATCAGTTAAACAGCATTATGACGTGCATTGCTGGATCATCGAGAGATGTTCGATTAATGGCAGCTCTTGGCTAACTGGCATTATGGTGTGTATTGCTGAATAATCGAGAAATGCTTGAACAACCGGCACTTATACATTACTGCTTGTTTCCGTCCACCCAATTGATCAGTCAGCCAAACAAAAAAAAGTCCC